>NC_137548.1:4312102-4912102 GCF_963082525.1 Nesoenas mayeri | reverse complement strand
TCTGGCTTCCAAAGAGTCATCGCCACCCTACGTAGAAATATTAATTGCTGTGACCGCAGCTTGGAGCCGCCTGCCTACGGCTTTTACCTACCCCCACCCCGAATTCCTCTGGTCATTGGCAGTTCAGCTGAGTATTCCACTTATGCTAACAAAGAGGACATTATTTGAGCCACGATCCTGTAATTTGGTGTAGGCCCTATGCAGAAGCTTCCTGGAGGCAAAAGCTGGATGTAAAGAGCCGGCCCTGCATGGATCAATGTGCTCGGCCGGAGAGTGCGTTAACAGGCACTTGGATATTCTCACCTAACTGCTATTAAGAATGTGTTATTCCAGGCATAAAGATTCAGCACAGGTCACTAGCAAAGATATTAATCAAGTGGTGATATGTAAATACCGGGTGTGTTAGCAGCTCTGCTGGTCTCCTTGAAGATGCTGAAGCAGGAGCATCCCTGCCTGGAGCATCTCTGCTGGGCAGCATCCAGGGTAACACTTTTGCCTCAAAATGGCCCAAAATCACTGCCTGTTTCTGGAGCAGAAGGACTTTTGTGCTCGGCAGTGTGCCAGATCCCTCTGGACTCTGTGCTCACCATCCCACCCGTGCAGGTTTTGCTGTTTAAAAGCCTGGGATGAGGTTTCCTGGGGAAATCTGGAGTGGGATCGGTGAGGAGCGTTGGAGGGGTCCCGCCTGCCAAAAATGCGGCAGCAAACACCGTCACCAATTATCACATTATTTGAGTCAAGCACTCACCACGCTGCCTCAAAGGGAATGCAAACAGCTCCTCGCAAGCCTGCCGGCATATTAAATGGCACTCAGAGTCCTCTCCTGAACGTCATGGACTTGAAAAGCAATACTGAGGAGTGACCGAGCGCTGATTTTGAAGCAAAACATCCTCCTTGTCTCAACTGACAGCCAGACAAGTATCTGCAGATCTTGCAAATGAAGGTGCTCATTGTCATCCTGGTGGCAAGGACCGGAGAAATGCCCGGACCATACAGCAAGCACTGATGCTCAAATAAGTATTTTTGGAAAGTATGGCTACAATAAAACTCCTTCCTTTATTTCTCTGTAGCCTTCAGCCATTTCTCTTGCCTTCTCTAACAGCAAAGCACAGGTGGCCACCTAGTGAGCCCCTACCCAAGTCTCCTGGGACAAATCCACAGCAAAAGGAGCAAGTCACCTGCAAAACAGCACCACAGACTCATCCTGCCTCGTGTTTGCAACAGAAATGGGCTGGGGCAAGGATTCTGCATTTCTCTTACATAGCCTTAAGCTGTTTCAAAGAGTTCGTTCCAGTTTCAAGGCAAAGAATTTGCCCAGCAAGTCTCACGACAGCTTGGAGCATTTATAAGCACTGCAAAACCTAGACCTCAAACACAAACCTGGGGAAATCAATGACGCTGCACTTTCTTGGCATTTTATTGATAACCCCTTAAGGGGTCCATTAAGAAAAAGAGACTTTACACAGAGAACATTAATATTTTCAATCGATCTTGCAAAAGAGTGCAGCTCAAGCCATTGGCAAGATAACAAGGGCAGAGTCCATCCCATGGTGAACAGAGCCTCTCTGGTCAATCACAGACGTATTTGCAGGCTAAAACCTGCAAAAGAAAGAGCTCCATGTGCTAAAACAAAACACTTTGCATGTGACAACTCCTGTGCCAGTCCTCAGGTGACATCCCCCAAGTGATGGAAAGGAGATAGCGGAACAATGGAGTTGCCCAAACCCTGATGATGTGATTCACAAAAACAACCCCAAGGCCTTAGAAGATGTAATCACTGCCCGGTGTTATCAGCTGCTGCCTATGGAGGGTAAGGGATCTGCTTTGACATTTATCCCAGGTGCGGTCCCCACATCCATCCTGCCTGGATAAAAAGGAGATGCAGCACCTCAAGCCGTCTTGCTGCCTTGGCTGGGTGATGCTGCAAGCGTTAACACCTTCAAGTCCAGAAGGACTATCCTCATTCCAAACCCAGCTGATTTTTTTTGCTTCATTCACTTATTTTCTTCAGCACAAACCCCTAAAGGTGCTCGGTCCTCCCCCAGCACTCCCAGCAAGCAGCTGGAGCCGGCTGCCACACATATACCGCCTGTAAAAGAAACCTAGAGAAAAATCTGCATTTCCATTACAAAACTTCCATCCACGGACTTTCTGAATCTGCTCAGTGCACATTTAGGTCATTTGTCTTAAGCCATTCCTCTGCCAGCCACCATTTGTCCCCCCCTTCTCCATTTCTGTCAGCTAATCCATTATTCCCACTACCATATAGAGCATCCCCCAAATCCTGCGTTTAATGCATATCCCACAAAGCTCCTCCCGAGCGCATTTCAAAAAAGCAGAGTTTTTTTCTCTTGCATGTGTTTAAAACTGCCTTAAGTTGACAACAACAATAACCCGCGTTCACTTCCTTCCTTCCTCTGCTCCCAGTGATTTTAAGCCTCATTTTTTTGTTGTTTGTAAGTCAATAGTGGCAAAATTCCTAAAAACCCCTGGGCAAGCACCAGGAGTTTCCAATACAGACCCCAACCACCACAGACCAGCTAAATACTACTGCTCTGAAAACCTCAGCATTTTTCTGCCTACTTTCCAGAGAGGACTCTGCCAAGCACACAGCACGGCTCAATTAACGAAGTGCCTTAATCCAGCGGGGTGATAAATAACAGGGGAGCGACCAGGTCATTGCAATTCACTTGAGTAACCAGAATCTCTATCTGCCGCTTGGGTTTTGTCCAAATCCCTGCCTGCATTAATGACAGATTTTAATTGCCTATTCCCAAACAGTCCGACTGCAGCCCCTCCGCATAGGCAAGGACTGAGTTGACCAGATTTTCTCCTACAAACATGAGAAAATACTAATGTAAATCCAGATTTTCCCTTTTTCCAAGCCTGGGAGGAGGGAAGGCATTTTTACCCCCCCTTCTCATTAATGAAGAGCTTCTACCAGCATCCCACAACCAGACTGGGGCTGGTCTGCTGCAAATTCAAAGCGATGCCCTAAACTTCTGTGAAGCTCTGGGCAGGCCACAAGAATCTGCTTTCCCTGCCCTCCAGAAGGTTTATCCCAAAGGATGGAGTTGGCGAAGGCAACTTTTTCCCCTCCCCCCCACAACACAGCAGTCCATAGGGGATCTGCAAGGAAACTTTTTAAAGGCATTTCCTTAAAATTCACAGAAAAAAGAAAATCTGCTTCACAAAGGAATGTTTTTTTTAACACTGGGGAGGAACAGGTTAAAAATGCAAGGAAAGGGTTTCAACATGGAAAAACTGCAAAATTAATATATCTGGAGATGAAGCAGAGGCTGGATGAAGGACGGCATTGAGGAGGCACATGAGGAGCGAGTCCCGGCCCACCCCGCTCTGCTAAACCCGACCCCGATAACTGGCAGGAGCTCAAAGAAGAGCCATAAAAATAATGAGAGGGCTGGAAGAGCTGACACGCAGGAAGATTAAAAGGAACTATATACGTATAGCTTGGCTCAGCGACAAAAGCCAAGGGGAAAGGGATGGCAACAGCCGGTGATATCCACGGGTCTTGACGGTCCTGGGGAGGGGGATTTGGGGCTGAGCCCCCCGGGAGCACCGTCCTGCTCCCCCCTCCAGCACTGTGGCCGCTGCATTCCTTCCCTCTAATACAATCCCTAATTTAACAAGTGGAGAGGATCCGGGCAGACACTTTTGGGGGGAGATGCATTACGTCAGGCGCTAATTTAGGTCCTCGCTGGGCTTCGTCCCCATGCACGCGTCCGGCTCTCAGCACCCGAGTTGGTCCCGGCACCCAGCGCAGCATGAAACTGAGGGGAGCATCGCTTATTCATTTGTGATCAACGGGTTGACTTTTTATCGTTTCTAGAAAGCTATGTGTGGTTTTTTTCCACCCAGCCACCAAGTGCTCAACTGCAGCAAATCTTTCTGCAGCTCCAGCATAAAAATAATACACACACACACACAAAAATCAAGTTTTCAGAGAGTGAAGGCTATCTCCAGCACGAGACCCTTTGATGGGAGCGCTTGCTTCCTTTCGAAACAAGCATATTTATATCTGTCTCTTCCTTCCTTTAACTTCAGATAATTAATAAATCAAACCCGAAGCATGGTGGAAGACGGCGTTTTTAAAGCCGCACAAGGGCTCTGCATTCAAATGGGACCCGCAGCTGACAGCTCTGCTACTCCCACAGCCGCAGGCACGCGCGGGGACCTCGCAATTAATATTTTATTTGAGCAATTACAGTAATCAGCATGGACTATACCGTTGAGTAAACACACCCGAGCCTTAAAGAGCTGATAAAAGAAAAGACAAGGGGGAGGTTTGGCGGGACGGGGCTCCCCATGGCCGGCGAGTCGGGGTGCCCGCTTTCGGCGGGGAGCGCGTCCGAGCTGGCTCCTCTGCCACAAAGCCACCCCGGCGTCTCGGGCCGCGCGTTCCCACGCGTCCCAGACAAACGGGCTCTTTGTCCAGGTGCACCCAAAGCCATCGGACACCGCGGTGTCCCCCGTCCCCTCACCCACACTGCCCCGTTCACCACCCCATGCTCGCAAAGGGCCCTCGGAGGCGCTTCCCTCGTCCAAAGCCGCGCGGCACAAGCTACAACTTCAGAATTAAGTTTTTCTGTATACTGGAGGGCACCCATAAGAATCCAACCCCCTCACTCCATAAATGAAGATGTTTCCCAGCTTGGGGCAAAATCCTCCATGCAAAGCAGATGGTGGACAGGGGCTGAGGCCCTGCCACAGGCAAACCAGCCCTGGGGTGTAAAACTTTGGGTCATTTTGGGCCGAGGCAAGTTGAGAGGTGGCAGTAGAGGGTGCAGGCTGGGAGCATGGGGGGTGCTGCAGCTGCAGGGGGATCTGGGTAGGGCATAGGGGGGAGAGGCAGCCCCAGCCTGGGATGGGGTGCTAGGGCAGGGTGCTGGGATGGGGTGCTAGGGCAGGGTGTGTGTGCCAGGGCAGGGTGCTAAGCAGAGTGCTGGGGCAGGGTCCTGGGTGCTCAAGCACAGCACTGGTGCAGGGTGCTGGGTGCTAAAGAGCAGTCCTAGAGCAGGGTCCTGGGTGCTGAAACACAGCACTGGGGTGGGATGCTGGGTGCTGGGAACTACAGCACCACACTGTGAGGGGGTCCTGCGTGCTGTGGGAGGGGGCTGGAAGCTGAAGCACGGTAGTGGGGCAGGGTCCTGGACGCAGGGGGCAAAAGCACAACAGTGGGGGAGGGTTTTGGGTGCCAGGGCAGAGAGTGCTCAAGCACAGCACTGGGATGGGGTCTTGGATGCGGGGAACTAAAGCACAGCACTGGAGCAGGGTCCTGGGCGCTGTGGCAGGGTCCTGGGTGCTCAAGCATAGCACTGGTGCGGGGTCCTGGGTGCTGGAAACCAAAGCACAGCGTTGGGGTAGGGTGCTGGATGCTGGGGATGGGTCTGGGGTGCTGGGGCAGGGTGCTCAAGCACAGCACTGTGGCAGGGTGCTGGGTGCTAGGTGCACAAGCACAGCCCCGGGGCAGGGTGCTGGGGGTGCCGGGGCAGGGTGCTGTGCTGGGTGGGGGGTGCCGGGGACACTCACCGAGCTTCTCGACGAGGCGCAGCATGACACCGCCGATGTGGATCTCGCCGGTGACCCGCAGGGTGACGTCGCGGCCCAGGTCGGTGACATGGACGCTCAGCTCCCACGTCCCATCGGCGTAGCAGCCGT
Organism: Nesoenas mayeri; assembly: GCF_963082525.1. Taxonomy (NCBI): domain Eukaryota; kingdom Metazoa; phylum Chordata; class Aves; order Columbiformes; family Columbidae; genus Nesoenas; species Nesoenas mayeri. The sequence continues at coordinate 4,906,423 of NC_137548.1, read as the reverse complement.
CCGGCATGCGGATCCCGTCCAGCGCCATGGCCCCGGCCTCCTGCGCCGCCAGCCGCGCCTCAGCGCCCGCCCGCCGGCTCGGCTCGGCTCAGCCCGGCTCGGCACGGCTCGGCTCAGCCCGCCTCCGCGCCCCGGGGGGGAGGGATGGGGGCGCGGTGGGGCGGGATCGGGGGGGTGCAGCGCTGCCCCGCCGCCCCCCAGCCGCTGCCTGCGGGGCCGCCGCGGGAGGAGAAGGGGCGGGCGGGTAGAGGGAGGAGGAGGAGGGTGGAGAGGGAGGAGGAGGAGGAGGGGGATAGTAATTAAAGGAAAAACGCGCCCCGCGCAGCCGGGCCCCTTGGCCTTTTATGGAAGCGAAGGACGGAGCAAGCGGGGGCCGCTCCAACATCCGGGACTCGCCGGGGGGCGGCCCGGCTCGGCCCGGCTCAGCAAGGCTCGGCCCGACTCGGCTTAGCAAGGCTCGCCTCGGCTCTCGCCTCGGGGCGCAGCCAGTGGAGCCCCGTTCCCCCCGCGGCGCGGTGTTCCGCGGTCCCGGGGTGTGCGGAGGAGGAACCCCCCGATCCGGCCCGCACAGCATCCTCTAGGACCCGTGAAAACTCCCTGTCCCGAACACGCGTGGATGCTGCGAGCACATTTCCGTGGCAGCCTTGCCCACTCTGCTGCCTTTACGGTGTTTTTCTTGAAACACTGTGTGTTTAAAAACCCCATATTCATCAGCAAAATATTTCTCCGTAGGCATCCCCCTTACCTTAGCATCGCCGTTCATGGCCTGCGCCGTGCCCGCGCTGAGACTGCTTCCCTCCATCCGTATCATCTGCGAGCGTAGGAAATGGGAACTGTCTTCAAATAAAGAGTCTGAACCGGCACAAATGGAGAAAAAAAAGTATTATCCGCTTCCTGTAGCTCTCCACCCAATGATACATACATCCCGCCAAGGCAACCGGGCTTCCTGAAAAACCGTCGCGCAGGAGGAGCTGCGTGTTGGGGACCGACACAGTGGTTGGTGGCAGCAGGCAGGATGTGTCCCACACTGTGCCGGGCGGTGGGAAGCCACATCCCGACAAAACTGTGCCCTCCAGGATGACTCTGCCAGCCCAGAGCTTTCACACAAGCACCATTCCCGCATTATCTGCTGCGAGTGGCAGCGGGAGCTTTGCCGTCATGGAGACAACCAAAACCTCTTAATGGGGATGTTAAAGTCCGGCCACCTTTTCACTTTTGCTGTTATAATGGAGATACTTATAAAGGGCTGTTCCTCTGTCTTCCCATACACATTAATAAAGCTTTCCAAAAGTTCCTCTGAGCACAATAAGCCAGGTTTGACATATAAACAGCACAGGGGCTTTGGGCTAGTGTGGCTGACGCTGCTATAGGGAAATTAGGTAATGCTGGAAGGATGGGCAGCAGATGACCTTCCCCACCAAATCCTCCCAGGGCCTTAATCCCTGTCAATGTAACCCCCATTTCATCCTCTCAGACTTGGAAGCAGGAGTGTAATTTACAGGTTGACCGCTTGGGAAGCCAGGGAAAAGCTGGTCTGTAACAATAAAGCTTTCAGAGATTGTATCTCAGTGTTCTTCCAGGGCAAAACAATAGGGCAATAAATAGAAAGGGTTACTCTCAACCCAAACGGTTTGGACGAGGTTCCCAGCTGATGCAATTCAACACGGCTCCTCCAGAGCTAGTAACCTTGTAGTACAGCTGATTGCACGCTGTCGGGTAGAAGCTGCCGGTTTTTCACACTCTTAAAACCATTCGCGGAGTTTCTTTTTAACTGAGGATGGGGAAGGGCGCTCTCTGTCCCAGCTGGGCCGGGCAATGCCGTCCCCAGGGCTCTCTGTCCCTCCCAGCGCTGCGGATCAGCGGTGGGTGTGCGGAGAGGCGGGCAGCGTCATCTCCAACACTCGGCCGAGACGCAAAGCAAGGTCAAAAATGCACCGGCGAGGCTCTTGCGTCAGAGGCAGCCAAGCATCCCCACGGCTCTTCCCACTGTTTGCAAGAAGTCCTCGCTCTGCACTAGCAGCAATAGCCAAATAAGGTGCCGAAACACACGGCCGCTTCCATCGGGACGGGGATGATACCTACCAGATCTGCCGGCAGCGCAGCTCCCGGCCCGACGCTCCTTCTGCCTCTGCTCCGTGGAAGCCGGGATGCTTTTCCGATGAAATGACTCAGCTGGGCATCTTTGGGAAATCAGCGATGAAGCTGAGAGGCTCCTTCCCTGTCGTGGGTTTATTCGACTTGTTTTGCCTTCTTTTTTTTTTGGTTTTTAAAACTGTGCGGTTGTTGGAACCAGCTGGTTTTCCTACCCGGCTGCTCCGGGCAAGCCGGTCAGACTGGCTCTTTCCAGGGTGACCGGCCTTGGAAATCTGCTCTGTGCATTTGGGTGCCTCAGCTGGGTGACTGGAGCAGGAAAAGCAGCAGGACTGAGCACCGGGCCCCTCTGCACATGCAGAGACAGAGAAATTCCCCAAACCTCCGCATAAACAAAAGCTCCGTTTCCTCAAATGCTCCAGCGTGACTGAGCACGATGCGCTCTGACCCGGGGGTGGGCAGACCTGCTCAGCCCCCGTCATCCCTCTGGTTCACCTGGGTCTCGATATTCCCCATCTGCAGATTCTTCCTTAACAAGGGCAAAGTTTCAAAAGAAAACCCCAAAAAGGAGAAATGCAGATGCTTGTTTTTCCCCAGCACTTTTTGGGTTTAACACCTCCCTGCCTATGTGCTCCTTTACACCTCTTCACACGGGGTTTGCAAGCTCTTTACTCCTCCCTCAGTTTTACTCTGAGCTCTTTACATACATCCCTTAAGCAACATGGAACCTGGAGTGTTATTTGAGTCCCTTTAAAATGCATTACTAGAAATAACCTTGGTCAATGACTGGACACCACAAACCACTTCTCTCCCGCTCCCGCATCTCCAGCATCACATAAGAGCAGGTGAGAGGGGTCCAAACCACCTGGGTGTTTTTTCCTGTGTGTCTCTTCATCTCCTTCCACCTCCAAACATCTTTTGGATGTCGCCAAGGTTTGCTTGTCACAAATGACCATTTCCCAGCAGAGAGAAGGTCGCGCTCCCAGCAAAGGAAATATGCCGGGTAACTCCGCTTCCTTGTTTATTCCCAGCCACATTCATTCTTCCCTGATTTTGTCATTTCGGAAATGTCCGTGTGACTTGGCTTTTTCATTTTTCTGAATGTGTATGCACAGTAATGAAGCTGTTACAGCTACATATTGTACAAACGTGCATTCATTCAGCATCATTGTAATGAAAGGACGGGTCATATTTGGGATCAAGTTTTTGAAGAAGCACTTGAGATGTGGAGGTTCAGTCTTTCTAGACTGTAGTAATTCCCTCTTGTGATCTTGCAAAGATTATTCAGCATTTCTATACCTTACTAATACCTCCATAAAATTCGCTTATGCCCCTTAGGACACAACTCCAGCGATGCAATCGCATTACTTTGCTCGTGCGTAGTCTTACTCCAGGCTTATCGTCTCAGCTGGATGTGATGTTTGCTCCTGATGAATGAGGTCAGAGAAATTCCCAGGGGTTTGTCTCATCTTTGGGCTGTTCATAGCTGTTGCGGTGCCTTTGGGTTTTACCACCGGCTGTGGGGAGAAAGGAGATGACTGCAGGTATCAGAGCTGGGGTGGTACATGGAGCCCGGGGTTGGACACATACAGCAGCACTGTGTATCCTCACAAAGTCTGAGGACCAGGAACAGGGCTGTGTACTCAAGTCCTCACGTCTTCAGGATGGGACATTTGTCCTGGTTGCTCCAAGGGAAGTTCAGGCAACCTGATGTGGAAACACATCTGGCAGTACTGGTGCCAAGATGGGCATCCTTACCCAAAGCGAGAGCCATCAAGTGTCCAGATCTCTCCTCCTGATGGTCCAGGACACATGCGATGAAGCTAGGAACCAAGATTTGAGACTATATCACAACGATCCAGCTTGGTCCTTCATGCCCAAAGGTTACAAAATACATCCCTGCAGCTGGAAGAAATCCGAGCTTGCAAGAGATAGCTACGCTCAGATAAGAGACGTGGAGCCAGAGCGAGCTGCTCCTCCCTTGTTAAGTCAAGCCAAGGTTTTGTTGCCCTACAGCTACAAAATCACATCTCATTTCCATTCTGCATGTGCCTGTCATCATCTGCGGTGTGCTGGAGCCTGCTGGGCTTGTGCTGCAGGGCAAACCTCCCTGCAGGGCTCTTTTCTGTCCCCTTGTCACCTTCTTTCCAGGAACCGGGCTCGATTGAGCTCTGGAAGACTCAGGCTGGGAGGTTTGTTCCCCAGCCTCTTCTTCTGCAATCAGCTCTTCATAACAAATAACTCTGCTGGCTCTCCTGACTCGGCATATCAGGCACTAGTTTCCTGTTGACATTATTCCCTGTGCCATCATTTATCCTTTTTCTATCATGCAGTTTTGTCCTTCTGATGTTTCCGGCTGCCAGGAGTGACCTCCACCGAGTGTGACTCTTGCCTTGGCCCAAAAAGGAGGCAACGTGCCCCAAATCAGCCTCCAGTCATCCCCAAGGACAGAAGGATCCTTGAACTTTGTGTCTGAAGGGGCTGGTGGGTTCTGGAGCACCCTCTTGACATCTGTTTTAGCCAGAAGGAGTTGTAAGCAGAAGGTTTGAATCCATGTGATGAAGAATGTGATAAATCCCAGGTAAATTCTCCTTCCAGCTCCCTGCCCAGTGCCTGAGTGTCTCACAACAGCTGTGCCCAGGTCCCCACTCTTGTCCCTGATCTTCCTCTGCATCGCCGTTGCCTGGCTCATGGGTTTGGTACCACTCGTCATCCTCACCTTGGACTCTTAGTGTCACCTGGAGACTTGCAGCAGCAAATCACACTGCTCTGCACAGCCCATGTTTTAGTAAAGGATGGGGCAGAAATGCTGCACGGGGATGCAGGAACATGTTCCATCTCAGCTGCTGCTATCCCCATTGGCCTCTCAAACAGCCCCAGGACCTCCAGGGATGTTGGATCAATTCCTCCATCCAGCACACCGCCCAAGTTTGCAAATTCTTTCAGCAAAACCTGTCCCAAACAGAGCTTTCCCTGACCACTTACACCAGCTCTCAGAGGCTGCTCACCTGTGGATGCTTTACATGGTGCTGTCAGCAAGCAGTCAGTCTAAGTTATATTCTAGATGGAAAATGCTATGTTCTGTTGAGTTGATCCCAGAACATGATCAATCTGTAGAGTTTTTTTGGCTGAAAGTGACCTCAAAGGCTACGCTGCCACACTACTGATTTGCACTTGCCCAAGAGACAGGGGGTATCTCCATCCCAAAGGCTCAAATATCTCACACCCCCATGTTTCTCCTGTAATATACAACATATTAAACCGCCTTCTATTGTCCATCAGATTTTTTGAGTCTTTGCTGGTCCCATTCTGGCTTTTCTCCACATCTAGAAGGCCTCCTATTCATTTGCCTTTACAAGTACAAAGTACAGGCTGGAAGGCTGAATTCCTCCCATGGAGCTGGGGTTTGAAGAAAACCCAAATGTCACGCAATGCTCAATCACCATCCCTGGAGCTGGTGTCTCTGGGCTGTTAGAGGAAACACCCACTATCATTTATCCACTGCTAGTCAGCAAGAAGGAAAAAACCCAAGAGTCCCAAATAATTCATCTGATGGCTCCAACACCATCGTCTGCGGAGCCGGCCAGACAGTAGAAAGTGTCTGTTTGGAAGTGATTTACTGGGAAGAAGTGGAGACAAAAAAAAATAATCCCCAAATCACACCATCAATTATTCACAGCTGCTATTCAGGCCCTTTCAGGGCAGCCGCTTGCTGGGAAGCGGAGTTGCGGGAAAGCACCCTATGCTGGCACCCAGCACATCTCCCCAGGCTGAGAAGGAGGGGAGGAAAAATGCACCTGGCACCCTGTGTAGCCCCGTCCTAGAATCATTTTGCTTGGAAAAGACCTTTAAGATCTGTCCCGTGTGTTTGCAAAGCGGCAGCCTCGTGGCCGGCATCACCGAGCGCTCCAGCATCAACCCCCCACCCCGGGCCCTGGCACCGGCGTTTCCCGTTATCTCTCCGGCCCCAGCTCTCCCCTCCCCAACGGTCTGGGGAAACTGGCTCCCAGCCCATGGGTTTTCCCTCTATCAGTGCAGGGAGCAGCGAGGCGAAGCTCGTCTGTCGCGTTTCATTAGGGGGCCCGAGGGCTGCGGAGGTGTAGGGCATCCCCGACGCCTGCTGGACCATTCCCAACCCTATGGATGTGCTCTGGAGTGGGGTCAAAATCAACTCAAGACATAGAATCATAGAATCATTTTGGTTGGAAGGGACCCTCAAGATTGAGTCCAACCATTAACCCAACCCTGGCACTAACCCATGTCCCCAAGAACCTCATCTCCACATCTGTTCAACCCCTCCAGGGATGGTGACTCCACCACTGCCCTGGGCAGCCTGTTCCAATGCCCGACAGCCATTTCTGGGAAGAAATTCTTTCTAATATCCAATCTAAATCTCCCCTGGTGCAACTTGAAGCCATTTCCTCTCATCCTGTCACTTGTTACCTGGGAGAAGAGACCAACCCCCTCCATGCTCCAAGCTGCTTTCAGGCAGTTCAGAGATCAGAAGGTCTCCCCTCAGCTCCTGTTCTCCAGACTGAACCCCCCCGGTCTCTCAGCTGCTTTTGTGCCATGCAGGGATCAGAAGCAAAGTCCAGCTCTTGCAGATCCATGTCTTGCCCAAATCTGGGGTTCCAGCACACCAGTTTTTCTTTGCGAGCATTACTTGAATCCCCCCACCCTGTGCAAATTTTGTTCAGCATAAGATGGACTCCCCAGGGCACTGTTCGACTCTACAGCATTGCAAAAATCACCAAATTGTGAAATGGAATAGCAAATCCAGCCCTGTGGACTGGATGTACAGCAGTGCTCAAGGGACATGAGGGTGGGAAGGTATTGAGATGATTTTCCCACCGTGGAAACCCCAGAAATCCCAGCCTGGGCCACCCATCCTCAGAAAGATGCTCTGGAGATGGGTTTATTCTTAATCTCCCATGACCAGGGATACAACAGCAGAAACCCAGACACCTTTGTACAATGTGGAAAGCAAACACCAGTGGGCAGCTGGGACACCCTCATAGATCAATTAGCCCCCAAAGCCCCATACCCACCCTTCGTGTGGTATCGAAAGAAGGAGCCACATGGCCCCACGCTCCCCAGGGAGGAGAAGCCCAATGTCCCCAAGCCTGGCCACAAGGAAGAAAAGAGCATTAGCAACAGCATCCCAGAAATACCCCCACTTCATTCCCATTGTCTGATCCCAAAAGCATCCAAATCTTGCAGAATAAGGGACTCAAAGCCAGCTGTGCTGATGCAGAGAGCCAGGAGTTCCCCAAGGCTGCAAAGCCCCCAAGGCCAAACAAGAATAGCAGCAGCCCCATAAATCACACCCATCCTATAAATCACACCCTCCCCATAAATCCCAGCCCTGCTGCGTGAAGCTGCAAAGGCTGGAGGATGATGAGGAGGAGGAGGGTGGCACCGAGGATGGAGCCGCTGGGGTTTGGCCGCCTTTGCTCATGAGCTATTGGAGAACAAAAAGCTCCAAACAAGCGTTTCTATCGATACGCACGTCAGAGCTCTGCGAAAGCCGGGCTGATAACAGACACCTGAGCAAAGGCACCGACACGACGTGGGTGCCGGGGACATCTGCAGCACATTTGGCTGCATGGCCCTGATGGAGCTGTCATGCAGGGCAACTTCGTCCCGTGCAAATCACTCAAATTTGCCCCAGACTGCAGGTTGTGGGTGCAGGTGGAGTGACCCAGCATCATCCCCTATGACCACTTCACTTGGGCATCCGTGGGGCTCCCCACAGCACCCCTGACTGCTCCTCTATCTTGTTGTTAACCAAACACAAATGTATCCTGTCTCTTCTTGCTGGGTTTGTAGTGTTTGCTGGACTTTCCTTGTCAAATTTGGGTACAAACAGCTGCAGCGAAGGAAACTGCAATAATTTCCTCCCCATTTTACCAGTGCAGAGGCTGAGGCCGGACACACGGCAGTGACTTACAGCCACTGAGGATGCAGCTCCTCGCTGGAGCTGTGGTGCAGTGGAAAAGTAAAGCAGCCCCTGTGTGCAGATTTGGGTCAAAAATAGCCCCAAACTGCTTCCTTTTGTAGGGAAAATAACACCGGGAGGCTTCAGAGAAATAGGAGGGTTAGTGAACCGGTGGATGCTGCGCTCAGATTTCCCAGCCACACGCATGTCTCTTTGCTATGGATTGGTTGTTGGTGATACACTGAAGTTTTCTGAGCTGAATAAAGGGATCTGGGGGATATCAAGCAGAAAACAAATACATCTATTAAAGGGGGATGGGAGTTGATACCTTTTACTTCCCTCTCGGACACATGAGATGCCCAGTGTAGCTGCAACAGCTGAGCACATTTGGGAGCTTGTTGTGTCGGGGGAAGCTGGAGACGGATGATGCCCAGACAGCTGGATGGTTTTGTGCTTTTTCGGCTTCATTCTTCACCGGAAAGGTCAGATGCAAGTGGGATGGTAATGCAGTTAGTGCTGGAAAAAACAGAGACAGAGCAGAGCAGAGTGGTTTAATAAGGTAGATGTTATTGAATCAGCCGGGTGGGATGAAGTTCACCTCCGAGCAGAGTGGTCTGAGTGATGGGCAGCTCCTGCAGGAAGGAGATTTGGGCTCTCAGCTGGCCAGGAATGGGCAATGTAGGGAGATTTTCTCCAAATCCTCGCTGAAGCATGAAATAGCAGTGACTTGCAAGCCCCTAGAAGTTGTCTATAGCCAAGGGTGTTTCTGTGCACTCACAGTTTCTGGTGCAGCTCCCTGTCCCCTGCAAACTGGGGACAGATGGGCTCTATCAGGTCCCCTCTGGGGACACCTGCTCTGGGTTTCTCAGTAGTTTTTGGTGAGATGAGATGATGACTGATGAAGAAAAGTTATAAGAACTTAGGCTGTTTACCCTCGAGAAAGACAGACAGCTGATAACATCTTCAAGTAGATAAAATAGGGATTTTCTGAAGAGGGAGGAAGAGAAGAGGGAGCGAATGCTCTGTCCCACGTTTCCACAATGGACAGGCAAAAAGCAATGGGCAAATGACCTGGAAAACAGTTCAGGCTGGCTCCTTTGGAAGACTGTTTACAGGAGAAAAGGACTGCAGAGGGAGGGGAATCACCATCGTCAGGGGTTTTTAAAGCTGAGCCAGAAAACACGCATCCTGGATGGTCAATGTGCTCGCTCTGCGCCAGTGAGGTTCTCCCACCTTCTCTGATGAGTGAAAGTTTTCAGCAGTTCATTGCTTACACAGGAGGACCCTTTGTCCCTGCTGCTGGGTTGTGCCATAGGAAGATGCTCTGGGGCTGCTCCTGAGGGCAGCAGGATGGGCATGGAATCATCAGATGATTAGGATTGGAAGGGACCTTTGAAGCTCATCCAGTGCCACCCCTGCCATGAGCAGGGACATCTTCACCAGCTCAGGTTGCTCAGAGCCCCGTCCAGCCTGGCCTGGGATGTCTCCAGGGATGGTTCAGCCACCACCTCTCTGGCCAACCTGGGCCAGGCTCTCACCATCCACCTCAGTGTCAAGCATTTCTTCCTCAAGTGTGACCTGAATCTCCCTTCTTTAGCTTATAACCATCACTCATTGTCCTATCGCAACAGGCCCTGTTAAAAAGTCTGTCCCCATCTTTCTTATGGGCCCTTTTAATTACAGAAAAGCCACAATAAGGTCTCCCCGGAGCTTCTCTTCTCTAGCTGAACACCCCAGCTCTCTCAGCCTGTCCTCCCAGCAGAGCTGTTCCAGTGTCGAGGGTTAAGATTGCGGGGTGACAATAAAACCCTGGCAGATGTGTTGTTAACCCCCTCTCTCCCCCCACTTCCCCCTTTTGCCCCTCCCTCTCCCCCCTTCCACTCGGGACAGGCGATTGGGAGGAAAAAAGAAGGACAGAGAGAAGAGAGTTGGAAAAAATTAAAGATGTTTTACTAATGTTACTAATAAGAATAGAGAAAATAATACAAAATATACAAAACCAATCTTGAAAGTCTCAGCAACCGCAGAGCCAGCACCCAAAGTCCTGGATTGGACTCCACAGCCAACCAGAGCTGGATTCAGTCTCTCACTGGCCTCAGTTCGCAGGGACGACTAGCAAGGTCCTCTCCTAATGTCGGCCATAAGCAGAAGAGAAAAGAGACCGAGATCCTCGTGATCTCCTATTTTATATGAAGTATTCACGTGAATGGAATGTTATACACAGTTGGTCAGTCGTTTCTCGTCGCCCCTCTCGCGAGATGTCCATCCATGCTTATCAATAAGTTTGCATTCCATTGCTAGGTTTTACCAAAACATGTGTCTGGTTCTCCAGGAAAATGCAGTTAATACGAAGGCTGTAGCTGACAGGCAAAATTCACTGAAAGAGAAACTTGTTTTTAACAAAACCAGGACATCCAGCCTCGGCTCATTTCTGTGGCTCCTCTGGCCCCTCTCCAGCAGGTCCATGTGTGTCCTGTGCTGAGGACCCAGAGCTGGACCAGCACTGCAGGGGGGTCTCACCAGAGCGGGGCAGAGGGGCAGAGTCACTTCCCTCCACCTGCTGCCCACAGGGCTGGGGACACAACCCGAGATACAATTGGCTTCTGGGCTGCAAGTGCACATTGCTGGGTCATGTCCAACCTTTCATGCCCCAGTGCCCCCAAGTCCCTCTCTGCAGGGCTGCTCTCCATCCCTTCATCCCCAGCCTCGACTGATACCGATGGCAGAAGATCAGTAACATCTTGTACTTGCTGCTCCCCAGGGAACAGAGAGGCCAAGATGCGGTTGTGTTGCATGTTTTTCAGCCTGGTTAAAGCTGCAGCTCCCGTGCAGCATGCACAGAGCAGGCACTCAGTGTGAAGACTCAAGCTCTGTTACTAGGGTAAGAAACTGCAGAAATCAGCTGGGGCTTGGAAAAGAGTTTAAGAGAAAAAAGAAAATCAGCCAGAAAATAACCCGCTGCATTGAGAGCTGACTGTAAGTGATGATCGTTTAAACATGGCAGAGTATCAGAGCGCTTGAGGAGCTGGATGTGTGCACGAGGGGAAGGTAGCTGGAGGTGGGTGCCAGTATTTTCTGGCAGCGTTGGGTTGGAAATATCCTTCAACTCCTTAGATAGTAAACCGGAGATTACGATGTGAAGGAATGCATCGCGAGCCGCTGCTGTGTACAGCCGTGGGAGGGTGGGAGGAGAAGCCAAGCCCCATGGCAGCGTGATAGGAAACAGCCTGGGAACACAGGGAAGAGGAGAAAATCAGGTCATTGATCTGAAGTGGCTTAACGGAACATCAGGAAGCTCTGGGGAAGGAGAACAGAGAAAGGGGAGGTGTGTTGGGTAAGAAGAGGTTTGGTTTGGGAGGGACCTTCCCAGCTCATCCAGTGCCACCCCTGCCATGAGCAGGGACATCTTCACCAGCTCAGGTTGCTCAGAGCCCCGTCCAGCCTGGCCTGGGATGTCTCCAGGGATGGTTCAGCCACCACCTCTCTGGCCAACCTGGGCCAGGCTCTCACCACCCACCCCTAGAGGTCCCTGGCACCCCACATCCAGCACTGTTCCCCCTGCTGGTGGTTGTGCAGACGGGGAAGAACAAGTCCCAAATGCTTCTCCTTGTCAGGGGACCAAAGGGAGGGGAGGCGATACAGGAAAGTTTCATAACTGTGTGTTTGAAAGCACAGCCAACAAAAAGATATTCCCGAGACCTCACTCATTTTCCCAACTACATGGAAACATGGCAATGGAGAAGAGGAGAGACCTATTTTGGCCATTTGATGTGCTTTTCCTCCCCAGGGGCTTTAACTAATGTCCTGAGAAGCCACTGCCGTTTATACTGAGCTTGCAGCCTCCAGCTCTTTATTTTGCTCAGTTTTAAATAACACAAATGTTGGGCTCCCAAATGTCCTTTGGGACTTTATTTTTAAGGCAGAGTCCACGAGATTGTGCTGCCGGAGTGTTTTTTCCAAGCACCACGTCCCCTGTCCCTCTCTGCAGGGCTGTGCTGTGGCCAGGCTTTGCTTATATCTCTCCAGCGTGGTTTGGGCACTGGAGGTGCTGCCACCTTAGCAAAGATGGGGTATTCCAGTATTTGTTCCTTGCGAGGAAACACGCCTGCCTCTCCTTCCATCTCCTGAGTGATGGCACCGGATGATGACAGCACCAGGCCAGGAAAAAACAGTGATAGCAGCACTGTAAGAAATAAGAAAAAAACCCAAACCAAACCACAACACCACAGCGATAATAAAAAGCTCAATGAAATCACATGGAAATTAGGCACCACATTGCAGGAGTCACTCCTGGATCTCAAAGGTGAGGTTACCAATGCCATGTGGATAACCAGCATGTGGAGGGTTGTTTGTAAATGATGTGTCCTTCCTGGAAAGGACTCCAGTGTGAACACAGGACCCGCTGTCTCAAGGAGCGAGCCCCTTATTACCAGAGCCTGAGTCCTGCGAGCAGTACTGGCATCTCAAGTGGCTTTGGCATGCGATGCCATGATTGCCACCATCTGTACCCAAATGGCTTTGGGTCACCACAGGTTATCTCAGTGCGACATCCCGAGTGGCTCAGGGAAGAGCGGCTCTCAGGCTTTGAGGAGGGACAGGGAGGATCCAACCCCCAATTTCTTTTCCCCAGGAGAGGTGCCAGGATCAGGCAGGGCCACCCTGCAGTGCCACCTCTCGGTGACCTTACGTGTCTTCTGCCATCAGCCCTGTGTCCAGGGACGCGCTGCCAGAGAACCGCTCAGCTGGAACGACTTTCTGTAGGTTAATGGTTGGACCCGATGATCTTAAAGGTCTTTTCCAACCAAAGCGATTCTGTGATTCTATGATGCCAGCAGAGCGGCTGTTGGGAAAACTCCCAGCGTGGGTAAACCCGGAGTTAACTTTCCAGGAGAAGCTGTAGGAAATGTGTTTAGGCTCTTCTGCATCCCAGAGGATCGAACAGATGTGGATTGTCCTGTGAGACAAAGCTGTTTGGCGGTAAGAAAGAAAAGAGAAGGAATAGCAGAGATCATGGGTGACATTTCCAGCAGGGCAAGGCAGCCACACGGTCATGTCCCAGCTCATACGAGGAGTTCACGGGCTCGTTTCCAAGCGCTCTGGCTCTGGGCCAGTCGCTTAACTCCTGGCATCTCGGTTCCTTTAGCTGGAAAAGAGGCGAACTGTTCTTCTGGCATCTCTGGCATCTCCTGGGCTGTCAGGACGTTGGGAGGTGAGGATGGGGTGTGCGCTACAGCCCAACCACAACAAACTGTCATTGGTAGGGTGCGATGGACACTGTTTTTTGTCCCATGCTCGCAGGTGCAAGCCTGTTTTCTGCAAGGTCAGGTTCAGGAAGCATCATTTGAATGATTTATAGTTTGCCTTTTTTTTTTTGAGGGGGGTGGGGAGCTGTTTACTTCTGTCAGCCAAGTGCTGGAAGCTGCCCACCGGTAAGGACAGGATGCTGGGGGCACTGGGGTGGCTCTGACAAAAGCCTCCTAACTTGCCCTCTCCAAGGACATTTGGCATGAGTGGAAAGGTCACTGCACCGAGAACTCAACAGCAAACAGGGACCTGAATGCAATGCCTTAAAATAAGTCAGAAAGGGACATGTCTGTCTGTCTGTCCCTCCAAGCTATTTTACAGCCAGCACCTCCCTTCCTTAACTTGCGGCGATTCTAAAAGCATCGTGTTGCAACTAGGTCAAATGCCAAGTTCACCTAATCCAGAAGGGAGATCTCTCTGAGATTCCCATGGGCTTTTCCTTGACTTCCTAGACATAAAAACCCACATTCAGGAGCCAAAGAGCACTGGCGGGCAGCGGAGAAGGATTTTTTGGCTTCTGGGAAACCATTTCTGGGGCAGATTTGACACCAAACACACAGAGCACTGAAGAAGCAGGTAAAGCATCTTGCTGTTCCCTCTGCTCTCCAGGACACCCGCTCTCTGCTCCCAGCAGCCGGGATGTCTGAGAGCTCCCAGAGCCGATTCACAAAGCGAACTGCAAACTAGAAAACCTTATGTCAGGAAGAAGTCACAAGGCATCCTAACCAGAAACATATTTGGGGAGTGAGTCAGTGGAGGGGGAAGCAAAAAAGAAAGTTGCACCCTTTTTACTTGATGAAAAAAGCATATGGTAAGAGCCAGTATTGTGAACAACATTCCCCACTCCGGCAGCCGAGCCAGAAAGAAAACTCATGACTCAACCCTTGCATTTCATCCAAATCTAAAGAAAAAATCTCCTTCAGGAGGGGTATCTTCAGGGAGAGTCAGCAAGAACCGATTTAGCCGTTTAATTAACTAAATTGTTTGGAGAGGGTAAAATTATTTTGCAGATGCTTTTAGGCTTATTTTAAAGCCCTGCTTTAAACATAGCTTAGACTGTGGAGAAACAAGTGCACTCTGCAGACAAATAATATATAATGCACAGAATATATTAATCCATGCTCGCATACACATATGGTTTTTCCTGGTACCACGGAATAAACTCAGGAGGACCTTAACGCTCACACCGAACAGCTTGTCTCCAGAGCTCCCGCGTTCCCCAGGAGGCTGTGAACGTGTCACCATAAATCATAAATCTGAGGAGGCCAAGAATGCCATCACGATTATGAAATATAACTAGAAATTGGCAAAACATTTACTGCAAAGTCTGCACCACTCGGATTTTCTTTGAGTAGCTGGAATAAAAGAACAGGGCGCACTGCAGAATGCAGGGCCAATGTGGTCTGCAGATGTTTTCAGGCACTGTCACTTGCTATCCAGAATCAAAACGCACTGCAGAGAGCCAGTCAGAAGCAGCCAGTCCTCAACATTTCTTTTCCCCAAGACTTTGTGGTTGCAGATGTCAAAGTTGTAACGCTCGGTCAAGCCCAGTGACTTGGGAAAGAAAGTGAATAATCCCTAGAAAGCAGCCTGGCGATGCTGGGTGAGAAGCTATCGCCATGGGAGGTCAGATTAGACACAACGACCCTCCTGACTTGAGCCATCCATAGCGTCCCAGTTCAGGCAGCCCTGGGTAGGGAAGCAAAGGTGCCCGATGCCACCATGGATCTGTAGCCCAGCTGCTCCTCAGATGCTGCCCACCCAAAATGGGCTGGAGACCGTGGACCAAACCACAGAGTTATAGAATAGTTTGTGTTGGAAGGGGCCTTCAAAGCCCATTTAGTCCAACAATGAGCAATTAGCAGGGACATCTTCACCAGCTCAGGTTGCTCAGAGCCCCGTCCAGCCTGGCCTGGGATGTCTCCAGGGATGGTTCATCCACCACCTCTCTGGCCAACCTGGGCCAGGCTCTCACCACCCTCAGGGCCAACAATTTCTTCCTCATGTCCAGCATGAATCTCCCTCCTTTAGTTTAAAACCATTACTCCTTGTCCTATCGCAACAGGCCCTGCTAAAAATCTGTCCCCAGATAACCCCCAGGATGGTGACATCTCTGGGAGATCCCACCTACGCAGACAGGACAGTGGCTGCCTTGCAGGACCATCTGCGGGCTGAGTATCATCACTGGAGCCATTAAATCCCACCAGCAGTGGCCTTGCTATGGTGATATTTTGTGTGAGCAGCAGAACCTTGGTTCCTGTGCACGGGACGGGGTCACTCACAGGGACAGGATGAAGGCCTGCAGCTCTCCTCCTCCTCGCTGCCATCCACCGCGTGCCCACGGCTCCTGGTGGGACCATCAAGCTACAACATGTGTTGGACACGTGCTGGCTGATACGCATCAGGCTGTTCCACAGGGCTGCCAAGCTTTGCCTTGATTTAATCAGCACTTCTGCTTATTTTTCCTCCCCCATCACCAAGTGCAGATGTGGTCTCTCCAACATGAAGGAGACGGCAGGTTTCTTTCGTGACAGCAGAGCACGCATGGCTGGAAAGAACATTTCTATCCTCTTCCCTTTTCTGCAACCACCACAAAGCGACCTTCACCTCCCTCCCTTCCCCCTGCTGATTTTTAATACTCGGGTTTATATGAAAATTTAAAACTCCCCACGCTCAATTGCATGCAAGGAGCAGTCTGGTGAACATAAAGGAGAAACCGAGAGGAGTGTGCCAAGAGACAGAACTGTCCCATCCGAACATCGTGCTTTGCAAACACTAAATATTCAGCTGCTGTTTCAATATAAGCCCTTCCTGCAAAGCGCACCAGGCTGAACACCAGTGCCACATCCGAGCCGTTCAAATATCCCTTTTCCAACAGTATCTCGTCTTATACCAAGAGATTAACCAAAGGACTTTTCACAGCCCAGTAGCATTAAAACTAGTTGGGGAAATACTGGTGAAACGTAGTGGTGGTATCACTGGAACACACTCCTGAGACACCAGCTGGGAGATAAATGGGGTTTGTTTCGGAAGCGTCTGCTCTTCTTTGCAAACGTGCCTAACCATTTCCTTACTGAAACCACACCTAGCAATGCCGAAAGTACTGTGAAGTTATTTTTAGGCTGAAGTATTGGTTACCTAAGAGTAATTATGAATGTGAAAATTTCTGACAAAATCCTGCGGTATTAAACATTCTGCAAAGCTATCAGAACAGGACAGGGGCATTTTCAAACTGGAAATGTGTATGGTCCTCGTTTGGCCTTTCCGCATAACAGAATAGGATGAAATGGTCAGAAGATAAAACATTTGTGCACATTTCAGAGGTATGTTCGCTTGCAGAGATTTTTGCTATTTTGCATTTCCACGCTGGTTCCTGCCCAGCTGGGCTCCCAGTGACAAAGTCACCTTCTGTGCAGACATTCCAACCCGCCTGGACACCTTCCTGTGTAACCTCACCTGGGTGTTCCTGCTCCATGGGGGGATTGCACTGGATGAGCTTTCCAGGTCCCTTCCAATCCCTGACATTCTGTGACAAAGCGCAGGGTTTGTGGCAGCCCCACTCCAAACCACGGGCTTTTGCAGCACCGGCCCATTCAGCACCCGTATTTCACAAGCATCACCCCCCTGAGACCACATCCATTCACACCAGCTCAGCGTTTGCCCACCCCCATCACTCCCAATTGCCTTTTCCACTGTTGGGAGTTAATCAGAATTGTCTCCATCCCCAGCCCGCTGAGTCCTCACCCTGCAAACACCTGAATGTCTGGAGTCTGAAAACCACAGTGTGTGTGACTCGGTTCTGAAAACACAAGCTGTGAGAACACACCAGAGACCATGTGGTCTGTCAGCCGCTTTCAGGCAGCAGCGCAAACTGGTTTCCAGTTTGGGGTAGGTGTGAGAACAGCAGTACATGGAAAACAATCACAAATTCAACATCAGCAGAGCTGCTCTCCTTTCCCCTGCCCTGTGGCTCTGGTTTCTAACCACTCTGGGCTTTGCACGCAGAGGAATATGAACAGAAAACCAGAATTAAACCCTCTTTCTGCTTAGAGGCTGTTTGGTATGATATTAATACAAACAAGTGACAGGGCAACACGGATAACGGGGTATCAAGAGGTTCAAGTGTCCAGTGCTGGCCAACTGGCAACCAAAATGTCAAAGCCCTTTTATTCCCCCACTTAATCCATATTATACAGAAAAGGTCGTAAGAGTAAGAAGCACTAAGGGCACTCAGAACATGATCCAACACTCACCAAAGTCAAGGGAAGACCTTTGTTTTGGTGGGGTTCAGATCTGGCTGTTAGAGAAGCAGCATAAGCAGGGCCACATTGGTAATTTGAGGTTGTCTGTCATGTTACCTGTGATATCAAATCTAGATTCATAAGACACAAGGTAAGATTAATTTCTACTTGAAACAGCTATTATGAGTTCAAAACGCAAGCTGAAGGGGTCTTCTTATAAACTGCAGAAAGTAGCAAAACCCAAAACCCAGATATTTTGGCATGAACATGCTTGAAAACCATGTTTTAAAATGGAAGACGAGGATCTTCAGTATGTGGGGTTATGGTGAAATGAAGATGTCCCTGCTCATGGCAGGGGTTGAACTAGATAACTTTTAAACGTCCCTTCCAACCCAAACTCTTCTGTGATTCTATGAAATGGTGAGACCCTTTAAGTAGCTGCAGTATGAAGTCGGGGACGACTCTGGGACTTTGAAAGAGTCATAAAACCAGCAAGAACAAGTGGGACGTGGGGCGCTTAGAGCTTGCAGTCGGTAGAGGTGTTTGCACTTCACCTCTCCCCTGTCCATGCCCACAATCGATGAGGCACCAGGGAATGAGCAGAGAGCTGCAAGAAATGGTATTTAAGAAACAAAGAGACATGTTAATTTATGGCAGATGCCCACAGAATTGTCAAACGAAAACCCTCTCTGGGTAAATCATCGAGGATTTCAAAACCACAAGAGATTGCTCCTGGGACATCTTGTGTTTGCAGGGGGACTCATTGACTTTTCGCTCTCAAAGGGATAGTTCTGCAAGTCACAAGCTGCTGCAGCTGTGGTCGGGGCAGATGGGGCATTTTTTGGGGAAAAGCTGATGTTGGAATTTGTTTTCTGATGGGACCAGAGAGCACTGACCTCTGGGGCAATTGGAACTTGGATAGCCAGGCACTTCTCTCCATGGATTAGGACTTCTCCTCGTATTCCTTGGAAGATGAGACCATATCAACACACTGTGAGCTCTGCATCCAGCTTTAAGTGCTTCTGCAACAGCATGCAGAGAAATGCAGAACATTGTGACATCTATAGCGAAATGTGGGTCTCAATGGATGCAGGAGAAACCCCAAGAGCCAGAATTCATCGTCAAGGACAGAAAATGCTTCATCAATCCAAGAGTTTAAGCTGACGGACACAAGACATGAACGTGGTGAAGATACAATGTGCAAACCCATCATGAAAGCTGAACACGTCCAGCTGGGCTTTGCTGATGCTGAGCTTTCCGAAGTCTCCGAGATTACAATGGTAATACCTGCCTTTGGGGTTTCAAGTGGGCTTCAAAGTCTCCCCTTTAAGTTTTGAGGATGCACAGGCCATGCTCAAACGTTCATGAAGCTTCAATTCCAGCGGACAGGAATCGGAGCAGAAATGAAAACCAAATGCTTCAGAAAAGGGAGTGCAAGTGGTACCAGACAAGCTGTAGGAAAAAATACCTACGGAAGAAGGAGGGAAAAAGGTAAACCAAGAGAAATTATAATTGTGTGGAAAATGATCACTAAGTGCAGGTTAAACATGGAGCGCCAGAAAAACGTCCATCTGATAAACCAGAAAACGGGATTGTCACATGGGTGACATTTGAGAAAAGGATTTTAAAGCTTTTCGCAAGATCGGCGAAGACAATAGGCACAGACTCTGGGGAAGCAATGAGAAGCGGCCGCCACAATTGTAGATGGAGTAAGATAATGCTTGGAAAATGGAGAATAACTCAATACATGTGGCAGTTTATTACTGGGTCTTGGTGAGTAAAAGTTACTGAACCCTTGCTGGTCGCTGAAGATGCACGGCAGAGATGGGGAGCTGACCCTGTAAAACCCTGTGGGTCAATCACCCGCAGTCCGACTTCAGGAGAAAAATGATGTGCAGAGGCAGGAATCTCCAAGCTAATAGTGGGAAGAACGAATTTCAAATAAACTCACTGGGCAGAGGGCACGCAAATATACATTAACTATCTAACTGCAAACAGTTGACATAATGATCCATGAAGTCAACTCGAAATAAAATCAATCCCCGGCGATTTAGCTACAGGCAGAGTCAGCTCGACTGACAAGCGGCATGGGACAACAGGAAGAGGTGGCAGTCGGGTGTAATATATGTATGAGAACATGAAATGTGCTTTAGTTCAGCCCAATACTATAGATTAGGAAAGGAGATAAAGTTGGGCAGCTAGACTATGATGGTAAAATAAAGCAAAGGGCCTCTCACTCCAGAAACATGGGCAATAAAAGCACAGAGCGCATATACAGGGAAAGGGAATTGTGGTAAAGCCACAACAGAATAATTAGGAGCAAAGGGATGGAATTCAGTTAAAAAATAATATCTATATATATATAGATATATGTATATATACTTAAAACTGACTATCTGCAAAAATGACCTCATAGGAAAAAAAAAACGACAAAAAAACCCCAACCCAACTGTAAGCATCAAATTTGGACAAAACACTCAAGGACAAGTTTCGGGAAACAGCTCAGTATCAGTCAGGGGACTGACAGCGGTGCACAACATTCCCCTTATCTTGGTTTCTCAAGAAAACCACCAGTCAACACAGCTTGTAAAGCTAAACATCATTCTTGCAGAAGAAAACAAGTCAGTAATTGGAAGCCAGGACATTCCAGCTCTATATTATGCCACAGAGCATCTGACCAGAAAGTTTTAAGCGTGAAATTTAGACTCTAGCATGCAGAGACGTGACTCTACTTGAATCTGTGCTGCGGAAAATGGGACAACCATTTTTCTATCAGCTTCAAAATTTAATTTGCAAATAGCATTTCATCTTTGCAGGAGGGTGAGGGATCTCTTTTGAGGACCAAAAAGATGAAAGTCTGCCCACAGCATGCTTAACATCTTTGCGTACACTTCAGAATACATCTCTAGTTATTCTTTTGAGGTATGTTTTATCCTTGTAACAAAGCTTGGAGATCAGTGGATGCTCTGTGAAGCTACAAATTAGAACAGAATCGTAAATACATATGTCTATTAATTCAGGAAAAATGCAAAGCGATGAGCATGTATCAGTCCTCATCCTCCCTGCTCCTACCACGAATACGCTTTATTTCTCCCTGATTTACCAAGGGGCACGTACATAAAAGCAGGATCTCATCCCTTATATGGAGAGCAGGCAGCAAGTACCAGCACGTCCCGATGCGAAGGGAACAGCTATTCCATAAATCTGAAACACGTTCCGGACAACAGCGGAGTTTACACAGACCACAAGAATTATAGGAATTAACTCCCTTTTGTTTACAGCGTTTAAAAAGAGAGATCTAGCGCAGATTCGGTAGCGCAAGGGGATAACGCAGCAGCGACACGATCCAACTCAAAGCGCTGAAACACAGACCGTGCACATTTGGAAACGTTTTGCACGTTCTAAATATAAAAGGAGATTCTCCTTTTATGTTTAAGTTTTTCTAATTAGGAAGAGCTGATTAAACAACTTATCTGGAAAGGCGGTAATGCAAACAAAAGCCTGTTTCGCGGAGCAGAGGTGTTAAGCTTTCTTCTCCAAGAGGGTTGGTTTTAATTTCTTATGATTCTCATCAACCATGGTAAACACGTTAAGCAGGAGAGTTACGAGTTGCTGAGGCTGGATGGATTTGAGATCCACACTGAAGCGTGGTCTTTTACACCTCCTGAACATCTGTGTTGGGTACCTGTTCGCTGCATTTATAGTAGTGCTGTTTCTGACATCTTTTTTTCTTCCCATTCCTTTCCATTCCTCCCTTTCATTTTTCTTTGCATTATTTTCCCCCCTTTACAATTACCCCTAAATCCATAACCCCAACATACAGGCGCAGCTCCCAATTCCCTCCCCATTGCACCACAGAAACCAGCAACAGCCCAAGCAATATTATTTGGGAGGATAATACTCTTTCTCCCTGCAGAACATCTGGGTGTTTTCCACATGTCCGAGCTGCTGTCTGGTGCTGTGGGCTGATGTTGCCACATCTGTTTACACTGAGAACAGCGCGATTCGCCAATACCACAGCCTGATTTTCTTTTTAAAACAAGAGTTTAGATTCCGCAGCTTTTCCATATGCCATACAGATCATAAATAGCTCTGCCAGAGGCAGCTCAGAGGCCACATATCTGACACTTCTACCCCAGAGCTTCCCACGTTGTTTTAAAAACCTCAGCAATGACCTTTTAGTGTTTCATTTGGAGATTATTCCTTTTCATCGCAACACTTCTCTCTTGACTTCTCTCGAATTAGTTTCCGATACAATCCTAATCTAACCTACAGTATTCTCAGGCCTCGCCATGTTTATTCTATGCCGCTGTCTTCCCTCTTGCGCAGAAATATACGTATATTTTTATACAACCACACACTTTTAATAATGGTAACCATAACCAAAAGACAGCTGGATCTGCTGCAGACCAAGTCTAATGTGCAATCAAAACCTCCCTGAGAAGCACTTGGGACCTAAAAAACAAAGGCAGTTACTTAACTTTGAGAAGAATGTGACCAATGTCGTTTGTGTGAAACCACAAATATTTATTTTTCATGAAAAAATACTTAAAGTGTGCCACAGTGTCCATATATTCATTTGAATAGTAGTACAAAGATATGTATTTCTGAGAAAAAGTCTTAACACTGTAGAAAATAAATGTGGTTCTTAAATTATGTCAAAAGAAACCAGTAAAAAAGTAATGTTTTATACATTGGAATTAAATGAAACAATTAGAGAGAATAATAAATTATAATTACAGTACTTCAAATATTTGCTTCATGCAAATTATTTTGGTTAATGGAAATTAATTTAGGTTGTTGGTTGTTTTTTTTTTAGTCAACTGATCTTTTATACTTCAATGAACTAAACAGCACTTATGGTCATTAACAAGTATGTCACCCAAGCACACTGCACAACCGTGCTTACGGGATGCTACACGTTGTCTTGGCTTTTTATACAGTCAAAGTTAACAAGAATTTGGAATCGTTTCAGGTTTAATTAAGCACTGCAAAATGTTTAAAACTGTCAAGTGCTTTTAAATACAAATCATTTTTGCTCTTTAGAAACAGGAAAAAATCCAAACATGCACTTAAACCTGAAACCTCCATGCCATATATAAACAGCTCCACAGTAAAACATCAGTTTTGTGCCATTTGTTGTAAAATCGCCTTTCCCATTCCGCCCCATCCCCAGACCCAAATTCAAACAGCGTCTCTACTGGATTTGTCGGTGTCTCCTTGGTCGTGTTTGCACATGAAGGTCAGGAGGAAATGGGCGATGTCCAGAGATGACCAGTAGGCAGTGTGTGATGTGACTGTGGACCAGTACCTGCTCTCCACGAGCCCCTCCCTGAGCTCAAAATCAATCCTGTGCTCCAGTTCCACTGGAAATTGAACAAGAAGCAAAACAAATTGTTAGAATTGTGTGTCAGCAGAAGAACAAACACCAGCGTGTTTTTCCATCAGCTTTCAGTTCTGATTCTACTTGCCGTATATAAAAATACACATAGCATCTCTGTGTTTAATAGCACATCCATCTAAATGAACTGTGATTTTTAATGGCACATACATCCTTTTTTACGCAGATGCCTTCAGCACAAACCTCAGAGCGGTGCTTAGTCAAAAGGAAAAAGAAACTAAACTAAACCTAAAGCTTGGAAAAAGCTGGCCTCCTTTATTCGGCTGTTTTCCTTAATGTCACAATAGAAATACATTTATTTATGCTCCTTATGATAACTATACAGAAGTATCCAGCAAATGTTGAGGCTCTATTAGGAAACACTGACTTTCAGAAGCTGGATGCTCAGAACTTTCTGAAATAAATTGACTTATTTGCTTTTTGAGTGGCTATACAAGGAGACTACACCCAATCTTATAAGCCCCTTCTGAAAACCAGCCGTCCCTACGCAGCATTAGCCCTTTTAATTTCCAGATTATTCCAAATATATTTCAGCAGTTATCCTTTCATTTCAATGGCGGGTTTGATTAATACCACATTCAAAGCAATTTTCACCGTGTGTTTAACTGGGCCAATGACTAACCTATTGTTAAGGCACTTTAGCGGTTAGAAAAAAATCTCTATGAGGAGCAATAGAATAAAAAGGACAAAACTAAAAAGCCTGCTTAGCTACAAAAGCCAAAACCCCATATTGAGTAAAAAACACAGCCATTTATCAAAGCCACTTGCAAGGAATTTTAATTCTTGGCTCCAATTGCGTTAAAGGGAGCATCACACAAGCACTGCCTCGGCTTCCAGGGAATGAAAAGGCATCTCAGCATCACCCGGGAGCATCGCACTGATTTGCAAACACGGCGAGGAGAAGGAGTCAAAGCCTTGGGATACCAGGGGACAAGCGCAGCCATTTACACTAAGATATATGTATTTAAAAACCAGCTCCCCCGCAGGAAGGACGCCCCGAAGGACTCTGTGTACCCTCCCGAGGAGAGGCCGCTGCAGGAGCTTGGTCGGCAGCCAAACCCACCGCGAGCCGAGCGGCCGCCCGACCGGCAGCAAATCCTTTGGCGGCCGATTGCATCATTCTGCGTGCGCCCCCACGTTCTCCATCTATGGAGCAGGGACGGGCTTTGAGCACAGAGGGTAAAGAAACCACGCAGAAGGTCCTTGACATGCCACCCTCGACCCGAAAGGACCTCATCGGTAGCTCTGTGATATTCGGCATTGTGCAGCTCTGTTTTCCTCAAGTTTAAAAGCAAGTCTCTGTCCTCAAATACTGACTCGGGTTATCTGTTGAAATGAACAGACAGCGATGCATCATGTGAACGCTGTCACAAGAGACAACAGAAACCCCCGTCTTGCAACAGTGCCGATGAGAAGTTTAGAAATAAAATGAAGTATGAATTTCTGTAAAGGAAGTACCTATACTTTTCAAAAAAATCAGCTGCCAAAATTGCACTTTCTGTTCTGGGCAGTTCAGACCAGGACAAGGGCAGCTTCTGTCTCTGGTCATACGTGCCTATAAATCCAGGTTGCTTCAGGATTGCGACTGTATGAAGAAATGTAAATAAACCCATTTTACGATAAACAGTGAGTGGGATTTTCTGTAGCAATTACACTGCTTTTCCTAGAAGGAGTCTAGGAACCACTGATATCCAGATATCATTAGCCAAAAGTCATACATCCAAGTATATAAATATAGTGTATGTACAAAGAGATATACAGATAAACCTTTAAGATGAAAAAAAGATTAAACAGAGCACAAAGGGCCAGTTCTGGGACAGTCTTAAGAGATTCAAAAAGCAGGAATGGATTCAGTTCTGGGCCCCTCAGTTCCAGCAGGACAGGGAACTGCTGGAGAGAGTTCAGTGCAGGGCAACAAAGATGATTAAGGGAGTGGAGCATCTCCCTTATGAGGAAAGGCTGAGGGAGCTGGGGCTCTTTAGTTTGGAGGAGACTGAGGGGGGACCTTATTAATGTTTATAAATATACAAAGGGTGAGTGCCATGAGGATGGAGCCAGGCTCTTCTCGGTGGCAAACAATGATAGGACAAGGGGTAATGGGATCAAGCTGGAACACAAGAGGTTCCACTTAAATTTGAGAAAATTTAAGAGTGACAGAGCACTGGACCAGGCTGCCCAGGGGGGTTGTGGAGTCTCCTTCTCTGGAGACATTCAAAACCCGCCTGGACATGTTCCTGTGCGACCTCACCTGGGCGTTCCTGCTCCAGCAGGGGGATTGGACTAGATGATCTTTTGAGGTCCCTTCCAATCCCAAACATACTGTGATACTGTGACTTCAGGGCAAAGCAACAGAATTAAACAGCAGCATGCGTTGTTGCAGCATTTCCAGCCTGGCGTAACACACAGATGCAGCTCAGTAAAGGTTTCCATGGGGTCTGTGAGGGGGACTCGTCACTAACCTGCAGGTTCAACAAAGCCCGAGCTGCTGTGCGGGAGAGGTGGTGTCTCAACACTTGTGGCCTTCTTGTCCTCCCCCTCGGCTCCATCTTTTCCTGTCTCAGCTGTTTGTGCTGTACTAGAGCGACCGAATCTCGAAAACAGCATCCCGCCGAGGCCCTTCCCGATACTCGCAGCTCCTGCATTCAGCACGGAGGAAAAAGAAAAAGTAAGCACAAGGGCAGCTAAATCAAACTGCAAATTAAAGTCACTGAAGCATCCATCAATTAGAGTTGAGTGACAGATGAAGGAAAACGCTATTCATACTTTTCTAGGGTGGGAACAGCTTATCTGACCGCAGTGTACACTGTTGATCGTGAGACTAATCTAGTGTACATGCAAAGGCTATAATTTGGAAACTGGAGTTAGGGGAACAAAAATACATGGTGACACTTCTGCAGCAAGAAATCTGTTACTTTTTATGAAAGAGAAATTACAACATATCTGTACAAGTCTAATACTAAGACAAAAATGCTTTGTAACAATGTTAGTACCTTCTGTGTATGGAATCTCATCAAGACATCTAAGATAATCCTCCCAAAAGGGTCCTTATGTTGGCATAACCCTTTCATGCCACCTTTAAAAGGACTATTTTGGTTGCTCAGGAAGAGGAGTGTGAAAGTTAAGAACAGATCTGTGATCTTTTATCCTGACTTTGCTGCCACCTTATGGACAAGACATTACAGATACTACAGTAACAGAGCAGAAAGCAACTCTGCTTTGAAATACTGCCTATTGCCACTTGAGGACTAAACTGGTTTTATATCTTTTACTTATTTGATTGGGAAGACTCCTGGCACTACATCACATTTGCCTTCTTCCAAATCCCACATAGAGAGCTAAAGAAAAGCCTTGAGTCAACAAAACCTGCAAGTGCACGCTCAGATATAAGCTCCGGTGAAAGTGAATTTAAGCTCAGTTAAACCAGGGCTTATTTTGAATCAGAAAGCCAGAAGGGCATAGACTTCATATTAAAACAGCCTGAATTTCCTATTGCAAAATCATGAGTTAAATGGAAACGTAATAGCTTACGTAGAGTATTTTTTCTCCTATTTGCCAGTATCAGAAAATGTAGTCACAAACAAGATTTATTTTTTTCCATGGAGTGGAAACTATTAAATCACCAGGATGTTACTTCAATCTGACTGACGACAACAAAGCAGCAATAGCATAAACTCCTTGACCCACATCCTCTCCCTACAAGCCTTGTCTCCAGCATACGTAAACCATCTTTTCCTCAAAGTAAATGCCAGTAGGGATTAAAACAAGCCATAAGCATATACAGAACCAAACCAGTCAGGAATAGCTTGCTTATGGTTGCACCTCAAATAGCAAAGCTCTGCAAAGGAAAGGAGGTTGGAGTATGGAGGGTGTCGGTCTCTTCTCCAAAGTAGCAAGTGAGAGGACAAGAGGAAATGGCCTCAAGTTGCACTGGGGAGGTTTAGATGGGATATTAGGAAAAAATTCTTCCCAGAAAGGGTTGTTGGGCATTGGAACAGGTTGCCCAGGGCAGTGGTGGAGTCACCATCCCTGGAGGGGTTTAAAAGGCATTTAGACCAATTTCTTAGGGGCATGGTTTAATGCCGGGTTTAGGTTAGGTTATGGTTTGACTCTATGATCCTGAGGGTCTCTTCCAACTGAAATGATTCTGTGATTGTAGGGGGTCCTATATTAACAAAAAAGGACATAAATAACAATTACCTAATATACTTGCTTTGCCTATATTCGTTATAGACTCCCCATAGTGGCGTCGAACCATGACCGGTGAAGTCGTTGGGCTCGGTCCAGTTGAAGCACTTTCGCTGTCAGTAACTGAGGTAGGTTCTTTTGTTGGGTTGAGAAAACTTGGCTTCATATGCTCATAAGGTACAGGGTTCGCGGTGTTGTACCAGTGGATCTGGACCGGTGAAATGTTGCTGTAGTGTTTCAGAATTAAAGGTTCTAATCTATAGGCCTGCAAGAGTCATTCAGAAAAGAAAATCCTAAGTGTCAAGACTGAAAAAAAATCACATTCTCTTCCCATACAGAGTCCTCCCCAACCTCAAATCCAAAATATCTGTAACGAGTGTAGCCTAGAAAGTGACAGAACAGCAGCGTTACATTCTGGTTGACTTTTCTTTTCACAGCCTGTAAGATAGATATATATATATAGAGATATATATATATATAATATCAGCCACCCAGCTGCTTGTGTGCTCCCATTTGCACATTTCTCTGCAATGCTTCTACTACAGGTTGTTGTTACCACCACAAAGGCTACTGTTACCACCACAAAGGCTACTGTTAACAGATGTTTGTTGTTATTCATTGACAGAGCAAACATTATATTTATAAACAGTTAAGCTGCTTTTGGACAACACAAGGGAGTGGGAGGAACTGGCTATGTAAACATTTTGCTTAATGAGTCTTCATTGATCCCTGTGCAAACCATTAATTGGTGTGCTTAATAAGAAAGAATCATTTTCTAGTGATTATTTTTGTTTACTCAGATGTAGAAAAGCACTCTGCTGTTCTTTATCTTAAAACTAAAGAAAGTAACTATTTGCCTTAGATATCCCAGGAAAATTCCATTTTTTTGAGCAGCTGGAGCCGAACAAGATCTTGAGAAGAGCAGAACCAACATGTTTAAAGTCTGAATATGCTCAGATTCAGGCAGAGCTTAAACACAAAAGTATCCCCAAATTATTATTCTACAGCATGAAATCTCAACTCAAGCTTGCATCAAAGGCCCTTTGACAGTCAACACTGGCTGCCTATGGAAGGGCAGGGCAAAGCTACACCAAAACTATCCCACCCTCTCATAATTTGTTACTCAGGACCCTTTGGGAAATAAAACCGTCTTTGTTTTTCTATGGCATCCTGTAAATTGCTTGTGAAGCCTTTTTTAACAGCAGTAGTATCTTTGGACAGATGATGTTTAATGGAAGGCAGAAAGAAACACAAGTAGGAACTTGACTGAGAAGGATTATTTCTTAACATCTTTCAAAAAAAAAGCAGAGTAATCTTAAATTTTACGCGTATTAATATGAAAAGAGAATAAAAGTATACGATATTTAAGGCAGTTATTTGTATGAACTGTTATTCTATAGTTATAAAAAGCAAGACATGCTTCGAAGACCACACATTATCACACAGCTGATGCTTAAAAACAGTCAAGGAAAAAGTTCCAACTGCAATTAAGACTCACCACTGGATCTGTTGGATGAAAAATATTTAGTAAGCGGTTACAAATGGTTCTGGGCAGAATGTGATCTTGACTGCCGCTGTTTCCTGGACGGACACCACGCATTGCCAAAAACACCGCTAATGGAGATCCCATACAGAAGAAATTCTCAACCTAAGGAGAGATTTCATCCACGTTAATAAGGATGGAAATAATGCTTTCTAACGTGGCTGGATTTGATTTCTCTCTTCCAACCAATTTCTCAGTTTCAACTGGGGGATGCATACAGTATTAGTAAGTCACAACTGGGAAGACTTTGCTGTGAGAAGAGTTACATGTCATGATGCAAAGTAGTTGGAAAACCAAAAAACAAGTTGGGTGTTCGAACTGAAAGAGGTCTACCAACATTGGAAAGGCTGGAGTAAGAAGAATTTGGGAGACACTAAGGAAATGTGATGAGTTTCATAAAGATTGAAGTCTGATTTCTCAGGTGACCTCCCAAAGTTTACTACAGCTCCTTAATCTTACCCTAACCAAGGACTCCATGACTCGTTTTGTTACACACGCCCATTAACCAAGTAGAAATACATTGAGTATTAAAGTCAACCTAGAGGATACTTCTAGTAGTCACACACACATACAGGTTGGTGTTATGTACAACCTCTTATCTTAACACCACCTGGTGTTAAGTGAACAGAACGGCGCGTGTCAAAAGCGCCACCATGTCACACATCAGGAACCACTGCCCAGGACAGGTACAGCACACAGAGACTCCACTGCCTACTCGCACACCAGCCAAAGCTACCGTGACTTTGCTCTAAAAGGACCATCTCAAACACTGAGAAGAAATCGAGGAAACTTGGACTGACCCATCCGACAAAGGTCACTGACTGTGCATCAGTGGTAACGACTGCTGGTCACTACCAACCTGGGCCAGGATTCAACAGTGACCTAGAGGTGAATGGCTTTGTATCCCACCACCAATCCTCAGAACATCGTCTCCTAGAAACATCAGATGTAAAACTCCATAGGCAAAAATATTTTGAGAAGTCAAATTAATTTTTAACCTTCAGGGTATTTGCTTATATGAAAAATTAATTTTACCACGATCACTGTGACTTTCCCAACAGTCGTGCCCAGTTCGTGGGGCGCTACAACCCAGCAACTCCCAGTGTGCTGCTACTTCACCAGCAAAAGAAATGGCTGCATTCTTGCTAAGTGCAAGCGGAGGACGCTTGGATTCCCATGTGCCTTCGCTGTATGTCAGCGCATGGAGCGCGGGCGTAGACATAATGGTCCGTTTCATCTATCAGATTCCAGCACTGATTCCTCCTCCTCTGACTTGGCACCGGTACCCCACCTCTTCCTTTCAAAAGAATGTGCAAGTCCCAATTCAATTGGGAAAGAAAATATCTAGGTCTTCAAAGCTATTCAATGTCATATGCTGCAAAGCGCTGCTCTGTCACCTGTATTGTCACCCTAGTCTAGTGCAAAGCTGCTGTTCTTTCTTATCATCAGGCTTTACACAGACTCTTACATTTTTGCAGTTTGGGCAAAAAGCTTTCTTATCTTCAAATACAATAGAAACAGATATTCACAGCGCAATCCTATAAACTGAATAAGTAACCTTTAACTCTGTCTATCTGCTACTCCTGTATCAAGTGCCTGGAGTACACAATTACAGTCTTTCTGCTTTAAAAAGAAAACAGAAAGCAACTGCCAGCTTACGCTTGCTAGCAGATGCTTAAAAGATGTTTTCATGAATTCACCTGAGGCCACTACTGATTAGGCAAAAATTGCAAAAGGTAAATAGCTTCAGTGGTTACACAGTGCTTTTGTTCCATGATTTCTATTGCTAAACACAGGATTAACAGTGTCTACCTACAGATGCTTTATTCTTGGAAGGCGCTGTTCTTTGCTATGGATCTTCTTACATGCACAAGCTTCCAACATGGTCTTCCAGCTCTGGAAATGCTTACAAAGACAAAGTACCAATTGGTGGGTACCTTAATGGGTGGCACCAGCTCAATACCAAAGCAGTAAACGCTACAAATAAAAATTAAGTCTTCAAAAAGTCAAGTCCTTTAAATTGTCACCATTAGACTTCTCAGCGCTGTTGCAAAGTGGCTGAAGAGACGACTGCCATGCCACCCAATCTACTAGGAATAGAGGACTAAAATCTTTCTAGAACATACTGATTAATTTTGGTGTTTCTCCTAGAATCAGGAGTGGGGCACTTCACATATAATACTGTTTGACAACAGAGAAGAAACGTTTACGAACATGACCTTTCAAGATAGCATTTTTCTCCTGGGTATGATTCATAAACGGCAGACTTAATGAATTTATTTTTATTCTAAGCAGAAGCTGACTCACACAGTCACCCATTCATCTTCAGACTGCAGTATTTTCAGAATTTAGAAAGAAAAAAGCAGCTGAATGAGCCCACAGAAGTGAGGGAGCGCAGCTCTTTTGTGCATAGGTAAATGTGGGGAACAAGTGAACGTCTTCAGCGGTGATGTTAAAAAAGAAGATACCGAAGGTGATTAAGATTTATGTTTCTGTGCTGCCTTTCAGCCTGGAGGATCCCAAACATCCTCTCAGAGCAAGGAAATAGAGAGCTCTGCACCTAGGAATGTCCTGCAGCCTCAGCAGACAAGGGGAACAGAGACTTACACCAGTATTACACAGGGAATTGAGCTGGGCAGCTGTTTGCGCAACCACCATGGCACATTTCTGCATTCAGTTTAAAGGCTTCATTCTCTCTGATAAGGCTGAACATCATCACCCCATTGATCTCTCATCATTCTTGTGCATGTGGTATATCACCAGTATCATAAAGATTTTGTAATAGTTGTTACCAACATTGGCATCACTGTCAGGTGATGCTACACAGAAACCACAAGGTCAAGTACAAGTGGGAGCAAGTTTCTGTAACCCTGGGTGAATGAGAAGTTCTGAGGAATCCTGAAGCACTCTGGGACAGCACACTGACGAGTCTAGATTTAAATGAATTTCCATCTCAGTATCAGGGAATCGCTGCAGTAAGTCACAGAATCACAGAATCGACTGGGTTGGAAAAGACCTCAGAGATCATCAAGTCCAACCCTTGGTCCAACTCTAGTCCGTTTACTAGATCATGGCACTAAGTGCCATGTCCAATCTCAGTTTAAAAACCTCCAGGGACAGCGAGTCCAGCACCTCCCTGGGCAGCCATTCCAATGCCTGACCACTCTCTCTGTAAAGAATTTCTTTCTAATATCCAGCCTAATTTTCCCCTGGCAGAGTTTAAGCCCATGTCCCCTTGTCCTATTGCTGACTGCCTGGGAGAAGAGACCAATCCCCACCTGGCTAGAACTGCCCTTTAGGTAGTTATAGAGAGTGATGAGGTCACCTCTGAGCCTCCTCTTCTCCAGATTAAACAACCCCAGCTCCCTCAGCCTCTCCCCAGGGGAGGTCCTGCTCTCCCCTTCCCCACTGTCATCGAACATCATCCAACAACAGTTATTCCAAGCACCACAGGTCATCGAGAGGCAGGCATCACACCAGTCCCCATGTTCTGAAGTTCTTCAGCTCCTTTAGCCTTTAACCCTGACTCCTCTTACACAGCTGCTGGGGAGAAGGCTGCATATATATAAGCTTTACATTTACAATGTGGTGTTGGATTTACTTTTAAGTCATGCAGGTTCTATTGATTTAACAGTTTATTCATTTATGCCATCTGATGACAAATAGAGAGACAAAGATACCTCACTCTCAAGTTCCCATTCTGGTGCCTTGTCCAATATATTATTAGAGTAAAATACACTCTGTATTGTGGGGATTATTTATTTTTACCTCCCCAAAGGGTCAGTCAATCACAAAGATCATTTCCTCCAACATGAAAAACCAGCCAAGTTAGCTGTTGTATTTATTCTTATGCTTACCTTGCCAAAAAGCTACCTTTGTGCTTGCTCAACAAGCAAGCTTAACTCTGCTTAACGTAGGACTAGTGACTATGTCTCATCCTGGGAAGCTGATTTTGTTTCAGTCCATAAAAGAAGGAACATACAGACAGTCACAAGCCTTTTTATTACAGTTGTACATCCCTGCTCATGGCAGGGGGCTGGACTAGATGACCTCTGAAGGTCCCTTCCAACACAAACTGTCCTACGATTCTACGCCCATTTTGTTGTGCAATACGGCCTGAGGACAACAATATCTTCCTTTCAGTAAGGTTAAGAAAAATTATGTAGTGTCATGGCAAACTACCTAGCAGTAATTTGGACTGATACTGTCCTCTCCCCGCTTTCTTTTCCCCTCTTTCCCTGCTCCCTCTAGAAAGCACCTGTTGAAAAAATCTTCACTTTAAACACAAGCGAGTGAAGAAGAATCTTTTCCAGAGCTGGAAGAATATCAGCCTGACTCCAGCTTCCTTGATAGTAGAGATAATGGCATGATACATGCTTTCGAGCAGCGGTGAAAAGAAGGCTATGACAAATTGAATTATGGTTAGTTTCCCCTTTTTTATGGCTCAAGATTGACCTTGGCTTCTAAGACGCCTTCTGAATACAGAAAGGAAGAAAAATGGCAAGTTAAGAAACAATAATCTATTTTCTTCTCATCTATCATGTCACATTTTTACTGTTTAATATTTCAGGATATAGTCGAGTAAGTATGAAGTGTTACACATCCCACCAAGGAGACAGAAAATGCTTTTTCCCAAGGACAGGAAGTCATAGCAAATTATACAGCTGATTAGCAAGCAATCTATTTCATGAGACTTCAAGGAACTTGTGCTAACTGTCAAAGCTCTGGAATTTGGAAAGAAAATCGACTGCTGGAGGAAATTCAATCAGATTTGCTCAAAGATGTGACATTTTAGCAGTAGTCCCCAAGGAAATTACTCTAGGATTACTCTAGAAAGTAGAAGTGAAATTGTTTAAGATATGGGATTAATGATGTAATTTGCCAAATAGCTTTTACCTTTCCACACAGTTGTACATGTAATATTTTATCAATCTAGGTGCAGGTTTATATATTTACATATAAACATATATATTTGTAATATATGAATACAGTCACATGTTTACACAAACATACACACATTTCAACCACTATTCTACCAACATCCTGTTTAGGGATGTAAAAAAAAAAATGTATGCAGAATAACTCCTATTGCAGGTGTATTTGTACAGCAGGTAGATATTTCACTAAAACCCTCCCCAACATACATACCTTAAATTTTAAGGCAGGTGGGTTTGATACGGTGGATGCCGTTAACTCACGTAACCTCTCTTCTATCTCTCTCACCCTAGAAAATAGAGATCACTCTGAGATCCAATTAAAAAGTGTAGCCTTAACCTCCTTGATCCAAACCAGCGCTCCTGTGGGGTCCAACAGTTTCGCATGCTGGGAAGAGGCAGTTCTGGCATCAGTATTTCTTGGAGGCAGTTCGACAGATAAAGAATCAATGTCTGTGAAATCCTGTGGCTCTGCCCACAAAAGGATTTAATCAAGACACAACAGTTTCCTTGTTCACCACCCCAAACATCTGCCCATCCCTGTTCCTCAGAAGGGGGTAACTCACCTCCTGTTTCCTTGGTGTTTTTTGCAGTCAAATCACCTGGTCTTTTTGGTTTTTAAAAAACAAACAAACAAAACAAAGAAAAAAACGGCAGAGCCACAGGAAACTCCATAGCCTAAGCATTATGGAGTTCTGTATTGTGGTAGAATATCTAAAGAGCGCTGTCCCACCCTTTCAACTATTATTAAAAAAGGTTGTTCATGTCTTCTTCTGGTTAGCCTGAATTAAAAATGTAGCTACAATATAAATCATAGAATGGCTTGGGAAGGGACCTTCCCAGCTCCCCCAGTGCCACCCCTGCCATGAGCAGGGACATCTTCACCAGCTCAGGTTGCTCAGAGCCCCGTCCAGCCTGGCCTGGGATGTCTCCAGGGATGGTTCATCCACCACCTCTCTGGCCAACCTGGGCCAGGCTCTCACCACCCTCAGTGTATAAAAGATTTCTTCCTCCTGTCCAGCCTGAATCTCCCTCCTTTAGTTTAAAACCATCACCCCTTGTCCTATCACAACAGGCCCTGCTAAAAAGTCTGTCCCCATTTTTCTTATCGGCCCCTTTTAAGTATGGAAAGGCTGCACTAAGGTCTCTCCAGAGCTTCTCTTCTCCAGCTGAACACCCCATCTGGAAGGTAAAACTGCCCCAGATCCCAGCACCAGAGTATTACACCCTCGTCAGAGCAGGAAAACACCATGTCCTTCAGTTCCACAGAAGCATCACATAAGCAAATATATTAAGCATAACCTCAGCCATCCTGATTAGAAGGAAGCAAGTCTGGAGCATTACATTCAAAAAAGTTTGTATGCTTTAATAAGCCTGATTCAGTCTTAAAAAATACAGCATACAGAATTCTTGACTCTTGTGAACTGCTGCTGAAAGGTTTCCATACACAACCTCAGATGCTGTATGTATGTTATTCTACAATGTAGAATATGTATACATGCTACGACACACCTTACTCAGGCATAAGCATTTACAGAAATCCGTTATGTGTTTGCCATCCTTAAACACTAGAAATCCAGAAATAATAGCATGTCAGTAGTATATTTTCTATCATTTCAGACTCAATCACACTAAGATGGCTTCTGAAATGGAGAGCCACTCTATACAGAATCACCAGTCTCAAGTGATACTTAGATTACTGTGGATTTAACCTGATGGCACGTCGGAGGATGCCTAAGGAGCTGGAGCATGAGTGTGAAAATGGTAATTTTCCCCTGGTCATATGGTAGTGCTATGTCTCTACCACTAGACAACTTCATTAGGTTTCTTACTTCTCTCAGAAAGATTTCACTTTATCCAGCCTTGCAGCTGACAGAGATGTCCTGTGCCAATCCCTAATTACACAAATACCCATTTCAAGCACTGCAGGAGACCTGATGCTCTATTAATGCTTCCAAAGTACCGCCAAGAAGGAACCAAAAATGTGATCACGCTTTATACTCACCTGCCACTTGAAAGATTGAAGCTCAAGCTACTGTTATGGGATTCTCTATCTATGGGTGTCCCATAGCACCTCAATATCCATGTTAGGACAGGGAGGTCACCTAAACAGCGTGGGGACACCACGATGATCTGACAATGAGAATCCCGACCACTACTTGCAAGGTGCTGAAACCAAGATCCTGTTTGTCACAGGGGGCAGCACTGCCTTGCAACCCAAACAGCTCAAACATTTCTAGATGGCAGCAGAAAGAAGTCAGTAAATGATCCGCCACGGAATAGCAGCCCCCTAAACCAAATCACAGCAATTACAACATTTGTATCCAGCTGCTGGAGCTCCATTTCCAAGCTGAGTCTAAGAGAAAACTTGTCATTTTCCTCTAGAAACTTCAGAACTTCACTGCTCAGGTTCTACTCAGTATTCCAGCTCACTGCCCACCTGCGAGCTACTTTGTTGTGTTTCTCCTCAAGCAGGACTAATGGCCTGACCGCCTCCTCTCTTCCTGGCTGTCATCTGCTCCCAGTGCATCTGGCCAGCGAGCAGTAAGCAGCTCGTTGTTTGGTTCTGGTACAGCCGTGGGATGTGGATTCAGAGCTCCTATTAGCAGTGTTTAGCATTTACCACTGCCACTCAGCACCAGCAGAAGAACATCAACCACAAATGATAACAGCCATGGTGGGTTCTGGAAACACTCAACGGCATCATCTAGGGATGTGGACTCAAATGGCATCATCTAGAGATGTTGTTTTCTCCTTTAACAATCAGAAGTGGATGCATTACCGTTGTTCAGCTATGTAAAGTTGTTCAAGTAAATGTTGCTCCTCGTAGCTCATCCAACGGTCTTCAAGCTTCTCTTTCTCCTTCTGCAGCGACTGTTCATAAAGCCTGAAGGGGTTCCAGCCAGTCATGATGTCGTAGGTAATGACGCAGCCCAGCGAGTGGGACACGATTGAGACTTTCCCTCCTTTCTCCTCAAACTCTGGATTCCGGGAGCAGAAGAGTGTGTACAGCCGGTTCAGCTCCTGCTCCAGCCCTTTCACCAGCTGTTTCAAGAAAGTAAGGAAAAGAAGTTTAATATCAACGTCGTATCACTGCTGTTCATGTATGTTCACATACTACACTGACTGGCTTCTTGAGCAGCTATCTAGGATAAGCGTAATAGAATCCCAGACACATGCCAAGCCTCTAATGCACTTCAAAAAAAATCTATTTAAAGCTGCCAGAGAACTTTCCATCGCTTGTCACAAAAGTTCATGCTGACCTCAGTTCCACAATAGACAGAGACACCTGATACACAGTGGAGAACCCAGGAACCCTGAAAAATGAACTCTGCATTACTTAGCAACAAGAGAAATACAGCTTTTCGTAGGCTTATTGCTAGCACTGGAAGCTTAAAAGGTTCACAGCAATCTCACTACCATTGCTGCTATCAGAAAAAGAAATATTATTAGGTAGCTGAGGGCTTAAAATGATATTGCCAGCTGAAGGACTTATGCAAATCTCATTTTAATGAAAGGCAGCATCAAATCCACAGGTAAACTTTGAAAGCCTCTCTTCTCCTAGTGCCAGCCTAACCATGCACAGAGCACCAAGGCTGCAAAAAGATTACCATTACTCCATACATAATGTAGTCAATACAGAAAAAACCCCCATAATTCCTATAGAAACTAATCCTAAAACATCCCAACAAGGGTTTCCAGGAAGTGTGACACACAGAAGGTGCTACTGGGTGATGCACTGTCCCTGGAGTCAGTATCCCTGCAGGGGTTGAACAGAGATGAGGTTCTCAGGGACGTGGGTTAGTGCCAGGGTTGAGTTAACAGTTGGACTCGATAATCTTAAGGGTCTTTTCCAACCAAAACAATTCTATGATTGATTCTAAGAATCTCAGGTCTATGGACTCCCATTGCTCTGAATATGCAGGTACATGAAAATGCCGTAAAAACCCTTCTCATTTCTAAGCTGCTGACACAGACCCACTTTAGATAGCCATTTCTCCTCCAAATAAACTACTTTGATTGTACTTTTTGCTGTTTCTCAACTCTTTTCACTCTTAAAACTCTGTATTTTGATTACTATGGATGACCATTATGTGCTTGCAAATTGTTTGCCTTCTTTATGCAGGGTCTCTCAGAAGGAAACTTTGCTTACGTTCCTAAATCCAATCTGTTTTAGCTTCTATGCCCTCCTCTAGTAAAACCTGCATAAAACCACACTTACTTCGTCTCTGTAAAGAGGACTTGTATAATACATTATATCCATTGCGCTGCTGTTCAACATATCCCTTATACTTCGTACTTTATCTGGAGTAATGGAGTCCACAGTGTCTGAGGAAAAACAAAAAACAAAGAAGATACTTGAGTTACATGTGGCAGAACGATAAAATCCAAACAAGGCACATGGAGAGAACACGGTGTGAAACTTCTGGGGACAATTTTGCAGACTGCAGCTGCTGGAGCAGCAAAAGAACCAATAAGTGAGAAATGTACCTCCATCGAGGGTAAGCTTTGATCTCCATTCAACTGGGAGAAATTCAACATGCGTTGCAAGATTGGAAAAATACTTTTCTTCCACTCTTCTTACAGTATCTCGCAACCTATAAGAAAGAAAAGAGAACATGTTCCTGTATAAACTACTGTTAGTACTCTTATCAAATAAAGCCAATATATCCAGGAACAGCACATTTCTCACTGTTCAAGTATGGCAATACATACTTACTAACATAGGTAATACCTCACCTCATGCTTTTGTTATAAAGTACTTAAATTCTCATAAAATGAAAATTAAGAATTTTCCCACTGCCTTGAAATCTTGAATCCACCAAAATCAATAATGCAGGCCAGTATGTAAGGAAAATAATTCAGAATTTTATTTTAATTACACATCAAATTGGAAGGCTCGAGAGCTCTCAGAGTGAGAAAAAGGATCATTTATTAGCATTTTAACTTGCAGTAGCAGACGGACAGGCTAAGTTCCTTTTAAAAGGCTTTTCCCTTTTAAAGCATATCTGAACATGAACATTGATGCACCTCTGAAGGGATGTGCGAAACTTTAACGTACCTCGGAAACAAAGTACATCCGACCCTTTTTGTTGTTTGGGGAGAAGGGGAATAACAGTGAGCTATATTATTTTTAAAATGCTATATTACTAGTGTTGTGTGAAAGACTGATCAGCAAAATATGAAAATCGCCATGAAAATATGCAGGTTAGTAAAATATCCATGCATTCTACCAATCCGTGCATTCTATCAACAGCATCCAGCAACCAAACTGGAGAAAGCATCATATTTTTTTCCCCTATTTTAAAAGCAAACCCCTTTTAATGTTTGTTGCAACCACATGCACGATGACATTAATCTCCTATCTGCACTTCTACCAGTCCAAATGCAATTTAGTAAGTTTAACCCCCTGAGATGCTTTCCTTGAATATATTAACGCTCCTCTGTTCTCCTCCAATAGAAATGAGAGAGTTTAGCCTAAATCTCTACCAACACACCTAAAAAGCTAAAAATTACAGGGAAAAATTTTACAGGAAATCTTGATTTAAGATTCCAGCAGCACATATTTAATGCACTGAAAGGCTTCTGAGAGGCTCTGCAATCTGAAAGGGTTTGCACACCACTGGAAATTTACCAAAATTGCTATTCTGGAGTAATTATTATAATGATAACCCACAATTAAAATGCTTTCTAACAGGACTTGCAATAAAAATGTAATTGGTGATTATGGAACACCAAGCTGATGTTGCTTGTGCAGACGTCTATTTTTGTGCTACAAGCAGCATCACTGGCAAATACAATTTTTGAATCAAAACAGGAGATTCAGACACCAGCTCTGGGGTAAGAGCAGCCAAGAACTACCACAACATTACAGCTACCATGGAAATACACAGAATAGTTACTTTATTCAATTTGCAAGCACAGGAGCTGATGAAATTTAGAGGGTCAGTCTAAAGGTCTGACCTTTACCTAACTCAGGTAAAACAATAGGATTTTGTTTTAACTAAGGTAGGAAAAATGGGTAGTAACATTCCTTAATTCTAAATACTAAATTTGTCTCACTGCCAGAAGCTGTCCTGAGGAGCCCTGTACCCCTGAGGCCCCAGGGGAAGGCAGGACAATGGAGGAGATTGTCTCGGTTGATGAGGACCAGGTTAGGGAGCAATTAGGCAATCGGGACATCCATAAATCCACGGGTCTGGATGGGATGCACCCGTGGGTGCTGAGGGAGCTGTCTGAGGTCATTGTTGGACTGCTCTCCATCATCTTTGCCAAGTCTTGGGAAACGGGAGAGGTGCCTGAGGAATGGAGGAAAGCAAATGTCACTCCAGTCTTCAAAAAGGGCAAGAAGGAAGACCTGGGTAATTACCGACCAGTCATCCCTGGAAAGGTGATGGAGCAACTTATTCTTGGTGCCATCTCAAGGCATATCAAGGATAAGAGGGTCATTAGGGGCAGTCAACATGGCTTCACCAAGGGAAGTCATGCTTTACCAACCTCATCGCCTTTTATAAGGACATAACGAGGTGGATAGATGACGGTAAAGCAGTGGATGTGGTCTACCTTAATTTCAGTAAAGCATTTGACACAGTCTCCCACAGCATCCTCACAGCTAAACTGAGGGAGTGCAGTCTGGACAATTGGGTAGTGAGGTGGACTGCGAACTGGCTGAAGGAAAGAAGCCAGAGAGTCGTGGTCAATGGGACAGAGTCCAGTTGGAGGCCTGTATCTAGTGGCGTCCCTTGAGGGTTGGTACTGGGACCAGTACTATGTAATATATTGCTGATGGAATAGAGTGACTGTCAGCAAGTTTGCTGATGACACCAAGCTGGGAGGAGTGGCCGACACACCAGAAGGCTGTGCTGCCATCCAGAGACCTGGACAGGCTGGAAAGTTGGATGGGGAAAAATTTAATGAAATGTAACAAGGGAAAGTGTAGAGTATTGCATTTGGGCAGGAACAACCCCAGGTTCCAGTATAAGTTGGAGAACAACCAGTTGGAGCGCAGCATAGGGGAAAGGGACCTGGGGGTTCTGGGGACAGTAGGATGACCATGAGCCAGCACTGGGCCCTTGTGGCCAGGAAGGCCAACGGTACCTGGGGTGGGTTAGAAGGGGGTGGTCAGTAGGTCAGAGAGGTTCTCCTGCCCCTCTGCTCTGCCCTGGGGAGACCACACCTGGAATCTTGTGTCCAGTTGTGACCCCTCAGTTCCAGCAGGACAGTGAACTGCTGGAGAGAGTCCAGCGCAGCCACCAAGATGATGCTGAAAGGGAGTGGAGCATCTCCCATGTGAGGAAAGGCTGAGGGAGCTGGGGCTCTGGAGCTTGGAGAAGAGGAGACTGAGGGGTGACCTCATTAATGTTTACAGATATATAAAGGGTGAGTGTCAGGAGGATGGAGCCAGGCTCTTCTCGGTGACAACCAACGATAGGACAAGGGGCAATGGGTTCAAACTGGAACACAGGAGGTTCCACTTAAATATGAGAAGAAACTTCTTTTCAGTAAGGGTGACAGAACACTGGCCCAGGCTGCCCAGGGAGGTTTTGGAGTCTCCTTCTGTGCAGACATTCCAACCCGCCTGGACACCTTCCTGTGTAACCTCATCTGGGTGTTCCTGCTCCATGGGGGGATTGCACTGGATAAGCTTTCCAGGTCCCTTCCAATCCCTGACATCCTGTGATTTAATATGGGTAAGGACACCAGCTCCCTTCCACAATCCAGAAGCACAAGTACAGCAAAATCAGAGATTAGGTTTCAGTGAAAAAGAATATTCCAAATAACAATATCAAAGTACGTACAGTAAAATACAAGGATACACCCAACATGATTTTTTTTAAGTTAACTAGTAATGCCAGAACACTGCACTTGATGGCAAATAAAAAACCCTCCAATTAAGTATATTATGCCATAGTATCTTAGCTTATGTTACACAGAAATTCAGAATATACTGTCAGATTAACTAACCCTCCCTATGTTACCAAAGCAGCTCTCAGCACATCATTCTGTTCACGTTGGGTCAGCTGCATGATGGTTCCAGCCTGGAGGAGGGAGGAACCGCCTCTCCCTAGACGAGTTCTGCAGTTAATATCGGCACTGACACGAACAGGTTGTTGTACCAGCTGCTGTGCTACATTTAGATAATAAATGTGTTTAACCACACCGTGAAACAACAAAATCATGTCACATCTACCCAAGACCTGTTCATTCAAGCATTGATAAAATGCATCTTTTCCATTTACCTTACAGGATATCCTGCAACCACAGCGTCTAACCACATTAATGATTAGATTGAAATCCATTCCTTAATGAAATTAGCGCACATAATTTTAAATTACCCTGGAAGAAGAGTTCTGTTTTCACCTCTGTAACCAACAAGATCTGCCTAATGATGCAGATGCATCACATACGCTGCACCAATTTCTCCTCAAGGCAGTGACCTGAGGACAGAGCATCTCAAATGAGCTCTGGTAGGGTCTCTCACCAGCCTGGGCTACATACAGAGTATTCCACATCTGGCTTATAAGTTGTATTTTTGCACCTCTCTCTTCATTTGTTTTTAGGACCACTTGCTCACTTGAGGCTTTGGTTTTGTGCTGCAAACTGAAGTACATACAGCTTGAAATAAATACAGAAGTTTTATCTCAGGGTAGAATGAACCCAAAAAGAAGCAACAATAAATGTATGTGGCAAAGGCCAAAATGCACAAGACAGTTTTTTGTGGAAAGGAAGACACCTGAACAAGTATTCCCCTCTGCAGATCCAAGCACCATATCAAAAAAATGCAAGGTATCATGGAGTTTGCTTCATCTGTGTTCTCACCCACATTGTAAAGAATTTCTTCCTCATGTCTGGCCTGAATCTCCCTCCTTTAGTTTAACACCATCACCCCTCATCCTATCACAACAGGCCCTGCTAAAAGGTCTGGCCCCATCTTTGACTTCTCGAGCTTGTCCAGGTCCCTCTGGATACATCTGCTGGTGGCACCATGATACGGGGCAAGGGAAGAAGAAGTGGAGACACTGATGGGCAGACCCAGGGCTTAAGTGGCATCTGCGCACAGAACTCCACAAACGATCTCACAGCAACAGCTTCCAAGGGCATGAAATAACTCTGTCCTGGTTTTTTTTAATATTTTAATAGTCCCACTAGCTCCCCAGTTCCCTTCTTACCAGCATGTGCTTCACTTGACCATTATTCCGACAACCAGCAAGAACAACGGAGATTCCCCTCTATTTTAACAAAATGAAAAACCTCTACCCGCTTG
Source organism: Nesoenas mayeri (assembly GCF_963082525.1). Taxonomy (NCBI): domain Eukaryota; kingdom Metazoa; phylum Chordata; class Aves; order Columbiformes; family Columbidae; genus Nesoenas; species Nesoenas mayeri. Next base: position 4,863,521 of record NC_137548.1, on the reverse strand, counting down.
GCAAAGCGACTGACCACAGCTGCTAGAAATTCAGGGGCCAGACCCTTAAAAGCGCAAGTGCTGGCCACAAAAACAGACTATATCTTTGCTCTTCTGGCTTGCAGCTAGTCCATACATTTGAATTAAGGTAGAAAATAGCGTAACCACAATTTAATGACTCAGGAAAGAGGAGAACAAGGAAAAAGTTAAACATACAGCTTAAATCAAAGGGTCTGTTGTCATTTATAAAGTCAGCCTCATATCCAGGCTTGAGTTGGTATGGCAAATATTACAAAGCACTCACATAGCTGTATTTTTGATGATCCTTCCTTGGTCCATTTTCTGCCCAATACCATGCACAACAAACACAATGTGACTAGTTTGCGGTGGTTTGTCTTCTAACGTGGCTTCTTCTACGTAGCCTCTATGTAGCCTTGTCCCACTACTTGAAGCTGTAGAGAAAACATTATCCTAGGTCAGTTACATTCTCTGAAGTGCAAAACGGTCTTATATGTTGACACGAACTTGGCTTTTTTTAAGACCAATAAAGTATTTTGAAAATAAGGTTATGTATAAAGGGAATAGCATGTATTTTTTAATATCTGCGATTTTAATCCCCCGAGAGATTTGAGCAACTAGGTGCTATTAATTGTATCAGTCAATGTACTAACAGGCCATTTCCACTGTAAAGATAACTAATTTCAGAAACGTTTTGAAAAATAACTTTTTAGAAAACAGTTGTACAATTGTCCATCCACTTTTACAACACAATACCCTCCCTCTGTGTGCTTCAATCATTAAACTCCCTCCTATCTCCACCTTACTCCCACAGCCTGGAAGAATCATGGAAATGATGTGGCCACATAACCGACAAGTGTTGTCGCTCTCTGACCCAATTAAGAGAGCTGGCTGAAAAGCTTTCTAATTTTTCCTTTTGGTGGGGAAAACCTATATTTTATTTCAAGCTGATTCAAACTCCAATTTCCCCAGTTGTTCTCTAGTTCAGTGGCTGGGCCAAAAATCAATTACCCAGGGCAAATCCAGGTGTTCTCTCACTGCCAAACTCACTGTCATGGCGTGTCTGCATCCCCCTCTAGTGACAGATCCACAGACAGGACCACAGCCTTACACAGGAATCCCATATTGCTTTGTTTTTAAAGAGGAAAACACTACAAAAACACTAAGGGTAGTTTTTACACAGGACAGGTTTTGTTTCTCAAGTGGGCCTCTGTTGGATATTTCCCCCCACAAGTTGTTTAGGGCACATCTTACTTATTATTTATTACACACTATCCAAATAATATTCTTGATTCATAATACTTCATTTCTTCTGGAACTGAAGCATTGAATTATATTAATTCTTGGCAAACATTAATTAAGTATCCACCCAAGAGCCCTGTGGGGTAAGAGGGCATTAATTACAGGACAGAGGCACGGAGATTAAAGCCAAACCTACCACATGAGAGACCAAGGAACAAAACAAATGTGTATGTTCTTGTTTTTCTAGTTGTACAGCAGTGCATAGGAGCACCATGACAAGTTCCAATGTCCTAGGTTGGCAATAATCTGCCATTTCCTCGAGAGGGACCATCCTCTCTCCCAACCATCTCAGCCTCGCTGGCTTTACGACTGGTAGTTCTGGGCTTCAATGAGCCTGGATTCCTGCTGTAAACAATTTCTAAGCACTACACCCTTCGTCTCCCTTCATACGTCTGTTTAACAAACTGAAAAAACCAAGAGCTGGTGAGAGGGAAAGGTATGATCATGTATTTAAGGAATGAATCACAGTATGCAGGTACACAGCGGTGAAGTCAAGGTTGCAAAGGGAACTGTAATTCTTATATTGCAGACACTAGACTGCTGCTGTAATATTTTCATATACGTATTAGGTAATGCTAACTGCTGCATCCAAAATAATCATAAAATACGTAATAAAAATAAGTCAGACTATTCTAAGGATCCTAATATACTCCTCTGTGAAAACTGCAATGGCCGAAGTGGGTTAATCACACATTAAAACTTTAATCTTGAACTCTACTTCTAGCATTAAAGTAACAAACTTAAAATGCTGGTATTTACAATATTCTTTACAAACTCTGAGAAATATTACCTTTGGAAAAGCCCAACTTTTGTGTAACAGTTCTTGCAATTTTAGATGTTGTTGCATCACTGTAAAGATAAACTTCGTCCACACTGTGCCAGTCCACATGGTTGCGACTCAACTTTAGACTATGAATAGCTGCAGCAAAAAGGAACGACATCTAATGTAGATGGGTAAGAGGAAAAAAGAAGTCTCTGAACAGAGAGAGAAAAGGGTAATTTACATACAGGTTAAAAATCTAGAGCTCCATTATAACTAAATCTATTACTTCTTACCTTGAAAAGTTTTTACATTTAGGATTTATCTCAGCAGGACAAGTAGCAGTTTGGAGAGCACCTCTGAGGACATTTCACATCCTTCTTTCTCCTCCCACCCTTATTTTAGGATGGTAGGTTTTCAAAATATTCCCTTAGCTGAAAACAAAAACCAGGGGGAGGCAGGGCAGCGCATCCCAAAATACTGGAGGTTGGTGTGATGACCAGGTAGCTGCCCCATGCACTATTTTCACTAGCAAAAGAACAATTTCACACCTGTCTTTTCTTTCCTGTGTATGAGCAGTGAGAACCCAATTTTGACTGTCCACTGCAGTGACACAGAGGCTTTCAAGGCTCCATTACTAGAAGGCTCCGTGGCATTTCTATCCTTTCAGAAACATCTAGGAGATGGAAACGCAGCTCAATGAGAAAGCCTCTGAATGAGTAATTTCTGGCATGGAACAGAATCTCGCTCTTCCAAAAGCCACTAAGAGCTCTAGTGGGTTTTTTTTGTGTAGTTATTGTGCTTTCCACATTTGAAACTGATTGAGCTCTGGGACCAACCTCGTGACACGTTGTCCTATTGTCAGGATTAAGCACAGCAGGCATAGTTTAATACAAGTCAGAATGTCTCATCTAAGGCTTAGAGATTGCTTGAGCACACACGGCTGAGAGCATCATTTGGCTGCTATTGATCTTCCTTAAACTCTGAAGTTCTGGTATGTAAACCCGAAATATAGCTGTAGACTTTAAAACCTGTTTTTAATTTATTTAAAAACAAACGCAAAGCCATTAAAAAGGCTATTCCTCTTAATTAAGATGGGCTGTTTCACATTGCTGTAATTTTAATAACGCACTTCACCATCTCTTAATTCTTCAGTGTCACCATTTGTTATGCAAGCACCTACTCTTAATTTTTTAATTCATGCATATTCATTAGCACAACTGAACATGATCTGGAAAATATATACAAAATAATTTCAAAATTACGAACACAAAACAAAAGGCAGAAGTATTTTCTTATTGCTCCAGACAGTAGTTATGCTTATTTGCCTTTAACAGAATTCAGTTTCACGTGTGAAAAGAAGCAGGAAAAAGTTTACTATTAAACATTTTGATTTCAGGCATTTTCCTTTGGACCCAATTATAGAAAAATATAACTGAAAGAAGTCAAAAGGCAAACATTTATGCATGTCAAAATAAATCCTTACACTTTACAATATCTCCAGGAGCTAAGGGTGTGACAAGAATAACTCCAAACCACCCATGTCCATTTAAATTTCAAATTGAGGGTGCAGCTTTCAGAAATCTGGTTCCACAGTCACTGAAGTCAGTAGAAGTTTAATCACTACTGGCTTTAACGGTGGCAGAGGAATATCAGTGACAAGGACTTTTGAGCCTTCTGCAATCATTAATGGCTCCTCTAAGATCTACTCCCACTTGCAGAAACAAATTTGCACATCAGCTGCTGCCAAGTCCAAAGTTGTTTCCTGCAACCCAGCAGCCTTTATCGTATATTCTATACAGCTTGTCCTTTGTATATTGTGTGTCCAAAGTCTCGTGTCATTCCAGTACTTATAAAAAAAGCCAAAGTAAAAATAATTCACAACATAAAATTAAAGATGTGTGCGTTATTTAAAAATATAAACCAAAACATTATCTAGTATAAACCTTCATTTCCTTCTCTGACATAACTCATCTTATACCAGGTCTGGTGTGCTTCTAAAAAAAGTTGCTTTTAGTTTATTGAAAAAGCCAAACCACATATAAAGAGTGTAAGAAACAAATGTTTACAGTTTTCACAGTCACATTTATAATAAGGATTACAGCACAATACTGTTAGCGTCTACTTTTCTCTCAGATTCACAACACTTCTACTTTTCTTCTAAGATCTACGATGCTTTTTGCTTCTCTTTGGAAGGAAATGGCATGAGTACAGCTCAAGAAATTGAAGCATGTAAATCTAACACATTTAACTGATACAAGCAAACTAGAATTTAATAAATTTAATTTTCCTAAACTAGGAGTACTACAAAAAAAAGAAATCTACAATTACTGTACCTTGGGAACGCTTGCGCTTAAGACATGCAGCATCTGAATTCTCCTTATATCCTCTCCATTTGAACAAAGAAGGGAGGGAGAAAGGAGGGAGGTAGTAGAGAACTAAAAGTAAAAACACTGAGCTTCAAAGTAAAATTTTTAAAAGGGGTGTCATTTTTTTATTCATTAGTATTACCGTTTTTAGAAAAAAAATAAGAAAAAGTTGGCATATTTACTGAAAAAGTATATACACTTAAAAAACTGGGTTTGTAGCAAAAGTGTCAGGTCACATTAGCCCAATTAATTTTCTTCACTCTTTATAAACAGTTAGGACATCACAACAAAGCTAAAGGCATTAGTAAAAGACAGCTGGAACACAGTGTAATCACACTCACTAAATGCCTTCGCATTTACTCGTACAAAAGCACAAACGCTCTGTTCGTATAGGGTAGAACACAATAACCCTTCCTAACTGTACACTGAACATTTTGGAAAAACAAAACCAAACTCAATTTCAAGCATAGCTCTATTATTTTCCCCAAAGAGGGGGAGAAGTCCAGAACTTTTATTAGACTTTCAATCGTCTTATTTCATTCCTCATGAGGATACTGAAATATTGCACAGCAATTCAAAATGTTCTTTTTTTCAGGGACTTACATATTGGTGCTGTGTGGTTATGGAAGAAATATTAAGGTAAGTGAAAGCTGTTGCTAAGGAGCAGGTGAGGTTATGTGAATGGGGAGAAGCTGCTCTTGGCACTTACACAACAGAATTATATTGACTGTTAATTCTGTTATGATGGAGGTTCCTAAGCAAGGCTGGAAGAGAGGTCCTGCAAATCTACGAGTTCTGTGTTACTGCTCTGTGGGCCCTCACTCATATAAATCATCTTAATTTCAAAATGCTTTAGCCTCAAAAACCTGATATAGTGTTTAAATCCAGTGAGAAATCACAAGGCTCCAGCCTGGCTTCTGAATGCACCAAGTCATTAAGCTGCAATTAACTGAAATCAGTTAGTCTGCTGGAGAGCAGGGAGAAATGCAACGTAATGACGTCTTCCCTGACAAACACCAGGAATTATTAATACTTCATAATCCACACTTATGCCAATATAAAAAGTGATGTTCCATGCTTGTGGCAAGGGCTTCAAGCGCCACAGCGATGCTGGTCCAGGACCGTCTTCACCCCCTCAGCTAACAGCTCTGTCAGCAGATGCCTCAATACAGATGCAAATGAAGTATATTACTGTTGCACATCAGTTTTCTAGAGAGGAAAATTAGGCTTATAGCTACTGCACTTGGAACTTAATGGAATAATTTCATTTACAGAATAGTTTACTGGCTGTGGCAACTCAAGAAGAATATACACAGGAAATTCAAGTAAAGTACGAAAACAAAGTCTTCTGTATGGTCAGGCTGGTCCAATACTGAAAGAGATTGTGGAGCCTTCTTTGCTGGAGGTATTTGAAACCCCACTGGAACATCCTGAGCAACCTTCTCTCATTGTCTCTGCAGCTTTGAGTGAGAAGGTTGGACTAAATCTCCAGAGATCCCTTCTGATCTGCATGACTCTGATTCTATCATGTGAATCTGGCTTCCCCATGTAAAGGATAACTTGGCCAGCTGTGATAAAAATTCATTGTTAATATAAGCTGGTTATGAACAGAAAAAATTTTCTTTGAAATCTAAGGCAAAACAAACTATTCCAAACGCAATTTTTATAGATTTTGTGGCATCTAACCACATGCTGAGACTCCGTAAGAAAAATCAATAAACTTATGTCATTTCAAAATCAATGCATTAAAAAAATTCATGCTGATTCTGACTCACAGGATTTTTTTTCTATGTTTCTTATCATCTATCACAGAATCATAGACTTGACCACAGGATAATTTCTGTCAAAGGCACTGCTGGGGTTCCTCTGCTCCAATCCTCTACACTGAGCAGGATCAACTTCTAAGTTGGGTCCAATTTCACATTTGGATCAGGTTGCTCAGGTGATTTCCAGCTGAATTTTGAGCATCTCTCTGTACAAATACAATGAACTATGTCTATTCCTATCCTGCTATCACACATATTAAGCTTTCAGCTTCACTTCATCCTAATTAAATCAACATTCCTGAAAAAGATGATGGAGCACCAGATGATAGGTATTCAACTATATTTATGATACTAACAGCTAATGAAGTATTGTTAAAGCAGAGATAGCAAATCTGAGGCTGCCAGAGGATATGATTTATACTGGGGACCAGTGTATGACATTTCCTTTGAACTTTGATTTACCACGTACCAGGCAGCTGTGGAGCTCTTGGTTTGTGGAAGTTTATCAAGTGACAAGCAGCAAATAAAAGCAAAGTGTGAAAGCCAAAAATACTGAACATTTGCTGTGCTACACTGACCCTAATTAACTAATTCAACAGCGTACGTCAAATAATAGATCAGCAATTTCAGAAGTCTATTCTTAAAAACATTAATTGCATTTGTCTGAGATTCCCAAAACTAGTTACAGAACGTCCTCAGCCTGCTCATTAATATATAAGGGCCTCCATAACACAATGAATGCTCGAGATTTACTATAGCCGAAATCTACTCTACAGGCTGAAATAGGACGGAAAACGAAATGCGATCTGTAAAACTGATACTCCCTTTAGGGCTGAATTAGGAATGCTGGCCAAAGAGCTAATAGCCACTTTGCATTTGGACACTGGCTCTTCTTGTCCCATCAAGAGATTTCAGTTTGAAGCAAGATTTTGAACACACTTAAAAGATATGAAACACAAACCAAAACGGGAACAAGAAGTTTATCCACTAATATCATTTTTATGGCGTTCATCAAATGTGCTGCGGCAGGAAATCCTACAGCATCAAGTGCACTGAAAAATGGGAGAGCAAACTGATGCCTATAGCAATGTTCCCCACTACGCAGGATGGAAAACCATCACAGGTGACACTTGTAAACTTAAGAAAAACAGACTCCAACTTTCCAGAGAACATACTATAAAACCAGTGATCTAAACAATCTTACCCTCCTTCCCATCAACAGGTTTTGATACTTCCACATCAAAGCTCTCCTGCAGCTGCTGGCCTTTGAAGCATTTGAGGTGCTCCTGTTCTATCAGGTTACTTTCCTCCTCTTCCAGAGGTTGCCACGTCCCATCAATAAACCACTGGCCACGCATAACAGGGATCTTTTCTGTTTCTGAAAAATCAAACAAGAGGGTTTTGGTTGTGGTTTTTGTTTGTTTTTTTTTTTTAATGCAACAAATCACAAACTGACAAAGCAAGTAAGTGGGGAAGGGAATTCTCTCTGGGATTTGATGAAAAACTTGCACTCCCACTGCTGGGACCCCATACAAGGTAACCACAAATGCCTCCACAAACACCACCGCCTCTTCCCGTTGGGCTGAAATGAGCAGTGAAACTGGTGTGAACCCAAAACCAGCTGAGCTAACAAGGCCAAGTTTTCAGAATGCGCGTGAGGATGTGAGGGACAGACAGAAAGACACAGATTCAGCAAAATTTACTAAGCCTTAAGTTCAAACAACAGGCCAGCATTACTGGGATAGACTCTACCCAGGTGCCTTGTATTTTCAAAAAATTAGGAACTTTGTGAGACTCATTCTCCTATACAAAATTTGACTGACAACCACTGGTTTCGAAGTTACCAAGAGGGTGCAGAATGAGGAGATACAAACCCAATGACGCCTGCCCTTGCTGCAGGGAGCCTTGTTTCCTTCGCGAATTGCAATAGCCCAAACTAACACTCCATTAGCATTAAGAGTGATTTTTAAAAGGTGGGGTTTTTTTTAATAAAATCAGTCTTTCACCGCAGGCTGTTTTTGGTCATTGCCATTCTGGTTTCAGTTTCAGTGCTCCAAATGAGAAAGTTGGGTGCCCAGCATTTGTTCAGTTCCCCAAAGCAGCTAAGAACTCAATCACAAAAGGAGAGACTCAAAAAAGGAGATGGGGGAAAAAGAAGAGATGTGTTCCTGCCTGGAAGGTGGGAAAATACCTGGTAAGGAGAGCTTGGAAAAGAAACAATAGATGCAAAGAAACAGAAAAGAAAAATGAGGTAAAAAACAAACAAGGAACAATAGAGAGCATGGATATTTCAGAGTTACTGAGCCAAGGAAGGGACCTATCTCACCATGTTCCAGTATTTAAAGGGTGGCTACAAAGAAGATGGAGATTCTGTTTTTACCAGGAGTCACATGGAAAAGATGAGGGGCAATGGGGACAAGTTACTCCTGAGGAGATTTTTCATGTGAGAACAATCGGGCATTGGAATAATCTCCCAGAGAAGTGGTGGATTCTTTGAAGATCAGCTCCACACAGTGCTGAGCCAGCTTGTCTCTCTGTGCTTGGCCTAGAAAGGCTGGACCAGATGATCCTCAAGGTCCCTTCCAACCTGGGATTCTGTGATTCTATCTGATCTGTCACCAGACCGGTACAAATGCAGCTGGACGAGGTGACCCAGCCAAGGGCAGTGGTTTTTAGCCCGGCCACATCGCTCTGTTGGCACAGCCACATGCTCAGGTCACCAAAGCATCTGCTTCACATCTGCTCATTATGCCCGTGGGCACCAGGATACACCAGGAGTATCTTTCACACTAACCGCTTGCAGATGAGAATGTAACAGAGGATTGCAAGCACCTCCATAATGTACGTGGAACCTCTAAACTGCTCTGAATTCTTCATCCCTCAGACCGCTGCACCTACCAGCTATGAAAGGAAAAGGAAAATCTCCTTGCAATGGTCTCCCCACAGAGCAAGCAACACACAAAACATTCCAAAGCCAATTCTGAAACCTTTCCCATAACAGATTCACAGGAAAACACTGTTTCAACAGTACTAGAAACGACAATAATCTCTTAACACTATTAACAACTCCGGTCGTGTTGGCCTGACCAAAACACAGACAGAAGTAGCACAGGACCTGGTTCTGCCATTCAACTTTTGTTTGCACAGCTAAAATAGCAACTTCAAACATGAGCCAATTGTTGTACACTGAATTTCTAATGTTTTGGATGCTGCACCAGATGAATCCAGAGGTTGATGTGTTCAAAAGGCAAGGTTGTTTAATGAAAATGAATCCCAATGTTATCAGAAGCACAAAAAGGTCTGAGTGGCTTCAAACTGACATTGTCACTACAAATGAGAGAAAATTCAATTGTCTATGAAAACTTAAACTCATTTTGGAGCCTGCATCCCATCAATGAAGTGTGAAACACGAGTATTTAGTTTCCACAAAATGAAAACTAACTACAGCAATGTTAGTTGTCACCGCACACAGTAGCTTCTCATCATGAACTTGTCTTCACCTTCACTGTATTCCATTTTACACCTGCCAGATCTCTGCTTTTTTCAGTAGAGCTAATACACACAGATCCAGCGAGGCTGCCCTTACAAACAAAGCACTGTCTGTAGGGAAAAAAATGAAATGCACATAATACGCGAGCGCAGATAAAGGATCCCATTGTTGCTGAAGCAATGACACGACTACGTCAGATGTTAATCCTTACTGGGAAAATCTGTAAGCAATTCCTTATTTCTCAACTAAGCATTCTGATGAGGTTCCATTCATGGAATCCATAACGAGATTTCTTTTTTTAAATAATAACCATATGAATACTATTTTGTATTCCAAATCAAATGAACACAAGACACCTCTTTTTCAGTTTTGAAGGGCTTGAAGATTTTCACATGAGAATTTCCACCTACATATTTCTAACATTCTAAACATAAAGCATTAAAAAAAAGGGGGAAAAGGGGGGGCGGGGGGAACTTCCCGTTAACATCTGTGTTTTCAAAAGTGAACAACGGTGGCTATAATGTTATATATTAGGCTAGATTTCAGTGCAGGTCACAGTTTAACTCAAATCATGATCATTATAACCTACTGATCCTAAAAGCCACCAGCAAAAGCAAGCGGCATGTTAGTCAAGAAGCAAAACGGGTATATTAAAGGCATTAAGAATTACATGGAATACTCTGTATTTGGTGGGGAAATGAGGCGATTGCAACACAAGAGATTTTTCAGTATAACCTTCTGACTGTGGAACACAGTAAAGGCACCTCTTCAGAAACACGATGCCTTTGTTTGATCTTGGACAGGTGCTGTTATTTCAGTATTTCTCTGTGATTCATCCAGAGAACTCGATGTAATCACTATTAAAAAGCCATCAAATAAAACTGCCATTTCAGCACCCAATTTCACTTACTCCACCTTCAATAAATTCATTCACGTCTCGGATATTCAGATGATCTTAGAAAGCTTAGACTACATTCTTTCAGTTATTTTGTTTTGTTTTATGAGAGAATTAAACACAGATATTTACATCACATTGTAATTTAACTTTTTTTTTTTAATTGCCAATAGAAAATTCCATATCTATATAATAAAGTGTTCTTTATCTTCACCCCTAAAATCTTGATCCCTAGGACAGGATTTGCCCTGATTTCTTCACTGCCTTTAGTCTTACGCCACATAATCTGCAGTTGGCAATGCTTCAAGTAGAAAAATACCAATGTATTTGGCTGGTTATACACTTACATGGTTTATTTATACAATGATTTCTAAAGAAATCTGAATGGCAGGGATTACAAGCCGATGAAAGGCACTTTATTTTCTTTAGTCACACATATTTTACCCTTTAGAGGAAAATAGTTTAAGAGATCTAGACTGTACCAGAGGACTTCGTTATTTTTACAAAAAAAAGGTTATTTTTTTTTCCCCTGAAAATCCAAAAAATAAAAGAATACAAGTGCTAATGTGAAGGAACAAGAACATGAACAATTTGTATTATGACAGTCACCTAAATCCGCTGAAGAACAAAAAAGATGTTAAAATATTGTATGCAACACACACATATGCAGTAACTTTATATATATACATATACACACCCCAACTACTCCTCTCTTGTGAATACATTTAAATTGCATGATTGCATCCATTGAGGTCTCAGGAGACCTCAGTGAACACAAATTGCATGAAAAAGTATTGTAATCCATCAAGACACAGTATGGAAAGTAATAACTGTGCAGAATTTACCTCCATTTTTCTTCTTGTACTCCTACACCTGTGTTAGAATCTGTCTCCTGCCACCACGTTGGTTGAAACAGTATATACCTAAATTTAAATGTTGCACAGCTCACATTATTTTACCTTATTTGATTTAGAACTAAGAAAGCTGTGGCAAAACCAAGATGATATAGAAATACTAACTAAAGGTTAACAAACAGAGCTTAATTAAGTTGTAAAAAGGAGATCTGTTTTGGAAATACTACCTGAAAGACAGACATAACCAAACTTCTGTTTCATTGCTTCAAAGCTGAAGTCCTGTCCAGATGGCTTGATGGTAAAGTCCTGGATTTTCTCATCAGTTTCAAGACAGCAATAACCTTTTAGATCTTATTTGTGGGTGAATTGTTAATATAATATTCAAAGCTTGTGTTTTGCTGAACTGACAATCCAAATTTCCCAGCTCTCCAAGCCCAAAGCCAAGAGGTTGGACATGAAACACAAGCTCATAAAACGCATTCAGCTCGAGATGTTTTTCCATGTAGTAATTTCAGATTCCTGCCTTTCAGAGCAGTAATTTCTGTTCCTTAAATTTCATTTCCTTATTATTACAGTTGCAAACCATTTGCAGTGCGTAAGCATGTCTGCACAAGCTGAAGGTGACTTTGAGGCCTTCATTCTGCAAAAGCTCAGGGGCAGAAGCTTTTCACAAGATGCTCACGGCTGCCTCTTCTTCCACTTTACAAATCGGCTCACAGAGAGCTTACCAAAGAAAACAGAGGCCCTTGGATGCTCCTTTCAGTCCAAGTTTAAAGACAGCTGAAATAGTTTTTAAAAGCTGCCCAATTCCAGTCTGAGCATACAAAGTTTAAAGTGAACATCCAGTGGTCCACTCTGTATTCACAGGGTATTTCCAGGCTAAGGTCAGTAAAATATCTGTTATATCAGTACAGCAGATCTTACACCTTCACTCAGTAACTGTCACAGTAAACAAATAACTTTTTAAATACAGCAACAGGTATTTTACTTTATGAACTTCTGCAACCATTAGGTACAAAAACATACACGTTAAAGAACAAGTTAAAAAGCCACTCTTACCAAACCTGTGTCTGGGAGTGAAGTATTTTAACCTTCCCTAAAAGACAGTGCTCCATGATTCCCCAAATGGCTGTAGAAACACGTATCTTTGTTGTTGCTTCTCTCCACACACTACCAGATTTTACAAAAGCCCTACTTCAACTTGGAAAGCTATCATTGCGAGATAGACTTTACCTTAGATGATGAGTGTCCCCTAACAGTCAGAATTCAAACTGGAGAACATGCTGGGATGAAGAAATCTTTTAATATGAGGGTGGTGAGAGCCTGGCCCAGGTTGGCCAGAGAGGTGGTGGCTGAACCATCCCTGGAGACATCCCAGGCCAGGCTGGACGGGGCTCTGAGCAACCTGAGCTGGTGAAGATGTCCCTGCTCATGGCAGGGGTGGCACTGGATGGGCTTGGAAAGTCCCTTCCAACCCAAACCATTCTGTGATGACGACCACCTGGAGACTGAAAGTGGACTGATTTATAAGAAACTCTTCAAGAACTAAATACAAGCAACTTGAAAATGTAACCATCAAAATAAGCAAGGGAAAAGCAAATATAAGCCAGGGCAATAGTTGCATGGGACAAACACGCAAGCCAAGTAACAAGAGAGTCACCCAGAAGTCCACAGGCTGCAGATTCAACAGACTCACACAGGACTTTGAAAACTAGACTGGGTAACTTGATCGAAAAATGGTTGTAAAGTAGCCCTCTTCAACTGGGAGGGCAGAAAAGGGCTGGATAATCTCAGAAGATTCAAACGGAAGACCCTTGAAGAAAATATCACTCCTCGTTATGTCCACAGAAGACAAGAAGTAGCCCAGCTCCAATTTATTAACTTATCTGGAAGTCTACACTAATCATTTTAGCCCTCTTGTGCCATCTTAGCTAGTTCTGCAATACTAATTAAATAAATCCCAGAGGTCACAAGGTAAAGATAAAATTCTCAGTAATTAATCTGCTCAAATTGTAACTCAGTCTGATATTGCTGATGTTACAAACAAAACCTGAGATGAGCTTAAGATGTCTGAAGATGTGGATTGAAAAAATATTTCAGCACATGCCAAGCTACAATCAACATTTCCCTGTCATTATGATGCCACAACATCTGAAGACCTTTCAGCACGTTCAGTATTGTATCTGTCAGATAACAGCCTTCCCTGAAGCGCGGCTCATACGTGAAAAAGAACAACAAAACAGGCAAGAACAAAGACAAAAGCTTTTGACCTTTGCTCTGAACCAAAAACGTGAATCAGCAAAACCAGATAGCAGTTTCTGTGCTATTTAACGTGCACCTCAGCATGTTTTAAGTCAGCTGTACTCATCGCACTTCGTACTTGTGCAATCAGAAAGCGAAATTCTCCTCCCTTACTCATGGGCTTCGCTACTGTGAGATCTGCTTTGCCACCACCTGCTCCCTCCCACACTATAGCAAACTGATGTAGTAGCTACCTTTTGCATTCAAAAATGACATGAACATTATCAAATGGGAATAATTTGGGAACAACAGCTATACCCAGGCCTTCAAAAGCACAGATGACACTGAAGCCTTGGGATCTGACCTTGCTGTCTTCTCAGGTCTGGACGCAGCAGCTGGGAGGAAAGAACTGGAAAAAAAGCAAGAGTGCTCATGTACACAGGGAACAGAAGCAATGCGTGTGCAAGCGAAGGAGGAGTTCGACCAGAACACCAAAAGTCCATCTTAGTATTGTGAAGGAGCGGACCTGCTAATAAGAAAAGACTTGAGCATTCTCCTTAATCAGCTTTCTGAGGACTGGAAAATATCCCTGTCATTATTCTTCTCAGGAGCATGAGTTTATTTCTCCCCTGCCTAGCACAGCTTCTGGTGCTAACCTCTGGGAATCTCTCCTTCCAAGCATCAGAAATCATCTCTGCACAGCGTATGGCGAAGCATCTGCTCCTCAGGCTTAATGAGACTGAATCAGCTTCCCAAATGGACAAAGCACAGGGTCAAGAAATTAAACCTTTAAGCTGCTGCTGAGTACAGCCTCACGCTCCCATCACCGGGAGCAATCCTGCCTCACCTGACAGCTCCGCTTGCTCTCATCTCTCCCTGCGGCACAGTGACAAGAGGGATGGCAGCAGTTTCCGCATCCCCGGGGTGAGTTGCATCCATCTCCTCCCGGTAACCATGTGGCAGATGCATCAAGTAGCAGCAGCAGAGGCTTCAGGGTGGTGACAGGGAGAACCACCTCTGCTTTCTGCTCACAGAGCTGGGCCTGGGCTCTTCTTTAACTCAAAACAGTTGTGGACCAAGACCTCTGCTCGCTCTTCGAGCTGAGAGTCTGTTCGGAGGGGCAATAACTTGAAAGACAAATTGTCACACCACAAGTGAAATGTACCACCTGGTATTGTGATTTATGGCTCTCCCTCTCATAAAGATGCTGAGAAAGAGGGGAAACCACCAAAGACCCCAGTCTTCATATTTGCTGCTCTGAAACGGTTCTGCTGCTCCTCGGCGACTCCCACCTAAGCCTCAAAAATACGCAGAGGGGATGAGAAAAACCTGCCTACGCACATCTCCCAGGTTCACGCCAGGACAGTGTCTGGCTGAGCCATTCTGCACCTCTCACTCTACACCATAATATTGCCCTTGAAGGAATGCAGGTGGAAAGCAAGTCCTCAGGGACAGAGGGTGAGCAGTGTTCTGTCTGCTCCAGGAGAGCAGATGCCCAATTATCCATTGAGACCATGGGAGACATTCCTTCCAAAGGAAGGGGTGGAATAGCTGAGGTGTCTGCTTGTCTTTCATCTCTGTTCCCCAAGGTCCTCTCTCATCCAGCAAAGTACAAATGAATGTAAAGGGAAGGGTGGGAGACGGGGTACATCACCACCTCACCTGGAAGTTCAAGGGGTGAAGCAAATTCTCCATTCTTGGAAGGGTAAGAAGTAAGGACTGTGCATGTATCCAAGATGCCTGTTGCATCCCCTCCAATAAAAAGAGGGAGAAGTCCCATTTCATGCCCCCTCCCAGTGGACAGGTGATGGGGAAAGGGAAGATGAAGCACAATATCAAGACTTTCCTAGTGGAGAGGACAAGGGTAGCAGAGAGGAAGCCAGGTATTAACCTCCTCTTCCACCATTCCTCACCGAAGGAGAGGGATGAGAAGTGTGCATGTAGCAGGGTGGCAGCAGACTAACTCCTTCTGAAGGAAGGGTGTGCATGTTGGGGAAGGAGGGGAGCACTGAAGGCAAATCTCCACTGTCTCTCACCCTTTGTTTAGGAAAAGGGAAGCACAAGCAAGAAGGGTCTCTCTCCCTCCCTCTTTTTTTCTGCATGTGTCAAGAAATTAGAAGATGCTCAGACCTCCCTTTCCCATGACTCTGTATGCCAATGTGAATGCCCAGATTCTTCCTTTCCTTCAGGTGCATGTGCATAGTGGGGTGAGAGGAAAAGGTGCTCAGTTCCCTTCGCAGCTGGAAGTGGGTGAAGAGGTGCCCAGTACACTCTTCTCCCATGACCCCGCATGGGGGTTGAGGGTTACCCAGTGCCTCTCATCCTTCAGGTGTGTTGGGAGGGGGATGTCCAATGTCCCCTCTCTCAAGTGTATGCTGAGTGATGCCCACAACACTCTCCTCACGGGTGTGCCTGGAAGGACAGAATGCCCATGCCACCATTCCCCCCCATGTCTGAGCCTTACAAGGGGAATTACCAGTCCCTCCTTGCTCAGGTGTGTATGACAGATGGGCACCAGCATTCCCTCTGCCTGGAGAAGGTTTTGTCCTGTATCCCTTATCCCCAAGTACACAGGGGCAACAAGCAGTGCCTGGTCTCCTTGGCTGGGCCGGTGTGATGGGGAGCACTCAGACCCCTACGGGGGTGCGCTGGGGGCAGGGGAGGACAGGATGGGCCACCTGGTGTCCCCATCGGGGGTCTGTGTGCACAGGGGATGCCCAGCGTCCCTTGCTGGGGAGAACAGGAGGCAGCCCATCCGTCCCCCACGGTTTCGGGGCGAGGACCCCGGGACCCCCTGCTCCTCACGGGAGGGAAGAGGAGCTCCCCGCTCCCGGCGGGAGGGACGGCGGCACTCACCGTTCCAGTACACGGGGTAGCTCTCCGCGTTGACCACGTCCACCTCGTAGAGCCCGCTCCGGACACACACCGGCTCCACCGCCGCCGCCTCGCCCTCCCGCGGCTCGGCCGGGCCGCCGGCTCCCAGGGCTCGGTACGCCAGCTCGATGCGCAGCGAGTCGTAACCGATGAAGGGCTTCCAGGTTTTCCGGTCCTCCCGGTAGAACCAGCGCACCTCCTCGGCGCCCAGCTCCCGCACCACCTCATAGCGGGGCCGGCCGCCGCCCGGCCGCCTCCTCTCGGGCAGCGCGGCCGCCGCCAGGGAGAAGCCGCTGCCGCCGCTCTCGCTGCTCGCCAGCCCCGCGCCCTCCACCTCGCCGCCCGTGCCCGTGGAGTAGCGCAGCGAGGCGTCGGACTCGGCCTCGTCGAAATCGACGCCGGCCTCGTCGCTCAGGCTGGGCTCCCGCGGCGGGGCGGCCGCCGCCTCGGGCTCCCCCTCCGAGGAGGAGGTGGAGAGCGCGGCGCGGAGCGGCGGTGCGGGGCGCTGCTGGGGGCGCCGGGGCGGGCGGGCGAGGGGATGTTGCACGGCGCGGCTCGTCGCCGCCTCCGCTTCCTCTTCACCGCGGGCGGGCTGTCCGTAGCAACCTCCGCCGTAACCGCTGGCTTCGCCCGGCGCGTCCCAAGCGCCCTGCGGCGAGCCGGGCTCGGGGTAATCCATGCCGCAGCGCGCCCGGCCCGCCGCTGCCGGTGCCGCCTCACCTCACCCCGGCCGCCTCCTCACCGCCCCGCGGTGCCGCAACCGCCGCCGGCTCCGTCCGGACGGGGGCGGTGCCGCACTGTCACGCGCGCCGTGACGCGACCGGGGGCGGGGCGGCGGCACGCGCGACGGCGGGAAGGGGGGGGCGTCGGGGGCACCCCGAAATACAGTCTGTCAGTGTGCGAGACACCCCAAACAGCCTGCCGCCCTGCGTGTGTGTGAGACACCCCGAAATACAGCCTGCCAGTGTGCGAGACACCCCAGTCTACAGCCCTGCCTGTGTGTGTGAGACACCGCGAAATACAGCCTGTCATTGTGCGAGACACCCCAAACAGTCTACAGCCCTGCTTGTGTGTGTGAGACACCCCGAAATACAGCCTGTCAGTGTGCGAGACACCCCAAACAGCCTGCAGCCCTGCCTGTGTGTGTGAGACACCCCGAAATACAGCCTGTCAGTGTGCGAGACACACCAAACAGTCTACAGCCCTGCTTGTGTGTGTGAGACACCCCGAAATACAGCCTGTCAGTGTGCGAGACACCCCAAACAGTCTACAGCCCTGCGTGTGTGTGTGAGACACCCCGAAATACAGCCTATCAGTGTGTGAGACGCCCCAAACAGTCTACAGCCCTGCCTGTGTGTGTGAGACACCCCGAAATACAGCCTGCCAGTGTGCGAGACACCCCAAACACAGCCTGCAGCCCTGGTGGTGCGTTTGACACCCCCAAACACAGCCTGCAGCCCCATGTGCATGTGTGAGTTGCCCAACAGTTAGAGCCCCAACTCTGTGCGTGCATGTGAAACACCCTCAAACACAGCCGTGGCTCTTGGTGTGACAGGCACCTTGAACTACAACCTGTGTGTGTGAGACCCCTAAAACCCAGCCTGCTGCCTCGTGGACATGAGTGACGCTCCATGACACAGCCCTGGCCCTCTGCATGGCTGGGGTACCTGGAAGCACAACCTGTGGCACCACAGGTGGGCAAGACACCCCAACACACACCCTGCAGCCTGGTGTGTGAGTGACGGGCACCCCCAAAACACAAACCACAGCTTGGTGTGATCATGGCAGGTGCTCCTCAAAAAACCCTGAGTGTGGACAGCACCCCCAGGACACAAACTGTGGCCTCATGTGGGTGACAGACGCTCTTAAAGCATATTTTGTACCATGAGTGAGACAATGCATGTCCTGCAGCCCCGTGGGGGATTGGTCTGTGTGTGAGACACCCCCAGTACTCATCCTGCTGCCTTGGGGAGGTATTTGATAACCCCAGCACTCATCCTGCTGTCTGATGGGAGTGTTGGTGTCAGTCTATATGTGTGTTGCTCTCTACACCCTACCCGGGGGGTCACTGAGGTTTGACCTGCGAATGCAGGTGTCAGGCCCAACATACACGTTGTAACTTAACAGGGCGAGTGCGGTTCACACATACACAATAGAGACAACCCCAGCCAACACCCTGCAGTGTGCCAGCAAGCACTAGGGCTCATGTACAGGGGGAAAGTGAAGCACACCCCTCAGCACCTGATGGAGGTAACCTGTTCACCTCCATGCGTGCTGGGGATGCTGCACCCTGTGACTACCAAAGCGCAACAGGGGTCTCTCCTATGATTCTATAAACACACAGTCTGTGAACTTACAGGGCGCAACAACCTGGGGTCACCCTTGCATGAGAGATTACCCAATCATCCAAATACTAGCTATGTCCTCCAAAACTGGAGAGGCTGGGTTTCACCTGTGCTTGTTTGTGTGGGAGAGTGAGAAAGAGCCACCTCCACCTCCAATACACGCTTTGTAAGCAACAGGAGAGGGTGCTGAAATGCGTATCTGTGTGATAAAACACCTGGCAGCCTGTAGTGGGGGAAAGGATGATGCAGGGTGCCCCTGTTTTACACCTGTGTGAGACAACTCCCCATCTCAACACCAGCTGACAGAGGGGCAGTGATGGATCACCTCTGCAGTGCCAGTTCCCCCCCATCCTTTCTCATGGGTTGAGGGTTGTTGTGCGTGTGGGAAAGAGAGAGACTCCCAGAAACACACCCCAGCTTACAGGGGTGGGGTGGCCTGTTTATGAGACACCCCCCCCTTTTCGCAACATGCCCAGGAGGAAGGAGGTGGCAAGAGGGTATGTGACTGATACTCCTATCTCACCTACAGCTTGAAGGGCGAGGGAGCTGATAACTGCACATTTGACACATCTGTGTGTACAATGTCCCTGCTGTCTCGCTCATACATCACAGTCTGCATCCTCCAGCCATATACACCCTACAGCCTGATGGGGGATGTGGCTGTGCGCAGAGTGTAACCCCTACCCAACGTTCACACACACACAGGGGAAGAGGAGACGACTGGAGATCTCTGAACAACACTCACTGCCTGTGCTGGCTTGCAGTGGATGGCTGGGTTTTACGCCATCTAAAAGAGGCAGCTAGAGGGTATGTGTGTGTGTGTGCGTGTACAGTCAGAAAGCAGGAAGGAAAGTAGTTGGCTGGGTGTTATATACATTTCATAGAAACATAGAATAGTTTGGGTTGGAAGGGACCTTCAAAACCCATCCAGTGCCACCCCTGCCATGAGCAGAGACATCTTCACCAGCTCAGGTTGCTCAGAGCCCCGTCCAGCCTGGCCTGGGATGTCTCCAGGGATGGTTCAGCCACCACCTCTCTGGCCAACCTGGGCCAGGCTCTCACCACCCTCAGGGCAAACAATTTCTTCCTCATGTCCAGCATGAATCTCCCCTCCTTTAGTTTAAAACCATCACCCCTTGTCCTATCACAACAGGCCCTGCTAAAAAGTCTGTCCCATCTTTCTTATAAGCCATTTTAAGTACGGAAAGGCTGCAATAAGGTCTCCCTGGAGCTTCTCTTCTCCAGCTGAACAATCACAGCTCTCTCAGCCTGTCCTCCCAGCAGAGCTGTTCCAGCCTCGGATCATTTCTGTGGCTCCTCTGGCCCCTCTCCAGCAGGTCCATGTGTGTCCTGTGCTGAGGACCCAGAGTAGAGTACAGATCCTTCTGTGCCTCCATCCCTAAATGTCTATATGTGTCATTTTCCTTGATATACAGCAAAATGCCCTGCACAGCCCTGTACATCAACTATGGAAAAAACCCCAGCAGGGTACAATGCATATGTTCCCTGATTCTCCATCTCCTACACATTCTGCTTGTCTCCATCCTACAGTCTCCTGCGACAAGGGGACTTCTGTGCGTTGCACATCATTGTATGCCCAAAAATAGGTTTGTGCTCTACCTCCTACGTCCGCTTCCAGCAAGGGAATCCTGTTAATGGAGTGTGTTAAAACACAGAGAGAGGCCAGATTAAGTTCAAGCTGGAAGGGTAGGTGAAGCTTTTAAAAATGCTCGCTGCTGGTGTGTTGTTTCCCTGAGTCATTATAATCATGCTGAAAGGCTGTACTCAGGTCCTCAAATGCATCGGCAACACTTTTCAGTCCTAAAAGCTCCAAGAATTTTGTTAGCATTCGCAAGTCCCCACTGCAGGGGTTTTGTGAGTGCTTGTTCTACCTTTGCAAATGAAGAAAGAGAGGAAAAAGACGACATAAACAAGGTACAAACAAGAAGTCAGGAGAGGAGGCTGTGCTAGGGCATTTGACCACATTGCTCCTGCAACAGAGATGTGATCTGTTTGTTTAACTTATCTTTTGCATTTCTAATGAACTCCACAAGGCCATCACTCCATGACGCCTGTCCCAGATTTTTCTCCGCAGTGGGGAAGAGAAAGGGAATGTTACTTACATTGTGGATTCATAGAATCATTTTATTTGGAAAAGACCTTTAAGGTCATCGAGTCCAACTGTTAACCCAGCCCTGGCACTAACCCATGGCCTGAGAACCTCATCTCCACGTCTGTTCAACCCCTCCATGGATGGTGACTCCACCACTGCCCTGGACAGCCTGTTCCAATGCCCGACAACTTTGTAGGTTGCTTTGAAGACAGAGATTGTAGAGTTCTCACTTTTTATCCTCACTTCCATGAAAGCCAGGTGGATTTCACCATCTTTTCTCATTCAACAAGCATTTTGCCCTTTTTCATGTCAGCCCACTCAAATTCATCCTACTTTTGCTCTTTGTCTGAGTTTGAGGAAAGTTCATCCAAATGAACAAGGGGCACATTAAATGTTCTTTATCTTTCTGATATATTTTTTTCAGATCATTTGATTTCTTTCCTGATGTGCATTTACAGGGCTATATGTCTGCTCTCCATATGGAGACACTGCATTCGTGTGCACAGTCGCTCTGCAGACAACAAGCAGAAAGACTGAGCACTCGTGGTTCATCATCATCAAGCTGAAGCACAGCACAGAGGGCTGCGATGTGACTGTTCTTCATTACAGCCCTCTTGGAGTCCTATGGAGGCACGCGACCTGAAAACTGGTTTATTAAAGGCAAAGTGAAGGGAACTTCAGGGCCTGGAGCCCCTCTTGAAAGAGTCCTAATGGCTTTCACTTGGATTTTGTGAGGAAGGTCTTTGCTGGGGAAGGCTGGTATGGATGAAGTTGAGAGCCCAGACCTCTCTTATTTGAGCTCAAAAGCAGAGTATTTTCCCTCTTTACTATAAGCAGCTCTGAGCTCACAGGTGTGGAGTAGCTTGAAAGTTTCTGATATGAGACAGGACCATCACCATGGAGTTGCATGAAATAAAAAAGAAGACTGAATGTATAAACTTCATTTGTCTTCTTTACAGTGGAATAAATGTGGAAGAATGTGTCTATATGGAAGTTTTAAAGGAAAGTTACATTTATTTTGAAGTGTCATTTATATAACCATGTGAATTTCTGTGCAGATTTACAAGCAATGGATGCTGTGATCCTTCTATCATAAGACCTACACAGAAGACTTCCATGGCCATATATATATATACGTTTCCTTTCTGCAGAGTTAATGCAGTTGGGAATTTCCTGAGAAAGAGGTAGGGAGGTACTATGAGGACCTCCCTTTGTCCAAGAGAAATAGAGATACCACGAATGTAGTGAGTATGGGTGTAACTGAAAGTATAATGCACTGCAAAACACCTGCGAATATCCTCCAGTTTTTAACATCACTTAAAAAAATTGTGCACGCTAGAACTGAACTCTGAATTTCTGCAGCAACTTCACCAGAAATGGAACTCAGCCGTGCCTCCTATTTATGGTGTTCATTTGCCCAAGGTTGCTGTTCGCTCCGGTGGCCACAACATTGTGCTGGTGTAGTTTGTTATAAACATCCCTGAAGTACAGTTTACAACGGAGAACTCTGCTGCTCTCCAGGGCATGGACTGACCAAAAGGCATTTCTACATTTCAAAATTATGTTTACATGACCCTGCACTGTGCTGGATACTTGTTCATAAGCACAGGACTTTGCACTTGTCTATCCTAAGACCTCCTTTCACTAAGATCATTTTACCGAGTTTTACTAATTATCCCCATCCTAGCAGTCTTTATTTGCAAGGCAAGCTACTCCCATTAGTACGATGTTAAATATTGTAGTCAGTTTTGAAGCTCTTTCTTTCAGCTCACTAATGGTGTAATCACCTTGTATTCTCTTGCAGCACCTAAATAAAATGCAACGAATAGCACAAGTGCAAGTGCTTACAAGAATCCGTTAAAAACAGTCTTTATTCATTGATGAATCCTTTATGACAAAGCCATTTTAAGATCTTTCCATTAGCTATTTTTAAACCATTTGTTATGCACTTACATTGATTTTATTGGTGTTTGTTTTGGTTTTGGTTTTTGTTGTTGTTTGTTTGGTTGTTGTTGTTGTTTTGTTTTGTTTCCCTCAGGTCTGGATACTGTGCAGCACTGAGTCAACACACTTACTGCTATCAACCATACCTGTGATTTTATTACAGAAGAAGATGAAGTTTATTCTTTGACAGGAACCATTTCCCATGGAAACTGTTGTTTGCCCTTTCATTACAACCCCACTCTCCACCTCCTTATTAACTGGTACAAATCACTTCATTATACCTGGATCAGGAGTGATGTTTGACTAGTCAGCCTGAAATTACGTGGGCTTACCTTGGTCATGCTTTTCAAATATTGACACAACACTGTTTTTCTTCTTAGAAATAGTCTCCTGGGCCACTTCTAAATTGCCACATTCCCACCTTATATGAGAAGAGTCATATGAAGAACCTTCTCTTAAAAATGCCAATATGCAAGTCCTCTAGACCCGCTGCTTTTAAAACATTTATTGTGCTGTTTGATGTTCTTTTTTAAAGGTGCTTGAATAGGAAGAATTTCATCGACATTATATAATGTGGAAATGGCATCCAACTTTATCCCAAATACAGGCAGGAAATATTTATCAAACACTTCTGCTTTTTCAGTTTCACAGCTATCCAAATATATTTGGATACACTGAGAATATTAG
This sequence comes from Nesoenas mayeri, assembly GCF_963082525.1. Classification (NCBI taxonomy): domain Eukaryota; kingdom Metazoa; phylum Chordata; class Aves; order Columbiformes; family Columbidae; genus Nesoenas; species Nesoenas mayeri. The sequence goes on along the minus strand of NC_137548.1, from coordinate 4,839,884 downwards.
TAATTGGACTCCGCTAAAATATTGTTCATCAAATTAAGTGTAGTTCCAAAAAAATCTTTGCTTATTTTCTGCACAGGGAACGTTAACTCTCTGGCTCTTTTAGAAGCGATGTTGGTCAACTGGGTTAAAAATCCCCCTTGTGAGTGTTTTACCCCATTATCAGACATGGGAGGCTGCTCTGTTTGTTTGTTTTTCTTTTCTGTGAGCATCAGCACTTTTGGTACAACTGCCAAGGTCAAAAGTGCCTTTCGCTACATCTGAAATGTTCTTCCAAATCACAGCTCCACATTCCTTTACCCCTGCTGCAAGCAGCAGCACGATATCCCCCTGCTCTGAAAAGCAAGAATTAGGAGGCAAGGAAAGGGTCATTTCTGTGATATCAGATACTGTCTCTCTCAATGCAGCGTTGTTAAACTGCACAGTATTTTTGCTTTATTTTGTTTTTACTTTATTTTGTTCTTTTCCCTTTGTTCGGGGGCAAACAAAAGAAGAAAGCAAAATAGTGACCCCTGGCAGAAATGTTTACCCTTCCAGACTTTGATTTGCCAAAGTCCTAGTGTTAAGCGTTCACCTATGTGTCGGTGAGACTTGCAGAGAGCCGTGTATAGGGAGATTGCTGGCAGCAATTGCAAAGAAAAGGCTGAACTGGGGCTGGTGTGGGCTCAGCCACCACATCATCTCCTGGCTGCTCTTCACCTCTTTCTGAATCTTCAGGGATATGGATCTTCCCCTACTTGCAGGAGTGAATGGAAATGTGGTAACTTGTTCAACGTGACAAAGTGGGGTTGATGGGGCTAAAGGAAGAGTTTCTGACAGCGAGTCTGTCTGTTATCACACAAACTAATATTGGCACAGAGATGCTGGACATGAATTATTGCTCATTCTTTCTCTAAAAATCATCCTGGCCCTGCACTTGTCCCCTTGTTAAAGAAGGGGACAAAGACATGAAAGATATAAAAACATCAAAAGAAGGGGCCACACTCAGTCTTCTAATTACCAGTTGGACTTGACGACCTTAAAGGTTCAACCAAAATGATTCTATGATTCTTTGATTCTATGATTCTAGCCAAGACCCCTTAAGCCTTCTTTTGAGGAGTGTTAAAATACAGTTAGTTGCAAGGTAGGCTTACTTACTAAATTAATGTTCTCTGTGTGTGTGCACATGTTCAAAGAGGTGGATAAAAGGCCTCTCCTGTAAATGTGATTGAAATCCAGATGCTTGTCCTACACCAGACAGACCTTCAAATCCAGGTTCTTCTCACAGAGCATTGCCACAGCCCATTTCCAAGGATGCCAACTGTGTAAAAGATGACATCTCATTTATAGGATATTTCCCTTCCATCCAGAATACTCTTCCAAGAGAGTTTTGTCACATGTCCCTTGGCTCTGGGTTGGAGCAGTTCCTACTATTAGAGGGGTTACTATCACTGTTTTTTTGTTTTTTCTTGCTAGAAATGGTGAACACATGGATGAAAATAATGTAGAAAAGGTAGTTCTTGTGGTGTTTTTTCCCCCTAGTTGTAACAGGATGCAGAAGATGCTTGAAGTTCTGCTTTCTCAAGGTCTTTCACTTAGCCAAAGCCTTTAAAATATAACCTGAGAGTAAACTTATTTCTCCTCAAGTGTTTTTTTTTCTTCTTTATGAGATACTGTGAGTGTAGGCACATGGGAGACAAACGAGTTTTGTAGCTCCAAGAACAATAACGCAAACTCAAATAATTTTTAGCGAGGGGGAGAGGGATGTTGTGTAACATTCTGGTAAGTCTTGATTGTGGACTTGACCAGGTCAAGGGCTCTGTGTTCACACTGTGCTAACCGCTAAGCCAAGTCGTGAAGCAGAAAGACCTTCCAGAGGAAACCATCACAGACCTTTGGGAAAGCAGAAACCTCATTCCCCTCTCTAGACACTGAAATAAAGACACACTTTGTGGTTGACCATCTGAAAGGATATGACACACAAGCTGGAAGCACCAACAAGGAAAAGGAAAAAATGCCTTTATCCTGCACAAAACCCCCTGTCTGGTAAGTGGCTGAAAAACCAAGAACAAGAGGTGATCACAGGATCACAGAATGTCAGGGGATGGAAGGGACCTGGAAAGTTCATCCAGTGCAATCCCCCCATGGAGCAGGAACACCCAGATGAGGTTACACAGGAAGGTGTCCAGGCGGGTTGGAATGTCTGCAGAGAAGGAGACTCCACAACCTCCCTGGGCAGCCTGGGCCAGGCTCTGGCACCATCATTGAGAAGAAGTTTCTTCTCATATTTAAGTGGAACCTCCTGTGTTTCAGTTTGAACCCATTACCGCTTGTCCTATCATTGGTTGTCACCAAGAAGAGCCTGGCTCCATCCTACTGACACTCACCCTTTCCATATTGATCACCATGAATGAGTCACCCCTCAGTCTCCTCCAAGCTCCAGACCCCCAGCTCCCTCAGCCTTTCCTCACACGGGAGATGCTCCACTCCTTCAGCATCTTGGTGGCTGCGCTGGACTCTCTCCAGCAGTTCCCTGTCCTGCTGGAACTGAGGGGCCACAACTGGACACAAGATTCCAGATGTGGTCTCCCCAGGGCAGAGCAGAGGGGCAGGAGAACCTCTCTGACCTACTGACCACCCCCTTCTAATCCACCCCAGGTACCATTGGCTTCCTGGCCACAAGGGCCCAGTGCTGGCTCATGGTCATCCTGCTGTCCACCAGGACCAAGTCGTCAAAAACTCCTGTGCATAGGGATTACAAGGGAACAAACCAAAAATACTCTCTTATTCACTCGGGAGAGGGCTGGTGTACACAGGGCTGGGGTCAGGAGGGTTGTGTAGCAGTGGGGGCTGTGCTAGAGTTCACAGCTACGTATCTTGGGAATGGCGTCAGATGGGGAATGAAGAAATTTTAAAGCTCTCTATACCCGAGTCACAAGGCCTGGAGGGTTACGCACAATTTCGTCTCATAATAGCACCCAAAAGCTTTGCTGGAGTTGCAGGACCTTGGGAACACTTGGCACTAAAAGCGGCTTTGAGGTCACTGTTGGTGTGATCACGTGTGAAATCCCAGCTTTACTGAGACTGATGTATTACCATTGATTTCAGCAGGGTTAAAAACTCGCCCGCTCTCTGTGGTTCATCCTTTCCCCTCTCAAGCGTTTGTTATTGTCAATTGATCGCAATCCCCTGGATGTATTTCTGGCTCAAACCTGGGATAATTGTTACGCACGATGAATCATAAGACATACAAAATATATTACCTAGTCCTCGCAGTACGTGCTGTTCTAGGAAAGCATAGCAGCAATACTCATCTTTGCATCCTTGGTGGGAGTACTAAGGGACGTATTTAACTTCAGGCATGAGAGCAGTAATGGAAATACTCACACAAAGTCACATACTGTCTTAAAAATCTTACTGAAGCAAGGTCTGATTGAGAAAACCTTTAAGCCTGTACAAATGTGCGGAGATGCAAACGTTACCTCTTGGTAAGATGAGACCTGCAGTAGGTAAGTGACCTTGGATCATCTGACACTGTCATGCTGCCCCGAGGGAATGTCCTTAAGGCTTGTTTTCAGTAGGTAAAATGGGATCTCTGCAGCCTGTGGCTGCAGCACGTGTGAAAGTGTGCAGGAGGGGGTTGTGGAAAAAGACACGGTGCTATCATCTGTCTGGAGCTGTTTGTTGGTCAGGTGACAGCTCGGACCAGATTCCAACTATAAATATACCTCATTTGATTCATTACATGGAAGCGCCTTCATCAAAAGCCTCCGGTTCCTATGGGCCTCAGGACACTCCAGTTTTACTCTTTTCTGAGTATTTCAACTACTCTGTTCTGCCTCCACTGCCAGATTTATTCACTTCTCCTCTAAAGTACTGTTAAAAGGTCCTTCTTTTATGTCAGGTCTGGCAGATGGATTGAACTGTAGCTTTTCAAGCCCGAGAGGGACCAAAGGCCAGCTGTTCCTATAGCAGGAGATCTCCTTTCTATTTATGGTGAAGGTTCGGTTATAGAAAGTAGTAAAGGGCCTGGCAAGGAAAGTCAGGAGAGTGGCCTTGAAGAGTGAGCTCTTTCCAGTTAAACTTATTTAACCTTTGCATTATCCAAGATTGCTGCTGTCTAATACATTCTGTATTCACATAGTACAAAAAACAAACAAACAAAACCAAAACCAACCAAACAAAACACCAACAAACAAAAAAACCCAAGAACAAGCATCTGATGTGGAAAACCTTCCGATGGCAAAAAATTTGACTGTGGTAGGAAATCTGACTGTGTTGGAAATCTTCCAAGAACTCACATTATTGGAAAGGCCGCATGAAGAAATTTCCTCCTCATTTCTTTGAAGAGGTGGACAACCATCTAAGTCTGGAATATACTTTTTGCTTCCCAATGATTAGGTTTTTTCCGCATCAACCTACTGTCCCAAAATGTCCCATTTATATAAAGCACAGTGACATATAAGAGCATTTCCAGCCCCTCCTGCCTGGACACTGCTTGGAGGACTATGTTCCTCCTGCTTTTGACCTGTGGATCTGTTCCTGGGCTGGCACAAATCCAGTGACTGAAAGCTTCCAGAATATTTTCCATTCTTCATTAGGTTGAATCACACCCCTTCCCAGGGTATTCTGGCTTTCCAAAGCTTTCCTAGGAAAAGGCTTGTTAGCTATTTTAAGTCCCAGGTCACAGTAGCCTTCTCACCCCAGGTGAACTACGTGAGTTAGAAGCTTATAGTTATACACACCGTGTCTGTAAAGCTGTAATGGGTGGAGCTGCAAACCAGTGGTGTCTTTAATGATCCTTGCCCTGTTCCCCAAACAGGTACTTGCACTGGAAAATAGGTTCCTGCCCTCTCAAACTGGCTCAGTGAAGGTGTGGAATTTTAGGTGGGTGAGTGATGAGAAAATGCTTTGTGTCATTCTCACTGCATCTGATTTCATGCCCTGATATGAGTTGTTGCTTATTTTTGTTGTTTTGCTTTCCTACAGGACTTTATCACTTGGATATTACGTGGGATTTATATTTCATAAGGGAGATTCTGGTAATAGAGTCACATATCCAAAGCTGGTGTCAGCACTGCAATTGGCTTGCTGGGCGGCACGAGTAACGACAGGTTCAATGATGTGAACATCTGTATTCAGACAGCAATGTCCCGTGCCTCATTCTCTTTTTAAAGTGATTTTAAGTCAGCAGTTCTTGATGGGAAGGGAGTAAAATCAAAATCATGTTCTCTATTCTCATCCCCACCCTGGCCCGAATGGGTGATCAGCATTGCAGATCATGCACATAGAATCACAGACAGATTTGGGTTGAAGGGACCTTCCAAATTCACCCAGTGCCACCCCTGCCATGAGCAGGGACATCTTCACCAGCTCAGGTTGCTCAGAGCCCCGTCCAGCCTGGCCTGGGATGTCTCCAGGGATGATTCATCCACCACCTCTCTGGCCAACCTGGGCCAGGCTCTCACCACCCTCAGGGGCATCAATTTCTTCCTCATGTCTGGCCTGAATCTCCCTCCTTTAGTTTAAAACTCCTTAAAGGGGGTCTATTTATCCATCACTTTCCAATTAGGTTGTTATAAGAAAAATGGGGCCTGTCATGATAGGATGAGGGATGATGGTTTTAAACTGAAAGAGGGGAGATTCAGGCTAAACATGCCCCAGCAGAGAAGCTCAGTGTTGGGAAGGGGGGGTACACCTCCCCTGCCCCCCAGGAGTGGGGTGGATCTTGCATGGCTGGTGCAAAGGTGCCAGCCTGGCTTGATCCTGTATCTCCATTCCACACAGAATCATGAAATAATTTGGGTTGGAAGGGACCTTCTCAGCTTATCCAGTCCAACCCCCTGTTACGAAAATGGAAAGAAGAACATTTCTGGGGACAGGTATCTGGATGACATAGAGAAGACTGTGTCATCATGGCTTCCACATCCATGAAGTCCTGGGCCCCCAACAAGTATCAAGATGCCAGCACTGGACCTTTCATCGCCTTGTATCTGAGACAGACCACAACCCAGAAAAAGTGACTGTCCTTTCTGCTGCCTTTCACTGCCCTGAACATTGCTCAAAACGAGGGACACAATCTCCCATCTTGCTGCTATTCTTGCGAGGTTTTTTTCTTCTCCATCAAGTGCATATGCTTTCCTTCTTTCCACTCCTAAGGCCCAGCAGAGCCAGCCAACAATCCACATTATACAACTGTTGTAACTGTTTCTGATGCTAGAAAAGCAATATCCAAGGAAAGAAGCCAAAGCCAGCAAAAAATGTGTCAGTTTTCAGGGCCGCTGATAAGATGGGAAAGCATCTATTTCCCCAGCAGCCGTATCATAAATAGCAGTTGAAATCAAGCCCTGGTTTCTATTTTTATTCATATTTTCTATCTGGTTTACCTTCCATTCATTATATCTTTCTGTAAAAAGAAAGCAAGAGCCTATTGCTTGTACTGCCTGGGGAAAGCCAGGGCTTTTTTGTGGAGCTTCTGTCCCTTTATGTGACCAAGAAGAGCAGCAAGAGCATCAGCCTCCCCTATGGATTAGATGGGAGACTAAATGCCTACAACATGGGCCAGCTCTGACAATCTGATTTTTGTAGAAGTTTTCACATGATCACTTAATCTGGATCAAATTATTAAGTCACATTTTTCCCTTGTGGCTCTGATCATTAAACATCCGTGATTTGATAAGAGTCTGAGCACCTTTGCCATGTGCTTTCAGGACATGGATTGCAAAAACCTCTGAGTCACACTGTTCCAGCACTGAGCTCATGGCCACAGTTCTGGGTACAGCTACACAAGAAAATAAAGGTACTGCAAACTTATTATCCCTCCTCCTTTATCAGTCACTTCATGTCAATCGCTGATGTAAAAGGCCATTGTCAAGTAGTTTTCCCTCATTTTTCTGGCCTGCTTGAACTTATTTATTCCATCTAAATTAACAGCAATGTTATATTTAGGAAAAACACCCCTCTGCCTTGTGACTTTCTCTTAGAGCCGTGCTGCCTCCCTTTCTCTCGCATCCAGCTTTTTCTCTTTATGTGGCTCGTGGATGCTTTGGCTCACGGACATGCTGGTGAACAATACCCATCTCTGTGGCTGTGCTCAGCGTGAACAGAACACTCCCTCACACAGCTCAGCTCCCGCTGTCATAGGCTGCTGCTTGTGTTTTTGGCGGAACCCCCTTCCTCTGACAAGGACCTCTCCTCCTTCATGGGTCACTCCATCAGGTCAGCTTCAAATCGCTATGCTCAGAGTAGTCAGGAGAAACTCATATCTATCTATACCTATACCTATACCTATACCTATACCTACACCTATACCTATACCTATACCTATATCTATATCTATATCTATATCTATATCTATATCTATATCTATATCTATATCTATATCTATCTATATCTATATCTATATCTATATCTATATCTATATCTATATCTATATCTATATCTATATCTATATCTATATCTATCTATACCTATACCTATACCTATACCTATACCTATACCTATACCTATATCTATATCTATATCTATATCTATATCTATATCTATATCTATATCTACCTATACCTATACCTATACCTATACCTATACCTATATAAATATAAATATAAACATAAGCATAAACATAAGCATAATCATAAATATAAATATAAATATAAATATAAATATAAATATAAATATAACTATAACTATAAATGTGTGTGTACATATATATAAAAATAAATAAATATTTTTCATCTCCAGATGCCGGTGCCTGTTATAAATGAGTCGATAGTGCTTGAGTGGAAGGACTCTTTGGCTTGATGTGAATTCATTAGTGGAATTCTCCAAGGGTTTGATTCACTCAAGGCAGCAGAAGCCTTTCCAGGAGCTTACATGTGCTTCAGGACCAGCCCCTCTTGGTTTATTTATTTTACTCAAATACTGGTATCTGAGGCACCTCTAGCACCTGCCCTCTCCATCCTGAGGATGACATGGGGTCACAGAATCATAGAATCACAGAATGATTTGTGTTGAAGGGACCTTCCAAACTCACCCAGTGCCACCCCTGCCATGAGCAAGGACATCTTCACCAGCTCAGGTTGCTCAGAGCCCCATCCAGCCTGGCCTGGGATGTCTCCAGGGATGGTTCATCTACCACCTGTCTGGCCAACATATGTCTCACTACCCTCAGTGTCAAAAATTTCTTCCTCATGTCCAACCTTTTCTCTTTTCTTCACTGCAACCTTGCTATGGGTTTTCCTACAGTCACGCTGCAAAGGCCCTTTGCAGCTGTCCCCAGCCAGAGCCCTGGAGGCACGAAACTGGTGGAGGAAGGGTGTCCCCACCCCGAGCACCCAGCCCTCTCACCGCCTCTGCTCCTGCCAGATGGGACACGGAGCTGCTCCTCATTGCAGAACAGGGCAATGCAAAGAGCAGACACAGCCACCATGAAATGCAGTGTGGATCATCAAAAAGCATCTCCATACAGCCTGCTCCTTCCTTAACTCCAAAGCAACCCATTGAAGACTACTTTAGTATATGCAGAAAGATGGCCCTAGGCAGCAAATTTGGGAAATTCAAGCTTCCTTCTGGGATGATTTTGGCCCAGCAGGGGAAGCGCTGCTTGGTTAATTGTTCTTTAAGATCTGAAATGGCTTTCATATCACAATTTGACTTGCGTATGATGGTGCTCGTTTATTTTGGATCATGCTTTTCCCCCTTTTAGCAACACCATAGCTGGCAATCCAGAAATGCCTGGTCAAGATGGAACATCTCTAGCTTGTCCAGGAGGCTTCAATAACTCTTAATAAATATGATTATGTATGATTTAAAGGCTTTAATCCAAATAAGACCACAGTGCTGGGTGCCAGAGAGGTGCAACAATGTTTGCTCCCAAAATGTGCAAGTTCTAAGGAGAAACTGAAAAATCAAGAACTAAGTGTTTTATGTTTATAGAGAGTAAAGTGAGGCAGTAAATGACTGAACGGTTGGTGAGAGGACACACAGGGCTCTTGCAGAGTCTTGATGTGAATCTGGATTAGAAGGCATCTAGCTGCTCTCCCAGCCTTCTGTCAGTTCAAACCTTGCGCAAATAACAGCTGTTCCCCCTCTCACATCTGTCTGTAGGGCCCCTCTTAAAGAAGGAGCAGGGGAAAATCTCCATGAGGAAAACAGCACTACAAGAAAGGGCTGAGGGAAAGGGCTCATGTCCCCTCCAGCCCCACTTCTGGCCCATCCTTCTCTCCTCTTGGCAGGAGAATATTAATGCTGGGGAGAAAGGAGATTAATGCCCAGACCTTTCACCCAGCTCAGGGAAAGCACAACCATGTCCATGCTCTGCAAAAGGCAAGTTCAGATGTATAAGTACAGCTAAGCTGGCTGCATTTCTGTGTTAGATAAATACTGATTGATAAAAAAGCTGTCAAGTGTTTAAGCTACTGGCTTAAGAGTCCTTTATTTTTCCCCTGGATCTTGCTAGTTCTGCAGCAAGAGCAACCCAAGCATTTGGAACCCATCTGCAGCGACTGTGCATCCAGCGTTGTCCAAAAGGACATGATGGAGGGATCAGAGATTTAAGCTTCCTGTCCCCTGTGTCTCCTTACAAGCGTCATTAAAAGCAGTCTTTTCAAACTTACGCTGTGATGATGAGACATGGCTTTTTTCCTGTTCCACCTCCACATTTTAATTTCCAGGTTTGCCCACCTGTGAAGAGAACCACTCGTGGAAACACAGCCCTTCATCACCATTGCTAAAATGTTGAATTTTTCACGTCATGCAGCTTTTGTGAAACACCACCAGGAAATAATACAGCAAGTCCCTTTAGAAATCCATATATAAATGTTAGTAACAGGTCCAGTTACAAAAATCTGTACTTATCTGAGCCTCACACATAAAATTTGTGCTTTTCAGATGTACCTTTGGTCTCTGCAGGAATCTGATAGTTCAAATGAAAGAAAAGAAATTATATGAGCAATTAGAACCTTTCTTTTTGTGACATGCTCTCTGCCTAAGATAATCGATGTCCTAAAAACATCCTCTGCAGCGTATAATGATGAAAAACACACAGTAGTCCTGAGGAAACAGGACTGCACCCGCGTCCTTGCTCTGCACCCAGCATACAGCTTACCTTCAGTGCAAAAAATTGCATCATATGGAATTTCTTGAAGGTCAATGACCGCAGATTGAAATTTTCTTATTAGGCAATGTTAATCGGATTGAGGCTGATCTAATCAAAGATGTGAGGAGTCGGCTTCAGCTCTGCTTGGCAGCCAGAAGCCGGCTAATCCAAGTGCCACAGATGCTGAGACATTCCTTCATGTGGTATGAGCCAAGTCCTGCCAACTGCCAAGTTCTTCCCCTGAAACTCATGGGAACCGGGAGTGTGTGGCACCTGGCAAGACCAAGCTTGCTGCAAAAACCCTTTGGAAAGGACAGGGTTTGCATACCAGTAGCAGACTGTGGCCCCGATCTTGCTGTTTGCCAGCACAACCCGACGTTGGGATCGTGGTGTAGGAAAGTTTGTAAACCAGAGTGCGGCGTCTGCAGCCCGAGTATTTACAGACTGGAATTTCATTCATACAGCACTCATCACATGGCTCATTCTTCCACGGTTTTACAACAAAATCTTGGCTAATGTGTCAGCAAAGCCTGTTTTGCCCTGAGAAAGGAAGAGGTTCCCCACCATTGCTGCTGAAAAACATCAGACCTGTTGCACAACTCTGCTGGGAAACAAGCAGAGGCGCTCAGCAACTGCTTAGTCAGCCTGTGCCTAGACTTGGGCTTGACTTTGTAGACACCACAAGAGCTTGAACTTAATTAAACCTTCACATCAGACAGAGAATGGAAAAAGGTGGATTTTTCCCTCTTCCACCTGCTAGTGCCAGCTCTTTAAGCTCTGCAGTCCAGAAGCACATAGCCAAACGTGATGACGAGATATGTACCTGCATCTGAAGAGAAGATCCTCACAGCTCACCAGCACCTCACCTCTGCAGAAGGGTAGCTCAGATATTGCTGGAGTTGCAGTAGTGGCAACGAAACATCAGGAAATGGTGAGATCTCATGGTCAAGACCAACGGCAGAACAAAAGAACCAGAGGGCACAACTGCCCTGCCAAACCTTTTTGCTGATATTTTGTGTTTTGAAGCTCATCCCCTTAAGTATTGTCCTGAAACCAAGTTCACTGGTGTTGTCGTGAGGGTTTTTTTAATCATTACCGCAGCACAATGCTACTACAAACCTAGCCTACCTGGCAGCTGACATAATTTCTTACTGGTGATTCTTATCTCCCAGTTGAGTAAAGTACATGAAATATGATTTCATTTGATCTGCAGTCAGGTTGAGCTAAGAAGAAACAGGTTGGCCAGTGTAAGATGCAAAGGAACCTTGCATCAGTCCTGCACAAACAGCGAGATGGCTGATTGAGCCTGCAAGAAGCAATAATCAGGGCCCATCCCAAAATGTTTGGTGCACCTGGTTCGCTAGGGATGTGACAAAATGTCTGGCACAGACGTGTTTATGAGCTTTGGCACAGACCCTTGGCTATTCTTTGTCCAGTGCCCACCCAGGTCCTGGCAGCTGTGTTCACACGGTGCTCAGCATGGGACTGTCACCTGGAGGGGACCTGCTCCTGCAGTAGAAAGCAAATATTTTTGGGTGGTTCCTAATGCAGTCAGTGTGGGTCCATGCAGCGGGCCCTATGCTACTTGAATTTTTCCATTATCTCACCTACTCCAGCCCCCATGAGCTGGACAATGAAATTTGACCTGATATTGAAAACCTATAACACACTCCAGCTCTCTGGGGCATTAGAAGTCAGCTTAAGTGATCACTTCTCTCCTTACACATTTACTGCCTTATTTCAGCCTGCAGATCCTTCATTCAGTGTACACATATCAATGCAGTGTCTGAGGAAACCAGGGCTTTACAACGGCAACCACACAATGTCATTAAGAACGAGGAGTTTGAATTGAACAGGCATTTCAGTCAGGTGGCTGCTGACCATGATGCAGCAGGACAGGGAAACAGGGTACAATGTGGTGGTTGTAGACATCAGCTGACAGCTAGACCAGAGCACCTTCGGGAACATATCTAATTTCATGCACAGATAAACCCCATAGAATAATGTTTGTTGGAAGAGACCCTCAAGATCATCGAGACCAACCGTTAACCCACCCCTGGCACTAACCCATGTCCCTGAGAACCTCATTTATGTGTCTGTTCAACCCCTCCAGGGATGGTGACTCCAGCACTGCCCTGGGCAGCCTGTTCCAATGCCCCACAGCCCTTTGGGGAAGAAATTGTTCCCAAGATCCAACCTCAACCTCCCCTGGTGCAACTTGAGGCCGTTTCCTCTGGTCCCGACCCCCCTGGCTCCAAGCTCCTCTCAGGCAGTTCAGAGATCAGGTCTCCCCTCAGCTCCTGTTCTCCAGCTGAACCCCCCCGGTCCCTCAGCCGCTCCCATCACACTTGTGCTCCAGCCCCTTCACCAGCTTCCTCACTGTCCTATTAGCTTCTCTAAGTCCCACTGACACTATGAATCGTATTGAAGAGTCTTGGAATAGAGAACAGAGAAAAAAACTTGGTTCTGTTGAAAAAAACAGCCAAACTCTCATCAGCTTTACCAGAGTCATGACATTACCCTGCGACTTTCTGCACCATAAGCTGTTCTGGGCAGATGGACCTCTGGTTTTGTTCAAAGCTTTGCTCGGTTTTCCTGGGGGTGCAGGTGGCTCTGGGATCTGCTGCACGGAGCAGGGCTGGAGCAAGTGCTCAGAGGAAGGTGCCAACAAACAGTGTCTCCAGCTTGGAGGGGTTGTAGCATCCTCTAGCTTGGCCCATTGGCTTTGCAGACCCTACAGCCTCTTTAGTTTGGAGAAGAGGAGACTGAGGGGTGACCTTATTAATGTTTATAAATATATAAAGGGTGAGTGCCATGAGGATGGAGCCAGGCTCTTCTCAGTGGCAAACAATGATAGGACAAGGGGTAATGGGACCAAGCTGGAACACAAGAGGTTCCACTTAGATTAGAGAAAAAACTTCTTCTCAATAAGGGTGTCAGACACTGGACCAGGCTGCCCAGGGGTGTTGTGAAGTCTCGTTCTCTGGAGACATTCAAAACCCACCTGGACATGTTCCTATGCGACCTCACCTGGGTGTTCCTGCTCCAGCAGGGGGATTGGACTAGATGATCTTTTGAGGTCCCTTCCAATCCCAAACATACTGTGATACTGTGATACTGTGAAGCCTCCCTGCCTGGGGTGGCTGGGCCAGAGTATTAACCAGGAGCCAGGGCAAGACAACAGCAAAAGTCAAACCTGAGTGTGTTGCTGAACACTGCTTGAAATTCCCTGGAGATTTCAATGATGTCAAGCAATGTTAAACACGCCCCTCCCTTAGAGTCCATCTGTTCCAAATGTCACTTGGTGGAAAATAAAAGTATCCACTCCAATGTGTCGTGAAAAGGTCAAAAAGATTGTAATTTGGGAATACGATGCTTCCAACCAGGGCTTTCCTGGGGAAAACATTTCCCAGAAATTTTTGATGTTACCAACCCTGGAAAAGTACTGCTTGAGCCGTGAGTTGTAGATCAGGTGTCTCAAATGACCACGAGATGGCAGCTGGAGTCTGGGAAGTTTTTTGTAGACACAGAAGCTCCCACGGAAAACTGAGTCATTTTCCGACCCAGTTTTAAATCGCACAAGACAAGAGTCTGCATTGGGGAATATGCACCTGCACCGCTTTGGCTTTGAACATTTCGTGTGTGCGCTTGGAGCAGGCGAGCTCCAGAATATCTGATTACTCCTTTGATTTCCCAGCCCCTCTGAGCCTTCCTCGATTAGTCAGTATCAAATAAATGGTTTAACCAATGTAATCCCTGTTGATAGGAAAACAGCAGTGCATCTGGTTTAACACTGCTGTTACGATCTAGTTCTGCTCCAACACCTAATTCGACAGAGATCTGTGGCCAGATGCTCTGCCCCCCTCATGCCATGACCACCTCTGCTTGGAGCTGCACTCTTTCACTTGCCATTTTAAATGGTCGATTGTGTGTGTTGTCAGTCAGTGATTGCATTTCATTCCAGAAACCACGTTTCAGCAGCACTTGAAGCAAGCCCTTCATCTCTGCAATGCAGTTCAGTTGCTAGTGGTCTCCGCAAAGGTCCATCGTGCAGAGCTGCTCTCACAAGTGCTGCCCTCATTGAAGGCTGGGAGGTGATTCACACCCAGACTTAAATTCCCCTTGACATGGGCAGCATGAGGCCTGAGATTTCTCAGCTTTGTTAAGATCCACACAGAGGCCATAGAACTGAAAAGTGGAGTTCTCAGGCAAAAACTGATTGTCCTGGTAGAAGAAAGGAACAAGCGTTCACATAGATGGATTTTAAGACTGTAGAAGGAGCACAGGCAGTGGGCAAGGTGATAATTTGGAAGTCGTGCTATAAATCCATTTAGTCTGGAGTAAGTGTACGTGAAAACTGTCAATGCATTTGGCTGCTTTCCCCAGAAGTGACAGCATGGTCTGCTCCATTCCCACCTTCCGCAGCTGCTCAGTAAATGCCAATGCCGCACGGGAATCCTGTGCTTTGCATAGTGGAAAATACGCTAGTGTTTCCATATTTCTGCCTGTGGGAGATCTCCACAAGATGTGCAGCTATCACCGCCCATCTTCACTCTGATCCAGCTCCGTACTTCCCTGTTGAGCTGTTGTTTTCCTGTTTGGGGTGGTGATAATCATGACACAAACAGCTGCAGCACCAAGGAATCCATCAGCTCAGCCAAGTAACACCTGCTACTTCAGAAATACCTTGAAAAAACAAATAAAATGTTATTTTGTTTACAGTTTGTGTTATTGTGGCACTCTGAGATGCTGCTTGGCATAACTGAGGAAGGTGGAATGATTCACCCACACCCCAAGCTAGGACAGACCAGCCCCTTAAAGCCCGGTACCCCTCCGAACCATCATATCTCCTGCCAGAAGAAAACGTACCTGCTCCCTTACCACTTTGCTTTTACATGCCATGAGCAGATAGTTCCTAGGAGCTGTCATGCTTTTTGCAGGAGGGATTTGTTGGCAATTGGGAGAGGGTAGGAAACAGTCACAGTGGGAATGCCGGACAGAACAAGGAGGAAATTGTTATCGACTGCGGAAAAAGGTGAAGAATCATCACAGTGATTTCTGCGCTTCTTGAATGGTTTGGTTTGTGGAATGGAAACTACCACCACCCTGGATGAATTCGTTTAGCGAGTTTTCCTCTTTCTTAAGAGCATAATCTTATTTTATAGGACAGGGGAACAGAGCCAGATATGAGCTGTTAGCTTCTTTTTTCCCCTGACCTATTGTGAGTTATTTACAAAGGTTTAGACCAAGTTAAAGCAAAGATGAATTTCTCAGCCTGCTGGTTAATATCTTGCAGCTGCTCTTCTGAGGCCTGATCCAAAGACCAGTAACATTACCAGGCACCTTCCCTCTGACATCAGGGGGCATTAGGATGGGATTTATGCATTTGGCAGAGGTTTCCTAATAATTTATTTAAACACTGGAGAGAGCAACAGTGATTCAAGTCAGCTTGAGCATTCAAGATTAGAGCTCTCTTGAGTGCTAAATCTTGTGGATTTGCATGTTGTTTGTAAATGGGGCATTAACCTTGGGAATGATATAGTCCTCACGAGAAAGGGACAATTCCTGCTCAACTATCCCCTCTTCTTTAAAGCTATTGTATCCCAATGATGTCCCCTTGCTGCCCTTGGGTCTGTGGACTCTCATGAGCCAGGTAGTATTGCTCACATGCTGACGGATTCACGCTGCTCCTGTCCCATTGCTTTCTGAGCATTATCTATAACAAGCAAGCTAACTGTCCATGGATGTAGGCAAACATCAGCTTCTCAAGATGATTCAGCTGTGCAATCTGATGCAGCGTGTCTGTGTGTCGCATTATGAAACTGGTTCTGCAACCAGGAGCTGCAATACCGATTGATGTACCATGCAGAGGAAACAGGGAGCTAAGGGAAAAGGGAATTAAGGGATGGTGAACTGCAAAGCTCAAAAGCCAGGAGGCAGGTGAGGAAGATACAGAAGAAAAAAATGCAATGAACAGAAGATAATGAAGGTTTGGGCTATGAGGAGATTAAAAGCGTTATCGGGTAAAGTTAACCAACATGTTTTGGTCATTGCAGGGGGCAGTATCTCCCTGCAGTACAGGTGTTTGCAGGCTGCAGGAACGTCGCTGGGAATGGAGCTCTCCTGCTCACCGGGCAGTGCCTGCTGTGGGTGGGACATTGGAGAAGGAGCGGGCCTTCGCTCTGCTAAAACATACAGATCTTCTGAGGCTTTTGGGTCCCCCTCAGTGTCCCCTAAGCCCCCATCCCCTGCTGCTCAGTCCAAGGCAGACACACATGGTGACTCACGCACTAGGAACAGTGTGACCAGCAGGTCAAGGGAGGTTGTTCCTCCCCATCCACTCTGCCCTGGTGAGGCTGCATCTGGAGTTGTGTGTCCAGGTCTGGGCTCCCCAGTTTAAGAAGGACAAAGAATTACTGGAGAGGGTCCAGTGGAGGGACACAAATATGCTGAGGGGTCTGGAGCACCTTTCTGATGAGGAGACACTGAGAGAGCTGGGGCTGTTCAGCTGGAGAAGAGAAGCTGAGAGGGATCTGATCAGTGCCGATCAATATCTCCAGGGTGGGTGTCAAGAGGATGGACCAGACTCTTTTCAATGGTGCCCAATGACAGGGTGAGGGGCAATGGGCACAGACTGAAACACAGGAGGCTCCATCTGAACATGAGGAGAAACTTCTTTGTTGTGAGGTGCCAGAGCCTGGCCCAGGCTGCCCAGAGCGGGTGTGGAGTCTCCTTCTCTGAGACATTCAAACCCGCCTGGACCCACCTGTGTGATCTGCTCTGGCGACCCTGTGTTAACATGTGGACTGGATGATCTCCAGAGGTCCCTTCAACCCCAACCACTCTGTGATTCTGTGTGTGAACTCACAGATGCAGAGAGACCTCTGAGCACAGCAAAACTGGCCCAGCTCTGCTCCCACGGTGCAGATGCAGTGAGCAGATCAGTGGGAACAGGCATTGGCTGTAATGTCCCAGTTATACCCACTGCTGGAGAGGACCCAGACTGAGGCTGCCAGAGCTCTTTTTGCCTTCCTGTCCTGGTAGGACCTGAGCTCAGGGTCCCTGAGCAAGCATGAACCTGGTATAGAAGTGGTTGTATCCATCACAGAGACAGCACATGCACATGAACACTTTACCCCCTTGAAAAACTGCAACAACTCTATGTGGCTTTATGAATTGAGCACAAGCTTGGCAAACCAGTGGGTGAAAGACTAGAAAACCTCACGGTTTTAAGACCTTTGAGCATACAAAGAGCAGCTCCTTCATGCAACGTGCTCTCTTGAAGCTGTTGGGGCAGCCAGGTGCTTTCCAGCCACTATCAGCAGCCTTTTGTTGGGATGTCACTTCTGCAGCCGGGCTGAGGGAAGCACTTGCAGAACTGCCAGCACATCCTTTGGCCTGGCCTACAGAAGCTGGGCTGCTATGTGTCCTGCCTAACCAGAGACAGGCTTGCAGCTGTGCCCCAGTTCTGTAGCAGCCTCAGGACTGTAAACAGAGCTGAAAACTGGGACATCCCTGAGGGTTTGTTTCTGTAGTCATCTGCAGCCATAAATGCTGAGGCTGTGATCTCTAAATCACAGCCTGTAGATTTCTTTCTGGGTCCTTTTCTCATTGCACTCCTTCAGCTTTTCAGTGACCATTCACAAATTCTTGTGTGCAGCATGGGACCAGCACATAGGCCTGGGTCTGCAGTGAGCGGGGTTGCGTGACCCAAAGTGGATTAGAGGGGCTGAAAGCAAGAGGAGCAAACAACCATTCCCAGCCTCTCTGTGAAACTGGTATCCATCAATTTCTTCCCTGGAAATATGCCCTTTGGTGCCGCTCCCTCAGCTCTTTCCAGTAGCAATAAACAGATAAATCAGTGTTTTCTCAGCAGTGCCCATAGCCCCAGCGAGATTCCCAGTGCCCATGTCATGGTCTCTTCGGCCATCAAAGCAGAGTGCGCTCCTGCCATCTCATGGACATCTTGGAGAACTGGAAGGAATTTCTCAACAGGAAGAGGGGATTATGATGAATTTTTCTTCAAATCTATTTCAACAGTTGAGAATTTAGCTAAGTATTAAATAGATTAATTTTTTTTTCTCCTTTATGCAGGCTTTTGATTATGCAGTTGTCGTAATGAACTCGATGTGGTTGTTTCCGATTTGGCCCTGTAGCATCTGGCAGGGAGCCTCCGTCTGAATGCGAGTCTTGCTGCATCCAGATTTGATTCCTTTTCCTTGGCACAGCTTTCCCTCCTGCTGATGGAAGCTTTAAAGAAAAAAAAAATACCATGACATCTGAAACACTGCCAAAAAACATCAACATGCTTTCTGGCTGCCATCTATTGTGCAATGCAAACCTCTTAAGATTTAATATTTCTAAAACTGTAGTGCACCTGCTTGTAAGAAAAACTACCTTATCACATGACAACATGTTTTGTTAAATCACTTTTTTGTTGTTGTTGTTGTTAGCTTCGGAATGTGGGTTTCTTCATTTTCTCCCCCTTTTTCCTCTTCCACCCCAAGATTTGTCCATGAAATAATACTTCCTCCTAGAATTGTGATCTGTAATTATATGACGCATTTCCCACTATTTGGTTTTGACAGATCCTTGTCTTCTGCCTATAGCGAGAGTTTCCATGACTGGGTGCATTTGGTTGTGTCCTGAAGGCACTGCTGCCCTCTATACCCAAGCACCAGGTAAACTCCAGCTTGGCCCAACTGGGAGGTTGCCAGTGCCTGCAAGGTTATGTTGGTTCACCCGTCTCGTCACTACTCACCGCTGGACTGAAGAGGGCTCTGCTGTCTGGCCAAAGAAACTTTCTTCTTCTATTTGCCTTTATTTTTTTTTCCCACTAGTTTTTCAAGATAGATTTCAGGTCCACAGGTGCTTTTCTGGGATGGGAATCTGAGACAGAGCTGGATGTCACAGGTGGGCTCAGGTGGGCCAAGAGAGCTCAGAGTGGAGAAGTCTCTTGAGAAACATGTGGGATCCCTTCATTTTGCTCCCACCTGGTAGATCAAAGTATGGCTCAGTGATAACGTCTAGCAAATCGCCTTCCAGGTGTCACAGAGATAAGGCATTTTGCTCAGGTTACACTTACCTGTTGCTAGCGCTTGCGGTCCCTAGAGCAAGCACAAACAATGTGTGCTCGCTTTGGGGATCATTCTGGAAAGAGCTTTTTCTAGCTTTCAAAGGGGTGGCAGCATAGTCTCACCTCCACCTCCCTTTGCACCATCGTTTTTCAAGACCCTTTATGCTATTTGTGCCCTTAGAAGGTGACACAGAGTGTGGAGTTCTCCATAATAATAAATGCTTTGCTTTACCCATATCTGGCAATGTGGCCCACGAAAAAGCTGGGACTGTGGATTCTGTTGAGTTTCAGCATCTAGGGATCCCCATCACCTTTGTGGTCACTGTTTTCTTCATTACATTTGCCTGTTGCACAGTGGCAATGAGCGGATGTCCCCTGGGGGACAAACACAACCTCTTTTCTGGCACATTTGGGCACTTTCTGGAGTGTTTAAGCAGTTGAGACTGTGGTGGGAGACTTGCAGGGGAGTGTAGGAGCTCTGGGCATCTGGCCCGTGGCCGCCCAGCTCCTGACTTACTCTGGCCTGTCAGCTCCTTCCTCCCACAACCCACAAACTGCTTTTGATTCTCCACAGCTAGAAAAGCAAAAGCGCTTGTTCAGGTTCCTTCCTCTCTCTGGCTCCCTGGTCTTTGGGAGAAGGATCATGTGGAGATTTTGGTTTGGATGCCTGTAACTGCTCCAGCTGTACAAAAAAAAGGCTCCCCATTGCTCTGAGGTGCTCCAGAGACGGTATCTCAGCAGCTAAACTTGGTGACTGCAGGTTCATCTGGGTGGCTCAGAAACAGCAATCTTGTCCTCCATCCATTTTACAGTCGAGGAGCTGAGATAAGGCCAAGCAGACCTGCCCAAAGTCCCGCAAGAACCCAGCAGCAAAATTGAGTGCTCCAGTCCCTTCTGTGTAGGCATTAGCAGCTTCTCTAGAAGCAAACCAAGGCAAGGAGGAGTTCTGAGCCCTAGGTCTGTGCTACCAGCCCTTCCAATACTTAATTGTAAGAGGAGGACACGAGTAACCTCTTTCTTGCTCTTGGCTGTGAGCTGCTGTAGGGGTGGGTGGCAGCCTGCGGCGACAAACAGATGCACCCGGCTACCAAAACCACCTGGTGCTTTCAGCAGCTGCGGAATAAATGGAGACCCTTGCAAAGTTTGTCAATATTTATCCTTGCTGCATTTAGCAGATGAGTGTTAGTTAATTACAGGCTGTACCACCACAGACAGGCAGGCTCTGGTTGCGCGGAGCTGGGCTTGCCAAGTGTCCTCATTGAAGTCTCCTTCATCAGCTGTGCTTGTGAGTAAATCAGCCACTTCAGCTCATGTTTGACTCTGTGGAGGGGCTGGGAATGATCTCAAATTGCTGCAGACATTCTCATGCGATCCAGAATGGTGTGGTGACACGGAGATCACTGTAGGAGGATGTAACTTGCTCTGCAGTGGTCTGAAAAATATACTGGACCTCTGGAGAAATGCAGCCTACCCTTGCTCATGAGGCCATTTCTTTGACTTGGGCAAATTCTCTTCCATGGTATGAACCTGAACATTCTTGCCCCAAGCCAGCCCTTCCCATTCACTTCTCCATAAAAGCAGAAAAGCTCTGCCTAGGTTCATGCTCAAAGCATGTTTTTTTGGTGTATATACGGGGTCTGGAGATAACCTGTGCCCAGACATGACTAATACACCCATTTTCCCCATGACTAACTTTGGTCCTGCCAAAAGACCTCCCAGATTCTCCCTTCACCCTACTTGTGAAGAACACGTTCTACTGCTGATGGTGGCACAGGGACAGGTTGGTGGATGCTCTCTCTTGCCATCTCATGGGCATAAGCCTGACTCCTCCTTGCATCAGTGCCTCCACGTGATGGTGTGCAAAAGGGAATATCTCTTCCCCTGCCTTTTCCATCCTGCACTTGAGCAGACACAACATTTCTCTTCGTTTGCCATGGAACAGCACAGGTCCCAGTTCCCATATTGTGAAGCCCTCTGCCATAAATCAGACTGATAGGTTTATTCTCTACGTAATGGGAAATTATGACAAATGCAGCTGTATAATCTAGTTAGTAACTCACCATAATGACTACTTCTGGGGTGATTTATGAGTTTTGTCATATGTGAGCTTTCAGAACATTAGAGATTACATTTTTCACACTTTTTGTTGGAATCTCAGTTTATTAGACTTTACTGCAGCATTAATCACTTGCAGTACAACCACGGACTTCACAAATGTATCAGATCAGCATTAAAAAGGCAGAGAAAACAAGAAGTGTTGGGAATTAATGAGCCAGGTAACACATGTCTCACAACCAGTGATGAAACAACTTGTGTTCTTCAAGCCACAACAGAAAACCCTGAAGTCTGTGATTTTTTTTTTCATATAACGCAAGCAGCAGCAAAGAACTGAAACACCACAGCCAGGCTTGAAACCTGAAA
This sequence comes from Nesoenas mayeri, assembly GCF_963082525.1. Taxonomy (NCBI): domain Eukaryota; kingdom Metazoa; phylum Chordata; class Aves; order Columbiformes; family Columbidae; genus Nesoenas; species Nesoenas mayeri. Next base: position 4,818,315 of record NC_137548.1, on the reverse strand, counting down.
TCTCTGCAAGGCTGAGTCTGTTCTAATTAATGGTAAAATGATGTGTGAATCTGTCCTAAATGTTCAAATAAAGAAGACTGATTCCCAGTTATAATATGGCTTATAACCAAAACACTAGGATTATGTAAGAGAAATGCATGTGTTGTGAAACAACTGATAAATCAGAAAGACAGTTCCAAGATCTACTGTGAAGGTCTGGGAAACTTTTATAGCTGCCATCTATGGAGTTTGGTGCAGGATAAACCAGACCAAAAGGCCATCATTACCCAAATTGTTTTGGTTTATGCTGTTTTTTTGCAAGAGGTCCAGTCAGATAACACTTTATAATACTTCAGGAAATATGTTGGAAAGGTCACCACGATCCATCAGAAACGACCAGAGGGGAAGGCTGGGGGTGATGCAATGTGTTCGCTGCACTGGGAGAGTGCACAGAGGGCAGACCTGTTTTCATAGAATCACAGAATGGTTTGGGTTGAAGGGACCTTCCCAGCTCCCCCAGTGCCCCCCCTGCCATGAGCAGGGACATCTTCACCAGCTCAGGTTGCTCAGAGCCCCGTCCAGCCTGGCCTGGGATGTCTCCAGGGATGGTTCAGCCACCACCTCTCTGGCCAACCTGGGCCAGGCTCTCACCACCCTCAGGGCCAACAGTTTCTTCCTCATGTTTAGCCTGAATCTCCCCTCTTTCAGTTTAAAACCACCACCCCTTGTCCTATCACGACAGGCCCCATTTTTCTTATAGCCCCTTAAGATTTACCCTTGTTTTGGGGTAAATCAGCATGGTTCAGGGAAGGGGCTCACACCCCAGCTCAAACCTTGGCCGACAAAAGGCTTGTCATGTGCTGATAGGCAGCAGCATCCAGCTGACTCTGGTTTTTGATGGGTGGGTAAGATGATCCAGGGGTGGTGAAGAGTATCTCTGTTCTCTGAGCACCTGGAGAGCTGCAGGCACTGACAACTGATAATGGCACCAGCCAGGGAGGTGACCTGAGGTTGGCGAACTAGGCCTGGTGTCTCCTTTCTGCTGCTTCTTGCAGCTAAAGATAACAGGCGGTTACCAAGTTCTTCTTGCTGAGGTGATAAAGGACTGGTGGGATTTGATGCTTTTGTCTGCACATCTTCTATGCTCAGTGCCGGGCAGGATCAGGCCAGAATTGGAGGGATTTGGGGTCTCAGAGCTGGAGCTGAGATTGATAGCCAGGCAGAGCATCTGGAGGTGTCACAAATCCTTTTCCAAACTGCAGCCCTGCTCCATTAATGCAAGAAGAGGATACTGAGCTGCACTGTGAATATACTGATATTGATGGGAGGCCACAGTGCTCAGGGCAGTGTATAGAATCATAGAATGTCCTGAGTTGGAAGGGACCCACAAGGATCATCGAGTCCAACTCCTGTCCCTGCGCAGAACACCCCACAGGTCACACCGTGTGTCTGAGGGTGTTGTCCAGTCTCTTCTTGAGCACTGTCAGGCTTGGGGCCGTGACACCTCCCTGGGGAACCTGTTCCAGTGTCCAGCACCCTCTGCGTGAAGAACTTTTTCTTAATGTCCAACCTAAACCTCCGGTGGCACATCTTCCTGACATTCCCTTGGGTTCTGTCATTGGTCGCTAAAGAGTAGAGTATCTTCAGAGGAGAGGTCCTACCCTGGGCTGAGCTTCTTTGGATCCTCAGGATCATATCACACACAAAATCTTGCATCTTCCATGAGCCAGGGCTGCTTTCTTAACCCCTTTGCCCTTTACTACAGGAGTATCAGAGACACAGTCCTTCATCCTTTCACAGAACTCCTAGTCCCATCATAGGTCCTGGTAACCCTCCATGGCTGATGACCCCATGGATGTTGTGGTGTTCGGTCTTTGCTGGGAGAAGGTGTGAAATGAAGCTCCTGAGACTGGTAAGTGTCCTGGAAGCTGGCCAGGCCCCACTTAGCCATGAGATGTTCCTTTGGTCAGCTGAGCTTATGACAACTTATTGGGCTATGCATGGAAAGCCCTCTGTGGACACATGGACATGGAAAAAACCATTGATGGGCATGGAATGAAGCCTTGTACTAGTAACAGCTGGGCTGAGCCTTCTTTAAAACAAGGCCCAGGTGTGAGCCTTTGCTGTCAGGAGCAACAGACTCCATCCTGCATTAAACCAGAGCTTATTATTTTTCTTTTGAGGAACACAAAGGGCCATTCTTGGATTTTTTTATTAGCATTTTCAATTTGTCATGTTTGGATCGCACACAACGCTCATTGCATGAGAAGCACAAAACATTAGATATCGCCAGAGTGTGGCATCTGCAATTGTATGTAAATATTGTTGAATCTTCTTCTGGAGATTTGGAGATGTGGGAGTCAGAGGCTCAGGTCCTCCAGTGACTGGCAGCAGACGGGAGACCAGCACCGCACAGTCACAGAAGGTGATATATACCATGGCCAGGGGGTAAAGGCCAGTAAGGAAACAGCCAGTTTTTGGCAGCACTTCAGCCATCCAGATTGAAATGGTCAATGTGGCAAATGTGTAAAAGTGGAGACTTGAATGAATAAACCCCAGTGAATAGCTTCATTTGCAAGTCTAGGATGACATCGGCAGTTTCTTCGTTGAAACGCAGGAATGAAGCAAGCAAGAAGAGCATCCCGGTGACTACAAAGTTTCAGGTTCTCACCCCAGTATCGTCTTGAGCCCAGGGAACCAGGTTGCCCAACCAAAACCTGTCCCTTACTGGTGCCTGCCCCTCTGCCCAGCACTCAGCAGGAAGTCCTGCACCAGCTCAGCCCTCCTCTGTCTGCAGCAGCTGTCTCAGGACCAAAATACAGTCAAATTCCAGGCTCAATCTATGTTGTATGGAAGAGATTTTAACTTGGACATCACAAGCACATGATGGCCACCTGTCCTTGTAGAGGCTGTAGGCTTTGCATCCAGAAGTGGTGTATAGATGGAGGCTGCAGGACATGGACACAGGAGACAATCCCAAAAAGCACCTTGCAGCATCACACCTTTAGGTCTAAGCAGTGTGGCGAGGGACAAATCGAGCTCAGAGCTTCTGAGCTTCTCTCCCGTGGTGTCAGGAGCCCATCGGTCGTGCAGTCCTCTGGAGCAGGCAGGGAGGTCCAGGCTGCTTTGGGCAGCTGCCTGATTTGCCTGCACCTCAAGCCTTCCCGGCTGGATGCTTTCAGCTCCGATGTGGTTCGGAGGAGAAAAGAACAAGAGGCATTCCTTCCATGTGGGGGGGGAGCGCAGGGAGCAGAGCTGTCACACAGCGCCATACGTCATGTCCCGCTGACAGATACTGGCTGCAGCAAAGAGGCTGTAAACCAAAAATAGCCCTGTCCCGCACACAAGAAATAAATAGATGGGAAGGCGTAGGTGCACCCAAATCTCCACGTCCTGTGCTGTGTGGTGCCCCAGCAGAGAAGCGCAGTATTGGCAAGGGGGGGTGCAACTCCCCTGCCCCCCAGGAGTGGGGTGGATTTTGCATGGCTGGTGCAAAGGTGCCAGCTTGGCTTGATCCTGTATCTCCATACCACACAGAATTATGAAATAATTTGGGTTGGAAGGGACCTTCCCAGCATATCCAGTGCCACCGTGCCATGAGCAGGAACATCTTCACCAGCTCAGGTTGCTCAGAGCCCCGTCCAGCCTGGCCTGGGATGTCTCTAGGGATGGTTCATCCACCACCTCTCTGGCCAACCTGGGCCAGGCTCTCACCACCCTCAGGGCCAACAATTTCTTCCTCATGTCCAGTCTGAATAACATGTCCCAGCTTGGTGTAGTCCAACTCTTTGTCTGCAGTACCATGAGCATCTCTCATCTTCCACCACCTCTGGGGCCTGTCCCCATCATCTCAGACAACTTCTCCCCCGGAAGGTGTTTTTAATAAGTCCCACACAATGATTTACTGCTATTTTCTATGCAGCACCAAGCAAAATGTCCCCATTAGGCTTGCTGGCATCTTGCTGTTACTCTACTGAAAGCCTATTTGTCTCCTGCTTCTTCCCTTCTTCTTTTTTTGGAGGAAAACTGTCTTTTATTTTCAGCTAGGGAAAATGGAGACAACTCCTCATCCCCAGCCCTGAACCCTGGAGAGTAAAACATAGGTGGTGGCCTAATACCATTAAAATCACTTTCTCCCCATGCCCATAGCTCCACGTCTCCATCCCCTCCCAGCCCAGGGGTGCTGGATTGCCTCCTGGGGAGCAGTGCAAAAAAAAGAGTGGAAATTCGGAGCCGAAGTGGTAAAAAGGCTTCATTGGAGCTCAAGTTGACGGATCTGCTCTGAGGTCAAGGAACTGCTGCTTTTGCCAGCAAAAAAGAGCCCAGATGTTTTTCAATTTACGCAGGCAAGCTCCGCCAAATGCAGGTTAACACTGTCCAACTGCACGTTTGCAATGGTAAGGACCCTTTCTTTGCAAAGTCCCCGACATAAAATATACACTGTGAAACGGGAGGTCAGAGTGCTGAAGTGATTTAAGAGCCTTTGCTCCTTCTCAAGGATTTTGAAGGGGTCTTCGTGTTTGTTGTGTTTCTGGGTTCTAATATCAATGAGAGAATTAAATCATTACATTAAAACATCAAAACACGAATGCTTTGTTTTCATTGGCATGAACCAAAATGATCTAACTCAAAAGCCATGAAATATCAGCCTTTTTTTTTTTTTTCACTGATGAATAATAAGATCTCTGGCTGCTTGTGATAGTAAATTTAATAATGTCAGTTATTTGAAAGGTTTGAGTCTTAAACGTGAAGAAATGTGTTTTACCCCCTTCACTCTCTGCCTTTTTCTCCCTGCCTCTACTACTGTCAGGAAGCTTTGTGGCAAATAAGCTAAAATGCATAGATTAGAGCCCATCGGTCTCATATACCAGGTGAGTGCCAAACTCTACATACCCAGTGCAAACCTCCATCTCCCAGGTGGTCTGAATTTGCTTATAGCTGGGTCCTGTAAGCAGATTTAATATTTCATAAGCACTGCTCCATCTCATGCCTATATTATTGACACCACATGGAAGTCAGGAAATTGGTTCTTTCTGGGAACAGTTTGCAGAAATATGCAGCCTGTCAGCTCCTTTCTCATGGGGTGCATTAACAGAGGGGCTCGCAATTACAAGTAATGAACCTTCTCCAGATGTCTGCAGTGACTCAGCTCCAACTTTATCTTCAACGTACGAGATGGACTTGACAAGATGGATTATTTGTGGATATAATATAATAACTTTGCGAAACGTGGAATTCCCAATTATTGCAAGGCAGGCGAAGTATTCGGTAGGAGAGGGAACGCCAAGGTTTATCCACTGGATAAACAACAACAATCAAAAAGGAAATATGCTGTGCCATTTCCCCCTCTTGAAACTACAAATGGTCCCATGCTGTTTTAATTCGTCCTCTTTATGATACCGTTTATGTTACACACATTAAAGTTAAGTCATGTCTTTAATAAGATGGAAACTGGAAGTGAGATTTTGAGGGAAAAGGAGCTCGGTGTCCTAAATTTACTCCGCACTTGGATAGCACAGAAAAACAACAGAAAGCATGGGATATACCAAAGAAAGCAATTTTAATTGTCATCTTCCATGGAAAATTGAATCCAGTCATTCCCCACCGCTGTGAGTGCCAACGTACTGCGCTATATATGGCTGGATGCTTATTTTAGCAATTCAGCTGTACAGAAAAAGTGTAACCAAAGTGAAATTTCTTGGGCAAAGTTCTGGCTGCAACTGATACATAGAGTTTCTTGGGCTATAAATTTTAAAATGGGTATTTCAAGGCCTGCATCAAATAATTGGGACAAATCTGTTTTACTTTGGGTTTGATTAAGAGCGATAATTTCACGCTAATGCCCTCCGAAGGCATACTTGTCAGGTGTGGATAAAGAGATGCTGAATTATCTTTCTTTTAAATCACAAGTCTCCTGGTACCCAAGTTGTAAGACTGGGGTCTCCTTGGGGAAGTATTTGTATATCTTCTTGGGCTGAGCTGCAGGTTTGTTTGATGTGGATCTTCAAGATAAAATTACTGCGCTCCAGATGTTACAGTTTAAATGTTTGTACATAGGGATTTCCTTGGTTGTTGAAGAGAGGAGACTCAAAACAGACTCGATCATTCATGCATCTATTTCTAGCACATGCTTTGCTATGTTTGAGGAGGTGAATGTCAAGAAGAGTTTTTATAAACAGGCCTTTCTTTCTCAGAGCACAGTTTGTTTACCGACTAACGTGCCGAGCAGGCTTCTTCAGTGCTAACAGCAAACTGTTGATTTAAACCATCGCGCCTCTTCCACCAGCTCCAAAAATCTTCCTTTCTTGTCAGGATAAGAAAATAAAAGGGGAAATTCTTCTCCCTACCTGTTGCCTGCCAAGGGGGAGATGTGTTCTGCCTGCATCCCCATTAGCTGCTGTTGCAGCTTCTGCAGGGGCTGTTTCCAAGCATGGGAAAGGCTGAGCTCTGGGGATACTGGACCCTGCCTGGCCCTGGGTTGTGTTGATTTGAGAAACTTTGCTCCATTGCCTGCTAAAGTCAGGCTCTTTGCTGCCCTCAGGATCTCCTTGTGCTCCCCCCATGCCATGTGCTGCTGCATGTCACCTGGATGGTGTGGGGACATTGTTTGCTGACTGCATCCTCTGCACTGCGTCAGTCTTGCAAAACAAAAAGCAGCCGGAATATCAAATTTAAAAATGTCGAACACCATGCTATCAGCCAGCTGATAGCAGGGAAAGACTGGCATTATGGGTTTCTCTACAAGAAGAGCTCACTCAACATAATATCTGCAGGAGACAAGCACTGTTGGCATTTGTTGGAAAACTAGTACATACTCTGTTTCCCTGAAAATAAGACCTACACTGAAAATAAACCCTCGCAAGATTTTTCAGGATTTGTGAGGATGCTCAAAATATAAGCACTACTCAAAAATAAGCCCTAATTACAGTTCATTAAAAAAAATAAATTTAAATAGTGTACAGGCAGCTATGCATGTAAAAAAGTAATAAGCTTTGCAGCAAAAATTAATATAAGACCCTGTCTTATTTTTGGGTAAACAGGGTATTCAAGAAGGAGAAGATGATACCTTCACAAGCTGTTTTGTGCTAGGAAGGAGACTCTTCATGGGTGTTCTCAGAAATTTGGGACAAGAATACGTCTCTAAGCAGCAGCAAGCATGTGTGGAGACACAAATTACTTCAAAGGGAACAAAAGCACATCAGCATGGTTGATAACTATCAAAAGGAAAAAGCCGGCCCTTTGTAAATAAGGAAAAAAAGTCCACTGAAGAATGGGGTCTATTCTGACACTGGTTTTGGTGGCATTGCATGCAGCAGTGAGGGGGCAAGACCGGGTCCCCTTTCTTGGATGTCTGCAGAAGTCAATGTAAGGGGTTGTGCTGCTTATATGGGAACAGAGAGAGCCTGGGGCTAGCACAGCAGTTGTTGTTTTTCTCATCTCTTCATTTGGGTTGGCTTTGGTGTCCCAAGTGATGGCTTTGTCAGAGTGGAGATGCAGAGGAGTGGTTTAATTCTTCACTTCCATGTATCTACATGTATCTTGCTTTTGACAATAATTCAGAAATTTGGGGAAGAATAGGCAACCCTATTATATAGTGGGGCAGAAAAGAAGAAGGGATGGGGGATGAGGAGCAAGATGGTAGAAAGATGACCTGCCCTGTAGATGGTCCCAATCCTCATGCCCCACAACCAGGTGGAGAAAAGTCTGTAAAGGCCTGTTTGAGGTCAAAGCACAAAGCAACCACACTTCTTCCCAGGAAAGAGGGAAGGCGTCCAGCTGTGAGCACCACATGGAGCTGCAAAACACATTCCCGCAGCGGCAAGCTCGCCTCTCCCTCCTTCCCCATGCACGCAGCTCCGAGCCGGCACCGGCGGCCGCAGACGAGGTGACCCTGCTGCGTGCAGCCACCTGCGCCCGGAGCAGGCGGCGGTTTCCAGCCAGAGCATCTGGGGCTCAGGCTGCCTCTTTCCGGGCACCTCATCCCTCTCCGTCGATGGTGGTGGTCTGGGATGAGCCTGCAGCATCTGCCGGCGAGCAGGACCCTCGCTGCCGGCCCCAGGGTGCGAGCGGGCGGCCTGGTCGGATGTTTCCCAAGCGGCTCGAGGTGTTTGTAGTGAGAAAGGAATGTTCTTCCTGTCCCGCCCCATCCCCTTTCAAAGCCTTGTGCTTCCCAGCCAGCCATATGATTCCCTTCCCAATATATTTTTCCCTTCAGCTGTATTTTACTTTTTTAGGGTTTTCACTAGGCCATAGTAATGTAGGCAGCCTTTGTGCTGGAGCACTGGGTCCAGCTCTGGGTCCTCAGCACAGGACACACATGGACCTGCTGGAGAGGGGCCAGAGGAGCCACAGAAATGACCCGAGGCTGGAACAGCTCTGCTGGGAGGACAGGCTGAGAGAGCTGGGGTGTTCAGCTGGAGAAGAGAAGCTCCGGGGAGACCTTATTGTGGCCTTTCTGTGCTTAAAAGGGGCTGATAAAAAAGATGAGGACAGACTTTTTAGCAGGGCCTCTTGCAACAGGACAAGGGGTGACGTTTCAAACTAAAAAAGGGGAGATTTAGGCCAGACATGAGGAAGAAATTGTTGCCCCTGAGGGTGGTAAGAGCCTGACCCAGATTGGCCAGAGAGGTGGTGGATGAACCATCCCTGGAGACATCCCAGGCCAGGCTGGATGGGGCTCTGAGCAACCTGAGCTGGTGAAGATGTCCCTGCTCATGGCAGGGCTGGCACTGGGTGAGCTTGGAAGGTCCCTTCCAATCCAATCCAATCCAATCCAATCCAATCCAATCCAATCCAATTCAAACCAATCTATAATTCTGTAATCCTGTATACCCCAAGCCATTCTCTCTGTGTGCTTTGGGAGGTGTGAAAAACGCCGCAAGGTCCATTCATTTCAAAGTACTCACCTGCATTGCTCTGGCCCATGCCGGGTCTGATCTGGGTGCAGCACTCAGGTTGTGGGAAGGAGGCGTTCCTGAGACACACCTTCTCATTCAAAAAATCACAAGGGTTTTGCTGGCAGGCACTAATTTTGTGTGTGTGCACAAGGGCTTCACTCTCAAAGCTCACCCTGAACATCCTCCAGATTATTTTGGTTGCTCAGTCTTCCTGCTAGTACGCAAAGAGCTCACAGCCCTCGTGCAATCTGCCTCAAGAGCGTCGATTGAGATGAATGCTCTGGGTGGAGTGGTCACTAAAACACATCCAACCCTAAAATGGAGCTTTCAAGCCTTTGGAGTATAGCGGTTGGATGCCTACCACCTCTCTGGGCAACTTGTTCCAGTATTTAACCACTCTCATTGTAAAGAACGTTTTCCTTAGTTCTAGAATATACCCCTCCTGGCTTCATCTATACCGACTGCTCAGTCACACCAGGCATTGCCACATCTTACCTTGGTCAAGAATGTCTGTCTGCATCTTCTTGGTCCCAAAGACCAAGTCTTTGACTCAATAGTTGGGTTTTCTCTGCTGAGTGGATTATTTGGTTTACTCCTGAGGTGAAAACTGGCATATATGCAAAATGGACAAGGAGGCAAAATTGGTTTTGTGGTAAAATCAGCCAGGGAATGATGGGGTAGAAAAATGGGAAAAATAGTGAGAAAACAGCCTGGCAGTATGAATGCAATTCTTAGAACTAAAAATCAGCATGGGACAAACAGGTGGAATTTTTCTGGGATAAAATGAGCTGTGCCACTTCAAATAGCCTAAAAAAATCGCCCACGATTATGCAGACTCCCTTGCAGTACAGTGCTGTGCAACGCGCCCTTTAAGCCACGGACGTGGGAGACCAACACCACACTGCAGCACAAGGGATGGTCCCAGGTGTCTGTGTGGCTTGTGTTGCTGTCCTTGGCCGGCCAGCGGTCCCCTTTGTTCCCCGGTGTGTGGCACTGGAGGAGCAGACCTCGGCACAGCCGGAGCAGCAGGGCTCCCACCGTCCCATCCCAGAACACTTTGTCCTTGGATGCTGCTCGCGGTGCGGCTGCGAGGACAAAGACCTACGAGCCAACATAAATCATCGTTTGAAGTCTGCAATGACAACATGGAGAAACATTAATGGGATCGTTTAATAAAATCCACATTGTTTCCATTGGGAAGCTGTATAAACAGCACTATCAGGAGCTGCCTAAGCCAGCCCTTCAAGACCACAAGTGCATGCTGTTCGGCTCACGCTCGTCGCATGTGGACGGAGGCAGGGAGCTGGACCGAACCATTGATTAATCAAACAGTAGTTTGGCTCCAGGGTGGCTCATGTGGGAGCTGGGATGCTGCACTAACAAACCCTTCCCTTCAGCAGCAAGCTGGCCACCTGTTCCTCGAGCCCAGCTGTAGGTGAGGGATACACAGAAGAATGCGTGACGCCTCTTGCTTGTGTTCACAAGCCATCCGTGACATATCCAGCCAGCACCCATGGGTCCCCCCTGCGGCTGGTCCTGGCTGAGAGATCCCCCCTTGCTGCTTTTTCTGGGAAAATCAGCTCACTTAATCAACATCAGCTCCATCCTTTCCTGCCCACTGTCATTCAGGGACTATGACCCTCCTGTCCCAACATGCCATGCTTGGTATAAGGCCAAGTGTGTATACATTCATGCATTTTGGCATTGAGGGAGCAACTGAGTTCATTGCAGCTTAATTAATCTGACCATGAGACGTATAACGATCTGGGGGGATCAAGGTGGTCTCAAAGCCCACCTGTGTCAGACATGACCCAGGACAATGGACTCACCTCTCTGCCAAATTTCCCTTCAGGACCATTTTCTCAGCACAAGGTGCACAAGTTGGCACAAGGTCCTTGCTGGAGTTATTGCTGATGCTGATGTGCTGACTGCTGCCTTGGCAGAGAGTGTTTTCCTGCAGAGAAGCAAAGGCTGGAGGAAGCATGGGCTGTCTTGTCCTTATTTTGTAGACAGATGAAGCACTCTCCTGCTTTGGCTCAGGGCACTGGAGAAGTACGTTGATTTTTCTGGTATTTCTGGGATCTGCAGATCTGAACTGGATTGCTTTGAGGAAAGCCTAAAGATGGGCAGAGCTGCCAGCTCACGGGATTTTATTGCAAGCTCTGTTGTATTTGAGTCATTTGACTACATGAGAATGTCAGTGTCTGTTTAAAAAGTTTTCTCAAAGAAGTTGTGAAACCTGGGGTCACCTTAAAGTCTCAGAAAATATAAAAAGAAGAAAATGGGCTTTTAAAAAATACTGGAGTTTGAGTGAATGTCATAGTTTCAGGAAGCTGGACTTGATTTTAAATGTGGTAGGTTATGCTGAGAAAGTGTAATTTTACTAGCAAGGTAACATCTGTGGCGAGAGGGCAACAAGGGCTGTGGTGTAGCAAAAGCACGAAAGGCCATTTCTAGGGAGAGAGACTCTGTTGGGTTTTTCCTGCCCATAACTTGTCTCTTACCACTCGACATGGGTTCCTCTCACCTGTAGGAGAGGAAAGAGCCCCAGGAAGGGCAATATTTGCCACCTGAGACCTGCAGCACTGCACCAAGCCTAGTTGCCCTCTGCAGGACATCACGCTTCTGCTCCTGGACATGGACCACCATCCACCACACTTTAGGAGGTCCCAGATGATCCAGTTCCCTCAGGCTCCCTATGGAGCTGGTGGGCAGGAATAGGGTCTTCCCAGGGCCCTGTCCACCCAACCCCTCCTGCTGCAAATGGGGAGAAGGGCAGCTTCAATTTGCCCATTTCTCCTGATGGTTATAAAGGGAGCTTGTGAGGACCACCACAGATGTAGGTCAGAGATACATCTCCCCTCGGTTTTCCTCCTTTCCCATCTGAAAGCAGTAGCTGAGAGAGCTGGAGCCAACACTGCTGTTGCATTCACTGCTCCTGGGATTTCCTCGGCAAGGCTGGTTTCTCTCCCCTTTCTTATCCCTGCTGGCTGCATCCTTTCAGCCCGTCTATGACATCTGCATTACGTCTGAAGGTCTTGGTGGGCTCCATTCTCCAATAATTCAACTGACCTTCCAGCAAATCTAGAGATTTTTCCCATCAGTCCTCAGATGAAACCTCATGGCCATTGCACCTTTCAGTGAGGCCAAGAAGCTCAGTTTATGTAGCTTCAACTTCTTCCTGCCTCTTGTAGTTCATTTATCTTAAAAATGATGACCATTATGATGATCCATGCTGAATTAAAGATCTACCACTGATGGCTATTGCTATAATGTTCAGTCTATAAAGCAAACCACCAGTGCCCACAGGGCCTCTGGCATTCTGTTGGCATTTGGCTTCTCCCTCTGTGCTGGTGCAGTTTGTGATCAGGTTTGTGGCTTTGTTGGAGTCAATCATGGATATGAACACCCCAGGATGGATCCCTTCTCTGCATTAATCTTCCTTTTTTTTTTTTAAATTTATTTTTTCTTTATTTGTGTGGCAGTAACTGGCTAGGTTTTCTTCTAAAGCTGTGCATTGTTCTCCCAGAATCACAGAATGTTAGGAATTGCAAGTCTTTCATCAGCCAAGGCAAAGCACTTAGGTGTTTTTATTTTCTTCTAAACTTTGCTTTTCTCCTGGATACAGAGTGCAGCCACACTTGCTTAAGAGGCATTCTTGGGACTTTCCTTCCTATCTTTTGTCTGTTAATTCGCACCAGGGTGAAACCTGGGGCTGACAGAGCCAGGCGGTTTCTGCATTTGGATCCAGAGGGAGTGGGATTTCGTGTTACTGAAAAAACAAAACAAAACACAACCAAGAGATTCACCATCTCTCCTGTACTGTCATAACTATGGTTTTCCTAGGTCCATTGTTAAGCCCAGATCTAGTCCTGTGGCCTGGGCAATGCTGATAGCAAGCTGAATGATACTTCTGCCCCTGCAACACCTTCTCAGTGTGCTGGGAACAACACATGGCAGCATAAGATGGTCTTTCTGAGAACTTGGTAGCTAGTTTGTTCGCTATTTGGCAGCTTTCACCCACCCAAAATGACACCGTCACTCTGAAGAGCATAAAGGAAAACAGAAGAGAGAAAGAAAAATCTTTGCTGAATCTAATTAGCTGAATCTAATCAAGGGCTACAAACATAACCATGCTTGAATTATAACTGCGTCATTATTTCTTGACTGTAGGGCAGAGTTAAAGAAAGAATATCCTGAATGAACACACCCTGGACTGGTTTTGATTTCTTTCCCGTTTCAATTTAGCTCTGAATTTTCTGACCTTAGCTCCTGGGGCTTGGGATGAGTCCAACATCTCTGTAATGGTGTTACTCCACCTGCAGCCTCCACTTCAGCCTGAATGTCTGCTTGAGACCGCATTTTTTTTTGAAATTGCAGTAATATCTGAAGATCTCCTCCAGGATCAGACCCCATTGTACAAGAACTTGCACCAACACCTTCCAGCGAGGTGGCTTCAGCTCAAAAGACAGGAGGCTGCATTCGAGGGGTAGGTCCCATGAGATTCACCCATTGCATTCAGTGTACTCTGTTTTCTTCATTCTCCTGCTAAAACAGTGTCTTGGATACTACTGCACCATTTACTCTCAAATTTGTTGCTAAATCCCAATTTGTGACTATGCTCCAGACAAAAGGGGCAGAAGAAGGGTCAGTAAAACTGTGACTAAGATCTTAGAACTGATTTAGGCCTGTGCCTAGGTCTCAGGATTGGGACAATGCACAGAGAGAAAGTATCAAGTGTAATTCATGAGTATAACTTCTAGAGATAAAGAAAAACATTTTCATAATGAGAACAGACAACCGTTGGAGCAGGTGACCCAAAGATGTTCTGCAGTCTCCATCCTTGGAGGTTTTCAAGGCTGAACTGGATGAAGCTCTGAGAAACCCGGACTGAGCTCAGAGGTTGGATTAGGGACTTCCTGATGATGCTTTTGGCCTGAGCTGCCCTGTTATCCTATAGCATTTGTTCTTACCAGATAATTTCCTAGACTGTATGGTCACTTGCAGCTGATGCACCCTGTCACACCTTCAGCATGGTCCCTAGATGTGATGCAGTCTGGCACAGGGAGTGCATGAATCTCACCTTGCCTGCTGGTCCTCATGCTGGGAACTTGGGTGGTATTTGTGTCTGGAGATCCATTGGTGTCCATCCCATTGCTTCTTCTCTCTCTATTCTTCTTCAGCTCTTCACTGCTGTCTAAGACAAGGAGGGGCCTGCAAGGAAGAACAAGGTAGGCTCTAAGGGGTCTTCACATCCCAGGGCAGAAGGTAACTCCTAAGATGTGTTGGCATGTTATAGAAGCCTTGGGCTGGATGAGCACAACCTCAAAAATTGAGCCAGCATAACAACCATAACATCTTTCTGGGATTAGGGTACAGCTGCACCAGGGAAGGAAACAAGTCCTGGGAGACATCCTACCTTCTTGGGACAAAACCTTTCAGGCTCTGAAGCAAAGTGAGGGTGTGAGTGTGAATTCTTGACCACATGTTTAAAGAGCTCTAGGTTGTCTTCCTTCCCTCAGCAGGAACACAACCCAGGGGCACTCAAATCTCAAGAGACTGCTTCTACGTTGCTACAATTGCCAAAACTCAGCATGAGCAGCAAAAAATAATTGTAAAGCGAAGCCAGAAAACCTTCAATCGGAGAGGACTCTGCTGATGAGGAGAGACTCTGTCTGGGACTCTGGTGCTTTTAGGGGGGCACAGGTTATCATAGGCTGAAAAGGAGTCAGCAGGGCTCTGCCTTTTGCGAGCAAAACAGACATCAGACCTGCAGTGCTATGCGGAAGACATGCAAAGTTATCCATCTGCTCCACACAGCCCCAGGAAGACCTCGGCTGAATATTGAATCCAGCTTTTGGCACTACACTTGAGAAAAGATGCGGATTCCTTGGAGAGGGTCCAAAGGAGAAGAACAAAGAGGAACAGAGCTCTAGAAAACATGACCTGCAAGGAGACACTGAAAAAATTGGGGTTGTTTAGTCTAGAGAGGAGAAAACTGAGGGAAAACATGATAACAGCCTTCAAGTATTTTGAATTTCCCCACTGGATGGGAGATAGGAAGCAGACCTCTGTGTCTGCTGGGGCTGGTATATAAAGTGATTAGTCTAAGGGCAAGGGTGACTGAGGTCAGACTTTCGGAAACATTTTCCGAGCGCGAGAACTGGGATTCCTTGTGTGGGAGGTGGTGGAAACTCCATCACCGGAGAATTTCAAGAAAAAGTTATTTATCTACGTGTCGGGACAGACTAGGTGGGTGAAAAGACCTCTTGAGGTCTCTCTGGTCACCCTTGTCCTATGTGAATTCACAAGCTGAGCTACTCCAGCTTTGTCCATGTGGACTTTTCAAAGTGCTGGGGATCATCCTGCCTGCTGGAAATCACATCCACGGCTACTTCCACTTCTCAAGCAAGTGCTACCCCAGCAGCTCTGAAGAAGAAGTGAGGACAGGGCTTCCCAAAGCCCAAACCCTTGGGCTATCTGCAGTCTGTGGCTCCACATGGGAACACCGAGGCGTGCAGAGAAGCTGGACATTGCTGCTGCGGAGCTGGGTGTTGGAGGAAAACAGTTGTGTCGGGGGCAGGACATACTGTGGGTGGCTTCATTGTAGTTGTTTTTGTGATTTATGACTGGTGAGCCTGGAGTCTGGGAGGAGTGTTCCTTTTTATGCTCTTTTGTGTAAATCCAAATAAATAAATTCAGGGAGAATCTCTTAGGCAACCAGGGCCAGGCCAGCATATAGCTGTTAAGATTAATATCTGCCTCTTGAGCTGTGCCAGAAGACCAGAGAGGGAGCTGGCAGGGATCTCAAAGCACTTTGTAGGTTCTGAGTGTGTTGGAAAGTCTGGCGAGTTATATGGTGCTCCGGTGGGAACTGAGTCGTTGGGCAAAACCAATCCCAGCGGAGGGTGAAATACAGGACGTTCCAGCCAAAAGTGTTTACCTTGAGCAAAAGCTATGAGCATTTCTAGCAGGAGGGGACATCCCAGCTCTGGAAACCACACTGCTTTGCTCAGCCCTGAAAATGCTGCTGGTATGTGGGATGGGGGACCATCACCCTTTTCTGTCCCCTTGGATGTGCTGGGAAGTGGGGTGAGAGCAAAGCTCAGCCCAGAAGATAAGCCAGGCAGCCCCAGGATCGCTGCATTCCCACTGTGGTTTTAGCAGACAGAGGAGGATAGCAAGGGAGCAACATGTTGGTTTCTAACAGAACAGCCAGAAGGCCACTTCTTTCGGAGGGGAGCAGGGTGTCGCCAGTAAAATGTCACCGCCCAGTTGAAGCTGCGACAGAATAATGGATAGGGGTGAGCCCCAAGGAGGTTTTGGATCCTGAACGCTCTCAGATGCTGAGTTCAATAATTTTATGACACGGGCGTTCAGGGGAGTTTCTCCCGGAAACATTTATTTTATAAATGGCTCATTATCTAATTACATTCTGCAGGGCTGAGCAACAACAAGAAAAAGGAAGGGGAAAAAAAATTAAAGAAAAATAAAATAAAGGGAGGGCCACAAAACATGCCAAAGCTGACTTAATGCACACTTGCTGCAGCTTCCACTTTGATGTGAATCAAAAACATCCACCAAACGCAAGTGATGGCCCTTGTGGGAGATCTCCCACATGGAGAACCTGTGGGACCAGGAGCAGTGGGGTGGCGGAGATGGCTTTACCAGGGAGTGCCTAGGGTAGGGTGTCCTCTGCTGTGGCCATCATGGCCGTTTTCCATAGTAAACCTGATCTGCGGTCTCATTTACGCCTGACTGAAGAGTGCACTTGCAAATGAGCTACACCATAAGGCAGTGAAGGAAGAGTTAACCACTTCCTTCCAAAAAAATAAAGAAAAAGTCTGTGGTTTCCTGACATGGGGCAAGACGAGCCGAGCAGTGGGGGCTCTTGGGGTGACCCTCGCTCATCCCCTTCAAAGAGGGGCAGGGAGAGGTTAGAGCATTGCTGGCAGGAGCCAGGGCCCCAACCGTCTCCTTTCGGCATGTGCCCTTTTTTACGGGGTTTTTTTGGCTCGGCGCAGCGAGGCCAGGCATCCCGCAAAGCCGGGCAGGAGCGACTTTAAAGCATTGCCCATAACAGGGGGAAGAGGGGAGTTAAAGGATGCGTCTTCATGCTGAAAGGGAATCTGGTGGCCACATGTATCTATGTCCTCCAACTTGATGATGATGATGAAAGATGTCATGCTAGGAAACTCTGGAGATCAGAGACACGCGGACCACATACCGGCATTTCAACACGAGAACACAGCTTCCAGCGTCTGCCGAACCTCGGAATTTGCACCTTGTAACACTAGAAATGGACATCTGTAGACGAAAGAAAAACCCTTGTGTACACACGGATTTTATGAAGCAAGAAGGGGGGCTCTTTCATCCCTCCAACACTGCGAGGGCAGCCCTGCTGCCAACTCTTCCCTTTTGGACATGAAATGCAAGTTTAGCAGCACTCATGTATGTGTGTGTGTGCCTACGTGCATGGGTGCATGTGTGCGTTATTCTGGGATTAGAAATCTTTTCCAGGCTCAACAACAAAGGGTGGCACATGGCAGCTATTGTTCCCGCTCAGCCAGAGTGAAGTCGGGGGAGGTCACAGATGTCCTGACCATATTTAGCTCTCAGAACAGGATTAATTTAGTTTAGCTTATTTTTTTCCTTCTTCTTTTCTATTTTTTTTTTCTCTTTAAGGAAGAAATGTCTTGCTGGTTGGCAGGAACACAAGCCACAAGTTTCAGGACCAGTAAAGTTGACACTCATCCTGGAGAAAAAGTCTGTTTTTCAAGGGAATGGGAAGATCTTGGTGCCCTCCGGAGCCAGGGTCTTGGCAGTCCAGCTCACCACTCACCTTTGATAATGTTTCACACAACATCAGGGATTTTTGGCTGGACCCATTCTGGACAAGCATGACTATCTTCTCCTGACACTCTCCCTGCTGCTGTTAATGGTGGGGGGACAAGGTTCCCCCAAGCAATTCCTCCTACCAGCTGTTTGAAAGTCTGCCCCCTTAATGAAAATAAAAGGGAGAAAAAAAAAGCCCCAACCCAGTGACCCGCCTTCTTCTTGCCAGATGAGCTGTTCTTCAAAAACACCTGTCTGGTAAATTAGAGTGGGAATTGTAAATGCCAAGCACAGCATATTTTCCTTCGCCATTAATATATTGAAGTTGCATATGGTGCCCTAGGGGAAAGGCGATTGTTTCAAGTCAGATTTTCAAATCGTGAGCAAATCCTGGGGAGAGAGATTTGCTGATTTACAGTGGATCTTGAGAACATATCCCCATCCCATGCCTCAGGTAAGGAAATCACAGAGCAGGAGCTGGGGTTATTGACCAGGACCAGGACCACCTTTCTGGCCAGGTCGATGAAGAGGACAGTATCATATATACCAAGGCTGGAAGAAGAACATGGGTGATTTCCAACTAAAACGCAGAAGTGAATTTTATCCTTTATAAATTAAAAACCAGGAGGGGTTCCCTCTGCATTCAGATGTTCAGGCAAGGGAAATGATTTAGCCACACACAAATTGCCAGCCCTGGTACACAGGAAGGAGAACTGGCAGAGATAAACTGAGGGGCACGTGGGGTGGCTTTATGTCCCCTTTTACATCCCATTTTTCATGTCCCCAGAAGCAATGAGTTTGATTAACTCCCCAGAGATGGGAATTCCCATGTGGAACTGTGCACGAACACTTAGCACATACACACGTCAAGGCGAAGTGACCGAGACTGTCAGATCATTTCTGAATAAACCTTAATACAAATAAAAAGCCTTTAGGTAAGTGTGCTGTCGTTTGGTCCCTTCATAGCTGGAAGAAGTGATTGTTTCAGATTTATGCGCTATGTGTTGTTTTTCTTGGCAGTTTGCAGAGTGCCGTGGTCTCCAAAGGCTTGCAATTTTAGGGATACTTTCTGATATTTAAAGAGAGCATTTTGGCTGAAGTCCACAAGCTGCCTATAGTCACAGATACTAAAACTTCTTTCCAGTGACTGCCACTAATCACGCAACACTTTTGTGCTTAACATCTTGCCCTTGGATTGACCCGGGGACTAATGGATCCCCATTCCTGTGTGCTGAGGTTGTGGCTTCCCCAAAAAAATGGGGTGTGGATAAGTCCGATGAGGCCGGAACAGCCTGGGAAGCTGCTGCCTCTAACAGGTACTGGCTACAGGAGTTCAATAAAATATATATCTATATATAGATGTACCTGGTTCAGTGGAAAAAAACCAACAAATAATATATGTATCTGCTGGATGTTTCTGGCACTGTGCAAATGTTGACACACAGCAGAAGCACAAGCTAGTGAAGAGCCAGTGATGAGAAAATGAGGGTTTATTTCTGAGTATGGAATATTGGTGGAGTTCAGTTAGCAGTGGAAGGGAATAAATGAAATGCAACATGGAAGTAATAATAATAATAAAGGTAGAAAGGAACTGAGGGAAGGACAGGTGTTTTCAATGTTATTGCTAAAAATGGTCCAACAGATTATATTTTAAGTTTTAGTTCATCAAAAAAAAAGGACTAACACTTTGTACGGGAGGTTCAGGCATTTGTATCTGGGTTAAAGCCACCAAAGAGAAGGAGAAAAAACAGAATCTGCTCCCACCTGTCCCCTGCCCTGGGGAAGTGGGGCCATGTCACGTTGCTTCATACGCTCATTACCAATCCTGCTAATTTTATTTCTGATTATTTATGTTTTTCCATGAGTGGCCATTAAATGTTCATTTGTTAAAGGCTTAACACATTCCATTACACCACAAAATTTATATTTGTAACAAAACGATGTCTCAGAGTGATTCAGAATTAAATTAATGTGACACGGACTATTTATCAATATGGCAGCTTGGCTGCTCAGGAACAAGGGATGATTTAGTGGCGTGTATGTGTGCAAACCTATGGGCTCTGCCCTGGTATTTCTCTCATACTGCAGAGGAACTGATAAAATAATCCTCCAAAGTACCTTAACATATGGTTTAGATCATCAAAGAGAAAAATACTTGTAAAAGCACAAAGAAGGAAACCAATAAACATGTACATCTTACCAGTTAACTCCCTTTGTAGGAAATGTAAACCATGAAGGATGGTGGGTTTTCAGTCAAATTCTGTCATTTGTGTATTTTTTTAATTACAGTAACATGCTGGATTAAATTACAGCGTGTCCATTCAAACAATGGCAGCGCAGGAAGGAGGTAGAAGCTGGTGCAGATCAGCTGCACTGATTTACATCAGAGAGAGACTGAGTGCGTTTCGGTTGCTGCCCCCCTGAGCCTACATGGGTTTGTCACTATTACAGGCCTCGATGGATGGTTTTTACTAAAAGAATAAATTTACAATAGAGCACTAAATATAGCACCTTTTTTTTTTTAATATAAATAAGCATGGCTTCCTCATATGTAAGATTTAACAATTCTCTTAAGAGAGGAGCAAGACTAAATACAACATAAGTTTTAGCAGGTTCATGTCAACACTTATCACAAATTTTATCAATTTCATGGGTTTTTTAGGAGGTACCCACTGCAAGTTTTCATATATTTGGGGTTTGCTTTACCATATACCAGAGTTTATGCAGTGAAATGGTACTCAGACTAAGCATACTGAGATTATTTTTTAGAAATACATCCACTTTTACTACATGGCATTTAGACAGCAACCTATTTTCAAGCATGCAATTAAGTAAAAAGAAAGCTCTCCTTGCATTTGCTTGCAGATACCAGCACTAAAATAAAGGAGTCAGTGTCTGAAGTGAAGCATCTAGGGTGCTACTATCAGAGCATCTGAATTATTAATTTCCTGAATTTCCCAAAATAAATTGGAGGATTGTTGAACGCTTACCAAATTAAAGGGCTCACAATAGCCAAAGAGTTCAGGAAAGGATGAATATTTTCTTTGGTGGAGTTCTCTTCATTTTCCCATATCTTTTTAGCCACATGGAAATGAATCCCGCTTTTTGAATTTCCAGTAATGTACTGGAAGACCTTCTCTGACACTGTGTTTCAAATACTTCTAAGATCTACTCTTTCAAAAGAGTATCTAGCATTCTTTATGGGTAAATCAGCCATTTCACAACAAATTTATATGGATTCTTTTATATTTTGTCACGTCAAATTTTGTGGTTATTGCAGCGCAGGAGTTATTTATTGCTTCCTTTAACATTCTCCATTTCCTAGAAGACATTGTCACCTGCAGTAACTTCAGGGTAATTTATAAAGCACATCGCTAGCTCCATTTGTGATGATGTCACTCTTTAAAGGGAATGACTTCTCCACTTGTTGTCAATATTTCAAATTCAAAGTACCAAACTTAACCTTAAGTGGGTTCCACTTGGTTTTCTTTGGCATCGATCACATAAGCATTTTGTTATCCCACAGTCTCAGTCTTCTGAAATAGTGAAACCGTCTTTCCTCCTGGTTCTTCTTGCACAGCTCACCCTGAACCTCAGCCTAGAACCCCCTCTCCAGATCCCAGCATGGATCCAGAACATGAGCCCAGTTGTCACACAGACCCCACAGCACATCTCATCTGCTCGGTTTGCAACAGGTTTCATTGCATCTGGTAGGTAAACACACTGGTTTCAGATCATCCTTGTCTTTGGTCTTTAGTGTGAAACCTGCTGTTCTCTGAAGATGGCAAATTCTTGGGAAATGAAAAGGAAAAAAAAGGAAAAAGAATTTTAGAAGAGATTTACATATTTGCCATAAAATCTACTGAAAAACATGCTGCTGTCCTAGGGCAACCTTTATTGACCCAGAATAACATTCACCGAAAGACCCCAAATTGAGGCACACAAACGTCTCAGAGTTTAGAAGTTCAGTTTCTGTGTTTACTGATTTCACACCAAAATGAGGAAAATACGTTAGCAGCTGGAAATTCTCCTGACCGGGGAGTTTCAGCTACAATTAGAGAAAACCGACAACTGTGTTAACCATCTGCTATTTCTTTTCTGAAGACGATCAAACACTTGAGAAAAATGCTCCTTTGTAAAGTGTTGTCGGGGGAACAAGTGCATGACGTGGGTCCATATTTATCTAGGAAAGCAAATAAACCACTTGTCTCGCAAAGGGAATTAAATGGAAACTCCCGAGGACACAGATCATGTGTGAAGTCAGCCGCAAGACCTGTTTCGGGATATTCATGGTCTCAGTATGTTTCCCTTGTGGGGTTTTTTTTCACCGCACACCTGATGGGACTAATGTGCTTCCAATGCTCGGCAGTTTCTCGCTCTCCAGCCAGGATCCACGTCAATATGTGCACCTTGAAGTCTTTAAATCCTCAGTCCTTTTGTTTCACATTTTAACTTTTGCTTTGTGCAATAAGATAGTTTCTTCACATAGCCTGTCTTTCTGAACCAAATTCATGCTCTCCTGTACCATTCGGTGACTGCACCTGGTCAGCTGAAAAATGAGGAAATCTTGCTGGAAAAAAAGAATAGCAAGTATTTTTGCATCCAAACACCAGTTTGGTTTGGGTTTGTTTTATGTGTGTTTTTTTCTTGTTGTTTTCATTTTTGTTTGTTTGTTTTAATATATTATTTTTATTTATTCTTTTGGGGCTGCTTCTCCTTCCCCCCAGGACCATACCTATTGCTTTGTCCTCTCGTCTCAGCTGCCCTCACCTGCCTGGTGCTTAGACAACCCCAGCTCCAAATGATGCAGTTGTGCAACCTTCACATTTTTAATCTGTTGTGGAGGAAGTCCATGTGATGGTGTCTAAGGTCATTCTGGCTCACGTTTTCCATGAGATGAGGGCTTTGGGCTGGGGTTTCTATCATTTCAGCTCCCTTCTGCCAAGGAGCTGAACATCTTCCCTGGGGTCAAGGATAGAGGGTAGTTGCTCTGCCTTCAGATTTGGAAAAGTGCTAATTTGCTGCAAACATGAGCTTTTAATGTTTTGCCTGCAAACCCTGCAGGCATTGCACACTTACACATCCAGCCACAAGCCTGGAGGTCTTGCTGAGCAGGCTAGTGATTTGCAGCTATGTTGTGGGTATCAAGGGCAATGGATCATCCCTCCAGCCATCTGAAAATGCTTGAGCAGGGGGTATCTGTCTATCTACCAGCTGCTCAAACTCAGGCTGCCTTCACGGAACATCATATCTCCTCAAAGAAGGACCCTACAGCCCAAGCATGTCCCATGTTGGCTGTATGGGCCAACATGACAGCAACTGAGGTGCAGGGGGGTGGGTGCTGGACGAGGGGATACCCTGGACGTGTGGCCACAGGTCACCCCATGGCAGCCCAGCTGCATCCACACTACGTGGAGGTGAGTCTGGGTGTGTGTCTGGCCAAGCCAGAGGAGTGCAGATGAAACCTCTTTCCAATACATAATAAAAGGAGAGTGAAGCCAGCTGGAATATCCTGTACATTAAGTGTGATGACTAACTATAGCAGATGTTGGTGCATTTGTTAAAGTTTCCACCAGAGAAGGAGGGACTGGAATATGAGCATTTGAAAATCAAAGGTAGCCCATGAGTTAGGGAGGAGAAATGGGAGATGGAAGGGAATGGGGCTGTGGGGAGGGAATGCGGCTGCCGGGTTGATGAGAAGGATGAGGCGGGAAATCATGGTCTGGGGTAAGGGGTCAGGGGAACTTTGCAAGGCCTGGGCAGGAGGTGTGTGTAGGGCTCCTTCATCAGGAGGGAAGGACTGTAGAGCCTTCTACAGCAAAATGTTAAACAGCTCTGTTCCCAAGGGTGAAAGAGGTGGGAAATCATACGCATGGCTTTGGGCAGACAGAGAAATCAGCGCTAGGGAGCCATGGAGACATATAGAATCATAGAACGGTTTGGGTTGGAAGGAATCTTAAAGATCTTCTAGTGCAACCCCTTGCCATGGGCAGGGACATCTTCCACTAGAACATGTTGCTCAAAGCCCCATCCAGCCTGGGCTTGAACACTTCCAGGGATGGGGCATCCACAGCTTCTCTGGGCAGCCTGTGCCAGGGCCTCAGCACCCTTGTGGGGGAGAATTTCTTCCCAATATATGATCTAAATCTCCCCTCTTTCACTTTAAAGCCATTACCTCTTGTCCTATCACTACAGGACCTTGTAAAAAATCCCTCTCTAGCTTTTCCACACCTTGAGCCACCATCAGATGAAATTCTGAGGTCCCTTGTCACAGCTCAACCACAGCTGTGCACTAGAAACCAAGAACCTCTCTGCCAAGGCATGTCCTTTGCCTGCTGTGAAAATATTAGGTCTTTTTCCTTAACAAGTATATTCACAGTGTGATGACACTATGCCCAGGTATGAGCCTCCAAGTCACATCTCATATAGAGAAGAGAGGGGGAAAGCATTTAATTAATGTTATGGATATGTAAAGGTAATTGATGTACTTTCTTGTGTCTATCCGGTAAGCTGAGTCAATTTCTAAAAAATACCATGCGAACTTTCCTGACCAATGAAAAGTGGATTGTAGAATCGCTCAAAAACAAAAAATGAAAACATTTTTTAAAAAGGGTTAAAAAACATTTTTTTGTGGCTTAAAAGAGACATACATTACACTGCTTTATATGTTTCCCCAACACTGTGGAGATTAGGTTGGAATATTTTGTTTAAAGAAAAAATTATGTTACAGAAAACATAGCTTCCAGTGAGGAAAATTAGCCATACAAAGAAAATCATTATTTTATGGAGAGGTTAGCAAACTCCGTATTTCTTCAAATTCTGCAAATGATTTGGTGTGCTTTTAAAAATGCAAACTGAAGAGCATAACCATCATCTGACTTTTTCATTCTTTTTCACTAGCCAAATATTTTGCAAGCATAGATCTGTTGGCCAATACTTCAGCAAAAATTCAAAGAGAAGTCTTATGCCCTGAAGAAAGACTCATGCAAATGGAATAGGAAGCACCCAAAAATAATTTGTTTAAATGGCCGCACACCTATCCAGACTGATATTTCTCCTTTTAATGTTAAAATAATTGTAACATGATGTGTTGGCTAATGTATGAAGCAATTTTCTTCAATATTTAGTAATTGCCTGCTGCGGGTCTGATGTAACAGTTTCTCAGATTTATTCAGCCAAGTGCTCCTCTCTGCACAGGGCATCAAAACTCAGAGCTTAAATTCCTTGTATACAAAATTATAAATGGTAAAGATTAGAGATTACACATAACGGACCTAAGTGTTCCTGAAAAAGATACCTTCTAGTTATTCCACACAAAATAGTAATTTGTCTGTGTTACATGACACTGCTGGTGCTTAGATATGAGTAGTTTCAGCAATATCAAAAAACCCCAAAAGTCTCAATTTAATTTTCTTTTTATTTTTTTTTAATCCAGAGGTGAGACGGTGCCAGCAATTTAAGTTAGTGACTTAGGTTTCTTTTGCTGCCATTGTTACCAAAGTTGACAGGCAAAGCAGATGATCAGCTCTGGGTAAGACAAGTTATTCTTTTAGCCCAGTTGGCTAGTCTAATAAAATAATTTTCACTTTGGATATAATGCAATATTGCCTTAACCTTTCCTTGGCAAATGAGATGAACATCAGGGGGAAAAAAAAGTCACCAAGATTCAGCTTGGAAAAATGGAAGTTCTGGAAGAAAGATTAAAATAAATGAAATATCACTGGCTTGGCTAGCAGCAACTGGGGGAGAATGAAACAAACATTGGAATGACATAAATCCTGAGGAATTACAGAGTTATAAGGAAAGGCTGAAAGTGAAGAAGGTAAAATTTTGGTTGTCTAGCCACAAAAGTTTCCTGGTGCAGATATTCATTAGCGAAGTGGTCTTACAAGGAAATGGTGAAGGACATATAACGTATGACATTTATAACTAGACTAAACAAAAACTGCACAGTCCTTCCTTCACAGACAAGTGCCCCAAAAATCCACTTCTGCATCCCATGCGATCCCATGACCTGCATGAGCACAAGGCATTGGAGCAGTGACTTTTTTTTCTTGAACTCCAGCCCAGCCAAACCTGAGCTTTGGATGACGCTGAGCTCTGACCAGAGTGGCTTGACCTAAAGCTTCAGTCACAACCAGCAGTGAACCAAAATATCCCCTGGCCCATCTCCCTGATACCAAGCCAGGCTTTGGAAAGAGGTAAAAACCTGCTGATAACAGAGCAAAGGTGATTCTACCCTCCTCAGACCTCTGCGCCAAAGGTCTTTGATGAGGTGTTGGGATGACCTTTGGCTTGGGCCATACTGGAAAACCCTGGAAGTCTTGGGATCTGTTAACAGGTTGGCCTTTCACAACAGCAACCATCTCTGTATTTAACCACCTGCTTCCTCTCTTTTATTAAGATTTAGGTTCTGTGTGGTTTCAGGTCTCACTACACCCCACCACTACCAGACCTGAGCATGTCCACTGGCACCACATCTCTTATGTGACCTTGCTTCCTCCACTTCCCAGTGGGGTGAGTAGGTGCGTTTGCTGACGTGACACCATTTACTCTGTGAGGGTGAGGATGGGACCTTTCCACTTCAGCAGCAGATTAGAAACTTCCTTAATTCAGATATATCCTTGTTTTTTCCACTCTTCAAGACCTGGGGGAGGATTTATCCAAGGCAACCAATTGAACCGTGATGTTCTCTTCGTTGAGCACAGTAGGTGGTGTAATGATGAGGAGATCAGCTGTAACAGTTTTCTACAAAAATAAACCAAACCCTCAAACAAACCCCTGGTGCTGGTGCTCTTCTTCCACAAACCTGCTCCCTGTTAAAGGTACTGCAACAGCTTTTATTGTACCTCAAAGCCTTTTTGTCCAGATTTTAGAAGTCTAGAAGTACATCTCTCCTGCTTTTATCCTGCTTCTTGGAGGTGGTATTTATTTTGTTTTGTTGTTATTTGTTTGTTTGTTCGTTTTTTGGGGGGTGGTGGTTTCTTTTTTGACATCAGAAACAGGAGAAAACACTTTCTGAGGAGGAGCAGACTCTTTGGAGCTATTTTTCTCTGCTGTTTTTCTGCCCTGCATTAAGAAAACTTGGCAGAATACTGAAGGGCAACATGCATGGTGTGGCCATTTGAGAGTGGGACGCAAGTAGGCACCCAGCTGACATGGCTCATGTGAGACTGTATCTGAATGCCAGGACGGTTTCGTCTTCCCAGTCATTGTGCAAGGTCAATGACCAAGACTGAAACAGTGGGAAGCAAAGACATGCAAAGCACTTCATCGGTCAGCTGCAGCTTCCTTTTCTTCCTGCTTGGTCAATGAGTTTTCCATGACAGATGGAGAAACTAATGTCACTCCGATAACCAAAACAGATAAGCACACATATCTCCACTAACCCAGGAATACAGCAAGTTGGCCTTCAAGAGTTGTTTTTGTTCATGGCTAAAGTGAGATTTCAGCTTCCAAAATCATCTTTGGACACAAAGAGGAGGAGAAATCAGCTCTTTGTGACACTGCCAGTTCAGTGTGCAGCAAGAGAAGCCTCACATATCTATCGCACATGTCTCCTGAAAGCGAGGAGAGACAACGAGGTCTGTCGGTCTATTGTCTTGCAGTTGCTCAGGATTTATTTTCCAGCCAGAAAAGAATTGCATTTAGTATGGTGACTCCTCTGTATCCCAAGGGGCAGCAGTGGGAGAAATGTTCTCATTCCTTGAATATTATTGTACTGATGTTCCATCTGTAGCATGTACTCATAAGCTGGTGGGACATCTCTCCATGATGCTGACAATTACACTCCGTACAAGAATGGATGGGAAAAGATCTGTGCTACTCATCTCCACAGGAGTACTGTAAATAAGAGTTAAATACAGACCCAGGCTTACTGGTATCTGGAGGAAACCCTGATGATAGCTTTCAGACATCAGATATATTTCACATTCTCTCTGTGTGATGGGCCCCTCAACAACATTGCTTAAAACTGATGGGGACAGCTAAGTGGTGTTATTTGGTTGACTCCAGTTTCCATGCTCAAGAAATCTTCCCCTGAACTGATTGTGACAAATCCAGTAAGTGTCCATGTAGAGAAATTGTGTTTGTATTAAGGTAGGAGATGTCTCTGGTAAAATGACAGTGGAATTTCTCCTCCTCTCCTTGGTGAGCCGTGCAAGCCAGAACTAGTGAGTTTGTCTCACCTCTCGTTCCTACTCCAAAATGTCCTTTCCTGGGATCTCTTGCCACTACTTCAGCAGTGGTCACCAGTAGTGGGGCTGGTGGTACAAAATGTAACCCCCCAGCTGGGCTGCTAGCCACCTCCCCCAAAAGCCAGTCTACTGGAGAACCTGGGTGTGGACACGAAATCCCAGTCCTTCCAGGATGGAAAGTCCTAGGAAGAAAACCATATCCCCCTGCGGACATTGCCCAAGAGAGATTTAATCTGGGGATGTGGTGTTCTCATAAACATGAGAAACAGATCGTCCTAAAATTTATGGCTTTCTGACAATTTGAATTGGCCTCTCTGAGCCAAGTGGCCACAAGCCTAAAGGTAAATATTAGGATAAGAGTTAATGCCTGTCCCAGGCAGAAGCCTCTGCTGTCGGGGTTGCCAGGTGATTTGTTTAATGGGTAACCATTTTGTTTCTTAAAGCTTTACTTCAGCGTGAAGAAGAATTGCAAAGAACTAATGCCAGTGTTTCTTGTAGACAAGTCAAAGCAAATTGTTATTGTCTCCATTACCACTGTTGTTAGTGTTAGCATTATGGCATGATCCCAAAAGGCTGTCCTGCTCATATGGGGAGTCCAGGGCAGAATGGGTCCCACTGGTCAAATCCTCCAAAACCACCATCTTAACACCAAGCATTTTACTCATATCTCCAAATTAGCCTGTGCCAGAGCAGCATGCAGCGTGGTGCCACCAGCTGGGGTGCAGAGGGACAGAGCGTTCAGCCATTAGTGCGGTTGGAGTGACAAGCCCTTCCCTGGTTTCATTAACTGTCCGAATTGCTGACATTCCTGACAAATGCTAAGTGGGGACCTTTTCAAGAGTGGCAGCTGGGTCAAGATGTGCAGGCTTAATGAGTTAATGCAATTTGGTCCTCAGCAAGGAAATTACTTTTCACTGGGGAGGTCTCCAGTGTGAGGAATGCTTTGGGTTGTTCCTTCTGCAAGGGTGGGGGATGGACCTGGGTACATGGGGCAAGCACGGGAAGAGTGCAAGGGAGCTAGAACAGTCTCCTATGGCCATAGTGTGTCATCTTCCCACAGGGAGACAGCTGGGCATGGGGGAAAAAAAGCCCAGAGACCCTTTGATGGCAAACATCTGGGTCTATCTGGTCCTCAGGCAGTGGATGGAGGAGGTGGGTGAAGAATGAAAGGATTAAAAACAGGTGGAGGAGGCAATTCTCAGTTGAACTTTTGGATTTGCAGCTAAAAAGCAGAGTTGTGGCTTGAACCCCTGTGTTACGGCAGGGTGGCACGGTGACACCACAGATGCCACGCCAGCCAGGTGAGAGTCCCTGTTGATTTTCATCACTGTTCCTACAGGCAGAACATTTGCTTTGGGGTTTTTGCCTTTTTTTTCTTCTGACTTGATGATATAAATACCTCCTAAGAGCAAAGCACTCTTTCCCTCCCTGCTTACCCCTCTCCTCGTAGGAAAAGCTTCAGCAAGGACCACAG
Source organism: Nesoenas mayeri (assembly GCF_963082525.1). NCBI lineage: Eukaryota > Metazoa > Chordata > Aves > Columbiformes > Columbidae > Nesoenas > Nesoenas mayeri. The sequence goes on along the minus strand of NC_137548.1, from coordinate 4,788,934 downwards.
AGGGGAGCAGCTCCCAGCTGACTTCCAGGGGTGCAAAAGGTGACAGCAACTCAGGTGTTGGTGGCAGAGAGGTCTTAGATGTAGCACTAGGTGTCCTGGCATACAATGTAAACTAATTGCACTGAATATCTGAATAGCTGTAGCACGAATAGAGAAAAAGGAATAACATAATGAATCCCTTCGTTATCATTGTTTTCCTATGGGAAACACCGGAGAATAGGTCTGATGTCTTCAAAGCCCCAGCTAACCCACATGTCAGCTGAGAGATGGGATAAGGGTAGGGTTTGGGTTTTTTCCACCATCCTCTGGATTGGGACTTGGAAGGGCAAAGCTTAACAAGAGAGTTTTAAAAGGCTCTAAACCCCAGGATTTATGCTGCAATAGCCATAAAACCCACTGGAGTATATGTTATAGAGGCAGCTAATACACACCTCGGGTGGTGAGATGCATTAAGTCCATTGCTGTGTGGATTAATGTCCCCATAAAACACATCCCGTTGTGCGGTATTGTTGTGAGGAGAATGAAGCAATAACTCTGAGATGCGCCGGGCGAGTGCCCGCTCCAGCTCCGTGCTTGCAGATGGATCTCCAGCCCGGGGCTGGAGGCTTTCAGGGCTAATACAAAACATTTGTCATAAAGCTGCCCCTCTCATCCCATCCAATGCCAAACAACAAAGCCCAGGGTCCCTTCCCCACCAACTCCCCCTCCTTTCACACCACCAGCATTGCTGGCTCCCTGGTCCCCATTTGGGGCTGTGTCCAGCTCAAGGTAATCCCTCAGCAGCCGGGTATGTCTCTGGACAAGCCCAGGCGATGGCAAACAACAGGTTTGGCAGGGCTGAGAGTGTAAATAAAAGAGCCTGACTCAGCCAGGGCTGCTGAGCGGCCGCCACAGCCAGTCTTGCAAACTGGAAAGTATTATATCATTTATTAATAGGCATTTCTGTTACACTCCCCACCAGAGTGTGCGTGTCCCTGATGACAGAAGTGCTTACTGGTGCTAATGAGGCAGAACGGAGAGGAAAAAATGGCCCCGTGGGTCGGGGACTGGCTGGGGAGATGGGAGATGTGAGCTCAGCTCCTGGCTCTGCCGCCACCTCCACCACCGACCTTCAACAGGCGGCTGAGCCTTGGCCGATGCCTCGCATCCCTCCCCGCCAGCTGCGCTGCATAGGGATGCTCTGCCTTTACCTGCAGGTTTCAGGCAGGTAGTGACTTCATAATTTACGAGGGGGAATGATTACTAACCCTAATTACCTAACCCTCTAGACGAGGCTCTTAGGGACATAGTTTAGTGCTAGATTTAGGTTATGGTTGACTCAACGATCTTAATGGTCTCTTCCAACCAGAATGATTCTGTGATTGCTGGAGGTTTGCTTGCAAGTGATGTTTTCTTCCCCCTCACTTCTCCTGCAAGCATTTCAAGGATCGACGTCCTCTCCTCTCCCTGCTTGTGCATTGCACCATGACAGAAAGGGTTTTTCTGTAAAGATGCAAATGCAGAATGTCTTGGGGAGATACATGAACTGAGGCTGCAACAAGGCATATACCATCCCTTGGCTGTACAGGGCTAAAGACACCCTCTGAGTTCTCCCAACTAAGACATTTCAGTGGCTCATCTAGGGAAGGGTGTATCCAGGAGTTTGCCTTTGCCTTCTGGTTATGGTTTGACAGAGGAGACACCAAAATATCCCCAAGAAATATCCTTCACCACTTCAGGGCTATAGACCTGAACTGTGCCCAGGATGTGTCTGAAACACGCCAAGGAGCACTGACTCATGCACCCAAAGAGCCCAGAGGGAGTAATTGTTTTTTTCAGAAGGGATCATGGATGCTCATGGGGTATTTGTTGGTGCTATTTTAAGTTCTAATCCCAAGGCAAATTAAGAGTCAACAGAGAGTTCCTCTGTTGACTCGGGTGGCCATTAGCAGGCTGGGATGAGATATGACACGTTGTTTGGAAAAGCGGTGGGCTGGGCTGTGTTTATCTTACAGCTGCTGCTTGAGCAGGCTCCAGCAGCATGGGGATGCACCCTGCCTGGGAGAGGGATGCCCCAGGGCACCCACTTCGCTGCTCTCCAGGTCCCAAACAGCTCTTTCCTCTGTCCTTCTGCACCAAAGCTTCCTGGTGGTGGGTGCCAAGTGTTTGGGGTTGGGACAGAGGACCTGGTGTGAGGTGGGGCTTTTTCCCTGTGGGCAAAACACACATGCAGAGCCCTGGGGAAGGTTGTGAGGGATGCATGAAAGCTCCTAAAGAACCACAACATGGCTGCTCAGCGTTGACCCACCAGAACCACACGACAAGATGAGAGGGCATACGTTAAAACCACTGGAGACATCAAGAAGTCAGGCTGGCACCGCCGTGCATGGAAATCATGTATTACATGCTGCGAAAGGCAAATAATGAGCAGGCTGCAGTGAGTTTCTACACCTTTCATTTTCTCCCCTTCCTCAGAGTGGCAATGTCTGCTCAGCACATCTCGTGAGCAAAAAGCAGCTGAAATAGAGCAAAAATAAACTGGCTAGCTGAAACAGGAGAAGAGAGCACAGCTACAGCACAGCTTTGTGTAAAACCTCATTCCTTACTGGTAGTAAATAAAAATAGTTTGGCTTTTTTCTTTTATTTTTTTTTTTCCTCAGTGACTCATAGCACAGACATTGCATGGAAAGGGCACTAGAATCAACAGCCAGGGGAAAAAAAATACAGAAATGGAAAAATGATCATCACAGTGCGTTTTTCCCATTCCCCTTTCATCTCTTACACCTGTGTTTGACTTCAGCCAACCTTATATAAATCCTTTAAACATCTGCCTAAGTCACTTACGAAATAAGCTGAAATGGTTTCAGCCAGGCTAATAGTTCATTCTGCTGGATATCTGTATGTTTAAACCCAAACAGGTTTGTGGAGTTTGCCAAGCCAGACAGGCAGCGGGCTTCCCATCCAACCCCACTCATTCAAAATGTTAAAAACTGTTTGTGCCAGAACTTCTTCTGCAGGCACCACCTTATGAAAGACCCTATTTATAGCTGTGAACTCAAGACAGAGGCAATGAAGGTTTGCTTAAGTGTAGTGCCTGACTCTTTTAAAATCAGTCTGAATGTGCCTAGCAGGGAATGAGTGCCATGGGGTGGGAAAACAGGAGTTTGGGATAATCTTGGGAAGATGCAGTCCTGCCTAAGGGCTAGAGCACTATCTCGATGGTCACATTCTCCGAATGGCAGAGAGTGGGGTGGATATGGCCTTTGCCTACTTGAGGTAAGGGCACCCGGTTGTGACCGTGGTCATGATTTTGTGCTAATACAAGGCAGGATTGCGTTGTTGCTCTTCCACTTATGCACTTCATTGGTGATCATTTCAAGTAATTATATCTGAAAACCTCTTTGCAGCCACCAGCTCTGCTGCCTGGAGAAACACACCACATCTGCAAAGATGATTTCCTTCCATTCCAGCTTCCCTACACTCTACTGAGTGAGTCTCCACTGAGAAAGACAAGAAGTAACACAAGGTTTAGGTCTGGGTTTTGCATCTTAATGGATCTTTTGGGCCCCTTGAATTGAGAGAACCTCTGTTCTGGTGTGGAGCTAGCTCTGCAACTGCTCTAGCCCCTGCCAGCTCCATGCCAGGGTCTGAGGGTGTCATGCTCCTGGCCATGCCACCACTTTGGGACCTCAGTAAGAGCCACCCTGCCTCCTCAAAGTGCCTTTGCATTGTCTGGCCCACGTTCAGCACTGGCCTTGCTGCTTTGCACAAGCACAAGCCCCCTCAAAGCTTAGACATCCTTTCAGCTTAGCAAAGAGAATGAGGGTTAGCAGCTGCCAAGCTGAGGTCTCTGGCTCTTCTTGATTTACTAGTGAGTTTAGAAGAAAGTGTAAGGTTTTTGTTTCAGGGGCAAAATATATTTTTCCCTTGACACAAGTCAGAAATAGCAAAAGGGATTTGTTCAAACACATCTGATAAAAGTCTTCCTTGGGCTGTGATCAAGGCAGGTCAACTTCTACACTAGGTTTATCTTGGCTTGTGAATTCAGCCCATCTGCTTGCCTCTGAATTGCTTCCTGTTTCTCCAAAAGCATCAGGTCTTCACCAATATTTATTGGAAGCTTGTCATGTGGATTTTGTTGACTTCTTTGCTTTATTATGTGCATTCACAGCAGAAGTCACCACTAAAGATACCACACGGTCGATGAAGGACTGGTGCACAGTCCCAACGTGGCTGTTCCTGCAGGAGCATGTGGAGATAACTGGGTGATCAGAAAGAGCACAAAGCTGAAAACTTGCACTGTTAGATAAGAAGATGCAAGCCCAGGATTTAAAAAAAAAAAAAGACTTTTATATATATATGTGTATATATATATATGTATATATATATGTATATATATGTTGGGGTTTTTTTTAATCCATAAACAGGCTAAAGGGGAGAACAACATCACTGTGAAACACTGGCTGTTCCAACTTTGCTGACAACTGACAGCTGAGAACTCCCTGGTCTCCTTGTTCTCCCAAGCAGCCTGTTCTTGGTGGCTTACCCATACTGTGGTTCTAAGGAGGATGTTACATTCCTGGGAGATGAGGTTGCTCCAGGACTGGTCCAAGAGAAAGGCCTTGCAGGTGAAGGATGCAGAAGTTCTGAGATGTTTTCTCTCAAGTCCTGGAGCAATCCAAGGTGAGCCACCTCATTCTTCTTGATCTTGGCTTTCCTTAGTATCTGAACCTCTAAATCTAATCCTCCCCTGGTGCACTTTAAGGCTGTTTCCACTCTTCTTGTTGCTTGTTACTTGGGAGAAGAGACCAAGACCCACCTCACTACAACCTCCTTTCAGGTAGCTGTAGAGACCAAGAAGGTTTCCTCTCAGCCTCCTCCAGGATGAACCTCCCCAGGTCCCTCAGCTGCTCCTCATCAGACTTGTTCAGGGATGCCTGCAGCTGAGACCTGGTTAAAGGGAACCCTTCCCAGGCCAAAGCTGGGTGCTGCACTGAGCTGTGCTGTGGCAGGAGCTGAGGTGGGACACCCTGCTTGGTGCCCCTAGTTTGATCTGGATCTTGCCAAAGCTGATGGGAGAATGATCTCCCTTAGACATCAGCAGGTACCCGGTTGCCTTCACTGTGTCCTGCTGCACAGCTGAACAGACCATACCGCTCTCTTGTCCTTGGCTTTGTGCTGGTTTTCAGGGAGGAAAGGGAATGGAGCATCTCCAGAAGTAGGACCAGCAGATTGCCCAGAGACGCTCCCTATGCATGAGTTCTGCTGTCAACTGAATATGTTCTTCCCAGCATGGCCTCTCCCCATAGGAAAAGCTTTTCCTGTGTTGTGAGGATACTTATTTAGGTGCAAACAGTTAATAACAAAGTGGCAGTAGCTTACAGCCACAGACCCTGGGTTTTGTAGCATGAAGAGCACTTCATTCCCTTTATGCTGATCTTTTCCATCTGCACTTTACTGCCTGCAAGGTATTCCCATGTGAAAAGTAGCTGGAGCCTGCCGTTTTCAAGCCCCATCCAAAAATCATGTTAAGCCTGCACATTTTATCGTTAAGGGTACTAATACTCTGTGCATACACAAAATTTGTCTTCTGATTATCTCCAGCTTGTATTACAATGCACTTTGTAGGCAGTTATCCAAACATTTTACCTTTAGTCAGATATATGACCTGCTGTTCTGGAGAGATTGAAGGCTGGTCCAAAGCCTGCTAGATCAAGGGGAGCCTTTATGCTGGTTTAGCAGAATTTGGATCAGTCCTTTAAGGCATCACAGATGATCTGAATTAACAGAAGGCATCCCAGGCAGTTGCAAGTAGGTAGGGATCAGTTTGCAACTGCCAAGATACCTGAAGAAGCTGGACCAGATTCTTTCAAATCATCTGATGGGAATTAGCCCAACTTAATCAAATCACAAGGCAGTAGGAAATTCAATCTAGACTAGACGGAATAGGTTTACAGACTAGATGGAAAGCTAAATATACTAGAAGAAAAACAAACAAGCAAACAAACAAAGAAACAAACAAACAAAAGAACCTCCATAAGCTGGAAAATGAAGTTAAACAAATATTGACCAGAATCTAGGAATGAATTTTTTCCATTTGTCTAAGTGAAATGTTTTCAGATATGCACGGTCTTTAAATGAAACTGCATGTCTTTTCAAAGGAGATACTCTACACCTGCACGCTGACCTTTACAACCTCTGCTTTGCAAAATCTTATTTAGTTGATCATAGTGATTCCTTCTTAGCCTAAAATGATGAACTTACAGAAGTCTGAAGACAGTGAGTCCAATTTTAGAAATAGGTCAGGTTCCTAACAGACTAATGTTTTCCTGATAGCAAGCAAGTGCATACAGAAGAAACTGAATGTACCTTGACATGGTCCATGAGTTGAGCCAGTTACTTAGTCAGGTGAACATACTGATGGGTCTCACTCCACCTCTAGCTTGTGAGAGCCCTCATCCGATTAATACTTCTGTTAGAAATTTAGCCCAGCTACAGAGCAGGTGAAGGGCTAGGTGACCTCATCATATCCAAATCATCCTAACTCAGTATAACTTTATTTTCATCCAAAGAACTGGGATTTCTCCCATCTCTTTCAACATGTAAGTCCCATCATCCTGCATGCTCCAAATTTGCTCTTAGATAGCTCCTGGAAAAGGGTGACTTGCCATGTATTCCTGCACTTTTTATATGGCATCTTGAAACCCAAGAAGCATTACAGCGAGGTCATCTCTACCCTGAAGTAATATTTTAATGGTATCAGGTTTTAATTCCTTCACCTTCCCACCTTCCTCAACCCTGAAAGCTAGACCCGAATTTCCTGTGTAATTTGTGGCCCATTGATTTATACTGCCCAACCGCATCTCTGCTATACCAGTTAAATCGTCTCACCTCTTGCCAAGTTAAATACTATAGCTTTGCCATGTTTGCTGGTAAACTCCTGCAATTAGCACAGGGGCATGTGGCATTTGGCTGCTGGTAGACACTTTGATCACTGTCCCACTCTGTGAAGCCCTGCATCTACTTGGAGAGGTGCCGCTTGCTTATTATTCTTTATTGTTCTGGCCACTGGAAATTCAATACTTTCCAACAAATCCTTCTCATCTACATCCTCCCAAACCTTAGAGGCACCTACAGTGTTTGTGGTCTGAAATAAATAGTCAGAAGTTTCCCCAGGCAACGAGTGGTTTCTTCAGTTGCATTCCCTCAAAAAGGAGGCTGAGATGACCAAGGCAGACAAAATGAGCAGGAGCACAAGAGCAATCTAGTGGGTCAGACCATAGGTCTCACTGGTCCAGTGTCCTGTCTCTGGAAGTGACCAGAACCTCAGCAGGCCCGAGGAAGAGTATGTGATTCATGTGACCTCCCCTAAAAATCATAGAACCATGGAATAGTTTGGGTTGGAAGGGACCTTCAAAACTCATCCAGTTCAACCCCTGCCATGAGCAGGAACATCTTCACCAGCTCAGGTTGCTCAGAGCCCCGTCCAGCCTGGCCTGGGATATCTCCAGGGACGAACCTACTCAGCTCCCAGACATTTGCAGATCAGGGACTTTCTGAGGCAGATGTCACCACCTGTAGTTCCTCTTGGTGCATTTCTTTCCATGGACATGTCCCTGTGATCCCCTAGTACCCCATCCATCAGTATCCCATCAGTCCTACACTCCATGTTGGTGATGGTGAAAGGTGAAAAAGCTCTTCACCATTGCACTATTCATTTACAAATCGGCTAAAATTCATGCCCTCTCCATCAATCCTCCTTTCCACAACAAATTCCTATGTGTCTAATAAAGTTAAATCACATCCATTCTTCACTACCAGGCATCAACATGAGTTGGCACCCTCCCTGCATTTCAGAGGAAGCTGCCATCAGTGGATTTCCTTATTTCTCCCCTTGCTTCCCTCCTCCAGCTCTTCCCACCACTTGCAATGAGGAGCCCCACAGCCTTCACCACACAGTCACCCCACCCCCGTGGGCTGTTTGCAGGAAATCTAAGCCCCTCTTTTTTACCTGAGGTCTAAGGCACTTCTCTCTTCCATTGCCTTTTGACCATCTGTCTGCATCCAGCAGAAATGCCACGCACTCGCTCGCTCTCCCACCAACTCAATCTAAGCCCCTACCATCTGGAGATGATCTGTTTGTCTATTTAGACTCCAAGCTCTCCAGGGCAGGAACTGTCTCTAATTGTGTGTTTGTACTGTACCTACAGCTGTGTTGGACTGAATACACCCACTGTCATCTTCTCTTGGAAACCAAGTTCCTCCTGGGAATGTCCAGCAATGAAAAGTAAGACCACTTGCAAATCCAAGTTGCTGGGGGCACATGCCTGAGTTCCTTGGTTGCACTTATATTAGACCACAGAAAATTCTTCCAGTGACTGCAATAATCATCGAGCCCAATTTTTATTGCCGAGCTGACAAGAGGGACTTAAAAGCAGTGAAACCATTGCCGAAGCATGGTAGAGCTCACATCTGGCTGAGACTCCAAATGTGCCCAAATCATACTGCATCCCAGTGGGGAAATGTCTGAGGATCCCAGATTTGCCAGTGCCTTGTTTGAGGACCTCCAGCCAGTGCCACCAGGGAGCAGGTGGACAGACAAGGAGTTTCCAACCCGGATTTTGCAGGCAGAATTTCATCCTTAGTTCAGTACTGCAGGACAGCCTCATGTGTATACACTTATCTCTCACAGCTGGCATGTAAGCTGTCTTCCTGTCTTAGGATGAAGTCCTTAGGTGCCTTTGTTCAGAAGAAGTGCAAAAATTAATTGATTTCTGCCCCCTGCAATTTAACAGCTTTAATTAAAAACCCCCATTATTATATTAAGGCCTCTTCTTGGAGCTATAGTCTTTTCATACCACCCCCTGATTATAATGCAGTTTTCAAGCTCTATATTTTCAGTGAAACAAGGCAGGTGGTAGAAAATGGAGGTGTTATCACAAAAATAACTTAAAAAAAAATGCTTAATAAAGTTTGTAGTCTAATCCAAGAGAGAGCATGAATGTATTACCACAAAAAGTCTCCTACAGATGGTTAAATGTATCATGATTCAATAATACAATAATATTTTAAAAAGTGCATCTATATATTTTCCCATTTGGTTAACTCCGGAACACCGTTTCTGCTTGTTTTGGCTGATTTTTATTCCTGCCTTTGAGTGTAAAGGGATGGTAAGGAAGTTTATGAATGAGGTCCTGCTCGCATTACAGACTCTGCTGTGTACGCGGGCTGTTTGCTGCCGAGATCCTGGAATGAGGTCATTCCAAAACCACCTAGTTTGCCCAGTATGCTAACTCAAAAAAGATTGAAACAGACAGATTTGCAGTTACTGCAATGCAAACACGCATACAGTAGTTTCCCCACATGCCAACCTCCGCCAGACTTCAGCCTAGAAAATTCAAAGAAAGGATGGAAGGAAGGGAGGAAGGGAGGAAGGGATGGAGGAAGGAAAGGAGGAAAGGAGAAAGGAAGAGAGAAAGAGAGAAAGAGAGAGAGAGAGAAAGAGAGAGAAAGAGAAAGGAAGAGAGAAAGAGAAAGAAAGAAAGGGAGAAAGAGAGAGAGAAAGAGAAAGAAAGAGAGAGAAAGAAAGGGAGAAAGAGAGAGAAAGAAAGGGAGAAAGAGAAAGAGAGAGAGAAAGAGAGAAAGAGAAAGAGAGAGAAGGAGAGAAAGAGAGAAAGAGAGAGGAGAGAAAGAGAGAGAGGAGAGAAAGAGAGAGAGAAAGAGAGAGAGAGAAAGAGAAAGAGAAAGAGAGAGAAAGAGAGAGAGAGGAGAGAAAGAGAGAGAGGAGAGAAAGAGAGAAAGAGAAAGAGAGAGAAAGAGAGAGAGAAAGAGAGAAAGAGAGAAAGAGAAAGAGAAAGAGAAAGAGAAAGAGAAAGAGAAAGAGAAAGAGAAAGAGAGAGAAAGAGAAAGAGAAAGAGAGAGAAAGAGAGAGAAAGAGAGAGAAAGAGAAAGAGAAAGAGAGAGAAAGAGAGAGAGGAGAGAAAGAGAGAGAGAAAGAGAAAGAGAGAGAGAAAGAGAGAGAAAGAGAGAAAGAAAGAGAGAAAGAGAGAAAGAGAGAGAGAAAGAGAGAGAGAAAGAGAGAAAGAAAGAAAGAAAGAGAGAAAGAAGGAAGGAAAGAAAGAAAGAAAAAGAAAATGAAAAAGAGCTCAACCTTTTCCTACTATGTTTATAAAATCGGCTTGATCGGCTTGAGATAATGTTTATCCACAAAAACACAGAAGATCTTGCAACTATCTTAACAGACTGAGCTAAGACAACTACTCAGCTGAAAAAGAAAAAAAAAAAGGTTAGAACAACAGGAAATGGCTCATTTACTACCAGTTGCTCAGGTATTTTAAAGACCTTCCAGAACATTTGCTTTTGTGTACCTAAGAGAAAAAGGGAGCTGATGGCAGGGGAAGGCCTGATGTGTAACATTAAAGTGACTTTCCTTGCTGAAAGAGGAAAGGCAGAAGAACGGTTTTGTGACAAGAGGATATAAAATACCCTGCAATTCATCTGCACAGAGAATCAAACTCCACCACAGTGATCAGCATTCCTGGGGATTATGAAAAGGATTATGGTGAGTTGTTAGCAGAGCGAGGGAGCCACTGAAAGATGGGCTTTCCTACTGCCTTGAAATAAATGGCACAATTAAGGCTTTGGGAAAGTTAATGAGATTTTTTTTTTCTTGACTTTTCAGAGCAGTTGGCCAACCTGTGTATAGGAAAAGCCATTTATTACGGAAGGAAAGAAAAACAGGCAGTGAAAATAAAAATGTTTGCATTTCCTAAAAATATACTTCAAGCCTTGCAAGGGGGAAATCAATTATCCACAAGGCCATTCTGCTGTCAGGTAGAAAAATCTAAGGCATTTTCCAGCTCGGGCTGCCCTCCGCTCCGCGGCGGTTAGCTGATCTCTCTGTCAGATGGGTCTCATCACCGCGGCATTCGGTGCCTCCAAGTCTTTCATGTGTTTAATCTCACAACCCACCTGTGAGAGGAGGAATTATGGTTAGGGAAGTGAGGAAAAGGCCCAGACTTTTAAAAGGGATTTAGCTGCCCAATTACCTGGCTCAGGGTTAGGCTGGAAATCCCCAGGAGAGAGGGGTGTTGCACCTGGGTCTGCAAAGCCTTGGGTTAGCGCGGTTCTCAGTAGCAATGTCCATTTGGACCTCGGACAAGGAAGAGCTGAATGTACCCCTGAATGGACCATAGTTTTTCTTTTGATTATTATTAAGAAATATTTTGAGCCTGAAGGAAATAAAAAAATAATCAGACTCTGAATTCAGAGCTCAAAGGCTGGGGATGGACTTTTTAGCAGGGCCTGTTACAATAAGACAAGTAGTGATGGTTTTAAACTAAAGGAGGGAGATTCAGGCCAGACATGAGGAAGAAATTGTTGGCCCTGAGGGTGGTGAGAGCCTGGCCCAGGTTGGCCAGAGAGGTGGTGGCTGAACCATCCCTGGAGACATCCCAGGCCAGGCTGGACGGGGCTCTGAGCAACCTGAGCTGGTGAAGATGTCCCTGCTCATGGCAGGGGTGGCACTGGGGGAGCTGGGAAGGTCTCTTCCAACCCGAACTATTCTGTGGTTCTATGATTCTAAGACCAGTTCTTTCTCCTGAGGCTGAGCAGGGTCTTCCAGCACCAGCCCTTATGTTTATTCCCAGGGAAACAATTAACAAATAAACCTCCAAGCACCACAAAGACATCTTGCTCCTTTCTAAGTCACAGTTTTCCTGCCTCCCCATGTACCAACACCACTCAGTACTCAACCACCCCAGACTTCTCAGGCACGCTCTGACCTGGAGAAAGTCCTCCTGAGAGGGTCAGCACAGGAGATGTGCAGGAAAGAAAACTGTCTATTTTCTCTTTAATTAAGAGCAACAAGACATTTTCCCCAGGTGAGGCTTTCTCTCTTATTCCTCCTTGCTTTTCCTCATGCCTCTCTTCCATGGGCTCTCAACTCAGACTTCCAGGTCATAATGCATCCCAGTGAGGACATGGCAGCCTGGACAGCTAATTCTGGGCACAGTCCCAACCATCCCTCCTGAAGATGTAGCTTAGGCTGGGCAGTAATCCTAATGTTGGAAGCTGTGCGTGCAACAGGTGATGCCACTCCACCCCAGCTCCATGGTCCTCTACACCATGTCCTGCAGGGATGGGTCAGGGATATGTAGAAGTCACACTAGAAAGACCAAAGCACTCATACTGCGACATTTCCTGGGGATATTAATCCATCCTCTCTGGATGAGTCTGCATATGCTATATGCAAACAGCCACTGAGCACAACCATGTCTGGCTTCAACAGGGGATTATCAGTCGTGTGAGTGGCCAAGGTCACATCGTATCTCTGCAGGCTTCTGAACACACGGCAAGGAGGTTGGACAGGTAACCGCATCTCCTGTAGTCCCTTCTTCTGTAGGCTGACTATGGTAAAAGGTACAAACAGAAAAGGAGAGACGACAAATAACAGAGAGCTATTGGGATGAGATGTCCCTGTTCACTGCAGGGAGGTTGGTCTAGATGACCTTTGATGGCCCCTTCCAGCCCAAACTATTCTATGATTCTATGATTCTATATATGTACCTCCTTGGGCATGAAGACGTACATTTGTTTTCAATTGTTATAAGCTGTCGTTCATTCATCACGGAGTCTCTGCAAAATTTTTTCTCTGTTACAGCTTGACCTAGGCAACATATTTCACTCAAAAGGAATTCCAAGGCAAAATCACAAATTTCTCTAGATCCTAATTTATAAGGCAGTTTTCCCTGTGAAGGTCTGCCATGGGTGTCGCATTTTGATTTTTTGCCATGACTTTGTTATCAGCTTCTGGTAAACCATAACCACCCCCCCTCCCCAACCCCGAGTTTCCTCAGTCTGCAAAATGGCATGACAAAGTGCAATCAGTGTCTTATAAATCCACACTGGTATCGAAGCAGCTCCCTCCCCATGCACTGTTTCTTATTAAATAGATATCTATCTGCCGATCACACATGCTGTGTTACATAGCTAGGTATCCAGGCAACTTATTCAAAACTTGCTGAAGTCGATGGAAAGAGTCTGCTGTCCCTACAACACCACTGGCTTCAAAATGAGCTCGAGCTCTTCATTAGGAACCAGCATGCCTTGGTATGTCAGCTCCTTGTACGTGGATGGAGCAGGGACTAAAGAGGAAAAACATCGAGAAAGTAGAGGACAAGGTGTGATGGTTTTAAACTAAAAAGGGGGAGATTCAGACTAAATAAAAGGAAGAAATTTTTGACAGCCTGGCCCAGGTTGCCCAGAATGGTGGTGGATGCCCCATCCCTGGAGACATCCCAGGCCAGGTTGGACGGGGGCCTGAGCAACCTGAGCTGGTGAAGATGTCCCTGCTCATGGCAGGGGGGGCACTGGGGGAGCTTGGAATGTCCCTTCCACCCCAAACCCTTCTGCGATTCTATGATTCTAAAGTTTCACCAAGCCAGAGGAGTCAATACAACTGAAGCCAAGTGGTTGCCATTGCCGGTTGGATGCGTCCCATTTTGTCCCATCATGAGCAGAACAGATCAGCAGCGCATTCGGGCACATTGACGTGCGCAGCCTCCATCGCTCCCCAAGACAGGCTGCACGGAGAGGTGGAGTTTTAGACAATCGGCACCCGCCTGCCAGCTGAAGTACAAAGCCTAATTGAAGAAAGCTGTTCTTTCATCCACACAAAGTATAAACAGCCACTGTTATGGTGACAAATTTTCCAGCAGCTTCGTAGCTGCTACTCCAAGCGCTCACATACATGGATGCTGAAAGCAGAAAAAAAGAAGGCGATGTCCTTATTTTTCAAAACTTCTCCAGCTGATTCCAGAATGGCTTTAGAGCTCACGCCCAAAATCTACACATCTGCAGTGGTCCTAAATCATGTACCAGATAATCCTTGTTTGGGTCCAAACTGTGGAAAAATTGCTCCTAATTTCAAGAGCTTTTACATAAGGTCTTTATTTCCCCCCTTTAATAGATACAGGGGCTTGTTTTTGCAAAATTTCTGCTGCTTTCTCCTCTTTGCTGATGGCTCCATGGACACTGGCTGCTGTGCCTTAGCTAAACCAATTTGCTGTTGCGGACCATCCCCTTAACAGTATGAAGTCTCGGTGACAACCAGTGATAGGACAAAGGGTAATGGGTTCAAACTGAAACACAAAAGGTTCCACTTAAATATGAGAAGAAACTTCTTTTCAGTAAGGGTGACAGAACACTGGCCCAGGCTGCCCAGAGGGGTTGTGGAGTCTCCTTCTCTGCAGACATTCCAACCCGCCTGGACACCTTCCTGTGTAACCTCATCTGGGTGTTCCTGCTCCATGGGGGGATTGCACTGGATGAGCTTTCCAGGTCCCTTCTAACCCCTGACATTCTGTGATTCTGTGAAGTTTCCCCACACATGTCCCCAAGCTCAAGTGGATGAGGGGACCGTTTGCCCATTAAATGGACCTGATTCGGCCAAGATCTGCTTTGACGCTGGGATGCAGGAACCGTGTTGAAGGGTTTTGTGGGTTGCACGATGATCTAAGACTCTATTTCTGCTTTCGGTGGGTGATGGGAGGAGCGGCAGAAGGTTAGCCTTTTCCCATCACCTTCCTGCCAGAGATACGCATGGCCCCGACGCTGTACGCTGTTGGCTACTCATCACAAGGCTCCCTGTCAAAACCAGGATGGCTGATGAGCTACGAACAAGCTCACAGTTAGATAATAGATGAAAGAGCCTCAAGATAAATTAGGTGCCTCCAGAAAACCTGGCCAAATGTGTTTAAAACAGGAGATCTAACACCATTAATTCTCATCAAGCAGCTTTAAAAAAGGCAACCCGGCACTTGACTTATGCTTAGAAAACGTTATCTTTCCTTTTAACAGGGGTTTTATAGTGTATTTTGAGAAGATGACAAACAATAGGGTTATTTTGAAGTCATGCCAAACACTACATTCGCTGGAGGAGGAGAACAATGTTACCTCCTATCTGTCAACTGACCCTGAAGCCATTAAGCCATTTCACCAACAAACAATATTAATAAAAAAAGGGAAAGTGCTGTTCTTAAGTTCCTTAAAACCAGAGCTTGGGAAATGTCTTTGAATGAGATATTTGTCACGTCAGGAAAGATCACTTTGTCAAAAGTGAAACCTTCTGCAGAAAAGCATTAGTTTCATCACTTCTCAGGTAAGAAACTAAATATAAAAGAAGCATTTCAATCATTCCCATGGTCCGTGCTGCACAGCTGATGGTTTAATTTGGTTTTGCTTCCCAGCAATTTTCAGTTTCAAAATACACTGTATGAAACTGAAAAGAAATGGATGAGCTCTGAGTCACCATGGTAGTTTAAAACTTCTGTAGCAGGAACGGTATTTTTTGTTCTTTGCCTGTTCAGAGCCTCTGATGTGCTACTGTGAGACAAATAAGTTTACAGCAAGTAACAATAACAAATACATAACACCTTTTCACCAGTGAGAATCTTTTCCAAATTGTCCCCAGTCATAAGTAGTGACAAAGATTTAAGGAGAACAGATGAGAACAGCTATTTTATGCAAACAAACTTAGTTGACGAAATGAGCACCTGCTCACAAAGCATCCAGCCACTAGGACCAGTAGGTGTGTTATCACTAAAAATGCCATATCCCATTCAAAAAATATCAACAAATTCATCTCGATGTTTCATTCCTTGCTCTCTGTCATAATTGAAATAAGCTCGTTCTCACGTGGTGACTTCTCTCTGTGCATATTTGGGCTGCACACATTGAGAGAGCAAATAAAATGGTCTTCAAATCAAAGGAGCTGTTTGCATAGGTAAATCTAGAGGCATCCAGGACAGTGGGGTTAGGAGCTAATAACAGCACCTCTTACTAAAGCAGGCCAAATTGCACTTTGAATGCAAATATGAATAATAACAACGCTATTTTCAGCTTTATTGGCACATGTCACCCCGGGGTGCTCAGATTGCAAATTCAAACACACAGTGAACATGGGACAAAAGCAGCTTCTTCTGGCCCTGATCTGCTCAGCTGTCTTTGCTCCACACTGAGCCCTGTTGAATTCTCCGCAGCTCCGGGCAGGTGCAAGGCTGTGCTGGGGAGAGCTCGGTACAGGCGCAGGGCCCTTGCAACCTGATACACCATGAGCAAAAGCCGCTTTCATGTGCTGCATGTTCAGGCAAGTTTCTGTCTTGCAGCCGACACAAAAAAAAAAATCCACCGTAAGAAAATAATTGGATGTTAATTTCCTCCAGCTTGCCCTTAATTAAGGACAATTTGAGAAAATAACACAGCAACGAGAGAGAACAGGCATCTTTTAAAGGTGTACTTAGGTACTTGCGGTGTTTGCTTTGCTAAGAAAAGGCTGTGACTGTGGCAGAGAGGTCTCAGCCGGTGGGCTGTATTTGTATGTAAAAACTGCAGTGTGGTCCTGAAAACTGGGAGTTTATGGGTTGAGTTGGCAGCACCAGGACCACAGCATCCCCAGCATCAGACTGGACATGAGGATGAAATTTTTGATACTGAGATTGGTGAGAGCCTGGCCCAGGTGTGGGAAACTGCATCAGGTCTGTGGAATCCTTGACAGAAAGTATGGGAGTAGAGATCAGTCTTGAAGGTATTAAGGTTTAGCCCTGAGAAGGATGGGAGTAAAGAAGCATCCGGAGATACGGAGTTGTACCCGTGAGAGAGAACAGTTGTACCCCTGAGAGAGAAGAGATGTACCCGGGAGAGAGAAGGGGATAGAAGAATAACATGGATGATAGCAAAATTAGCCAATGAGATGTTAGTGCTGTAACTTGTAACCAATAGTGAAAAGACACATAAACTGATAGAATTGTATAAAAATGCACTTGTAGCAATAAATGGCATCTACTACTTTCATCCTGGAAGAGCGTGGTCCATGTCGTTTGTCCGTCTCAACCGTGACACCCAGGTTGGCCAGAGAGGTGGTGGATGAACCATCCCTGGAGACATCCCAGACCAGGCTGGACGGGGCTCTGAGCAACCTGAGCTGGTGAAGATGTCCCTGCTCATGGCAGGGGGGGCACTGGATGAACTTGCAAAGTCCCTTCCAACCAAATTATTTCCTGATTCTATGATTCCATAGGAGCAAGGATACACCCCACATGCCCAAATCCTTTGGCTGCTTGGAAATCCTGAGCGAGACACATTACAATCCTCCAGAGCCCCAGGGAGATGTTTGCTGGGGGTCTGTTCTTGCCCCCAAGAGTGTAATTTAGGCTGAAGTCACAAAGTTCCCCCCTTCACTTGACACCCAGTGCCTCCTCTTCCTCGAGTGTCCTGGCTGTAAGAACCCCCACCAACAGCAGCTCCTGTGCTGCTCCTGCTTGGGCTGAGAGAGAATTACTTAATTAACAGTCCAGGGGTGCCAGGTGAAAGCCTATCTATCCAGCGCGAATGTGTCTCGGTTTCTAGGCGTGTACACATGTGGTATCGTTTTTCCATTATTTGGAACATACAGGACTAAATTAATAACAGTTCCTACAAGGCCCTGGGGCTCTCTGTGGAAGAATTTTGATCTCCGCAGGAAAGGCTCACCATTTCTCATAGGAGAGATGCACTTGACTCCTGACCTCTTTTCAAAGGCACCTGTGTGAGCTTTTAAAATCCACTACCACCAATTATCCACTTTCAACCTGAAGTGTTTAAACCTCGGACCACATTAACTGAGCTTAGCACATAGCCATGTCATTGCAGACTTCCTGATGTGAGGAGATGCTTTGACACGGCTGAAAGAGAGTTTAGGGATGAGGCATGAGATTATCAGCTTCTCCTCCTGACAGCTTCAAACAAAGGAGCCTTTTAGCCACCTGGTTTGTGTCTCCCACACCTGCATTAAGATTGGGAGACAAACCTTTGTACTGCTGCCTTGATCCTATTATTTGCATGTACCTGTCCACAGTCACCCTGCATCACTTAATAGCCTTCAGAGAGACCAAAGGGAAGAAGATGCACATCTACTATTTCTCTTTCAGGTTTAATTCCTTTTCTTTTTTTTTTTTTTTTTTTTTCTCTCTCTCTCCAAGGCTTCAAGACTTTTAGGACACTACAGCATTTATTTAAACTCTAAGGAGATTTATTTGGCACAGGGGATGGAGGAGGGGAGGCTGAAGATATGGATGAGGGATGAAAAGGGAGAGGAGGCCATTTTAAGGGTTTCTGGCTGGGCTGCAGAGAGCAAAGCCCAGCACCCGCTCCTAGCACTGGGCAGATGTTTGGCTGTGGGACTCGTTTGCTCCTCGTTTAGGATCCTGAGACCGCATCCATCCCATGATCCCTCTGAAGAGACACAAGCAGCCACCTCCAAGTCCAGACAGCAAGGGGTACCCACACTTGAGGGGCTTGACCTGCACCCCAGGCACCTACTCCCCTTCTCAGCCTCCGTGCTGGGGTGCAACCTCATTCCTCTCCAAGAAGTGTCACTGCTCTCTTTTACCCACGGGATGCCCAAAGAAATCGGCTCTAAGGCCAGATTTAGCCTAGATGCAGAGCTCAGGATGTGCCCCCCTTCCATCTCCCTCCACCCGCCTGTGAAATTAGCTTTGTCTTCTCTGTCCCAAGGCTGAAGGAATGTCTAGATTTTAAATTAAATTCATATTCTCTTTCCCATGCTCACAGAATTAGCCAAAAGGACAAAACATGATTAACCTTCCGGATCCAGCCCTAGCTGACAAGGTGTCTATGCAAGGGGAGATTTCAGCTGTAACCTGTGTATATACATTTCTGCATTTCAGCCTCAGCCAGCTCCTTGACTCATCGATGTAACTGAGTAAGGTAGAAATATTAGAGCTGCTTTCATATTCCAGGCCTGGTTTAAATCACTAGCATTGTGGAAAGCTCGGGATAGGTCCAAAAAAAAAAAAGGAGGGAAGAAAAGAGTTTTTCTGGTTCTAGTTTTTCGTATTTTCTGTTCCTCTCTGAAAAGTGAAACCCTCCAGCTGCCCAGCATTGCACAATGGCCCAAATGCTGCAAGTTCCAGCCCTAATCCCAGCCTGCTCCACACGCCAGCCCCAGCAGAGTTCGGCAACATGCCTCACTGCCACCAAGCCCTTCCCGTCCCCAAGCGTCTGCTGCTCGTGGGGTCAGCAGCAAGCGGCTTGTCCCCATCACCGGACAACGTATTTGGCCTGTGAAAGCTGTCCATCAGCTGCAAGAGGCACAGAACAGGGTCAGCGCACTTGGTCACCCTCTGATTTGTGCTGTCACAGGAAGCAAAGTGGGTATAAATCTCCAGATTTTGGTCTTGCGTTGTATATGCTTTCCATTATGGTCAGAGGAGCGCTGCCAGCGTTCCGTCAACATGCCAGGTGTGATGAAACCAAGCCCTAAGTGTCTTCCCCAGTTCCCAGCTGATGAATGAACCCCTTGTTCTCCTGCTGTCCCCACAGAGGAAATACTGCCATGGGTGCTCTGCTCACCTTGAAGGATCATGGCTGCAGGTGCCAGGCACCCAGGGAAAGCTACTGAGGTCCAGGTCTGGTGCTGGCGTTGTTGTTTTTATTAATATTATTGTCAAAGCAGTAGCAAAGCCAAAGGTCTCTGATGTCAGCACTGCCTACACTCAACACCATGAGGCAAAGCGTCACCAGGGCTCTGCGTCTCTCCAGGAGGGACCGATGGGGACAGGCAGGATTCATGTATCGTGCCCATGTGCCAGGCGGTGAACTTGATGACTCAGCCAATAAATGTCCTGATAAGGGTCTGATTCTCAGCAAATAATGCTGTACGAAATGCCATCCCCTACTGAAGAGCAAAGGCTCGACCAAAAGTCAGCAGCACCAGAGGGAAAGGATGGGTTGTGGTTAAAGATATGTGCTGAGCCTTCCAAGAGGGATGGATTTAGTTCTTCTTTTTGGCTTAGCTTTCCTAAGATCATGACGTCAAATGAATCACTTCATCTTCTGCCACCTCAGCGCCTCATCTGTTAAAGCGTATTTATAGTATTTTTCTCTTTTCTCTCGCCCTTTGTCTTTTTTATTCTGATTATGAAGTCCTCAAACCAAGGTTGTCTCTTACTACACAAGGTCCATCAGAAGAAGGCTCTTACCTGAGTTCCTGCTGCTGGAAGACAAATGTTATCTAGATGGCAATGAAGTGCCTACCACGTTTTTGACACTGGTTGAGAAATATGCATTACTATGCTTGGATAATTTGGATTTGAATGAAAATGTTGAGTAGTTTGTTTGGAAAAGGAGAACTCTGAGCACAGTTTCCATTTTTCCCAGAAAAATCTCTGAAGGAAGTTTACAAAATCCAGAAATTCTTGTGAAATCAAAAAGCATTCAACAATCAGCCCTACAAAATAAAACAAAAGACAATATCATCCATCCCACGGGCAGATTTCCTTCCTCCCCGCAATTCACTGGAAACCCTTTTCTGTCACCCAGACTTGGTCAGGGCTCTCATTCCAGAGGAATCATTTCTGCGCTTGTGTGTCAAGAAAAAAAATCTGTTTCCAATAGGCGGTAAAAGGTCTGCTCATCCTACTCCTGTTTCACAAAAAGCTCTTCATGGCAGCACACTGGCAGAGCCTCACAGGACATTTTGCATTCGTCTGACCACCTGCAGGGCTGTGCTGGGTCTGGGAAGCTCAGCGTTGGCCCAGGACTGAGCTGTGGAAAGGGTCAGGGCTTCAACGTGATGCTTTGCCCCTCTTGACCTAGCCAGCCATGGCTCCACCTGCAGCCTGCCCTTTTCTGCTGCTTCAGGGAGCTTCTGGGGATGAAGATGGACAAATTGAGTTGTTTTCATCTTGCTTTGCATCTCCTATGAGTTTCCCACCAAAGCAGACGGCATCTCCTCGGGAAGGGCTAAAGCTGCCCGTGTACATTTGTTTTTCTTCCTGCATGTTCTGAACTGAAATTCAAAAGAAAATCTGCAGTGTGCAAATGAATAACTTAGTACCTGTAAGTGGCAAAATAGTTTAGGAAGCATCAACAGATCTGTCTTAAATTTAGCTGCAGGACAGGATTCCATCTTTCTCCAAGCAGAAGAGGTGATTTAGTGCAGAAAATAATGTTTCCATAGGCTTTTTCCTATCACAGACAAGGCTGTGGTCTTACCTGCAAACCACGTTGCCCCTGAGTTGAGGAGCAGACCCAGGACTTGTGCTGGAGATGGTGTCCTGCTGTCACCAAGAGGTAGCCCTTTAGGAGTGATGGGGAAGATCCAGAGTGCTTTCTCCTCCTTCTGCCTGCTCCATTGCCCCCAGGTTGTGTTGCCCACACCATCACCTTGTCCTCATCATACCTCCAGGCCTGTCCACCAGGCAAGGCCCCATTTGCAAGTATTCAGGAGCTTTTTAATCACCCGAAGTTGTAAGGTTCCTCAAGTTGAACTGAAGGCATCTATTTGTTCCATCTCTCCATCCTCAGGAACCCAGAGCATCACCAGAGGAGGTTGGGGTGGATTCCCAGAAATGTGACCCATTCTCTCAGCAATGTGTGAGTCTAATTCAGAGTGTGCCGTGGGCTTGCTGGCACCTCTGGAGTCTGCTGTCATGATTTCACGAAGTGCTGCACTCCCCCAGGAAGAGCAATCCAAAGAGGAGGAGTCCGGTGGTGCCTCTGCTGCCCTCAAACAGCAGGGGCTCATGATTGTGTAATGTTTACATGACCACAGATCTCACCATGGCTACATAGACCTTGGGAACAACAGCTCCAACCCATGTGCTTGGAGGAGAGCAAACCTCTTCCATTGATCCAGAGGAGCCTGTTCTTGCCTGGGCAAGGACCTGAGTGCTGCTTGTGTCACATGGAGAGCCAGCAAAGCTCTGCACACCCTTGTGCTCGTGTTTTCCACCTCAGAGGCATATACACTTCCAAAAAGGCCTTTTGCACAGGTGGGATTTCTGTGATGCCCTTGTGCTTCCTGCAGTGTATGCTGTGTACCTCCAGATCCCTCGCTCATACCTCAGAGGTGTTTTAGGAAGGTGCTGAGGTGTGCACGTTCTCTGAGCCATCTGCTTCAGAACTTCACCAACAGTGAGCAGAAGAGGAGGGATAGGACCTGCTGATTTGCTCACCTGCAAACAGCAGATGGAAAAGATGGAAATGCTCTGCACAGTGTTTCAAAAACACAGTGAAATCACAAAGTGTCAGGGTGAATCCTGTTTGAGAGACCACCATATGGAGTCCTTGCTTAGCTCCAGAGTCCATCATGATCTCGGCACAGTTACATCTTCACATTGCAGCAGAGCACAGACTCATTAACAGACTTCCCTTATCTACTTATTGAGCTTCCTTTGCTCCCTCCCCATCCTCTTAATTTATCCCTTTGCAGCCAGACTTGTCCAGGTTCTCTCACCAAGGCAGCACAATTGTGATGTAGGAATGCTCCAGGATGCATCCTACCATCCTGCCTGCAGACCACAGTGGACAGTCTTTGAGACAAGTCAGATGGGCTCCCAGCTGAGGACTGGAATGGAAAAAGAGGACAGATATAGGCTTTGCAAAGGATTAGAGGGTGCTGAAGCATTTGTGGTACAGAGGACTGGAGGAAGCCTGAAGAGACTTAGTCCCTTGTGGAGTGGAGACCTGAAAAGCAGCTTCTTAGGCCTATTCTTGAATTTTTCATGCATTTCTGGATCACATCCCCGTTGCCTGCCACCATATTCCCAATATCGCAATGTATTATTGCCATTGGAAATGTGAACATGTGGCTGTATATTAACATGGTGACATGAAGAATTAGCTAGCAGAAGGTATTGAACCTGCTAAGTAAATGCCAAGGGCAGATTTCCTGATTGCTCAGGCAGACCAAGCTCTACATCCCACCATGTTTGGCTGCTTCTGGGCTGGCAGCCTGCTCTGGTGCCCAGCAAGCTGGGGTCTCCGGTCAGGAGAGGACAGTGTCGCATCCACGCTCCTCAGCCAAAGCATCACCGGTGTTCGTGCAGACAGACTCCTGTCTGGTTTACTTCCAATGGAGATTATGGGCTTGACTTGTCACTGAACAGCTTCTGATGACAAAGATGGGGGTGGGATGTGTTGGCCAGTCGGAGACTGTTTTCTTCGTTTTGTTCATTGTTTTTTTTTAATGGACATTTTTCCCAAAGCGTTTAGTGCTGGTACCTTTTTGGGCTCCAAATTTGGATGAATAAATGTCCTGGTGAACAGAATCAAAGGTTTTCCCCAATCACATCTTCTGGGAAAGAAAGGAGTTGGCTTCTGGGGAGCCTTATGGTGACAAGTCATACACACTGCCATTCAGAGGCCGTTTTTTCCAATTTCCCTAAACTCAAAAACTCATAGAACCTTCCTCTGTGTCATGGGGACTCTTTTTTATCATGTTGGGGGAGGATTTTTCATCTGAAGGCTGTTTGACCTTTTCAGTCTCTCCCAGTCCCTCAGACCTGAAGACCCAGTGGTCCTCCTGATGGACCACACCACATGTATCCTGGACTACCTTCCCCTTCAGCCCCAGTGTGGCTTTTTTCCTGCCTCCTCTCAGATGGCTCTCTAGCATCAGACATTCATCTACTCCCACCACATGGCCAGACTTCTATGGATGCTTATCACAGAGGTGCAATACATGAGTGCAGCTGTTTTTTGCAACGCTCTACCAGACCTGGAGGGCACTTCCAATCTTTGTGATCCACAGGACAAAAGGTGGTATTTAACTCTGCAGCATGACCCAGCCCAGGCCTGTGGTGGTGATGGAAATGTGTGACCATTCCTCTTCTTCCAGGCAAGCCCACAGTGTGGTTTGGAGAGAAAAGAAGCAACACAAAGGATATTGAGGTGTTTTTGATGACCGAAGACCATGCAGGTGAATAGCTTCTCAGTGTAAGGGCCAGCACTGGAGTTCAGGGAAAATAAAGGTTTGTCTACGTGACTTTGCCATGAGGCTGGGGACCACCCAGTATAGCTGTTTCTGTGACAGGGTTGAGAAGCTTGGTAGCTGAAACAGCTTAAATCAGTGCTTCCAGTGAAACAGACTCTCCCTAGAAGAGGACTCCTTGAGATTACTCTGTTCAAAGGCTGTGGTTTTTTTGCATACTTTAAAGACCTAAACTAGGTTGATAAAGACACACACCAGGAGTCCCAGCCATGGAGATCCCTGAGTACCCGTACATCATGGCCCTTCAGGTTAGACTCTTTGCTTGGCATTTAGGGCAGGAAAACAATGAGGAAAAACACATAAGAAAATAAATAAGCTATGGGGACCACGCACCACCCATGTGGAGAGCTCCAGACATTCCCATCACCAGCTCAGCAACCACCAGTCTATTAGATGCTCATTAGCAAGTGTAGACACTGGTGGCCACAAATCTGGGGGCCTACAGTCTGCAAAACTGCCCCTCTTTTCCCTCCACAGCCCTTTCTTTGAAGATCCCCCATTTTGTGGAGATGCCTCTAGTGAGAAGTTCCTCAGCACCACCCAGTTCAGCAAGGGTATAGCCTCTGAGGATGGGTGGTATCCAAATGTTTGGCAGAAATTCCAACTTTCCTTACTTTTAGGCGTATCTGTGGCTTTTTGATACTGTAAACAACTGACATAGGCATGGAAGAATAGTGTATCTGAAACAGTTTATACAGAAGAATTCCATCTGTCAGTCTGTTTACAGTTCACATGTGAAAAGGCAAAAATCTTTAAAAGGAAAACCCTGGGGAAAAAACATGTATATATATATATATATATTTATACATATACACACCATACATTTATATGGGATATGCTACAAATAATTATTGAAGTGGGACAGTATCAGTGTAGAACTATTTTCTCTTGAATGAACAGCACTATTTTTTTTTTATCTGGTGTAAATTAAATTTTCCCAGTTTGCTTTCTAATTTATTCAAAACAACACAAAGAAAGCAGATTGGAATTAACAGGGTGATTTGGGTGTTGGTTTTTTTTACTTTTTTTGAATTTTTTTCCTTCCTTTGCAAAACACTTTCCAGTTTCAAAGTTGTCCTAAAGCTTCTTGAAACTGATCATTAGATCATGGTATTTCAGTGAAGAAGAAATACTGCTATTGCACCCTTGAGAATAACCTTGAAACCCAGCCGCTGTGTTATCTAGAAGGGGATTTTAGAAATTGCTGTGAGAGCTTTAACTTCTGCTTGGACAGCCACCAAGGAAAGCCAGAAATTATCCAGGTTTCATGTCTTTTCCCAGGGGAATAAAAAATCCGGCATAATTATCCACCTAACTCCTCAATGCCAAAGGGCAGAACCCTGGAGACAAGCGTGGTAAAGACCTGATTTTGTAATGTTTGTGCTGGGCTAAAACAAGCCTGGAAAATATACAAGCTCATACATAAGTGTCACATAGGTTAGAGGCACGAGCATCCAGGGACATTTTCAGCCCTGCTGTTCCTTTTTCTGGACCCAATCCTATGGGTGCAAGCTGCATGGATGAGTGATAAAACTCTTTGGTACTCAGCAGAGATGAGGGATTTGTCCTTGGCTGAGAAGACCCTTGTAGACACGTGTTGAGGACCAGGGCTCTGGATACTTCCATGGGGAGGATGGTTCAGACGTGGTTCAGAGATCAGACATGGGTTTTCCACCCCTGGAGCATGAGTTTTCACAGACGTGTGATGATACACCCAGCCACACACTCAATGGGACCCCAAGGAAGCTGGTGAGGCTGTGAGAAGAGGGTCCACCACCAAGAGCAGATAGGGTCAGCACCACTCCATGAGCACTGTGTTGACCCAAAGACCAGCAAGTGTCCCACCTCAGGTTCCCCTTGGTCTCCTGGCCCTGCTGGTTTGGCTGCTGCTGAAGGCACCAAGGAAACTTAGACTGCGGCACATCTCAGGTCCTGCTTTAATAGCCAGGATTTCATTTTGCTGTTTGTTTTTAGGAGCCCCAGGATGAAGCGAGATAGCTAACAACACAAATATTTACATGTGGCAACCGCTTGTTTTAATTGCATGAGCTGAAATCAAGGTTTTCTCTTGCCCGCATGGCAACAGGAGGAAGAGGGGGGGTGTTTTTATGGGCATACCAGAGCCCAGCCAGCCTTGGGAGGTGGAGGAACAACGCTGCCCACCAGCTTGACCAAACATGTGCTCCTCATATTCCTCCACAGTGAAACAGCTCTTTTTTTGTCATGTCTTGGCAGAGTTATGAGCCTGCAATCCTGGTACAATAAGATCCCGCTTCTGTGAAACTCCATGGGGCCAGATTTGGCCCCGTGTGTCTCACATGGAGCAGCAACAAGTGTGAAGCAGTAACATGCTCATGTCCATTCTTCTGCAGAAGTTATAAGCTCTTGGAGACCGTATTTTTGCTCCATATTTGCACCGTGCATAGCAGAGGGCAGTCCCAAAGAACAACAGAAGTGATAAATACATCAAGGTTTCTAATGGAAAGTTGTTGCCTGCATGTTGTAGCATTAGGGGACAGTTTGTTTAGAGCTGGTTTGGGCTGTAATTTTTCCCAAGAGATTTGCCCAAACTGAAAACTCAGAGCAGAAAAAGGTCACCTTTTTGCAATGTCATGTTTTACAAATCACATCCTATCTCCTTACTCAAAGATGTGTGCAGCCAAAACTCTTCAGTTGCTAAGGGACAATGGAAAATTAAAGATGCTGATAGTTTAATGTTCCCTCTTCCCCCCCCCAAAAAAAGCCAGCTACAAATATTTTTAGAAAAGTGTTGATAATAATTGTGTTCCCATTGTTTGCTAGACTATGCCGTATTTTAGATTCCCTTCAAAGCTATGTTGAAATGGTATTGCAGAATCTCTAAGACCAGGGCAAAAAAAGAGGTACATCTCAGAAATACTTATATTGTGTATTTTTCTCTTTCTGTTTCAGGAGATGCTGTCACAGTCTTACCGTCTCTGGGACCAGTATCACTATGATGGGAGCAATTAAAGGCATGGAATTTAAATTCTTAAAGCGATGTTTTCTCGACAAGTGGGAAAGTGGCTTTCACCAGACATACCTTTCCTCAGTAGACCAACTAGAACAAGTTCAGCTTAATTTAGGGTGAGGATAAACCTTGTCTTGGACTAGTCTGTGCTGCCAGGTGTGGATCCCAAATAACCTCTCTGCTGAGAGGCTGCTGTGCCACCACCATGACCAGCCTGTGCCACCACCCTGTCTGGACATTTGCTGGGTCAAACGGCTGCCTTTGTGCTCAAAAGACCTTTTGTTCCCCAGTACACAGGACTTTCCCAAGCCAACCTGGCTTCAGTGGAGACCATCTGGAAATCAGTCTTCAAGCTCATTAGAGAGTGGCAGTTTTATTTGTCTTTTTAATTTGTTCGCCACATGAAGGCTGAATTCCCTTTCTTTTGCCATGCAACCCCTATTTGAGGGTGTCTTCTGTGCAACTATCCCTGTTTTTTTAGGATAGGGTTGGGAGCTGTGATTTCTGGGCCATTTATTTTTGCTTTTGAATTCCTGCTACCTTTTAAGTTGCATCTTGGCTGCATTTTCTTCTGCAAGCTGGAGGGAGATAGTGGGCTTCTGCCCAGGCCTGTGGAACTTGAAGTAATGTGAGAAGTAACTAAGGACTAGGACGTTTCTCTTGCTGCCAGCTGCTTCTGACACCAAAGCAAATCACCACAAATTTCTTCATATCCAAGAAATCTGGAAAATCTTCTGAGGTTGGAATCATGACTGTTCTAGACCATTTTGATGCTTTTTGACATCAGTGTGTTTCCTTTGTTTCACACAACCTGTGGTTGGTTTTCTTGGCTATTGACTTGGTTTGATCTTCATGTCCCCACCTACCTTGGTTTGATCTTCATGTCCCCACCTACCTGTATGCCATGCCAGGTGTCAGGTCCTGCACAAGTGGAGATGGGGACACACAGCCCTAAATGTACCACCACTTGCTTATTTGATTTTGGACCTCAGAATGTGGGACGCTCCATGAGAATAAAAACCTCCACTTGGATTGTCCTCAGCAGACAGAAAGAATTATGTGTGTTGCCTGATGTGAAGGGTGCTGCATTGCAAGTGAGTGCTTGGAAATGTAAAAGACTCGATCTTTGTGCAGCACATCCCTCTAGCAGAGCTTTCCCCACCTACAGGAGCACAAATCTGTCAAGGATTTCATGGTACCTGTATTCTGGGGAAAGGGGTCCAAGAATGTGATGGTGGGGTTGCCTCAATTAGTATTGCAGTTGCTCCACCAATGTGCATGGCCAGGTGTGGATACTCAGACAGATGTTGAGGTCAGCCTGTGAAGTCTTTGAGTTTTTTGTGACTGTTCTCCTGGGTTAATGGGGAGCTTTGAAACTTGATTTGACATAAAGAAAATCCAACGGATAGAGGTGATTGTTTGGATAGACAGAACCCCAGATTTCCCAGTGGAATGGGGGACACAGTGCCCAGAGCAAAAGAATACACAGAACCCTTCAGTTTGGCCACACCAAGTTGTCATACTATTGGTGACTGTTTGTCAGATAAAGCTATACAGCAGGTCAGGCAAAGCAAATATAAGGAGATTGTTTCTTTTCCTTATGAATTAGAAATGTAATATTTTACAGCATGGAGTAGCCTTGATCAAAAGTGGATAAAAATCCAGGCATATCCAAATTGTCTTGTTTGCTAGCATGCTGGTACGGAATCATCCCACCAAGCTGTAGGTATTTAGGTCAGGAGTCAGGAGTACGGGATCCCTTATGAATTAACGCCGACACCTGAGTTGGTGGGCAATTCAGGTCTGAAATGATCATCTGTGTTGTGCTGATTGGGAAGAGAAAAAGTAGCATGACCAACCTGGCTGTGCTGACCATCCCTCACCTTTCCATCGGTGAAGGCACAGGCCACCTGGCCAGTAGACTTGACGCCAGTGGTCCTCACAGTTTTCCAACAGTGACACCATTTCTGGTTTCCCTTCCATGTCCCGCATTCTGCTCCTGGTTGCAAGCCAAGTGACAGTAGTTACTGAACCTCCCAACCATTGGGCATTTATTAAAACTTGCTGAAGTCGATGGAGAGAATCTGCTGCCCCTACAGCACCAGTGGCTTTAAAACGAAGTCGAGCTCTTCCTTAGGAACCAGCAGGCTTCTCCTTGGTATGTCAGCTCCTTGCACGTGGATGGAGCAGGGACTAAAGAGGAAAAACATCAAGAAATGATAGGGAAAGAGGTAAAGGTTTTAAACTAAAAGGGAGGAGATTCAGACTAGATAAAAGGAAGAATTTTTTTACATTGAGGGTGGTGAAACATTGGCCCAGGTTGGCCAGAGAGGTGGTGGATGAACCATCCCTGGAGACATCCCAGGCCAGGCTGGACGGGGCTCTGAGCAACCTGAGCTGGTGAAGATGTCCCTGCTCATGGCAGGGGTGGCACTAGATGAGCTTTGCAGGTCCCTTCCAAACTAAAATATTCTGTGATTCTGTGGCCCAATAAGGATGGAGATCATGGTGGGCAAGGACAAGGTGGGAGTGCTGAAGGCATGCAAGCAGGATCTCAGAGCCTTCAAATTTCCCTGCATTGTGGGCGTCCTCTCCTTCATCACGGAGCAGCTTTGCCATCCTGGCTTGGGATGGCCGGACACACGCACGCCTTAGTGATCTCGACAAACACAGCCGTTCGGGGTGCATTACATCAGTGCTGGGTGGGGTGGCCCGGCCGAAACATCCTCCAGACAGCACAGGAGGACGTGAACCGCTCCGCCGGCGCACTCCAGTCAGGGCTTTGCATCCAGAGATCGCACACAGACAGCCCTCATGCTGAAATCCCCCTTCCCTCCCTCTTTTCTTTTAACCTCTTGTTTCTAAAGTGGTTTCTAAAATAAGCCCAAGTTAGCAGCAGCTGTGAAATCCGTTTGCTGTCAGAATTGGCCCCTGTGCAGACAGCCTGGATACTGCAGGCGCTTGTTTTGCATTTTAAGCCTAAACATTCTTTTTCCCCCTGCTCTTGCAGTTCAACTCTTAGCTTTTAATAGTCCTTGTCATGATGGAAAGTGCCAGACTCCAGCTGTTCTTCCCAAACCTCTGGGAGAGGCCTGGTTACATCTAGTTCTCATAAATCTTGAATCCAGTTCTAGCGAGTCTTTAAGCCTGACCACTACGCTGCCCAGGCAGTCCATGATTGAAAACAGGAACAGAGGAAGAAAAGAGGAAAGGGGGGAAATAGAGAAAAGACCGTTCACACTTGTAGACTGTTTCAGGCAAGGTCTCCAAGAGGCACAGTGTGGAAGTCACACTGAGATGAGAGTCAGGGTGTTTGGTACAGTCCCCATCTACCTTATAAACAGCTTGTTGTGTTGGAGACAGGGCTGGTGGAGAGGGATTGATGAGGAAAACAAAGCGGGAATTCACCTGGCTTGCACAAGAAAGAGTTGGGAAAATGTTCTTGTGTCAGGAACTTTGAGGACCTGCATAACCAGGATATGGAGATCCTAGATCCCTCAAGGATCTTCAGCTGGGACAAAATGGTCTGAGCTCCGCATGTCTGATTTATAAAGTGTCTGTTGTGGATTTGGCCTTCACTTTTTGTTTTTTGTTGTTGGCCGCAAGGTGACGGGGTGTATCTTGGGGAGGTATTCTGCCTGAGATGGGCAGAAGCTTGAGCCCACTTGGGCACATAAGAAAGGATGAATGGAACCCTTCCACAGGCAATGGCATTCTATTATGGGTGTTAACCTCTGGCCTTTCCAACAATAGCACCGGGAACACCAGAGCCACCTTGAGTGCCAACAACCTGTCCTCTGTGGGTGAAAGAAGTCTTCAAAAGTTTGGTCCTGCTTCCACCAGTCAAACTCCCACAGGAGGCTGGGAAACCCACCTCTCTCTTCCTGTAAAGATACAGTGCTGGAATCACTTTCTTGTGGGCTACCAGCAGCGAAAGGCTTCTCTGCAGTTTGAACAAGGAGCTTGTTAGACTGGTGGGCAATATTACGTTTCATAATCACTACATGGTGCTCTGGGAAGCTGTTCTCAGACTTCTGCAGTCTTTGCTACAGATATGTCAAGTAGCAAGAGATGACAAAGACATTGCTATGTGTCCTACCCTGCTCTTGACTTGGAAGCAGAAACAGGAGGTCTATATTTCTTAATTGAGAATAAGACAGAAAAT
Source organism: Nesoenas mayeri (assembly GCF_963082525.1). Taxonomy (NCBI): domain Eukaryota; kingdom Metazoa; phylum Chordata; class Aves; order Columbiformes; family Columbidae; genus Nesoenas; species Nesoenas mayeri. The sequence continues at coordinate 4,757,968 of NC_137548.1, read as the reverse complement.
AGCAAATGACCATTCCAGAAGATAAAATGTCCAGGGCAACACTTGCATTCATACAGCGGGAAGGACTGAACCTTGGCCAAATTCATCATCACTGTAATTCATGCCAACTTTTGTTGTTTGCATCCATGTGGGAGTCTTTGGGAACCAACTCAGGGATAACCACAAGAAAAAAACCTATAAGAAGCTGAACACTCTCCCCCCCAACTCCCCTCGACCTTCCCTCAGTGACTAGACAGAAATCCCTTCCAGCAAATAACAGTGAGATTAGCCAGTAGCATTGAAACAGGCACGTGTTTGGAGCATGGAAACCAATAACTCGGGGGAAATGTGGAAGTCAAGGGCCATGTGATGGATGGATGGGCTATGGCTTTTTAAGTGTGTGCATTTCAAGGCAGCGTAAACGTTTGTTTCTCAAAGTGCAGCTTAACCTCATCTGACTCTAGGGGCATCTTTTCATTGACTTCAGTGACTGTTGGATGGGGCCTATCAGAAGCATAAGTTTCCATGGGTAAGACATGCACTTAAGCAGCTACATATTTAAATACTTAGATGAGCCTCCTTCCTGGATTTCCCAACATCTGTGCTTCCTCGCCTTGGAAGCCATCCCCCTCTTGGATCTGGACGCTCAGAGTGTGCGGAAATGAACAAGAGCAGCTAAGGACAACATTTCTGCTGTAAAGCAGTGTTCTCCATAGTGACATGAAGCTACCGCAGCGGGCGGGTGCTCCGCAAAAGCTGCAACCAGCCACAGTTGCCTAATTGCTGTTGCTGCATTAATTGGGGCATCCCTCCACAGAGCATGGTGGAAATGGCAGGAGGGATGGTGGAAGCCCACAGGATGAGTCACAATGCTCTTCTTCTTTCCTTCCTTTTGCCTGTAGCTTATCCCAACAACGTCTTATCCCCAGATCACTTGTGGAAGAGCAGGGCAGCCAGACTCATGCCAACGTAGGCTGAGCAGCAAGGACGGTTTTGTTTTGTGTCTCATTTATTACCACAGTCACATTTCCAGTGCTGTTACAAAGCTTATCTCCTCCTGTTATTTCCCAATATCAAATCGCAGTAAGAAAACAGATTTCCCTTTGCTTAACACAGGTGGTATTACACTAGGGAGTGTTAATGGCTTAAGCAAAGATTTTTCCACCTACAGGCAAGTGACTGATAGTTTATCCATCTGCTGCATAAAACCGATGCTTAAATCCCAGATTTAATGGGTCATATCACCTGTGGTTTCAAAAAAACTCAGAATTTTCCCCCTAAGTAAGATGCAAAATAGTGAAAATTAGTACTTGGAAGTCAAATGGATTTTCTTCAGTTCAACAAACAACTGGGAGCCCATCACTTCTTCAAGTTAAATTATCTTGAGTGATTTTGTCATAGGTCAGGAGGAGGTCAGACAAGTTAGGCTTGGTCTTTTTCCTGCGTTGTCGTCTCTCAGCAGGAGGAGGAAGTGTACCTCAGCAGGTGTCATAAACACCAATTTCCCAAAATTTCATAATCATTTAGATCTAATTATAAGACACACACGGTTTTTGACTTTCCACGGGAAGACTTTGGGGAGCATCCACCACTAAACCAAAAAAAAAAGCAGTTTGCATTGATTTTGCTGCATTGGGTGGGTTTGCACTTTTAATCCAGGAAATTCAGTTTAATTCCAAGACCTTATTTTAACAGTCTGTGTTATAAACTCCAGGTCAATTCACTTACTGCAGCATCACAGAGATGGGCAGAAGAATGACTCCTGTGCTTTGCTTCAGTGTGTCTATCAGGAAAAGAAACACTGATAAACTTCGTTTGGGACACAGAGTGGCCACTTGTGCTACTGCCTCCATCTCTGCCTCCTATGACAGAAATTCCCCTCTTCAGTAGCAATTTGACCCAAAGCTAAAAGGCTGAGAGAAACCTCAAAGGTGCCAAATGTTGTTCTCAGTTCATTTTAAGAAGGTAAAGCATGTCATGAAGCAAATAAACCTGTTTGCACTGGAGGTCACCAAAAGTGGCATGAGTGATGGTGACATTTTTAGCAGCAGATATCTCATAGGACAGTCCTTGTGACCTTGCCTGAGATGTTTATGGCTTTCAGGGGTGACTAAGATTAGTTTACTTAGTAACTTAAAAATCCCATTTCATGTATTTACAGGTAGTATTCATCTCTCTTTACCCTCCAGAGATGTAGCATCATGCTAGTAGTGTCTCTCCCTCTGAGGACCATGCTGAGGTGCTTGTCCTGGTGGGCCTCCATGGTCCCATTCTGCCCTTCAGCCTAAGGGGACCCTTGACTGCTTACAGTCCTGGATGGGTGCTGATATCTACAACTTTCCTCACTAGTAAATAGCAATTTACCTTAATGGAGGGGCAGAAGGGACACCCAAGGTGAGGCTAACCATGATTTACTTAATCTCTGCCTGGCCCTTCAGAGGGAGCTAAGACACCGTAGAGAGGAAACATTGCTAATATGGATGCTACAGTTATCCTTATCTCAGCTTTCTGTCCTTGCTGGTCATTAAATTATCCCACAGCCCTTTACAGACAGTGCTGCTATATCCACAGCTCTATTAATAAACCTTCTGCAGCAGTAAATCCCCATGCCTGACTGCAGACTGTCAGTACCTCCTCTGATTTATTCTCCATTTACCCACCATTTGCTTCATGAATAAAATGAAGCAGTCGCTAGTTTTACTCCCTTTATGACCCCTCAGTGATAGCGGTGACAGACTCCAAGAGAAGGTGCTGAGGCCCCCCGTGGTTTGTGGTTTCAACTGTTTGCCAAAAAAAACCCCGAAAATTCCTCATATGGAGATGCCCAAATGCAGGACACCCAGAGAAAGACATAATGAAGGAGACAGGGCCATCAGCCACGGTTGGTGGGTACTCCAGCAAATCCCCATGGAAATGTCCATCTCCCTTCTCTCTGAGAACTTCTTGTTCTCTACCAGAATCCATGGGCCCAGACCCACAAGACAGATGGGGACAGACTTTTTAGCAGCACCTGTTGTGACAGAGCAAGGGGTGATGGTTTTAAACTAAAAGAGAGGAGATTCAGACTAGATAGAAGGAAGAGATTTTTTACACTGAGGGTGGTGAAACACTGGCATAGGTTGCCCAGAGAGGTGGTGGATGCCCCATCCCTGGAGATATCCCAGGCCAGACTGGACAGGGCTCTGAGCAACCTGATCTGAGTGTAGATGTCCCTGCTCATGGCAGAGGTTGGACTAGATTAACTTTGTACGTCCCTTATAAGACGAACTATTCTATGATCCTAGAAAGTTGGAAGCAGCTTGTTCCTTACTCCTCTTTAAAGACTGTGGTTCACAAATCAACTTTGCCACGAACATGGCCAATATCAACATAAATGTGGGCAAGACGGTTGCAAGCATGGCCAACACTTCTGCAAACATGGCCAGCACTGCTGTGAACATGGTCAACAGTGCCACAGGCACACACTGCCATAAGCAGACAGATGCCAGGACAAGTCTTGGTCCTAGACATTTGCAGCTGGCCCTGCAGGGCAATGCTGGAAGATGGCAGAGAAGCTCATTAAGGGACTGAGGAAAGTTAAAGAGAATTTACAGAGGGAGGGTCCAGGCCAGGAGGTCAGTCTAGCTCAAAGCACCAGCCATGCATCCTGGGGCACCGCACTTCAGGAGGGGAACTGGATGAACAGGAGGCTGTGACATGTGCTTTGGGGTCCTGTCCTTATTAAGGCAGAATGATCCCACTTTCTTCAGCTCACAGCTGACTTGTTCTGTGGTGGGGGAAAGTTTAATAGCCTGTCTTGGCCCAGACAACACTTAAATTCATTTTCTAGACTCCAGAGGGATTGTGGTTGGCCTGTATCAGCCCCAAACACACTTTGATTCATTTTACTTGCTGGACTCCTGAGGGATCATTTTTTGGCCTGTTTTGGCCCCAGGCCCTCTTTGATTCACTTATTTCCTAGACTCCCTAGGGAATGTGGTTGGCCTGCTTTGGCCCCGTCCTGCTGTCACTTTTCCATGCTGGTATGCAATGCATCTGTACACTTTAGATTTCTTCACTGCTTTTACTCTCACTGTAGGCCAAGCCTGGATGTATTTTGCAATATTTCAGGAAAGATAAATACGCTTGGCTTGCCTCCACTCATTCACCTTGCTAAGATTTTTCTGCAGCCTTCCACTCCCTTGTCTTTCCCACCATGGCTGCATGGCAAGAAGCACTGTGGCTGCAGTATGGCCGACCCCTTGCTGGAGAGGGGATGTTCTCTGTGAGATCGGCAGCAGGAACCACCCCAAAGAAGCAAAGGAAGGACCCAAAGAGGGGGAAGGTGGGGAAGAGCTACCACCCATGTGGCTACTGTCCCTGTCAAAGGTGATTTCATGCTCTCACACACTGTGAAGCTGTCCACTTTGCCTTCAAGCCTGACAGCCTGCCCTCCCACCATGAGAGCATGGCATGACCCTGGTCATGCTAGTCCTGGTGGCATGGCTGTGTGATGCAAGCCCCAGGGCAGACTCAGGACTGGTTCTGCCATCGTCTCATATGTGACCTGGTATTGCACAGCCATCCCTCCAGACCCGTGGGCTGAGGAGCTGGTGGCCCCTGCACGGCACATGTAGGATGAGAGCATAAAGTATTCCTCATCACTCCTACTTCAGCACCACTGGTGTTCCAGCCCTGTGGTACCTCATAAAGAAATGGGGTTTGTCTCATGGAGTCTTCTACCTCTACCTCTACTGCAACAAGCTGGATGATGGCTTCCCAGTCCCAAACCAGTTTGTCACTGGAAATCAGGGCAGAACAAGTCCAAGAGGCAAAGGCTATTGCCTCCTACCCTTTGTACTTCTTCTTGGACATCCCTTGGACTTCTCCAACCACCTCTCAGTTGGTATTTGCTCACACTGAGCCTCCACTGGTTCCAGTTTCTCTTATCCTGGCAGAGCACAGGGCTGTGATCACTGAGAGAAAAGCTGGCTGGGGGTCTGGCTTTCCTGTTAGAAGGCCATCTCTACCTCAGACAGCCCATAATGGTGGTCACTGCTGACATCTATAACTCTACAGCAACAATTTGCTCCTGAAATTTTGAAGGAATTTGTCAGAATTCAGATAGTCCCCCATTAAAGTCCGAAGTGCAAAGCTGCTTGGGGCAGAGTCCCAGGCCAAAGTGCACGTAAGAATAAAGTCTCACTTTTAGTAATGAGAATTTTGCACTAGAGCTGCAACAACACACCTATTTTATTGCTTTTATAACTCACAAATATAACCATAGTGCAAACTCATTATGTACCCCAACAGAAATGTATTGCTTTCCATACTGACTGTCTGGAGATAAATGTTTCAGCACTGAATTTATTGTTTACAGAGCTTATTCATTTACTGTGCAACTACTTTTTATCAAGATCTAGTTTCAGAGCCTAAGCAAGAAAGAAATTCAATAAATTCAAGAGCCTGTTAATAGTGCGAAGAGAAGGCAGCTCTTCACTGTGTGAGCAAGTTTCATTGTCCAATTGTCCCAGGAAATTTAAGGCAGAATGTGTTTTTGACAACTTCGTTAATGTGACTTTTTTTTTTCCCCTGCCAGAAATTCAAGCATAATTGAGACATAGTGTTGAACTTCAAATGTTTCCCTGAGACTTGAATAGAGAACTTGATGAAGCATGTAATATGGCATAACCTCCCAATTATTCACACATTTAGATAACTATAATCACACAACTCCTACCACAGCAAGAAGGTTATTGTAGGCAGATATTGGCAGGGGCTAATGGACAGCATATTGCAAGGGCAAGGAGGGTTTGGAAGGAAACATTAATCAGAATTTGGTAGCAAAGTCATCAATCACAGCTTAACAAAGCTGTCACTCACTGCTCTGGTCCCAGGACCTCTATCAACTTAGAGTTCAACTCAGTAATCTCCAAGAACAGAATGTCTCAAAGAAGAAATGCATTGCTTTGGTGTGAATGTCCCCAGGACACCCAGCCTTTCGCAGCATGGTTTCTCATCTCCAGAATTTGTAGTAATTGGGCCATGTATTTTTCAGTCAAACAGCATCATTTTTTTATTACTACTATTTGATCATTTCTTGCTCTGGGTCTGAGAAATGCAGCTGCGTTCTGCTATTGGAAATTGTTCGAGCCTGGAGCTCTTCTAACTGCTTGCTGAGGAACCCATGGCAAATTGTGACAAGTTAAAAGAGAAGAACTGTACAACAGAAGCATGGCAAGTAGATGAGAGGTTGTGATTATTCCCATTTAGCGGGCACTCATTAGACCTCAGCTGGGATGCAGTGTGTAGGTTTGGGTCCCCAGTACAAGTGAAATGCTGATAAGCTGGGCTGAGTTTAGTAGATGGCCACCAAGATGGGCTGGAGCATGTCCTACGGGGAGGTGCAGAGGGATCAGATCTTGTTCAGCCTGGCAAGAGAAAGTTCACGGGGGGATTTAACACCAGTCAGGAATTTGGAGAGAGAAACCCTTAAGGTTTTCTACATGTGACTGGAAAAGCCCTGAGCAAACTGATCTGACTTCAGTGCTGGCTCTGTTTAAGATGCAGACCTGCTGAGCCCCTCCCAGCTTGAACAGTTCTGCAGTTCTGTGGCTGAAGGAAAAATATACAAAAGGCTGCCAGTAAGAGGAAGGAAATGCTCTGTGGTTTCAGAGGGCAGGTGTCCAAATGGCAGCAAGGAAGACTAAAGTTTGGGATCAGGACACCCAATGGCCTTGCCCAAGAGCTGGCTGGGAGGTTGCATCATGTTCATGGGTTTCAGAGCATCTGGGAATGCTGTTGCCTTTGCTCAGGTAGTTTTCTCAGTTTCTTCAGAAAAGCCTCTCATCTTAGCTTAAAACCAGTCAGCACAAGCCCTGACATTGCTCCTGTAGAAGAGCAGTTCTCAGAGAGGATGTTTGCGTTTCACGCTTTGACACAAAACTCGTTGTGCAGAGTCCACATACCTTCTTACCTAACCAGGCTCTCTAATCGCCTGCTCTTCTGCTGTTAGATCCTATATATTGCACTATTTTTCCTAGGTCAACTCTCTGTTTTGTCACGTGTCAAGTTTTGTACTCATGATAGTCTCCATTTCAGCTGGAAAGTTGAACCAATTGAACCTCAAACCTGTCGAAGTTGTCCTGCAGGGCACAGCTGCAAAGCAGTACAAAAGTGGGGTTTTTCTTTCATCTTCCAGAGCTGGCTTGAATCTGCAGCTCTTCTGTGTACAAAAGGACAGGAGGCAAAAGGCCTCTGAGTGTCTGAGGAACAGGAGAGCCTCTGCAAATGAGTTCCCAGAGACTCAAACTTTCTGTGCCCTCCTCATATCATCCTGTATTGGCTAAGATACCATTTTTTGACGGCACTGTAACACATGGAAACCTTGATCCACCCAACATATTATGCTGAAAAACTTCATGCTTTGGGTGCATAAAGTTTTCCACATAAACAGGTGGGAGTTTGGCATGGCCAACACGATTTGAGGCCAATGCGTGGTGTTTTTGAACACGGCGTGGAAAACTTTGGGTGCTGTCTTTCTTGTGAGGGGTCAAGTGAGTCATTATTTTCATTGGCTTTCCTCTGGCCAGGGTGTCCCTAAGAAGTTTGTACCTCCTGAGCCACCTACTTCCCCCTGGTTCTTCTGGCAGAGCTGCAGGCCACCAAAACTCACTGCTGATGCTGCTGTGCAAAGATGACAAGGGAGAGTTCCTGGGCAGGGGTGATCATTCTGGCCATGACAGCAACCTCTGTATGCACTTGTAGAAGCAGAAAATTTGCCATTATGGTTGATTTGCTCTGTTGTCAAATTGCTAAGATAAAGTGTCACCTGTTTCTTAAAAACTGGAGCCCTCTGTGATACCTGAGTCACTCTAAAAGAGAAAACCATGGGCATGGTGGGTCTACCTGTCTGGGATGAAGGGTAGCTTTGTAGAAGGGAGACATGGTTGCTGACACATAGTGAAAAGCAAACAGCTCCTGCCCTTTCATATCCTGCCCCAACCGTGGCTCTTGTGCGCTACATGGTCCCAACCGCTAATAGAAAGTAATAGAAAAACCTCCTGAAAGGAGGCTTAACATGTGCCATTTGCTTCCAGGTTGGACCAGTGACTTGAGAGCTTTCTCCAATTTCTGCCTTCGCTTTGCTTGTCCTGTGGCAATGGAAAAGCTGCTTGAGGAGCTCTGGAGGCAGAGAGCCTGCAGTTGATGGCATTGACATGAGGAAGGATATTCTTCAGTTGAGGTTTTGGGTTCAGGTGGAAGGGGAATCTCGCATCAGCTGGTTGTGTTTGGCTGGAGACCAAATAAGCTACAATTTGCAAAGAGAGAGAGGGGGCTGTGACAGCTTGGCCATGATCATAGTTTGAAAGACTGATGGGGAACCTGCACACCCTCTTTCCCATCACCTTCTCTGTGGGGTGGAAGAGTGTAAAGACCATATTTCTGGGGCTACAGGGACATGATGAATTTGGCTACCCCAGCTCCTACAAATTCAGTGGACAGTATAAGTGAATGGTAGGTGTTAGTGTGAAACACTGCCTGTGCTGCTCCTCCACACTTTGAGAGATGGGTCAGGTGGACCTCCACAACTGACTCATCCTCCCCTTGCACTTCGTGGAGTGGCAGGCATCCCTGGATGTCTCAGGCATCAGCTCACCTCTGTCTTCCTTAACACACATTTAACCTTTTTGTTCATTGTGTGCAGCAAGAGTCTTGAAAAACTGGACCTGAATCAATACAAGACAAGAAAATGGTTCTGCACATAATCTGCAACTGTGCAAACACAAGGAACAACCACAAGCTGAGCAAAGGCACCAGTGCACACAACCTACCACAACATGTAATTAGGAATGAGGTCTGTAAGCCAGGCAGGTCCCCCAGGCTTCCCGCAGCACTGCAGTACTGTCTGGGCTTTGGGTCCACAAAAGATGGGGGCACTTAAGATGCAAGTGCAACAAGGGTATGGGACACATCACTCACAAGGAAAGGTGGGAGGATCTTGGGTCATTTGTGAGTCCAAGTGCCTAAATCTCTCACTTGGGCTGCAGTGAGTAGTTTGAACATGGACCAAAGCCTACTGTGTGCTGCGGTGAGACGGGATGATAGTGAAATGCTGATGAATGTCGAGCTGCCCTGGTGATGTGGAGCCAAGAGGCACTCAGCATGCCCAGAGAGGGACGTGGTGAAGGCTTCCCAGCCTGCCGCTTGCCAGCTCGTGTGGCCAGCAGCATCCAAGGGAGAGACCTGGGCATGGTCCCATTTGATCTCCTTGAACTTCCCCAGGCCCAAGGGCCAGATACCTCCGACAGCCAGGTCAGGCGGGGACAGCTGTTACCATGAGTCAAAGCTCCTCCTTACACCTTCTTGAGTGGAAATGAAAGGTTTTGACTGCTCCCTCACCACACCCACAAGGGGAAGGGAGGGGACAGGGTGGGGAATCGTTATTTTAGTCATTATCTGATGGGGAATTTACCAAGGAAGACTAAGCTCAAAATCCCGTGGCTTTTTCGGTGTAGAAGTAGCCAGTGTGAGAAAAATGGCACATACTCCAGAACTATGACAGAGAGGAGAAAACCCTCTGCTTTGGTGATTTTGCCAGGATGAGCTCCCATGTCCTCCTGTACACAGACTGTGTTTTCACTTCACAACACCTCCAACCTCCATGGATTTTTTTAAAGCTTTTTTTCCCATCACCTATAGCTCATGGCAGCAGCCTCTCACTGCAGAGAATGGACCAAAAACAGCTCCCCTGTGGAAAGAAAACAAACCTGGGCAGGAGACTGTGTCACAAGTTCAGTGGTGCAAAAGGAGATTGCTCGGAAAGGCGTTTGGGGAGGTGACTTCTTCCATTGCCACAAATAAATATTAGACCTTTTTGCCTAACTTCTGCACTTGGAAACCGTGATCACGATGGATGTGGAGCTGCCCTGGTGATGTGGAGCCAGGAGGCACTCAGCATGCCCAGAGAGGGATGTGGTGAAGGCTTCCCAGCCTGCAGCTTGCCAGCTTGTGTGGCCAGCAGCACCACCTCATTAATGTTTACAGATATATAAAGGGTGAATGTCAGGAGGATGGAGCCAGGCTCTTCTCGGTGTCAACCAGCGGTAGGACAAGGGGTAATGGGTTCAAACTGGAACACAAAAGGTTCCACTTAAATTTGAGAAGAAACTTCTTCCAAGTGAGGGTGACAGAGCCTGGCCCAGGCTGCCCAGGGAGGTTGTGGAATCTCCTACTCTGGAGGCATTCAGGACCTGCCTGGACACCTTCCTGTGCAACCTCATCTGGGTGTTCCTGCTCCATGGGGGGATTGGCCTGGATGATCTTTCGAGGTCCCTTCAAATCCCTAACGTTCTGTGATTCTGTGATTCATGCATACTTTTCCTTAGAACTTGGGCCAAAAAAATCTTCCATCTCAAGCTTTTTTATTTTGTGCTTTACAAGTGGTGGCCCTGGAAAGCTGTTTTGCTCATCTGGTGGCAGACTGAGAACATCTCTCATCAAACCTGCAGCACTAGCCACCAGTGCTCACCACTCTTTCTGTTTGTTGATATATCCCAGAGAAGTCAGGTGAATGGTTCCCACACTGTTATTGTTCCAGGGCTCATGATGGAGTATAATATTACATGAAACCTGGACTGTTTATTTAAACAGAGAGGGTCCCATCAGGGTCACAACCTGACGTCTCGTTTCTCACCCACTTGATGGTGCTGTGGGGAGACCAGAGGCTCATGTTTTGGATGCTTTCATATCAAACACAATGGGCAGAGAGACACAGCTCTCAAAGTCAAGTCATGCTTCTTGCACCCAGCCCACCTTGGGAAAATGGCTCTTGATGGTAGAAGTTGCAGATCCAGGCATTTAGAAGGAGAAAGTGGATGTGAAAAGCTTTTAAAACCCTTTCAAGAGCTGCAGTAAAAAGCCCTTGGCCAGCTTTCTAGCCAGCATAGACTGATCTAGCATCTTGGATGTTGTACAATACAAGCTGATTTACCCCAAAGGAGGGTCTGGTACATCTCCTGGCCCCAGCTTTGAATGATGTCTTCCCCTTTCCAAAGCACCCTCAGAGGTGGGCTTGAGCCACACAAGGCAGAAAAAAAGGAGTTCAGGCATCTTACATGGCAAACTGTGACCCTGAAGCAGAGCACTTGCCCTTGGAAGCAGATGGGGATGATTCACCAGGGTGGTCCCTCCACTGCAGCACAGGGCTCTGTGTCTCAATGAGAGAAATGCTCCAGCTCCTGCTTGGGTGAACCTACCACTATGTCCAACCCCATATCTGTGCCCTGCCAGGCTCCATGTAGGTGCAAGACCTCCCAAGAGACGCAACAGAGAGCATGGGGTGTCCAAGAGAAGAAAATGCTCATCAGCGGGTGGCCAAGGGTCGGACCTCAAGATCAGGTTCCTGTTTGGGCCTTCGGTGACCTTGAGCACGACTACTCATCTCCATCTCTCCCCGCACCCCTTGTCCTGCCGTGGAGGTTTTTGCAGCAACTTTCCTCTTGCTGGGTGTTCGTACAGTGACTTGCGTAACTGGATGATGATTTTAGCTCAGAGCTTTCGGTCCCATGATAAAGCTGTAGTAACTGAATGCAGAAAGCAATGTGACAGAAACCAAACTGGTGTAAAAAAGAGGGACGTCTGTTCAAGGGGAGGAAGGAAAAGCCTACTGATTTTCTTGTCATAATGAAGTTTGTCTTGGATTTGCTTTACAGTAGAGGAAAGGCAGGGAACGGTGACCTGTTAGCAGAGGTTGTGTTACAGGCTCACGTAACGAGGGGAAAACACGCTGCCTTGTGTGTGTCTGGGTTTAACAAGCAAATAAGGCTAAGATTTCTTTAAAGATACCAAGCTCAAGCACACCACAGCTGGGAAGCACACACAGGCATTAGCTTTCACATGCTAACAAATAAAAGCTCCTTGCAAAACAGATGCTGAGGTTTGTGGGGCTGGCACAGGCTTGCTGCTGGCAGGGAGTTAACTCGCGGAGAACTGGAAGGTTCAGGGATGGAAGAGTATCTAGAGACTGTTTGTTCATAAACACAGCTGAGGGCCAGCAACCTGCTTATACCCTGCCCGAGCTGCGCTGCCGGAGTCATTCCTTGCAGGGTTTCTACAAGAGAGAAGGCAGATATGCAATTCTCCTGCAGCCCACGCTCTAGAGAAATAATTAAACAGTTTTTCTTAACCTCTTGAACTTTTCATTTATTATTGCCATCCATTATGTCTACCTTCTCAAATAGCAGGATCCTGAAAGCCAGCTCCAGAGGTCAAGGGTTTATTGTTTAATGGAGATAGAACATTCTGTAAATTGCACAAAGTCACAATGTTTAGAAGAGAAGCTTCTGGTGTACTGAATCTTTTCAATTTAACAAACAGTGAGCTTTGACATATGTTCTTCCTCCATAGCAGGAAATTTGGGATAAGTGCAGTACTGGCATGGACATGTTACCAAATCCTTCCTGTAAACCAAACGACATCTGCATTCAAATAAAAACATTCCTTGCACCAAATACCAGGAAATACTAAAAGTATCACTATTCTTCTAAGGTCATGCTAAAATGAAGTTTTTGGCTTTTAGAACACAAAGTAAGTTTGTACGGGGCCAAGACGTTTTGTTCAAGACACATTTGCTGTTACGAATCCCAAGAGACGTCCTTCTGGGTCAAATATGTGCATGTGTCTGTAGAATTTTGCAAGCATTTAATCTTCTTCATATGAAAAAAGAATAAATATTTTAGGAGCGTGGACTTACATTAACAAATATTGCTGTTGCCTTTGTTTTTACTAGTGCTCTGCTTTTCAAAGGCAGAAAAAGGATTTGCCTAAAACAAAGCAAACATCCTCAAGATGCACCGTGCCAAAATAATCAAGGGAATAAATACCTGGGATTTACAAAATATGAATATTCTTTGGTAAATAAACTGAAGCAAGAGCAGGCAGGGAGAGAACGCTGCTGTAGTGATGGGGAGGGAGTGCTAAGTGTACACACTTTCATCTCATAGACGGCAAATCAAGAACATTTAAAGAAAATAAATGTATGCAGAGCAGATTCTTCCTTCTCATGTTACTTTCAGGGGATTTTACTGCTGATAGTTAACGCCACATAAAACCTTTCGAATATTATGCCAACAGATGAAAAACTACAATGGCAGAAACAGCTTCCCATGGATAATTAGCATAAATATCTGCTTAAAGCTGAGTAATTTGTTCACTGTACGGGATGTACTTCAGCAGTTTTATGAGCTAAAAAACACAGGGAATGTTTTGAATGACTTACATTTGAAAGAGTGCAGGCAGATACAAGGCGCTTTTCAGCAACTGCCACACAAAAAAGTCTGCTCCCAGTGACTGGGCGTCCGTTCCCACTGAGCTCAGGGCCAGACGTCCCCAGGAGGCTTCGCCCAGACACATCCCTGCAACTTCCCACTTGAAGGAACATTTTCATTTACTGGGAGGACTGGAGGATTCAGCCACTGAAAATGGAAAAGAAAGAAGAGGGTGAGAAAAGGAAAAGGAAAAAAGAGGAGAGGAGAGGAGAGGAGAGGAGAGGAGAGGAGAGGAGAGGAGAGGAGAGGAGAGGAGAGGAGAGGAGAGGAGAGGAGAGGAGAGGAGAGGAGAGGAGAGGAGAGGAGAGGAGGAGAGAAAGAAAAATTCAGTGTTTTCAAATGTCTTTTGAAAAAATGCAGTTTCCATAAGGACCTTTTATAAAAGGTCCTTTGAAAAAAAAAAAAAAAAAGTTATTTCCTTCAACAGACACTGTGTTTGACAAGCATGGCCTGAGGAAGCACTCAGGAGGGTGGCACTGGCTCTGGGCAGGTCCAGCGGGACTCCCCACCTGTTTGTCACTCCCACCTCCAGCACCCAAGGAGGTTTTTCTTTAGGCTTCCTCGGTGCATCCCTTTCCTCCAGGGCTCAAAGATGGGGTCTGTATGGTCTGTGTTTCCAGACCTGTGGCATCTCCAGCCTCCCTGACTCCTGCTAAGGGTTTGGGAGAAGCAAAAGGACCAACCTGTGGAGGAGGTGGTGGATGATCCTGTAAATCTAATGTAATCCAAGCCCTGGAAAAGAGCCTGGAAAAGACCTGGTGAAAGTGTGGGTGGCAGACAATCCAGCCTTGCAGCCCACAGGTGGATAGTGCAGCTGAAAACACACAGATATTCAGGTTTTAATGGAGACCTCAGCCCACAGGGAGGGTTATTTATTTCAATCAGATTCCCCACCTGGCCTTGAACTTCTCTGTGATGCCCCCAGATTCAGCCATACATCCCATGAGAGATACCCCTGCCCCAGAGTGCCTCAGGAAGGGCACAAGCAATCCAACAGCATCTAAAGAGAGCTGAAGCAATATCTAAAATGCATATATTGGGTTGCACTGGCTCCAAATGCTGCTGAATTCATCACGAGCTTTTAACCTCTTGCTACCTGTGCACATCTGGGCTGTAATTCCTATGGTCTCCATCCCACACCCTACAACAAGATCTGAGGGGGATGAACTGCATGTGCACAAATGGGGAAAAAAAAATCATTTATGTTCTTGAGGTTATGTTTTATTTTCTTTTAATTAATTTAATTTTTAAAACTTTTTTGTTGCAATCCAAGCAGTGTGAAGGGAAACTAAAAAGTCTCTGTTATGTACTAGAAATGCCTAACGGAGGTAGTATGTGTGTTTCACTCCATTGCATGACTTGGAATTGCCCATTGCTCTTCTGAATACAATTCATAAGGATGCAAGTAAGCACCTTTGGGATGTGATAAAAATACAGCCAGGTAAGGAGCACCCCAGGAGGGAGCTGAGCTCATCAGTGGCTGCTCACCTGTTTGCAAGTCTCCTTGATGCCCCAGTCTACCCAGACACCTCAAGGATGCCAACACCTTGCTGGTGTTGCTCCATTTGTTACCCCAGTAAAAGTTTCCCACTAGCTTGGAAGCAGCAAAACATGCTGCTGCCATCATGGCCTGACCCCACACAACTGCCCATGTGCTTCAACCTTGATGGGGCAGCTCAGGCGGTGGCAACTTGCAGGGAAACCCCTCATCCGGGTTGCAATATTGAGGTACCGCAGGCAGCAATCATCTCCCTGCTGAGTTAAACCCCACTGCACTGGGCTGCAGCTTTTCTTTCCAAGTGAGAGCTTGGAGCTGCTATTCAGACCTTATATTTAGAAAAATGTGGGAAAAGAACTAGATCCATTTCAGGGTTTGTATTTTTGTTGGCAGGATATCTGGTATCATTATGGAGAGCAAACTGAGGGTTTTTCTTTTCTTTTCTTTTTTTCTTTTTTTTTTCAAAGTATGCATTTTCTTGCCAGAAATGTATAGAAGAAGTGGGATCTGATGGGGAGAATTTGTGGGTGAGAAGCCTGAGGGAAGAGCAAAATGATTTCATTGTCACATCCTTGTGTGCACAGATGTGTGGGTCCCAGGGCAGAGAGGACTCCAGGAGACTCCTCCTCCAACCTCCTGCCCCATGGCAGAACCAGCTCAACCTGGTGATGGAAGCACCGCATCCTCCCCAGATACTCTCATCCTGGCTTTTTTATCATCCCTGTTAGAAAGTGCCTTGAGTTTGCTGCAAGATACATCCAGGATCACTTTTTCTGCCAATGATAGATGTGGGGGACACATTATTCCCTCCCTTTCCTGCCACATACAACCCTAGGCATCTAATCATTCTGTGATTCTGTGAAACAGCATGGCAGAGAGCACCTGAAGGATTTGCAGAGCAAGCCAGGTTTGCCTGGCCACTTTGAACACCAGCACTTGACAGTGAGGTGTTACTCATTTTGAGGGCTGATATTTGCAGCAATCTGGTATTTAATACATTTGCAGCAGACCAGGGGACATCGCCCAGCAGCACATTTAAGGACAAAACCCAGACAGGCAATTCGACACACTTCGACAAACATACTTGCGTGTCACTATTTAAAAGCCTGCAAGACATCTGCTCTGCCAGAAGTCATGGCAAGGCTCTTGCAGATGGGTCAGCGGATGGCAGGGATGGAAAAACACAATGATCATGAGAACATGACACTCGCCCTTTTCCAGTGCTTAGGAGTTAGCAAAATCACCACCAAAATACTGGACCACGGGCTTAAAAGGCAGACAGGAAACCTTTGGGAAAAGCCATCTGGCCTCCAGCAACACGGTCTCGTCATGTGTTGCCCACTAAACTGTCAAGGACTTGTTCTGCTATCACTCAGTCCTCAGGAGGTCAATGACTGGATTTTCTTATCACCCAGAGGCACTTTACTATGGTTAATTGGCACCCCTGGTGACAGGGTGGATTGATGGCCTCCCATCAGAGCCTTTCGAGCTGGGGAAGGACACAAAGCTTGTCCTACCCATCTTTTACAGTGTTTCCCATGGAAATGGGAAACTCACCCATTGGGACTTGATGGGTGAAATGTCACAGAATCACACAGAATCACAGAATCACACAGAATCACAGAATGGCAGGGATTGGAAGGGACCTCGAAAGCTCATCCGGTGCAATCCCCCCATGGAGCAGGAACATCCAGATGAGGTTACACAGGAAGGTGTCCAGGCAGGTCTTGAATGCCTCCAGAGTAGGAGACTCCACAACCTCCCTGGGCAGCCTGGGCCAGTGTTCTCTCACCCTCACTGAGAAGAAGTTTCTTCTCAAATTTAAGTGGAACCTTTTGTGTTCCAGTTTGTACCCATTACTCCTTGTCCTATCATTGGTTCGCTAGTGTCAAGGCAACTTACATTGAGAGGAGGGTGGAAGAGCAACCTCAGACTTGTCTGTTCATGTGTCCATCCCTGGAGGATGCTGTGCTGCCTGAAGACAGGGCATTTTGCCTTGTCCTGGCCTTGTAACGCTGTGACGGGGATGTGGCAATGCCAGGACAGTATTTCCTTCCTTTAGACAGCACTTTCTTTGCTTCAAGGCAGCTCAGGCGTCTCCATGTATCCCTTCTGGAGCACAGATGGATTGAGGTGGCCTCTAAAGTGATCAAGACCAGAACTCCAGGCCTGGTGCCTTTCTTATGCAGCATTAAGAGATGCTGGGACCAGAAGAAGACATCGAAGCAACGTCTGCCAGCCTGATTTTCCCACCTGCATCCCCTATCTTGCTGAAGGACAGGTTCCTCTGGACACTTTACTTCTCCAGAGAAAGCCTCTTTCTATTGGTGATCACTGAAAAGGACCAGATGTTACCTTTTAGCTCCCTATTGGCTCTAATCTCTTCTTTGATCCCAGCCCCACTTAAATGAAACCCCGTATTTAGCTCCTTGTGGGTGGTCCTCAGGGAGGGCTCAGCTATTTCTAACTTCTTTTTGCTTTCTCAAGACTCATGCCCGATGGCATATTCCTGCCTCATGTCATGCTAGGAGGAAAACAAGCCATGGCCCCTCCCAGGGCTGGGAGCAGGTTTCTGCAGTAAGGATTTGGTAAGAGCCTTGCTCTACTGTGACTCTGTCTGCACAGGCAATTCAAACAGCCTAAAGCCGCTTTCTTTGCCCTCAAACAGCCAAACTTTTCATTTCTGCCTGAAGTTCTCCCTTGTTTTTACAAACAACTTCACTTTTTCATTCTCAAAACCAGTTGTTTGTTGGATAGGGCTGGTGGGGCTGTAACTTGTAACCATTTGCCAAGAGCCCCCCAGAGCTGGAGGGACTCATGGAGAAATCCCACATGCATTCACCTCTGGTGTGTTCATCCTTGCTTGCACCGTTGACCACTTCGTGCATGAACCCTGATGGCCCAAGCTCAGAGCACACACATGGTATTAGTGATCAGGATCCACCATCTGTGGTGGGAAACTGCTGCAAAGCCAAATACAAAGCCTTGCTTTAAGCAAACAGAAATGTTCAGGACATACCAGACTTCATGTTGGAAATCAGAGCCATATTCTTCAAAATTCTGGCCCTTTGTTGAGACGTCCTTTGGAGACCTCCCGCAAATACCTCACTTGGACTTCCAGATGCTAGAAATTAATTTTATTTTTTAATTCTGTGCCACAAATCCTTAATTTTGGAATGTGCACACTTCCTGTGCGGTCCCTGGCTCCCAGAGTGTACAAATATATGTGGAATTGCAACAGACATTGATAACAAAAGTTTGAGGGTAAACCAACAGCTTTTCAAAGTCTTCTCTAGATAATTTATCCTAGACTGGCGAGTAGCCACAAGCTCAATGGTGGGGAAGGAGGCTGCTTTTGATTTAACTGATGTTTAGGTGTGAATGAAAAGGAGAGATATGCGATTAATCATTGGAAGCAGGGAGATGGTATTATTTTGATTCATACTTGACAAGTTTTCTAGGAATGCTGAACTCGAGTAGAAATGCATGGCCAACCCAGCTGTTCAAACAGTGTGATTAATTAAACCGATTCCATGCGAAAAACAACACTGACTCTCGCTCTCAAATTGCAAATCATTTTCAATATATTGGGGAAGGGCCAGCCAAGTTTTATTAATTGCTTTGGAGGTGATGAATCAGGGTTGTCTACAGAGACCCGCACAAGCACACATTCCTGAGAACATACGTGATGATGGACTGGTTTCACGGCTGCTCGGATCGGCAAGGGTTGCTCTCCTGGAGATGCTGCCATTTGCACACAAGGTGGGGATGAAACCCCAGTGTACACGTGCTCCCATGAACACTCTCCTCCCAACCCCGCGCTGAGACGCTGGCAAAATTGCGACGTGCGCAGACGCAGCCGGCGCTCGCGTTTCAACCGGCGCTAATAATAAAACCTCCTCTCCCCACATACGTGTGCAGCTCATTCACCTGCCAAACCACGGCTCTCTCAAAATATCAGCAAACTGAGAGCGGGCCTTGCAGCGTATGATTTGCCCAAGACCACACAGGAAGCCTGTGGTCAAGCTGGAAATCAAGCCCAAGGCTCCTGGCTCCAGGATCTGGGCTTGACTGTGGGCTCGGAGCCATCCTGGGACCCTTCCCCGTGAAGTTCTGGGCCAACACAGGCAGCAAGACATGGGTTTGACAGAAACACCTTGCTTGCACTTATTTAAACCCAGTTTGGTGGTGGGATGCGCTGGCAGCAGGTGCTCAGCAGGACTCATGCACCCCTAGGCAAACGTACCGGGGACTCAGCCCCATGAAAAGATCTGGCGAAATCCTGCCCTGCAGTGGAGGCTTTTGATTTATATTTTCTCCGCCAGCTTGTCTGTTTTACTCATGCTGCTGACAAGGAGAGGGATATTTGATACGTGCTGAGGGGCAGATGTTGAGCACCACGGAGCAGTGCTTGCAGGAGGCCAGGCTGCTTCTCAGGTGTAAACCGTCTGATGGTCATAAAATGGCTTACAGGGGGGTGGGAGGAAAAGAAAGAGATTAATCTGCCTGGTGCTCACAGATGTGGAAAAATACCCTTGAAACAGCTCAACTGGATGTTTTTCACCACAGCTGCCAATGGAGGGAGAGTGACAGCCCAGCAGCAAGTGCGCAGACACCTTTCGACTCGACCAAATCCCGCAGGGCACCTCACAATACCAGGCAGTGACCCTGTGCTAACTGGTTTCAAATGTAACGTTTGAAATACCTTGAAAATATGTATCTGAGCCAAGATTTCCACCCTGAGTCTGGTAGGGAGGCTCTGAAAGCTTATTGCAAGCACCTGCCTGATCTTCAGAAGCATTGATCTCCCACTGAGGTCAACAAGAGGAATCAGAGTGGCTGGTGGTTGCCACTCTTTCTGCAAAACCATAATCATGATCCCAAAATTTGCTACCCAGGGAGCCCTGTTCTGACCCCTCATGTTTGATCCCAGTGTGAGAAGTCACATGCATTGAGATGTGTCCCAAATACTTCACGTTGGCGGAAGCCATGTGGCTCCAACCAGCCTTTCTCAGCAGCATGGCAGCATGCTGGCTCTGGGAAGGTATTGCTTTGTCCACCTTCTTCAACCCTTACAGGCTGCCATTTCTCCTGAACAGCTGAGTGATAGTTAAAAGTATTTGGCCTCTTTCCCCTCTGTCTGAATGGAAGAGAAGCCTCTACCGCTTGAAGTTAATCGGAATATTCCCTGTCTTCTCCACAGGGGCCACTTTATTTCCTTCAGGAGACCTGTAGGGCCATTTACTAATTTCACAGACATCTCAGCAATTCCCCCTTGTCAACCTGAGCTTCTTAGAAATGGAGAATGTGATATCCACTTTGTCTCCGGGTGATGTGACGCCCTTGCGTTCATACTTGTGCTGCTCCAAACAACACATTTTCTGAGCACACTGTGTTTGTCTGAAAATACACCAGGAGGGCTGCCCAATTTGGAAATGACTTGAATTACAAAAAAAGCACAGCTGTCTTTAACAGCTCTCGAAGCTCATGCAACTAGTCTGCAATTTATTGACTAGGATTAGATGCTTATTGTCTATGACACTTTAAATACCATTACATTGAAGTTTATACAAGAAAGTCCAAGTTTTCAAACTGGAATCTTAGCAATAACAGCTGGACCATTTGTTTATGTGATAGACAGAAAAGAATGACTTCTGTAATCTGTGTATTTGGCCTTGGGATTTTCTACGACATGGGGAGACAGAAACCTACCCCATCCCTAATTGAAGATTGTTAGACAGAGCCGAACACCACCGGCTAATTTGTCCCTGATGTTAAGACTGCTGCCAAAGCTGGGGTTGAGTCCTTCCCTCATCCCCTCACACCTGACAGAGAAGCACTTGAAACCCTCTAGCCCACCTCTGACAGCCGGGGCTAAGTCTCCCGTCTCTCTCCCCCAGGCTGCTCACATTCCGCATTTTGTTTCTAGCATGAAAGACTTTGTTTTAAATCATAATAGTAACCAGGCTGTAATCACATTATAGCACACATGGAGAACTCGCAAAAAGTCATGTGCTTTGGATTTGACATTCTGATTTATGGTTGTGCGCTCCAGTTACACAGCTGCAATCTCATTTTCGACAAAGATGTTTTCTATTTTTCTATTACTTTGCTTCACCCTGTCTTTATGTCGAAGAAAATGAAAGCCACCAGGTGAAGCCAGCACAAGAGGACAAATGTTTGCATGTTCTGGATCAAAACCATGATCAAATATTTTATGCTTTACTTTCATAAACAGCTCGCTACAGGCACATGTGGAGGGGGTGTAGATTCTTCATTTTGAGCCATTTGAAGTTAAAAAAAAAATAAAATCCAGACTTTTATTTATTCAGAAACTAGATCAGCCTATGAAATTCACATCCCGGCCACTTGATCACGGTGACTTCACTTGCAGAATTACTCCTCTGACATTTGCACAGGCTCTCTGCTTGCTGGGACCCAGAGCTGCTCGCTGTCTGCTCTGTCAAGCAAGTTTTACTCCTGAGCAAAGCCTAGAAGAGGTGGCAAAGTCTTGCTCTGCTCAGTTAAGAGCAGATTGCTGTCATTAGACCTTCCCTCTGTCAGTAACCCGTTCGTTTTGCATTCCTACAAAGAGTAGCACATTCCAGCTTAATTAAAAGAGTGAGCACTTTTGCAGTAAATTGCATTAATGCTGGAAAGGGGCCAAAGCTTATGTTTTACATGAACCTCTCTTGTCTTTAGTGGAATAAAAAAAAGAAAATGTCATCAACATTCTTTTCACAATTTGAACACTGATGATCTATCTTTAGGGCTGGTGTTGGCTGAGCATTACATAGAGCACGAAACCACTGCTGTGTCCCTTACTAGGAGTAAATTACGCGTTATAGACTCATAAACCCTAAAGTGCAGCATAAAATTTTACTAAGGCCATCATTTTCAGTATGGGTTAGGAAGGGCCTAGATGGAAAATGTATTTATAGTGGTTCTAGAGCATGTGTTAAGGAGCTGAAAACACACACTGTGTGGGTCAGACCCTGACCATGATTCCTCTCTGAAGCAGGGCTTTAGTTGTAGACTCTTTGGGGCCCAAGAAACTGGTTAATATTCAAAAATCACCTCCTCCAAGCTCAGGGGTGAGGTCAGGCAATACCAACCATAACCTGGGCTGCATCAAAAGCAGCAAGACCAGGTTGAGGGAGATGATACTGACCTGGTGAGACCCCCATTTGGAGTCCTGAGTTCACCACTGGCGCCCCCAACATGAGAAGGACATGGGCCTGTTGGAGTGAGTCCAGAAGAGGCCACAAAGATGATCAGATGGCTGGAACACCTCTCCTATGAGGACAGGCTGAGAGATTTGGGGTTGTTCAGCCTGGAGAAGAAAAGGCTCCAGGAAGACCTTATTGCAGCCTTTCAGCACCTAAGGGGACCTACAGGAAAGTGGGAGAGTGTCTTTTTACAAGGGCATGTAGTGACAGAACAAGGGGTGATGACTTTAGATTGAAAGAGGAGAGATTTAGATTAGATAAAAGGAATAAATTCTTCCCCATGAGGGTTACTGGAACAGACTGCCCAGAAAAGTTGTTGATGTCCCATTCCTGGAAGTATTCAAGGCCAGGCTGGACAAGGCTTTGAGCAACATGGTCTAGCGGAAGGTGTCCCTGTTCATGGCAGGGGGGTTGAGGCTAGATGATCTTTAAGGTCCTTTCCAAGCTAAACCATTCCATGATTCCCTGATTCTATGAAGTAGCCCTTTTGTCTCAACAATGAGTAATTTTACCTCCTGTATAAATTCTGAAGGTTCCAAATGAATGGAGTTTTCCATCTTCAGGACAGTGTTACCCCATGTTAACATAAAGCTAGAGCTGGGACTCTGTAGACCTGAGCACCGAAATTATGTGTCAGTGTTGAAAATTCTCCATGGACACAGCTGGGAACCTCAGTGGCAATGGCCATGTCTCTGTGTCATGAAGGAAAACTCCAGAAATGCTGTGTACATCAAGGGGACCAGAAGAAAAAGATTCACTTTTTTTTCCTAGATCAAGGGTTCCCAACATGCAGGGACTCAATTTAACCACAGTCCTAGAGGCACATCTGTAGAGATGTGGGAGCTGGGAGGAGACAGTGCCCTGATCCATGGTCTAACAGGGTCCTTGGTGACAATTTCTGCTGCTTACAGGTTACCATCAGCAGTAACTTGGCTCTGGGGTGAATGAGGCTATTCAGTGTTTAACCTACTGGGTAGCAAGAAAATGACTACATAAAAAAACCTTACATTTTTGAGGTAAAAGCTGTGGAGTCAAAACCTCCCCTTTGCTCCACAGAACTTTGATGAAAAAATTCAAAATCTGAGAAGGGGGAGTCACTGGTTTTTCACTGTTGGCCAAATCTCACTATTCTGATTATAGTATTAACATCAACACCAGGTCTGTTGATCCTAAATAAGCTTCCTATAAAGTGCCTGAAATGGGCAGGTGCACATTAACACACAAGATCTGCTGCCCCTGAGCCAAGCAGAGAAAGGGGACCACTCGGACTTCTATTACCATGACAGTTCCTATAGGTGGGATAATTTCAGAGGATCTCTTTCGAAAAGGGTTATCATGTGGGCTGTTAAAGAACAGGGCAGGTCACTGGGACTTCTTAGTTGTTGTTTAAAGAAAGGATGTTCCCGGCTGTGTGTGGCTGTACGTGTCCCAGTATCAGCTCCTCTTCTGGCCCATAGACCCCCAGATAGACAGAGTAAGACTGAGCAGGATGACTCAGACAGAAAGGCTGTAACACTTACTTCTCCTGCCATCACCCTCCATTTCTACCCCTAGCAGAGCCAGTTAAAATATTTTTGACCAAGACGTTGTCCACAGAAACATGCTATTCTTTCCAAAATCAAGCATGAACTTGTTCAAATGTCAATGACAGGTTTTTGTCAGGAAAAAGTCAAAACATTGCATTTTGACAGTGTAGTTTAAATTTGTGACATTTTGACTTTTATATCATAACACAATCATGTTCTATTAGAGTAGATTATGTAGTTCTACATAATCAGTTATACTTAAAAGTTTATATAATGTAAAAGTCAAAACAAATTACCACCTGCAACACAGTCTAACAAAACATCCCTATACATCCTCTTTCAGTATTTTTATCCTGAAGGCAATAGCGACTTTCAGCGTTTAAGTATAAATGGGAATGATTCTTATTTTACAAAATACTGGAAACCCTGGCAAAATAGGAATTCCTGGTCCTGGCCAGTGTTAAATATCTGTCCAGTGTTTTGTAGTCCCGGATCATCTTTAAAAACTCATTAAGCAATGGAAATAATTAAGGAGTGTCACCACAAGCACCTGTCCATCTGTCCTGAAGACACTTGATCAACTTAAGTTTTGTTCTCTTCTAATTTTGTTGTCAATGGCATGGGTGTCTTCACCAGAGCCATTCATCTTAGGATTTTCTTTATATTGCATGGGGAAAAAAAAGTCATATGTCACATGAGATTTTAATGACCAAATGTAGGCAGCTACTATAGGTTGAGGAAGATGGCACCTGGGCATCTTCCTCATTGTCATCGGTATGGCCTATATCCCATATTGATTTGACCTCTGTTTCCTATAGAGGGATGTAAAGCAGGTAGCTCAGCTTTAGACTTTGATGTACCATCAGATTAAGTCTGTCCTTGGTGCCTTCAGTCAATAAATGTCTTACTTTCTCTCCATGACTTATCTGGTTAGTGTCTCTAAGAAATCTTTCACCATGTGCTCCTTGGAACTGGTCAAAGTTGGAGTCTCTCACATTAACTGTCATACAGTTGCAGATTAAGAGGAAAGGGAAATTTGGAAGCAATTTCAAAATAATTCCATAGCGTTTTTTTGGTGATAAACCTTTTTCTTGAGAAATTCTATTCATTTGTTTTACAGTAAAACTCAGAGCACTAGTGAAGATCAAAGTCGCCTGTGTTTTGCGTGGTGCACGTGAAGATATGCCTTTACCAGAAAGGCCTCGTTTCTAAAACAAAGCTCCTGAGTAAAAATTTATGACGTTACTGAAGTTCTCCCATTTTTCCACAAACTATGTAAACAAAATCATGAGCCGAAATGATGTTTGTAATTCTTCCTTTCACAGACAGCTGTTCAGCCATGCACTTGCTAAATACAGGATTCCAAGCACATGATCATGAAAAACAAACAAACAAACAAAAACACAAAAACTCCACCACCTTCCATGTATTTTTGTGGGAAAATGACTAAAAATAATTGCCAGGAAAATAGGCCCATCCAGCCTTTACAAAGTGGAAACATTTGGGGTATTTCGCACGAAACCATCTTCCCACTTGCTTTACCAAAGGTCATTGCAGGTGTAGAGGGATTTGCCCAGGAAGGGGTGACTCATGGCTCCCTGGGGGTAATGAGGAGATTCAGCCCCTTGGCCTGCAGGCAGGTGGGACATGAGGGTCAGACCCTGTGCTGGTGGTGGAACACGAGTTCATGAGCCCATGCCAGGCAGTTGCCTTCACCACTTGCCACAGATGGATGGCTCCAACCTACTCGGAAAGGCTGAGATTTGCCATATGCCCCATATTGTGGAGAGAGCCAAGGTTTCCCAAAGCATCTTTACCTGCTCCAGTACTATTTTAATAGGACTTTCCAATTAGCTGGTACAAACCCTTGGAGAAAAATATGCATCTACAGTTATTATAGCAGTGCAAGGCCAGGCTGGCAGCCAGAGATGATATTGCACAGCTAGGATAAACATTTCTTCATAAGACACCACAGGGGTTGTCTGCCATGGGCAAAGGGTTTGCAGAGCTGCTAAACTCCATACCTTGCAAAGAGCCCCTGGAAGAGAGATTATGTTTTCACATTGTTTCCCAAATTACTTTAAATGTCAACTTAAAAGGCTTTTAAGGTTTTTATTTCAAACGGAAGTATTAACTGGAACTGCCAGGGGCAGTTAGCTTGAGAAAAGCAATACCGTGCATCTTAAACAGGGTAGAAATTTTTATGACCCAAATTCTTCATTTATTATACACAGATGGTGGAAGAAGGCTGCTAGCCCTAGTGCCCAGCAATGAAACAGGCCTGGCCACGCTCTCCTGCAGACGAGTGATGCCTGCTCAGAGCTTTCTTAATGTAAAATGATGTTTCCCTCCTCGTCCCTTCTACATAGAGTGACATGAAACATTCTCAAGGCTGAACCTGACCTGTAGGACTGGTGAAACCTACCACATTCCTGCCATATTTTAGACTGAAGGCATAGCAGGATTGGGCACAATGCTTCTCATCGCCAAGTGCAAGTGTTGGCTCTGGCTGACAGGTCCCTAGAGGGTGACTACCTCACTAGTGATGGTCATGTTGTGCCATCTGCTTCTCCCCATGCTCAGAGACAACCATCTGCATGTGCACTCACATTGGTTGTGTCTGAAATGTGTAAGCACCCATTGAAACCTGTGATCAAAAGACACATTAGCTCATCTTTCCACCATTTTTATTCATGTATATCACATCTACTCCACCTACTGTCAATCAATAATTTACATAGAAGATGCCAAATTGCTGTGCAGGATGTCCTAGTGTTGGGAAACTGAGTGTGTGCAAGCACAGAAAGAGTCTTGCTCCCACAGCAAGCAGCAGGACAACTGGCCCCCTGCACCCATCACTAAACCACCCAATGCAAAGTACACATCTTAGGCCTTGCTCTGGCACCGACGCATTATGTAGCTTTGGCAAGTCTGTCCTCTGTAGTTCTACATTATCTCCCAAGCTGTGAGCTTCTGTAGCGTCCATCTCTGACCACATGCAGCACCAAGGTGTCAGCTGAAGCCCTCAGCTCTGGTAGAAAAAAGAACAATATGAGAAGGAAGAGGTAGCCATGGAGAGAAATACGAGAAGCTCTTTTATTCCTCTATTGTGTTGTGCTGGGGAAGAATATTTGCCCTTGATGAGAAGGCAAAATGGAAAAGAACAATGAAAGCCAGCTCCTGGGAGGAAGAGTGTGTTTTGGGGGCTCATTCTTCTTCTCATGCTCTCATTGATGTCACCTCATCAACACTAGCATCCCGTACACAAACATTGTTAGAGTTTTGTTTTTCACTGTTTGATACAGTGAAAACAAGTGAACAAACCCCACTATGTGATGCAGCTGATGTGTTGATGCAGCAAGTGCAGCAAGAACTACCAGATTTAAGAGCAAAAGTCATGTTTGATCCATGGACAGGTAAGTAACTTCTTATCAACTGGGTCCATAGTGTGGTGCCACACATGCTGCTTTCTGCCTGCCCAAAGGAAGAGGAAGAATCTCACAGCTGAGCTCTCTAGATGGAAGTTCAAAAAGCCTCAAAACCTGCCATGTGGCACAGGAAGAGATCAGGGGAGATCAAGCATTCTCCCAGAGGTTTGGGCCATGCAGTAGAATAAAGTATGCCGGGTTAAAATGATACTTGGAAGTGGCCCATGACCCATCCTGCAGTGGGAGTCCCAACTATAATTGCCTTTTTAACCTCAGAAAATTTCTGCTTGAGTACAGGTCTACTGAGGCAGTGAGCAAGTGCCACATGAGAAGCATTTTGATGTTGTGGTTTCAGGTCCAACTGGGACCAGTCACCAAAGCTTTAGAGAAAGGCAAAAAAAAAACCAAATCCAGGAGTGAGATTGCACAAAGAGAAGGAGAGAAGTTGTGGTGAGGAAATAATACTCATCCTCTGCAAGACCCAGGAAGTTCCAAAGCCTGTGATTAATTTAATGTGCTGTGAATGCTGCATGACAAACATGGGCATCAGCTCTTCTTCTAACCACTCTTGGAAATTCCAGACAGTCCAACACCCCACACATCATTCCATAAGTTTTAGTTTCTAATTCCAGGATTGTGCCCATCAGTATGGCACAAATAGCCCTAGGCTCTTCATGCCTTGAGTTTGGTGAGGGGGCCAGAGTCCTATAACTCTAAGGGTTAAACATCTGATTTCCAGCTTAAACATGTTTGTGACCAACATATAAGCTATTTTCATGCTAATGGTCCATAGTCAGTCCACAATGAAAGACTATATCCATCTCTCCCATCTTCTACATTTCCAAACCACTGGTGTTCAATTCAGGGAATGGTTCTAGCTCACACTTGACCTTCCATTTGTGTGGTCAGCTGTCTGTCACTCCACAAAATTACTTTGACTGCTTCTTTGGTAGTGCTCAGAATTGGTGATGTTGTGTTACCTGCATTTTTCACTAGTGCCACATGTTCTTCAGGTGTCACATCCTGTGGCCAGTCTCTTAGAAACACAAGATATTTTTCTTTGATCTGTTATTCCACTGGAGGTATAAGGGGTTTCTAGTGTAACCCTGTAGCTAGATACCCATTTCTTTTTTATTCAAACCCAATTTTAAATTGCCTAAGGTCAGATTTGGACCATTAGTTCCCCTTGTGGGATAAATCAGTTATCTTACTGAATATTTATGATTATATATTGTGTTAGAGCAACATGATCTTTCCTTAACAAAACCACATGGGATTTTCTCCATCTCCCATGCTCCCACTCGCCTCTTGCATCAAACTGTGCTCTCAGACCCTTCATAAAAATGAGGTCAGCTAATGGGCATTCAGTAGCCACGAGAATCCTGCCCTCCTTACCTCACTTGTGTGAATTTAGACACTGGTTTTTCCTTCTCCAGTCTCAGGACAGTGGCCCCCAGTTGACAGATTCATTATCCTTCCTTGCTACTGAGTTGCAGTTCCATGTGCTGATGCTTTTAATACCTTCAGTGTTACCCGTTCACTTAAACACCAGTTATTACCGGGTTCAGCACGGGGGTAAGCAGGCAAAATTCTCCAGCCTGCATTATACAGGTCACAGTAGATGATCTAATGATCCCTTTGGCCTTAAGGACTACAAATGTTAAAAGCATTATATGGCACATCCTTTAAAAAGCTCGATATTTTTGGCACTGTCCCCTTTCTCAGTGTGATCTTATCAGCCCGCACAAGCTGAATGCTGCTGAAATTTATTGGTTAGTTAACATGAATGGAGGGCATCCAGAAATGCTCTGGGGAGTGTTGTGGATGATTCATATGTGGGAAACCTTCCTCCCCAAGCAGTACTGAACCATATCTGTGCAAGATGTGGGAGAGGAGAAGCACCATGCAAAGACACTGGGAGCCAAGCTGAAAACAAACAAAAGGAGTTGTTTCCCCCACAGCAGGTAATGGACCAGCACAAATCTTTGCCAAAGGGAATTACAGGTGTGAAAATCTTACTTGAGGTCCAGGGAAGATTGGACAAGTACTTGGAGGAGCAATCCAATCAGATCATTAAATAGATGGGTCACATCAGGCTCAGGGAATTCTCCAAGCTGAAGGTAGTGAGATTTTTGGGAGAAACACCATACACACTTCTCCTGTTGTGTCTTTTACCTGTTGGAGGCAGAACCTGGACTGGATGGACCCTGTTCCGAAGTTGTATGGGCTGCCTGAAATCACAGAATGACAGAATGTCAGGGATTGGAACAGACCTCAAAAGCTCATCCAGTGCAATCCCCCCATGGAGCAGGAACACCCAGATGAGGTTACACAGGAAGGTGTCCAGGCAGGTTGGAATGTCTGCAGAGAAGGAGACTCCACAACCCCCCTGGGCAGCCTGGGCCAGGCTCTGCCACCCTCACTGGGAACAAGTTTCTTCTCATATTTAAGTGGAATCTCCTGTATTCCGGTTTGTACCCGTTGCCTGTTGTTCTGTCATTGGTTGTCACTGAGAAGAGCCTGGCTCCATCCTCCTGACACTCACCCTTAAAATATTTATAAACATTAACGAGGTCACCCCTCAGTCTTCTCCAAGCTCCAGAGCCCCAGCTCCCTCAGCCTTTCCTCACACGGGAGATGCTCCACTCCCTTCAGCATCTTGGTGGCTGCGCTGGACTCTCTCCAGCAGTTCCCTGTCCTGCTGGAACTGAGGGGCCACAACTGGACACAATATTCCAGGTGTGGTCTCCCCAGGGCAGAGCAGAGGGGCAGGAGAACCTCTCTGACCTACTGACCACCCCCTTCTAACCCACCCCAGGTACCATTGGCCTTCCTGGCCACAAGGACCCAGTGCTGGTTCACGGTCATCCTGCTGTCTCCCAGGACCCCCAGGTCCCTTTCCCCTACACTGCTCTCCAACAGGTCGTTCCCCAACTTATACTGGAACCTGGGGTTGTTTCTGCCCAGATCCAAGACTCTACACTTTCCCTTGTTATATTTCATTAAATTTTTCCCCGCCCAACTCTCCAGCCTGTCCAGGTCTCTGATGGCAGCACAGCCTTCTGGCATGTCAGCCACTCCTCCCAGCTTGGTGTCATCAGCAAACTTGCTGACAGTCACTCTATTCCCTCATTCAAGTCATTATTGAATAATACTGGCCCCAGTACTGACCCTTGAGGCACTGCACTAGATACAGGCCTCCAACTGGACTCTGCCCCATTGACCACGACTCTGTGGCTTCTTTCCTTCAGCCAGTTCACAGTCCACCTGATTGTCCAGTTCACACTTCCTCAGTTTAGCTGCCTTGCTGAGATGGAAACCCAAGGCCTCTTCAGCTCCATTCCCAGTGAAGGTTCTACACCCTTTTCCAGAAGATGAGGGTTTGTTCATCAACCAACACATAAATGCGCAGAAGTTCTGAAACTGTTGGACTTCCCTTCCCAGGGCACCCACTGTTGGACAGAGAAGCTGAGAAGCTACCCATCGTATAACTTCATTGCTAACACCACTGAGGGGAGACAGAAAATAGGAGATATTTTCTATAGAGAAAGTCAATAAACAATTTTTATAGGTATAGTTATATTTTGTCATGTTTAAATTGGAGGAGGGCAGAAAATAGTATCGTTTTCATCAAAGGATTTATTTTCTAGTGTTGATGTTTGAACAAACACATTTTGATTTGAACAAATTTTGAAAAGATATTTTCATTTAGGGAAACAGAAAAGAAAAAAAAATACATATAGTTTTAATTTATTTTTTTTTTCACTATCTTTGCTGATCTAATTCCAGGATGGATAATTGTATTCTGACCGATTATTGTAGGACTGGAGTTACAGTGTTGTAGAACATTCTTTTTATTGGAAAGCATTATGTGATGCTGGTTTCAATTAAGGATGCAGTCCCAAGAAGACAGCACTGCAGCCTCCACTTTTCTTGCTTTGCTCTGCAAGGGAAATGTTTTCCAAAATCCATTATATGAGAGACATACAAGGGAGTGTTTTGGTGTTGGTTTTAAAACTGATAAAATATTCTGAAAGAAATGAAACTTTCTGTGTTGCTTTACATTGATATTTTACCTTGCACAGAGATTTTTCCTAAGGAGCAATCTTGAAATCCTTATCACTTCTTACCTGGGCAAAATTTTCACAGACTTACTTCCATCAAAAGTGACTTCTTTCCTCTTTACTTACACAAATTTCTATTAATGGAAAAACAAAGTGAAGACTTAGAGATTTAGCTCTGTAATTTTAAGAATATTGTAGATCAATAGGTATGTAAACATACAAATGCAGGCTTTTTATTAAGGGTACGCTTATGAATTGTTTTGTAAAGTCAACCATCAATCTGGCCAAAAAGGATAAGTAAATCATGCAAAAAGTCACAGGTTTTATTTTGTTTGCACTTTTCCATATTGGAAAAGGAAAAAGAACAGGAACAAGTAAAACTGGGGTTTTTTTCCTTACAAAAACAAAATACATGTTTAAAAGTTTACTTATTTCCTTAAAGACCAAGTAATTTCAAACATTTTATTTGTGTATTGCAAAGAGCTGTGGTTTAGTTAAAATACCTTTCTCATCAGAAAAAATGAAACCAAATTATTCCTAATAACAAGCAGAGTACAGGTCTGTATACTCTGCATTATAGATTGATCTTAATGAGCAAATGATGGCTGAGAAGGACCACATTAGGCACTAAAATGAGTAACCATTTGCAAAACCGCCTGTTAATTTTTTATTAAAGCTTTATAAACTTCAGATATGATGTGTGACCAATGTAACATGGCTTTTCCTTTCATAAACCTCAGCAGCCCTTAATGGGTTGTGATCAGTGCCCTGGGGGAAGCTCAGTGATTCAGCTCTTTCTCCTGGGAAATGAAAACCCTACAGGTGAAAGAAACTTAATGGGAAATAGGATTATATTCATGACAGGTCTTCTAAGCTATTCAAGGACCAGAGACCTTGAAATCACAGTAGATATCACCTCTAGATCTAGACTTTTGCTGCTTTCCATTAGGCATGTGTTGCTTTGCCAAAAAAAGCAGCTGGAGATATCAGGGTTATGGGGACTCAGGACTCAAATGATGCCTCCAGCACTTAGATACACATTAGGATGCTTCCTCTTCTTCTCTGACCCCCTGACTATGTATGGTGGACTTTTGCCTCTCTGTATATTCCCGCAGTGCACTTTTGGGTGATGACCAAGAGCCAGGCTTGCTTTGCAAGATCTGTCTCCCCAGACAGCAGTTGGACCTTCAAGGACAGATGGTTTGTTTAATACTCACACTTAAACTGGTGTTTGTTGTGAGGGTGTTTTTCATTGGGACTGTTTGAAGGACTCTGGGGGTCCCTCATGGCAGAGGCACAGAGAGCAGATGGGTACAGTATCTTTCTCTGTGCTCTCTAAATCCCATGATGGGTCTACTTCAAGAGACAAGCTTATTTTCCTGTTCAAATACCCACTTTTCCATATGCCAAACCCACTACCCAGAAAAGAGGCAAATTAACAGAAAAATATAGAAGACTACATGCTCTCCGTCAGTTTCCAGGAAACCCCCTGTGATAGAGGCTGTTTGCTCTCTTTCACACTCATCCCAGAGGCCTTTCAGATGGGCTCCAAAGCCTGGCCTCTGCCTGGCAAGGGCTCAGCATCATTCCTCGATTAGCAGAAAGCTTTCATAGAATCACAGAAAAGTCTGGGGAGCAAGGAACCTTCAAAGCTCATCTAGTCCCATAATGAGCAACGAGCAGGGACATCTTCACCCAGCTCAGGTTGCCCAGAGCCCCGTCCAGCCTGGCCTGGGATGTCTCCAGAGACGGGGCATCCACCACCTCCCTGGGCAACCTGGGCCAATGTTTCACCAATATCAGTGTAAAAAATTTCATCCTCACAAAGAACTTTTCATCGGAAAGCTCCACGAGCTGCTTTCCTCCTGCCCTCCCTCCTCCTGCTCTGAGGTCCCTCCTTTCACCCACCCCAGCTGCTGCATCACGAGCCATTCTCCTCCCTCCACGCAACTGCTGGAGCATCCTGCATCCCCCATCAGAACCAGGGCCCCTTGACATGAGACACAGCACGGAGCCATGTGAAGACATGGTTTCCTGCCTCAGAGAAATTCCCTCCCCAGAAACGAGAGCCTGCAGAGCAAAACACAGCTGCAAATGGCACTCAGAGCCTCAGGAGGCCAGGCTTCAAGAATAAGCAGGCACCTTGGGCTGGGAAGGTCCTAGTACATTTTTGCAGCTATGTAAACAACAGTAAACTGCTCCTTTTGGCTGGGCTGGAGACGGATGGCATAACAGGAAATTCTGGTGGATGATTTTCTTTTTTGGAAACCACATGAAAGTTAACCAGACTTTCCCAAAACAGATGAAAGATTCTGACCAGGAGCAGTTGGAGGATGAAACAGAAGTTTTAAGGGTGGTTGTAATCTGGTGTAACCCCAGGCATGGCCATGCCAGCAGGTTACTTCTGCAGAAAACAAGCTACTGCTCATCAGCTGCTCTGGGTAAACCCCTTTCCACCTGTTCATGTCCCCAGGGGGTGACACAACCCAAATGGGGTACCAGCAAGGGAAGATTGCCCTGGGGGTTAACAGGGTAATGATGGCAGAGCAGTAATGACTGCCCTCCCCTGACTCAATCCAGCATTGATGGTGTATTTCCAAAGAAGCTGTGGACCTTAGGAACAGAGAAAGGTTGGGAATTCAGGGACTGCATGTGGCTCTTATTTTATAAGCCAGGGGCTTTTTATGGGGACTCAGACCAGGCCCCCAGAACACCTGCTTTGGCAAGCCAAGGTGATTCAGTCGTTAACTCCATTAATCTTCACTCTGCACAAAATCCATCAGTATCTGCTCAGCCCTGAGCACACTGTTGGATCTGCTGGTGGCTTCCGGGGTTCCTCTTAACCCAATTAGAGAATATGTGAGTACAAAAAATATTAATAAAAGGCCTTTCTGCAAAGCCAGTGGTGCCCAGCCAAGAGGCTTACACACACAAGTGGCTTCTGAAGCAGGATTTGACCACAGAGGTCTCAGCTCTTCCCACATCATGAGCACATGGGGTCAGTTGGAAACCCTGCTCCAGCAGCCCTGCCTGCTGAACATCAGCCAGCAAGCAGAGGAACCCAGCACTAGACCCTGGGAAGGAGGCACACCAGGTCTCCCAGGCCACTTCCCAGAGCCCTGTGTCTTTATATGGGGTTGGGATGGGCAGGGAAAGGGGTAGGGCTGCCTCTGGGAAGGGAGAAGCCAACACAGCTGTGAGCGAGGACATCCTCTCCAGCTGCAGAGATCCCCGGACCCAGGAAGTTTCCATGGGTCAGGACTTTGCAGGCTGCTCTGCAGTGTTTGTTTGGGTTGGCTCACAGACTTCCCAGTACGTATGTTTACTGGGGTGGACACATCACTCCAGGGCTGGAGATGTGCCCTGGATGTCTCTATCCCAGAGGTAGCTCACCATTAGGAAGTAGGGGTCCCCATGATGCATTCACATTTAATTGAGGTTGATTGCAGTCTTAAATGAATCCAGCCACAACCCTGGAAACTTTCTTTTGAGGAGCAGATACTGTCTCCAAAGTGCAACATTCAGCAAGCTAAAGCTAATGGTCTAGGCTGGGTTGTAAGACATGAGCTAACTGCCAGCTTCTATTTCCATCTGTGAACGCAACAGAGCCAAAATCAATAAATCATCATCATTGCCACCAAGAATTTGGTTTTATTGGATGATAACATATTTCCTACTGGTGAGACCATGTACCAGCATCTGGAATAGGAGCAAATGACTATTTACATTGCAGAGCAAGGAAGACAGAGGAAAGAAATAAGTAAACATATCACATATGTTATATGGAGATTACAGCGGGGTTAGTCTCCATTATGACATCTGTCTTGGAGGGGAGGGGAAGAGGAAGGTGACTCATAAATGTCCCAACACTAAGTGAATTATTCCATCACTTCACTCCCCTGTATCTTGCATGGACACGGATTCCGTCTTCTCCCCTCCTATGCAAACACAGCACATGGGCCAAACACGCATCTTTCAGATCTTTGGATGACAGCAGGGGCTTTGCTGATGGGTACCCACAGCGGTATTGCAACATTTGGCAGATGGGGTACCCATAGCTGTATCGCACAGCGCACAGGGGGCTGGCAGGAGGAGTGCATGGGAACAACTTTGAAACCCTGGAGTCTGCAGGGAACATCCGTGCTCAGCCCTGTGCTTGGTGCCTGCTCCAGGTCTTCAATAATGTTCCTCCTCATCTACCAGTCTGAGGTTTCTCTTGCTCCTCTGCTGCCTGCAGGGTCCATGCTGCCTTCTTCCCAGCCTTCCCTGAAACTGGGTATATTTGCTCAATGAAAATTGTCATTCCAATCAGCTTCTATTTTTTTTTTTTTTCCTAGAAAGCCTAATATGAATATAATACAATGTACAGCTAACACATTTCAAGACTCAAAATGAACTATCCACCCCCATTTAATGAAAAAGCCTTCCCAGGAGACAACCCCATTCCCTCCAAGTGCAGCCCTGACCTCCCTGAGCCTCATCTCTCTCCCCCGTGCTGTGAGCAGGATCGAGATCATCACAGAGGGGAGGGCTGGTGCTCAGTCCTTGCTGCATCAGGAAACGATGCCATTTCAGTTCCTGCCTCCCC
Source organism: Nesoenas mayeri (assembly GCF_963082525.1). NCBI lineage: Eukaryota > Metazoa > Chordata > Aves > Columbiformes > Columbidae > Nesoenas > Nesoenas mayeri. Next base: position 4,722,349 of record NC_137548.1, on the reverse strand, counting down.
TGCTTCTGACCATTCGGTCTTGGCCTCCTCAACAGGCTTTCATCACCCAATTAAGAACAGAGCAACCTCCCGCTACGTAGTTATATTTGGCAAGGCAAGCACACACACAGAAATAATCTATAGCATTCTCGTTGGATCAGCACGTGTTTCAGAGGAGGGTTTGACAGTGCTGGCCCTCCAGCCATGTTCCTCTTCTGCATTTAACCTCCTCCACTGGTCACTGCTGATCTGCTGATCATCCTCCTTAAAAGCAGGAGCAACATCCAGCATGGCCGCTTGTCATTCCTGCCTGTTCAGAGCTACAGGAGAGCTGATGTCACCCGCATCCCACTGCGTCACTGCAGAGCTCGGCTTGGTCACCTACTAAAAGAGGGGCTGGGAAATGGTGCACCTCCCACCACACAAGGTGCTGGGATGGGGGGTCTATAAAGAAGAAGAGTAAAGATTCTGTTTTCTGAACACCTGAGCTGTCCCCCACAAAAGACATGGCAAAGGTTGCTGTCCCAGCATCTGGACATCTCAGTTTTCTGCAGAACTCCTCCAGTTCCAGCTGATGCCTCAAGACTGATAAAGTTCCCAAGACACTTACTTACACCTTGATGGTGACCTGAGTGGCTGGATCTGGCCAATGCACAACCAGACATGCCTTTTCACCTCTAAAACCAGGATGTGGTGGTATCTGCCACCCTTCCCCAGAGAGGACGAATGTGTGAAGGGTCAAGCAGAGCTGTCTGATGGGACAGTCCTATTCCACACTGCAGTGTGGTTGTGGAGCATGTCTGGGTCTCTCTATGAGGTGAGCACAGGGCTTGCTTCTCCCAAAACCCCTGGTTTTATGTGAGTTAGTGTGGCCTGGCTCAAGGATAAAGAACCAGGCAAATCAGCACAGATTGAGAGAAGCCAGCTGGGCTCTGCTATTGCTCCCTGCAGCCCTTGAAAAGTCAGGGCTGGGCCATGTCCATCCTCAAAGATGCGGACCTTGAGGGCCAGTAACCACCCGGATTCTGAAGAGACGCTATTCAGCTGAGTCTCCCATGTCCCAGAGCCAGAGGATGGTTATGGCCATGCAGTGACAAGGAGAGTGATGCCACCACCATCAGGGTACTGCTTCAAGACATGCACTCCCATAGTCACCCCATCACTGGGCTGCCATGTCCCATCATACCACCCAGGGCTCAGAGGCTCAGATGTTGCATTTTAAAAAGTCTTTTGGGTAGTTAGGAAAGCAAAGCCATTCCCTAATTTGGACAGGGGACATGAGCTGCACATGTTTATAAGGTGACCAGGGAGGTGTCCTCGCCATCACGGGGCTCAGCAAGAACAGGCTGCCAGGAGCCCTGGTTTATTTTAGTTGGTGAGGTTACAGCCACAGCACTAACAACCCTTTCATTGGAGAGGCACAAGGAGAGGCTGGGATTTCCCCCAGTGTAATACCCACCTGATGGTTTAAATCCAAAATACAATGCAAAACAGTGGGGGTAGGCACAGGCCCCACCTTCACATCAGGTGCAAGGCTGAGCACGCTATTTTATATTGCATTGCTCTGGTTATTGGGGAAAAAGAAAGTCCTGCAGCACCAGCAATTATAAAATCTTCTGGAGCAGGGAGAACACAAGGCTCCAGGGAACCTTTTTGCCTGAGGAGCTGTAAGGCGGCAGGCAGTAAAAAAGCAGACCTGGGAATAACCCTTATTGAGTTGAAGCAGGTCATGGGGAACAGACCAGCTGCAAGGCCTGATGGGCACACAAGCATCCAGCACCTTGAGAGCATCCAAGAGCCCCTCTGGGAGGCCGTTTTGGAAGTCAGGTACTAAACTCTGCCTAAATGTGGTTTTAGGCAACCTATGTGCATTTCTGGGCTTCATCCCTCTCCTCCCACCCCCAAAATCAGAATTTATATGGTTGCAGTGCACAGGTGTATGTACACAATGTCTATCTGTTGCAATTAGTTTTTAATCTGTTGGTGATTTCAGTCCAGTTTGGAGATGAGTAAAACTCCCAAAAAGAATTTGGCTTCTGTAAGTTTTGTGGAAATGGTTGGAGGAGAGAAACCTTGTTTCTGGTCTGGGTGAAGGAAAGGCTCAGCCCTTAGGAGACACCAAAGAGTCCACAGTGACATTTCCCAGTGCAGATGGGCTCTGCCAACTCTGCTCCCTTCCAGACCCACCTGATAGAGACGGCAGCGAGGGGGCAGGATGGGAGGAGGGAACGGCGGTGTTGCATGTTAATGAAGTTGGGTAATAATAATTGTTTTATTTATAAGCACCCCCACCCCTGTTGAATCGCTCGGGGCGCTGCACAACAACCACAAAAACAATTGCTCATTAATTAAAACCACACCAACCTCCACAAGATTGCAAACAGATGCATAAACACATCATATGATACAATATCTCAGGAACTGAGAATGGGAAGGGACCACCTGTACCAGCCGACTTGGGCGGGCAGAGGTTCAGCCTGTGTGTCCCTGGACCTCCAGCTTCACAACACTCACGGGTACCCCAGCAAACATCAGGACCTCTGTAGTACAAGCTGTAGCGTGTCCCCAGAAAAAAATAATAATCAGGAGGGTATTACTTGTGTCCTAAAGCCCTGATGTCCAGATGATCTTGTAGGCACAGTACCAGTGCCCCCCCATTTATGCATGTTAAAGAGTGGATCAAAAACCTCTTCTTTCTGCCAATCCTTCCAGTCTGAGCTGGGGTGGAAGGAAATGCCCTTGCTTTGTGTCTGAGGAGCAACACCATCCCCATCCTTGGTAGAGTCCACCAGGCTGGTACTATCCCCTCCACCCCCTTTACTAGGGCTACAGAGTCTTCTGTGCTTCAGGGGAAAACCCAGATGAGGTCTACAAGTGAATTGTGCATCAGGGAGTGTGTCTGGCCCCATAAGTGCCTGCAGCTTGGGACTGATAGAGAAAATACAATGCAACATGTGGACTTAACAAGTCCCTACCCAGCCCTTCAGCACTACACGTGTTTTTCATCTGAGCGTCTCTAACCAGTAACAAGCACAATGGTTTACCTCCAGATCACCTCCATTAAATAAGAACCGTTCAATTCATCTACCCCAATAAACCCAGGAGTCATTGAGCCAGGCTTGGTTCTTCCTAATTTAATCAATGATGCAACAATGGTGTAAGAAAACAGGACTTTAACAAATCCACCATCCCCAATACCCGTGGGTTCAACCTCTCCCCTTCGAGTCCCGCGCCCCACGGAAGCCAGGATTGCGTTTTCTGCCCGCCTTTCTTCACCGCACCTTTTACAAATTGCAGACCTTATTTGAGAAAATGTTCCTACAGCCGTGTCCCACCGGGGGGGCTGTGAGCAGCTGCCAATGTTTCCGAAAGGTGAGGACGGGCTGAGCCAGTGCTCCTGACTCACGGAGGCAGCTGGCGGCTATCCCCGGCCAGCTGGAGGGTGGGAACATCTCGCCGAAGGATGGGGACACAGGGTGTGGGCTGAGCATCGCCCAGGGAGCAGCCACATCTGCAGAGGAGGCGGCGGGGGCTGCCAGCTCACACATGGCTGTCCTTGCTGCACCAGGCATGGAGAGGTGGTGGGTGCCAACCACATGTCTCTGGGAAGGCACCTCTTTTGGAGAGGGTGAGGAAAGCCCTATGGCTTCGCATCTCCTGCAGAGCTGCAGCCTGGATGGGGTTTTGTAGGAGGACAATTTGTCAGGTCCCTCCAGTCTGGCTTGGCCAGCCATGGGACGTGTCACCCCAAGGTGCCTGAGGAGCTGGTAGCAGGTGAGCCAAGCAAACACCCCATCCTCACACAAATCACAAACACGGCTCTTTGAGCACAGGTTGGGGACTCTTCAACCCTGACTTTTGCTGCATAAATGTAGATATTTGCTTCTCTACGGTCCATTTGCCCCTTCCCACTCTCATGTTAGTGTGTATTATTGAGCAAATTAACGGGTTGTTGAGAGAAATACTGAGTGTGTCACCTCAAGTGTCTGTGTGTTTGCGTCTTGGAGAAAAAAATCTGAAAGGGCACCGAGGGATTGCAGGGGGAAGACTTTGCCCATCCTCCCACCGTCGTCTGGCAACAGAAAGGGCAGGTGTTCCTGCTCTTCAGCATTGCATGGGGCCACCTTGTCCCTATCACTTGTCACTCAGGCTCTGCATGCCCCAACAGCCCACGGGCAGAGCTCACACCAGTGGGGCCAATATTCAGGATGCTCCACGCTGATCAGCACCAGGGACACCCAGGAAATTCTTCATCTGGAAAAGCTCCTGTTAATGTGATTGACCTTAGTTTCATCTGGTTCCTTGTGAAAATACACCACAGGCTTTGTCTAGGGCCAGGGATTTCCCTTCTAGCAAGCATATGTACCACTGCTTGTGAGTTCTGACCCATTATGTTACTTTCTCACCAACTCTACGTGGTCCCTCTTGGACCAACACAGAGCATTGCATCCCGAGCTGGGTAGTCCTTCCAGTCTCTCTGTTTCAAATGTCAGGAGGAAGAGAGCTCCATGCTTTTCAGGGGACCACAGTCCTTGGCATTCCTCTTGCCCCCCAGTGCTACATCCTTCCCTCCATACGCCTGCCTTGGAGAGGGACCTGATGTCCCCAACCCTGGCTAGAGTCTGTGGGAGCCAAGGAGACCAGCAGAGAGGCTGGTGGAGCTGCCAGGGATATACGCCTGAATAGTAAAGGTCAGAGTCTGGCCCAGGGTTATTAATTCTCGTTACTCTGATGACATATGCGGCACTGTGTGGCCACAGCACAGCTGGGGAGCTGCTGTCTTATCAGCTCTCACTCCTGGAAGGCTTCTCCAGCTCTTCTCCTCAAAGGCTGACTTTTTGACCCAACACAAAGCTCCACACAACCACTGAGGAGCCAGTGGCCTATCTCAGGGCTAGATTCATCCCCTCAGGAAATTACTGTGGGCCCTGACTGATCTCCAGTGGACCCATCCAAAAAAAGAATAATACAGCTTTTCTGCAGACAACTCTATCTTTGCTGCATACCAATCCCATGACAAACCAGTTGGCATGCGAACGCAAGCACGAAAGCAATTTGGCTTCCCTCCTTCTTATGTTGACAGCTTTAAAGCCGCTCTCTTTAAACTCACCTCCCGTAGGTGGTTCAGCAGCAGAGCCAAAGGCTGTGATTACACTTCCAGAATGTTTGTTAGCTGCAGGTCCCCAGGCACCGAGTTCTGGAAAATATTTTTCAAGCAATGTCCTCAGGGTCAGAGGCAGGTTCTCTGGCTTGTTCCTGGCTGACTTCACACTGGGGTATGCATGCCGCAGCCAATGTGTTTTTTAGGACTTCTAGGCAGACAGACAGATCTGATAGTTTCTCTCTGGGTTCCCATCCACTTAGATCTCATCCTGCACCTAGGAGGATTTGCAGCGGGATTTGATCCCTGCGTGGATGTCTGAGAACAAAGCAATCGGCGAGGCTCTCCGGGCCGATCAGATAAGGCAGATGTGTCTTTCTGAACTTCATTGCTAAGAAAGCACTGATCTGACCCTGCTCAGATGGTGATTGCACAGCACAGGAGCAGCTGAGCAGGAGAGTCACAGCTTTGCTAGCAAAGAGAAAAGGTTTTTTGAAGTGCAGGGGGGGCTAGATAGAGGCAAACTTTAATTACAGCAAGTGAGAAACAAGATAAAACACCTTTCTGGTAGCTCACCAGTACTGAGCCTGTGTAACTGGCCCAGGTGATCCATCTCCCCACACAACAAAATCTCCACCAAAACAGCCTCCAGCCATTTCTCCCATGCCCCTTTAGGGCATAGGTTTGCTCCAGTTAGATGCAAACACCCATTAAAGCAATTAAGACCTCAGTCTCCTGCCATTTTAGGTCCAAACATCACCATGTTGATCATAGCTTTCCCTGCAGGACACCTCTGCTCTTGGGTGAGAGGTGCGTTTGCAATGTGGGAGCCCAGCAGAGGCTCAAAAGAAGACTGCCCCAGGTTGGCTTATCCTCTTATTGAAGCTGGGTGTTCGTGTGCCTTCAGGGCATCATTATATTCCTGTGCAAGCTCCGTCACTGAAGTTAAACTGGTGCTTTAGAGCTGAAACCTTGTAGTTACACTTGAAAACAAACAAACAAGCCAACCCCAAGGGATTGTTTACCTTAGGAAGGAGGAAAAGAGGTGAGGACATGGCAGAGTAGAAAGCAAAGCCTTGTTCCCACAGGGACAAGGAGCTGCTCTGTGACATTTCAAGGTGGCACACTCAAAACCAATAAAAAGAAATGTTTCTACCCAGTGTGTGTGGCTAAACTGTTGAATTCCCAGCCTTGAAACTAAACAGCGTCTCGTTTTACATACACCACCCAACGAGCCTCAGTGCTACCTCCCAAGTCTTAAGTCACATCACTGGTGATGCTTGAAAGGGAATGAGAAAAAGGAAACAGGCTGACATATCCGACCTGCTGAAATCACAGTCAAAAATGGCTTAGCTAAGAAGCCAATTTAAAGGAGAACAGCTCTGCACAAGCTGCACATAATTTTGGCTGTGCTGTCACGAGACCTCTGCACCTTTATTAAATGTGGCTAACCGAGGTCCACCTATTCCTTGCAATGCGTATAGATGCCAACACCAGCTAAAGGAGCATCCACACCACCTGAGTAATTTCAGTTCAAAAATTACTGCAAGAAGCCTAACCTAAAAGGTACTATCCAGTGGTATATAATGATGGTCACACATTTGCAGCTATTTTGGACCAAGCCTATTGGCTTCTCCTTTCCAGCACTAAAGACCACATATGGAAAAACCCAGGGTTCCATTTCTCTCCTCTTTCAGTTCGTACACAAACAAAACACAGCTTCTTTGGTTTTTGGGTTTTTTTTAATACTCTTTTACTCTGTCAATTCCATTCACATTGTTATGCAAAGAGGAGCAGACACTTCTCAGCAAAACCAGAATTTCCCCGGGCCAGAATGGCATAACAAAGCATATATTCTGCATTTTGCAGTCTGGTCTTACCAAAATCAGGTCTCTAGCTGTATATATTGAAGTTCTGGCATTTCTTTCTCTACAAAACCAGCTCTGAGTGGAACTTGTGCACTGACATGTCACACATGGCGCTGGCACACAAGGGAAAGAGTTGGAAATAGAAAAGTTACTGAGACTACAATTAGAACAGCCAAAGCTAAAAGCAGGGGCAAACTCAGCCAAAAAAGGTGGTTTTCCTGCCCGGGAGACACCCTAACCCCACCAGTTAGGCTACTGGTTCACCTCCTCTAGTTATCCATTAATTGGGTGGGAGGGAGAAAGGAGCAGGATGTCCAGAGAGCCTTGGGCACCTGGGGCTGATCATATCTGTGTGATTGAGATACGCACACACACACAACACACAAACCTTCTTCTAGGCAGCCTGTGGTCTTCCAAAGATGCTAAGTTGCATCAACGTGTGGTATACCATGTGCCCTTTATTCCCTACCAACTTATTTTCTGCCTGTGTGTTTACTGAATGAAGCAACGCCATGAAGAGCTTGGGCTTCTATCTTCTGTGTCAGGGGATCCAGCAATCTGGTAGGTTGTAGCAACCTGGAGTCTTCCATCTCCATCCTTCAGTCCACCAGCATATGAAAAATACATCCAGGCTCTCCAGGAGCCACGTGAGTTTTTCCTCGTCACTGTAATTTACATTCAGAAGTTTTTCGTTCACAAAACTTTCCTCTGGAGTCCTTTTCTTAAACACGGCTTGCTTGTAATATTCTTGACGTTTATTCATTGCATCTCTAATAACTATTAGTATTCAAGAGGTCACATTAAGAGCCTGGTGGGTTTCCAGCCGCAATTACCCTGCTTTGTTTTACTTACTTGTCAAAGAGCTGGTCTAGGGGGTTATGTTTGTTCTGCTGAAAGAAAGCTTTATGGCATGTTTCAGGGCTGACATTATGACACTAGTAGGCCAGACAATGTGTCGTTGGAAAGAATTTCTGCAAATCCCCAAAGTTTTTCTGCATTTCTATGTTGTCATCTAAAAAGCAGCATCTGCTCTGTAAGGCTGCCAAAAGAAGGTCGTATTTTTATTTTTTACCAATAAAAGGAAAGGACGAGCCTGCGGTTCAGGCACTGGACGAGCCTTTGGGCGGCCCAGGGTTCACTTCCCAATTCAGCCGTGACTTTGGGCAGTGGGCCCAGCGGAGGACAGGTACCTTTCCCCATTTGGAAAGCAGAGTTCTTTCTTTCCACCCTTCAGAGTAACGTCCTTTGCTAGAGTGACTTCTGGGCAGGAGTCATCTCACTCGACGTACGCATAGACAAAAGGGGTGAAAATGGTCCAGCATTACAGAGACCACCACTGGTCCTTGCATCTCTCTCACCCCTTATTTTGCCCCACTGCCTCTGGCTCCTCCATATATACTGTCACCTGTTCCCAAGATGCAGCATCTTTTTTCTTTTTTTTCTTTTTTAAATATATGCCTGCCTCCCAAATGAGGTTTTTCCTCTTAGTTTGGCCTTGCCACAGCTCCGAAAACAAACAGCTCACATTATAAACGTTTCTAAGGGAGAGTTATTTTCATGCCATCTTCACTAATGGCATCTCTGTTGGAAACTGTCAGTTGAATGCTGTTTGACACATCCCTGGCTGTCACACACGGAGGAGAGCCAGAAAATGGGAACCTTCTTTCCAAAGGAGATGAGATTTCAATGGAAGTGTCAGTTTTTAACTTAAGTCTTCTCAAATATTACATTCACAAAAAAGAATTCACCAACAGCTGCACTTCTAAGAGACCAAGAGACTGATTACATCTGTCATGTGGATAATGTATTGCCATTTGAATGATAGGTGTGTACCTGAACTTGCAGCGTGTCTATGACCAGTGAAGTGACTTCAAAGGTGGTGGTGGGTGGCAGTGGTGGCGGTGGGCTGGCCCAGAGGCAGGGGAAAGCCTGGGGTGCTACGCTACCTCAGGTGTTTTCAATAAATCTCCTGTACTTCACACAAAGATGCTTTAAAGCCCTTTGACAGTTTCAGCATTTTAGCACCTATTTTCAATTACGCAATAGCTGCTATTTGTAAACATGTTAAGAAAATGGTATAAGTGAGTTGCATTCATATTTTAAACAAAAAGTGCAACACTTCAAATGCAAATAGGAGACATCCTGTCTACAAGGACATTTAGCCAATTGCTTGATGCATGTGGTTTCAAAGATGGTTGACTTCTGTCCAAAAGACACAGATGGGATGACTTAGACACAAACAGCTTTTAATTTACCACTTATGTTGTGTCTTTACTTTACCTGCTGCTATTAGAGCAATGAGGGTGCAAACACAGACCTAGAAAGAGCGTTCCTGGTTAGAACCCTTGGTTAGACACATGAAGAAACTGTCCTTGAAATGACCCTTCTACACTGAAACGCCACAGTCTCCAGGATCAAAAAACCCCGCAAAAATCAAACAGAGTAGACCAGGTCCCCTGTGCAATGGGCAATTCCCCACCTCATTTAAACCACAGTTCAAAGGTTCAATGTTTTAGCGTCTAGGGACAGAGTTGTAGCCGAAATACTCTTCAGGATTCAGTGGGATATCCTTCTTCTGTTTTTTTCCCTCAAAACAGTGGCACAGCTCTCTTGCAAAACATATTAAGAAATACGGTAAAGTTTCACACCATTTAAGTATTAAGGCAGATGGGTAATTCATACTCAAGATATCCAGATACTTTGAGGGGTGATCCAAAGTCTGCTCAGCTCCACAGAGAGGAGACTCACAGAAATCTCCATGAGCTCTGGATTAAGCCCAGCAGGCATCTACCGGAAAGGGCAAAGAAAAAAGCCAGTTTATTCAGTTGCACTAAAACAGACAAACTAGATAAAAATAAAACGTATGAGCGACCAGGCCACGTGTCTACAAGGGGCACAAGTTTCCATCGACCTCTGTGCCTCAGGGATATGAAATAATTGTGATTCTTATGTGCCAAAAAAGCCCTGTGTAAATATTGCTCATTGCTAAACAAAACAAAAGGTTGTTTGACCAAATCAGATGTGACAAAACAAAAAAGAACACCACAAGGAAGTAAACATGTGAAGTCCACATTTTCTGAGGAACTCTGAATAATGCTCTAAATGAATATTTTGGAGCTTGGTTTTGTGCAGGTGTTAGGAAGTTTTATATTCAGAATGCCTGGAATATTTTCTTCACTACGGGGAAATTAATAAATACTAGTACGCTTGAGTCTTTTGTGCCAATACTAACCATTAACTTCTGGCTTCGAGCCACAACTGTCTACTTTGCAGTGGATTCTGCCACCAAGGGAAAGGTCATTACGGGCCTGTACTTTCTTCTCATTAGTGTGTTCCAAAATAATTAACAGAAGTCGTTCAGCAGATGGTTCCCTTTCTGTCAGCAATTACCTACAGTTTAATGGGTTATCCTGGATTCTGCACCATGAGTGGGTGAGGCTGGAAGGAAAATTAAAATGTGTGATCTTTGATCCACCCACTTGTAATTAGTTCTTAGGGTTTTACATAATAGAAAATATAAAGGAGGTGGGGGAGAGGAAATGAAATCATTATAAACCAAGAGATCACCAGCAGCCATGTAAAGCTGTGATTACGTTATCCAACAGCATCTCATTGCTGCACAGGCATGGAGTTGTAATTGTTTCAGCTGGGGATTTGAAGATTTACTAATTGTATGTTTTTCAGTGACCTAGTTTGGAGATTCAGCAGGAAGCCACAAGAAATATAGGAGATTCTGTGTTTGTAAACTGAAGATGATGATCTCTTCTTGCCCTTGCAGCAGCCAGAGGCCCATCCAAGAGAGGATGAGCAAGGAGCCAAGCTCTCTGCTACAATCGGAGAGAAAAAGTACCCTTACCCCAGGAGTTTACATTGTCAGCAAACACAGACTGGTCAGGAACTGGGATTGCTCACTTCATTTACAAAAGGAAAACCAAAACTTACATCAAGAATTTAAGGGCTGCCTCTTCAAAAAGCCTGAAGCAGTTTCCATTCCATTAGAAGCACTGGGGTTCAGGCAGCTCTAAACTTTCACTTCCCTCCAGCCGCAAAGGATCAACTTCACCTGAGCTCAGTTCTATGGTCCAGACGCCCCTTCACTTCAACAAGAAGAGGGTCTGAGTCACCCTGCAGAGACTCTGCCTTTATCTCCTCTGGCTGCAGGAGGAAGCCTCTGTAGAAGAAATCACACTGATTGGAACACTCCAGTTTCTATGGAATAATGATAATAAAAATTAGCCCATCCTAATTATTGTTAGCATTTCTTCTATTCTTAGCTCCACTGTCACAGAGGTAGATGCCCCATCCCTGGAGACATCCCAGGCCAAGCTGGATGGGGCTCTGAGCAACCTGAGCTGGTGAAGATGTCCCTGCTCATGGCAGGGGTGGCACTGGATGAGCTGTGAAGTTCCCTTCCTGCCCAAACCGTTCTATGATTCTATGATTCTGTGAAAGGCCATGGTCCAACTTCTGTGCATTTTTTTCCTAGCACTGTCACAAAAGAAACTTCAAAGGAGGTTTGTCAGGAGGTTTGTGAGGTACCTGTGTGCAAGAATTTTGATTGTTTCCTCCAAGCACGGGACAGAGCACAAGATCCAGTATGCATGCAATGAAGACGAACACCAGGGTCCTGTGTAAAGCTTCTTGACCTTGATTGGGAAGTGACAAATGGCATGAGAATAGGACAAGGGACAAAAAGGACTGGTACAAATGAGATGGGGAAATGCACTGGTGGTGTGACATGGTGAAAGCCACATGCTGGGACAGTTAGCTTTGCAGGAACTTTCTAGGCAGGCAGCGATGATGGCAGAGGCAGCATTGCAGTAGTGTTGAGATAGGAAGAGCTTAAACAAACTTGTAGCTCCACTGATGGACAGAAGAAAACATATCTTCACTGGAACAGGCTTCCCAGAGAGGCTGTGGAGCCTCCTTCTCTGGAGACATTCAAACCCTCCTGGACACAATCCTGTGTGACCTGCTCTGGTGACCCTGCGTTGGCAGGTGGGTTGGACTGGATGATCTCCAGAGGTCCCTTCCAAGCCCAGCCAGTCTGGGATTCTGTGATTCAAGGTATGCTGCAGAAACCACCAGTAAGTATTAGCTGTATAGGTATGTAGAAGGTTACCCATAGGTTAGCTGTAGGTATGAGAAGGGTTTGTAGGAACAGGTGCTCAAGAGCTGCAACATGAGGAGCAAGCCTTGGGTGAAGAGATGAGGTGAAAAGCACTGCTCCAAGGGAATGGATGAGACACAGCCGGGATAGGACAAGACACCACCATGGGCAATGTTGCAAGAGGAGGATGTGTGAACTGTACTAAAGTTGGGCTCAGAATAGCCTTTTTAGGGGATTTTACAAGCCAAATCCATGGCCAAGCCTCAGGCTTGGCTCCCAGTGATGGCCAGTGAATAAGACCAGCAGAAAGTCATGCTGAAGAAGCTGTATTTTTAAAGAAGGTGTGAATCTGTTCACATTGACTGCAGTGTGAACATGCAAAGATTTCAGAGCTGCCCAAATGCTGGTAATGGTACTGGGGATTGCAGGCAACCAAGGAAATCTAGGGAGCCATTTGGGATTTTTGCACTGCGGACCTAGTTAACTGATGAGCATGTCTTTAACATTGTCCTCTGTGGCTACAATTTGAAGACAATTCTCCTCTTTTGTTTCTGGGAGAAAAAAAGTGCCCCTTAGGGAGCTGTGGTATTGGTAAAAAAAAATTACAAAAATTAAAAAGCTTTTTTACAGAAAAAGTAAAACTAATTTAACTCTTGTGTTCACGCATTCAGATAAGAGGATATTTGGAATGATGCGGGGGGTACTGAGCTTGTTGAAGCTGCGGAAATAACCACAGGGCTTCATTCGGTATAAAAGGAAGAAGCAGTCACACATATGTACATTTTAGTGGAGCTAAGGAATAAAAGCCCTGAACAAAATCATCGGCATAGGGCAGACAAGACACAAATCAAAGCAGAGCTGGTAGCATGGCTTTGAGAAATCAGAATAAAAGCCTTTTTTGGAGAAAGTGCTGTCTACAAGAGGCACTGAAACCAAGAGGCTGCCACGTATTTGATCCTGAGCATGTCCTGGCCTCTCCATACTAACGAAGAGCTCTTGTCTCCATTGCTTTCTCCTCCTAATGCACATGAGCTGTTTCTTCTCAAAACCAGCTCACTCTTCAGGCAAAAGGGTCCAATAGCATGACAGGTCTTCCAGTAGTGTCCCTTGCCATACATGAACCCAGACCCTCTGATTCTCAGGCCACTGTGGCTGGAGATGAAGGAACAACCCATTAGCTTCTATATGGAGTTAAAGCCACTAGAGGGAGTCGATGTGTTTGCATGGTTCACACAACCACTCTTCTTTCTCATTCTCCCTCTTGGAAGAGAACAGGGACAGAAGGAGGAAAACACACGGGGAAATTGCTGAGGACATTGATAAGCTCCCACCGTTGAACACTGCAGTAGCTCCACCGACTTTGGCATTTCCAGTGAGTGGGATTGCTCTGGCTTTCCAGCAGCGTTACTCAGCAGAAAATGGTCTGTTGGAGTCTGCAGGAACATCTGTCTATGTCTCAAGACCCTCAGGAGAAGCAAGGGAAACATGAGAGTCCAAAAAAAGTTGGGTGGTGGAGGTGATGGATGGAATATGCATAACCTACAAGGAAGGGCTAGAAGAATCATGTTGGTTTGGTTCATAGAGAAGGCTGCAGTAAGGGACAGGGCAGTGGACTTGGAAGGAAAAGGCTGTTTTAAAAGCATCAAGCCTCGCTTGTTCTTCATGGCCAGTGTGGGAGAATGGACTGATGGTTCATACCCTCCATCTCAGGGTCCAGAAAGACTCACCCTTGCATCATTGCAGCAAACTGAGGTAGGAAACCTCTTGAGATCCCCAAGCCCTGCACTTCCATGAGTTGTTGCTCTGCACACCACAACCCAAAGGCAAGGAAGCACTTTGGTATTCCCTTTTGGAATGAGTACTGTGGTTAGTAAAGAGGCAAGAATGTCCTTTGGCATACAGAGTACATTGAAAGCCACGGGGCCAGTTAACCATTCTTTCCTCCATGCTTCATGACAGCCCAGCCATACGCTGCCCAGTGTGCATCACAGACTTAGACAAACTTGGTCCTCTCCCAATGGGGACCATGCACCGCTTCATCCAACTTTGCTACCCAAACCCACAGCAACCTTCACAGCACGAAGGAGTTGCTCTGCCTCTTCATTGCCCCTTGCGGGCAATGGGGACACCTTGGGGACAGACATCCTCCAGAAGAGAAGTTTGGCTGCTAGCCTTTAAACTAAGCAGCCACAACTCTGTAAATGGGCTTTGAAAAGATTAAGTTTTGCAGGCTCAGGCAAGACCAGTGAGATTCTGAGACGGAGGGACCCCTTCTTATAGTCTGGTCTGGACTGTCAGAACATCCTGTGTCCTCTGCAGGCTGTCTGGACAGATGATGACGAAAAGATGGTGGCTGAAGGTTACATTTATGAGCACCCAAAGAAGGGTCTGGAAGCAGAACTGCACTTTTCCTTACTATACATATTAAGTAATCTAATTGCTCTGTTTTTACAAAGCGAATTCAAGCCATTCAGGGAAGAGATGTCAGGAATGTCCTTGTGACAAATGGGGTTTTCATCAGCAAATTATGAGCCCAAACTGAATTTCCTGGAGGAATGTACCAGTTTCAACCAAATTTTTTCAAGTTGCTTGGGTCTGGCTCTATATTTCTCATGAGTTAAAGGCTGTCCTGAAAAGCCCTTCAGGGAATTCAAGGAAATATTCTTTGCCTGACATCTGGGAGAACATCTACTGTTCCCTTTGTCAAGGCTCAGTTGATGTGCAGAGATTCACAGCAATCTAAATGTGCATCTAACCTTCTCCAAAAAAAACTATAAGTTCCCTTGCAAGCCACACTGTAAGCCTCTTTTTTAGACACTCAATAATCAAGATGACTAAAATACAACTAGTAAAAGCAGAGTTAGTAAAAAACAGGAAATAAAATTGCAATAAACTCTTCTTTTTTTCTTCATTCAAATTAAATGTTCTGTCAAAACTAAGTGTCACAAACACTTCAGCACCATGGTAGCATCATCTGTCTGTTCCCACCAGTGGCCTTGCCCAGTAAGCAATGCTGTAGTTGAATGAACATACTTGATTTGGAGAGATGCAGGACCCACCACACTGAGCTCTTCACCCATGAACGTTCAGTCTGGTTTTAATACAAATAAGTAAGCCTGCTATGCAAATTCACCAGCCTTCCTCAGTGGGATCTGTGCCTCCAGTTTGCTCAAGGAGATTTTCTTTTGAGAAACCTTTCTACATCTTTATCTTTCTATCTGTAAGCTTCCACGTTTGCCTGGATGCTGGCACGACAGAGTGACTGCTCTCAAGTTCCCCAAATAAAGTACTGACAAATTTATTGTCTGCAATAATATTTTCCTATCTCTGTGAGGTGGGTTGAACCTATTCCACTTTCCCCTTAGTAAAAAATAACACTAGTGGCAGTAATTTATGTTTTGGTCAAGGCCAAGAGGACTAATTAGACCATATTAAGCTGAACTGTGCAGCCAGTTCCTGCTCTTCTCTCTGGTACAGATCCCATATGCCATACGCATCCTCCTGTCGGTCTTCATGAATGGCTGTTCACAGGCTGGAAAGAGCATTTTGTTAACAGATATTTGTGCAGTTCCTTAGTAGGAACTTCCACTCTTTCCGGGATTCCTTAATCATTTCCCTAACAACCATGGATAACAAACGTGACCCTCTCATGAAAAATGAGGTTAGGTCTATAAACATGTTATTAAGATTAAATGAAGCTTTTAGTAGAAGAGGTTAGTTGGGGGTCTTTGCTAGGCAGTTAGCCCCTGGAAACTTGAATGTAAATAGAAAACAATTAAAACCGGAGCCCCAAAGGATACTGCACTCAACCAGGGAGGCTGTAATTAGGTTTCTGCTGCTGTTAATCGCTTCTAAAGTGAGTGATCATAAATTATGATGGTGTTCAGAATCCTCCAAGAGCACAGTCTGAAAAACCTTCTTTTCTGAGCCGGCTTGGGAAGGGAAGAGAGGGAGAAAGGGGAAAAGAGGGAAAGAGAAGAGAAGAGAAGAGAAGAGAAGAGAAGAGAAGAGAAGAGAAGAGAAGAGAAGAGAAGAGAAGAGAAGAGAAGAGAAGAGAAGAGAGAGGAGAGGAGAGGAGAGGAGAGGAGAGGAGAGGAGAGGAGAGGAGAGGAGAGGAGAGGAGAGAAGAGAAGAGAAGAGAAGAGAAGAGAAGAGAAGAGAAGAGAAGAGAAGAGAAGAGAAGAGAAGAGAAGAGAAGAGAAGAGAAGAGAAGAATAAAAGTGAAAGGAGAGGAGAGGAGAGGAGAGGAGAGGAGAGGAGAGGAGAGGAGAGGAGAGGAGAGGAGAGGAGAGGAGAAGAAAGAAGAGAAGAAGAGAGGAGAAGAGAAGAGAAGAGAAGAGAAGAGAAGAGAAGAGAAGAGAAGAGAAGAGAAGAGAAGACCTCATTCCTGCTTTTCCACATGTATCAGTCAGACTTCTAAATTAAAGTTCTAAATTATAGTTGGAATGGGAAGCTTAGGCTAAACCAAATCCCAGCATTGCTACTTGTTTTTAAACACACACACACACACACGCACACATACACGCATGCATAGTTAGTTAAATGGAGAAAACGTACCTCCAAATATCATATTTAATTTCATTAGCTACTGTTGTTTTCTTGGAATCCAGTTATAGCACATGAAGATAAACATTCTCTGAGTGATAAGGGTCTGTTTATAAACTCTGTTTGGGATGAAAGAAGCCCTAGCTGGTGTGTTTTTATAGTAGGGTTAATGGTGCTTTACTAATCCTTTGCCTGTGACCAAAAAACACAGACATCTTGACTTTCCTGTGAGATGCACATGCATTTTCCGTCTTCCCAGGCCCTCAGCATGTAACTGGAAGACAATGCACCACCCCTAGGCTCTGCGAGCGTGAATTGCGAAGCAGCGGCATCACATTCCTGAGACTTCACCACTAGACACTGAGTGTTCCCGGATAACAGAATTAATTCAACACATTATTATTTTAGAGTTTGGCTTTGGTTTTTTGATTTTTTTTTTTTCTTTTTAAATGAAAACCACCACAGCAAATGCTCTGCACCCTCCGAGCTCTCACACAGGTTCTACCTAAGCACCCTGCATGTCCACCCGGGACTCCTGGTGCAGTGTCTGTGGGAGGATTTGAGCCAAATGTGAGACCCACAGGACAGCGAAGGCTCCAGCCTTATTTTCAGTGAGTCCATCGCTGCACCTACATCCCTCTCGCCAGCTCCCCGCCATGCACACGTCATCGCCCATGGCCACGCTGCCCTCAGCTTCCTCAACCACATCCTTTTGGCTGCTCTGTTTCAGCTCCTCGCTGGTAAACTGAATTGGAGGCTTCCTCCCCCCACCAGCCCCTCTGCGTGGTGCAAAGCCCATCCTTCCCAAAAGGTCAGGGTTCTCTGTTTTTCCAACCTTCTGTTTCGAATTTAAGAGACAATGGCTCGCAGAGAGCTGAGCGGGGGTAATATGCCGCAGTGCTGAGTCACAGGAGTCCAAGCTGAATTTTCTGTTAATGCTGAAACACGGCCTTAATTACGATATTATACAGAATTATTCTCTGACCAAAGAATGCTACAATGCTGAGACAAATGGATTGTTTGTGCCCTTGCACATCCACCACCAGACCGCCTAGACACTGTGGGTTGAGAAAAACTGCAAACATCTGCTTCCATAAGTAATGTACTGGTGATACCTGTTTTGTTAACAGCTGATGTTGCGTGCCTCTGCGACACCTCTCAGCAGTGCTTGCAGCCCTCCTTGCCACCCACCCATGTGGAGGACCCTCCTACATCCTCTCCGTGGCTTGAAGCCATAGTAACTCTAGTAGGGCTGCTAGCAGGATTGGCCCAGGAGGAGACACTGACCCTCACTGGGTCCTTGTCTCTTGTACCAGCTCTCCAGCTGAACGTAGTATTTAAGGTCAGAAATCTTGTTTCCAGAGAAAGCCAAGGAAGGATTTGTGTGGATGCCAGAAAAGACAATAACAAAGATAAACATCAACCCAAAGGCCTAGTTTTGAGACATTAACTGGAAGACAATGCACCATTAATGTCCCTCATGAACTGATGGTGATGGGAAGACGTTTCTGTAGGTATAAGTTAGTCTAAATTTGCCTCTTGCAATGTGTCCTGCTTACCCCTCAAGCTGCTCTCAGCATCAGGATCCTATGAAAGCAAATAGCTGTTGTAGCCCACAGTTCTTACTTGCCTTTCCCTGCTATGAAGAATAGCAGCCCAGACTGCTACCCCTTTACAAAAGAACCCCCAGCCTGGCTATAGGCTGCAGTGGAGCAACCACGATTCTCTGCAGATAACCCTCCTCCACCAGACCCATCTCAGCACACAGCTGTTTCTCAGATCAGTGTTGGATAGATGGATGCCTACACCAGGAGGTGTGATTCTCCCTCTATGATCTGTCAAAAGCTACTACTGAAATACGTCTAATGGGAAAACACTCAGGATAAAAGCCAAATAAACATGAACTGGAAGAAAGAAATGGGCCATCCTTTATCTTTGTCAGATATAGCACCAACCCTCCCTCTCCCAGACAGCACTGATACCTGAAATATCTACACACTGTCTCTAGGTAGGGATGAAGCAGGGCTGTTTCGGTACATTGACATTTCTCCGAGGGTTGATAAAGCATCTGGCTTTGCCTAAGAAATGGCTGACTGGCTATATGCTGCTCTGATTTCCTTCCCAATGTTCAACTCACTGAATCCATTTCTCCAGGCTCATTAAGCCCTGTGCTGCAGTGACAGAACATCACGTTTCTAGCAGGGTGCTGCGACACTGCCAGCAGAGAGCTCTAGACGAAGACAGAGGTCTATCTAGTCAGGAGGAAGAACAACCATGGGTATCTCTGGCAAATCCAAGTGCTTAGCTGAAATTAAAAGGTTTGCAGCCACATGTTACTTTATTTTGATGACTTTCCCAAGAGAAGTTTGAAGCAAGGCATGGGATACTGCCCATGGCGTAATTTCGTAATGAATATCAGCACAGACTTTTTAATGTACCACTTGTTGCTGTGCAGTCAGAATCACTCTCTCTGAAGGCCTCATCCTGTCTGCGAAAAGTTAATAACCTTCAACTTTTCTTACCAGCTGGAGGCGGTACATGTTCATATCGCCATAGGCTGCAGAGCATCTAAACCTTTAGCTTTGGAGCAATGTCCTGCAGGAACATGGCCAGCCCAGAGGAGACTGTGAGAAATCCTGTCCTCTGGAGAGTCCTGTTTATTTTAAGCAAAACAGCTAGTTTACATGTTGGCCTTTTAAGCAAAATACTCCGGTTCATTCTGCCCTGGATTTAGTTATGTAACCAAATCGCTATGTTTTTTAAATAATCTAAATGGAATGTGTAATGTTGCCTCCCAAGGGAAAGGGCCTGATTCTTTTTTTTTTACAGCTAGTGCCTTCACACAGGTGAGACTTCACCAATTTCAATGCAATTCAGCTTGAAAACTGCATTGTTTATCTCTGCCTCACACCCAGGAAAACTGAGGCGTAGAAAAACTGAAGTGTATAGACCAAAACTACTGAGTAAAATAACATCAGAACCAGGATCTGATGCAACACTCTTGAGACCTGGGCTGTCCGCTCACTGGTATCGCCTCCTGCCATGGCAAGGCATTGGAAATGATCCAAGGTGACTTGAATGTTACCACCCTCTGGCAGTGTGATATTCCCAGAGGACAGCAGACTCAGCCTTTGATTAACTCAAGATGCACCAGGGAAGGTTCAGATTGGATATTAGGAAACATTTATTCAAGAAAAGGGTTGTCAGACATTGGAACAGGCTGCCCAGGGCAGTGGTGGAGTCACCATCCCTGGAGGTATTTAAAAGACATATAGATGAGGTTCTTAGGGACATGGTTTAGTGCTAGAGTTAGGTTATGGTTGAACTTGATGATCTTGAGAGTCTCTTCCAACCAAAATGATTTTATGACCCAAGTTGCCCTGAGTTGTGGCCCATCTCTTCCTGATTTCCACATCAGTGCCAGACCTTGTCCCTAGGCTGTGCCACCTGACAGAAGGTGGCCCGTGGCTTAGAAATGTGGTGTAACTTGTTTAAACTCCCAGTTATGGAAGGTGTGTGTCTTGGGGCTGAAACACCCTGGGGAGTGGGGGTTGGACATTGGTGTCAGGAGAAGTAACATTAAACCCAGTAGCTGTGGTCAGAAGTTCCACAATGTGATGCAGTGAGGTATCAGTGTATGAATTTGCCCTTTCAAGTTTTCTTTCAAGATGTATCACACATTTCTCCCTGCCTCACATAAGCTTCGTCAGAGCTGGCCAGGTCTTGGCAGGCAGGGATGAGTTTCTTCATAGCTTTTTGTGTCTAACATCTTCCCACAGGTCTGATCTTCTTCCTGGACAGCACTGATTTGAAGAGGGTGAACTAAGTTTTTTCTCAAAGTCAAAATCACAAGTTTGAAGGTTGAAGTGTGTTTTTGGCAATCTACACTACAGGCACGTGGATCATGCACTACAGGCACATGTATTATAAACTTCTGCATTTGTGTTAATTGACCCCTGGCAACTCAGTATGAGCAGACTGCATCCTTATACCCATTTGGGGGCCTGTGTCCTTGGATCCTACCTTGGGGCTGATACACAGAAAGGGTCATGAATCCTCTTGAGGTGCTATCTACTGGAGTCACTCTTTTGGTCAAAGATCTTTATTTTTGCTTACTACAGGACACCAATATCATATTTGTCTGCCTCTGTACTTTTTTCCAGCTCAGACCAAGATCTGCTGTCACTTGCAATTGCCATCATCTGGGTAAACCAGAACACAGAATTTCTGGAAAACTGGCTTTTGTGAGATTTCCAACCCAAATTAATGAGTTGTAGAGAAACACAGCCTTTGAAGTATGTAGAGACAACATCAAGCTCTCAGTTTTCTTGAACTCAAAGAACTCCTAATCCTCAATCCCTTCCCTGCAATTAGAGCAAGGACAGTTGGTGCCCTCCACACACCATATGACCAATAATGCCGTGTTTTGGCTTGGAAGCACCTATACTAGCAAGGAGCTGCCATGTAAGTTAGAAGTCCAGCCTAAACCATGTGTGGTTAGCAGCAGCTCTGAATTTTTGCAGTGCCTATTTATACAATTGGGATTGACTTTAAATTCTACAGCTTACTTTCTCTTTTGTCACAGTATTGTGCAAAGAAGTGAAACCCCAATCTTGTAACTGATCCTTATACTGTCAGTGCAAGATGCACAGCTAAATTTCTTATGTATGAGCCCTGACATGGCAGATGGCTCTATCCTGTGTTGAATTATGGAGCATATTTTAACATACATAGTTGCTCGATACACCTTAATTATACCACAGGAGGGAGCTTGTATGGTTTAGGCTGAAAGTTCCAGTCTCCAAAACATATCAAACACCTATTAATATGACCATAGAAGCTGATCATTTTAGGTGACTTGTGTATAAAGAGATAATAAATATAAAATATTGTGAGGGAAAAATTGCCAGGCTGCTTTTGAAGCCCTGCATTCTTCTTCAATGTGCACTTCTTCATTTATGCTAACATTGAATATACATGCCACGGTTCAGTCCCTCTTGGACATGGTGGGGTTCTTCCACCTCTTCCCAGATGAGCTGGGATGACATTGACCTCAGCAGGATGAACCCTGCTGCAAGCCTCCCCTCCATCTTCTCCCTTCCCTCTCACCCCTCTCTCTTTACCTTCCTTCTCATGCAGGGACACAAGGTGGTTGGCAGGTACAAGTGGTGTGTCCTCACCAGTGGTCACTTTGGTCTTCCTCTTTCCATGCCCCATGTGCAAGCCTAAAGCATGTTACAAGCAACTCAATACCTCTGTCTTTTCTTCCACCCCCATCACTGTGGCCAAGGACTCAGAGAACAGAGGATTTGGGGTGACCCCTACTGAACCTGGCCCTGTAAGACGCCTGGCACCTTGTCCTCCTCATGGGTAAGCTCATCACCCGGTCCTGTGCTTCCCTCACCGTGTTTGGCCGTGTTCCTCAAAGCCAGTGTGCTTTGGCTGCTTCTCTCCGAGTTCTCTGCTTCTCAACCCCAGAGTTATTTCAGGCAGCACTGCACGGTTTCCCTTCCAAGGGCTTATGAAACGCTCTTCTGGGACTCTTCACCTGACTCATTGTTTCCTCTGTCACCCCATGCTGGGAAGCACCACTGTGCCAATGACTTCTTTGGGAAGCTCCTGAGGAGAAGAGAGCAAGAGTAGCCAGGCAGAGCCTTTAACCCACAAGTTTATCTCCACAGGCTCAGAAGAGAGGGGTTTTTTGGGGTTTCTGGGGGGCTTTTTATTTTGTTTTGTTTTGTTTTGTTTCAGTAGTTTCTCTGCTTTAGCTCCTTCTTGCTTTGAAGAGATTTGCTTTCACTTTAGATGACACCCCACTCACACTTTGGGCATCTCTCAGGCCAGACTAGAGTGCTACAATAGGGACCGCTCCATACTTAGCAGGACACTCCAAATTGCTAAATGCCGTATAACCACACCCATCATCAAAGGCCCATACGCTCCCATTTCATCCGCTAAA
Organism: Nesoenas mayeri; assembly: GCF_963082525.1. Classification (NCBI taxonomy): domain Eukaryota; kingdom Metazoa; phylum Chordata; class Aves; order Columbiformes; family Columbidae; genus Nesoenas; species Nesoenas mayeri. Next base: position 4,699,787 of record NC_137548.1, on the reverse strand, counting down.
TTACAAACCACAGAATGACTTTGTTTTATTCAATGGCAAACAGCCTGACATGGAAGCCACCCACCTTCAAAGTGCTTTTGTTTGTTTGTTTGCTATCTTACTCAGACTGGCTTTTCCTGCCACCATCTCGCTCCTTGTGTCAGAGCAGCCACTTACGAATGCGGACATGCTTTTCATTTCATGTGTTTTTTTCCTGAAATTGCAATTTCTGCCTCATGGTTTTCAGCTGGAAGGAAGGAAATGGCTATCTTGGTACAGACAAAATTAATCCTTTTTCTTCATGTACAGTTTTCTCCCATCCACTGTTTTTATTTTAAGAATTTTTTTTTTCCCTGAAACTTTTAAATACATTATTTATCAGCGTTGAGGTCAGTGATTTCCAAGCATGAACAAGTATGGTCCCAAATCTACAAACTACTTCCCATCTAACATATTCTGCTTTCTTTATTGCTCCTCTTCTTAAAAATCACAACATCTCTGATGAAGAGAACAACAAATTCTTCTGCTGAGACGCAGACAGGGACCCATCTATTATATATGTTAACAAATACAGGCTTCACATAGATATCTTATGACCTCCACCCACTCTCTTTCAGCCCAGCTTCTTGCAGAGACAAGGCCCTGTTTGATCAGATTACGTGTCCATCTGCCTGTCACTCCTCACCAATTACTGTGGAATTCCCTGGCCATTTTCGGTTGGGTTTGATGAGGTCTTCAAGATGTTAAGTTCCTACAAGGTCAGTGAAAAATTAAAAGGGTGGCCAGAGAGAAAAGTTGAAGCAGGAGATCTACTCTTATGAAATATCATCAAATCCACATGGGTACTCACATTCGAATCACAAACCATTGGAAACTGAGACTTATTAAACCCATTGCTGGTGGAATAGCTCAGACTTTCTCTCTGTTTCTGTTTTTGTTTGTTTGCTTGCTTGTTTGTACATTTGCTAGAACAAAGAGCTTGCTCTAGTGGAGTGCTACAAACTTCACAGATGCAACCCAAACACAGTTCTGCCATCCAGACCCACATCCAAACCGACCCCAGCTGAGACCCATAAGGAGCAACACAGACAAGGAACAACTGTGGGAGGGAGTTTGCTCTGAATTTTGGTGTCCCTTGTCTGTGAAGAGTCTGGATACACCCCAGTCTTGTTTTTCTTGTAGATCCCACAGATCTAACAGTACAGCACAGATTCCCATACTTGGGATATCGTGTCCAGTTTTTGACATGCCCTCAGTTCCTGAAGGATATTGAGAAACTGAAAAAGCTACAAATATAGCTTTATCAGGGCTTCTTCTCAGTAAGGGCAGGCACTGTAACAAGGTCTTGAAGCACAAGGGGTTCAGATTCAACATTAAGAGAAATGCTGTCATCAGAAGGTGGTGCAGCACTGAGACAAGTCACTCAGGAGGTGGTGGCAATCTCCATCCTTCGAGGTTTTCAAGGCTACAGTCATCGCTGATCAGATCCCATTCCAAGCAGAACCCACAGACCTGCAGAGATCTGTTCCCACTGATATTTATGTCATTCTGTGAACATCATTTTCTTCTTCTTTCTTTCTTTCTTTCTTTCTTTCTTTCTCTCTTTCTCTCTTTCTCTCTTTCTCTCTTTCTCTCTTTCTCTCTTTCTCTCTTTCTTTCTCTCTCTCTTTCTCTCTCTCTTTCTCTCTCTCTTTCTCTCTCTTTCTCTCTTTCTCTCTTTCTCTCTTTCTTTCTCTCTTTCTCTCTTTCTCTCTTTCTTTCTCTCTTTCTCTCTCTCTTTCTCTCTCTTTCTCTCTCTTTCTCTCTTTCTCTCTTTCTTTCTCTCTCTCTCTTTCTTTCTCTCTTTCTCTCTCTCTCTTTCTCTCTCTCTTTCTCTCTTTATCTCTCTCTTTCGTTCTTTCTCTCTTTCTCTCTTTCTTTCTTTCTTTCTCTCTCTCTTTCTCTCTTTCTTTCTCTCTCTTTCTCTCTTTTTTCTCTCTTTCTCTTTCTTTCTTTCTTTCTTTCTTTCTTTCTCTCTCTCTTTCTTTCTTTCTTTCTCTCTTCCTTTCTCCCTTTCTTCCTTTCTTCCTTTCTCTCTTTCTCTCTCTCTTTCTCTCTTTCTCTCTTTCTCTCTCTTTCTTTCTCTCTTTATTTTTCTTTTTATTCCACTTTGTTTTTAAAGAAGGAAAAAAAGTTTGGCTAGATTGGCTCAGTAAAACCCCCTCCTCTACCTGCATATTCTCTTCTTCTGTGACTGGATTTTTCAAGTTTTAAAATACCCATTCCTTGGATAAAGAAGGCACCAGAGGCTAGTCTTCTGCCTGCCCTTTCTTGGCATGATAGCAAAAAAAATCACTGATTTTTTTCTGTTCTTCACCCTGTCATTCCTGTGTGTTTTCACAGCTTCATTCATAAGTGTGTGCTCAGAATCCACAGAACCCCAACTTGCAGCAATCAAGAGCTGAGTGGGTTGCCCACGTTAACTCTCAAGATTAATTAGTTTGAAAGAAAAGACAGCACTGATGCGGCTCCTGCTACTTGCCCTGTCACAGGCTGGTCCTTAGCACTGAATTTAAAGTGGAGGGAAAGAGCCAAAATCATCTCTCAGCTCAAAAGAGCATTTTCAGCTCATTAATCTAAGTTTTCACAAACCAACTCCTGCCCCAACTCTGAGGCACAAGATGATGTTTAATAGAAATCTTTATGCATAACAGCAATGAAACTTTGAAAGCACAAAGAGTCATAGGCAAAATACACCCAAATGCCCCATGAGGACTATGTTTCCCTTTCTTTTTAATCAGTATGACACCAAAACTATTTAGTTTCATAAAAACTGTGGATTCCTCACTGAGCACATCTGTGTCCACCAATGCCTAATCTTGGACAGCTTCTCCCTAACTCCATTTTGGAAATGTCTTCCCATATAAGCAGGTCAAGGCAATAGTATAGATGTTGTAATTTCAAGGAGCTATCTTAGAGAGAACAGAAATAGCTAATGTATATCCAGATCTCACAGAGGCCTTCAGTTCTGATGAATGATCACTATATTTTTCTCTTTTGCCTAAAAAAAAATAAGGAAATAGCCCCAGGGTCACTTATGGGCACTTCCTCTGCTTATACTTCTGATTTGTGAGGCAGACTGATAAAAAAATTAGAGTTACAATGGACTAAATATATTCAGATTCAGAATATAAATTTCACTTAAAGTCAGTTTGCGATTGCTAAAGACTCAGATTCACTAACTAGCTTGTCTGAATATTGTCATGAAAATCTAAGCTTTATTGAGTGCTAAAAGCCTTAAAAAAGATGGAAACATATGAAAATAAAAGGATAAATTCCCTGCTACCACCACCACTCTGAGTGCAAAAGAGAACCAAACCATAACAATGGGCTCATTACAAATGCTCCATCATTTTGTAATAACCAAGCACTTAAAATGTTCTTGGTAGCTGCTCTGAGGATGTCATTTTTTTCATTATGAGTCGTATTTAGTACATAATTTATAGCTGGCAGGACAGGGATAATCCTACAGTATGAATGTTCTGCAAGACTGCTGTAATTACAGCAGTGCTGTGGTTGTGGGCTTTGTGGAACTGATACTCCTTTTTTAATTGTGGAGACGATAAGATCAAATCCAACACCGTGTTTCTCAGCGGCAGGTTTGCGGCTGTAACCGTAGCTGCCGGCTGCTTTCCTGGTCATCTGCTCTCCCTCTGGGAGCCTACAGATGATGTGAGGAATGCAGAAATGAGGACTGCAGGCTCCAAACCCACCTCTTAGGGCAGTTTGTTGGAAAGGTAGACACCCGTTGCATGTGTGTCTCAATATCAGGAACTACTATGAGAGATATCCAGCTTTTTGGGTGAGATGGGCTGAGAGCAGAGGACCTCTCACCATGGATGCAATGCCACAGCCCCTCTGTGGAACCCATCAAGTCCATCCATCACCCACCCACCTACCGCATCCCATGTCCACGGTCACAGATCATCTCCCAGAACACAGCATTTTGTCTCGCCACAAATTCACTTTTTTCCTCCATCTTCTGACCCCCAAACCATCAACCAGTTAGAGCCTGGCCTCCTTGGAAACAATAACAGAGCGCAAGCAATTTAAATGAATAGGCAGATGGGATAAAACCAAGCAAAACATCCAGATGTTTCTATTCCATCACTTTTGGTTTGTGCTCCGTTTTCTCCAGTAAGTCACTAAAATACTTTGATGTGAGAATTTTATATTGGTGATGGCTTTGTATCAGCCAAGTCACCAGACAATAATCCCCTGGTGTAGATGCTAATTGGCTTTGTCGTGTTCTTAGGACAAAGCGGGGGAAAAAAACCCTAAAACAATTCTCTACTAAAATAACTTTAGAAAATAAATATTTTGGCCTCATCTTGCAAAAAGTCAGTGTGACATTTAGAGGAAGCTAAGAAAAGGAGTCTTTCCTGCTTTAGGAAGAAACTTTGCTTAACTGGGTCCTATTAACTTCGTCATACTATTGCTTGGGCACTGTTTGGTATTAGTCACTAGCTGCTCCTTCTCAGCTTTATCCAATTTAATTTCAAATATAGTGCAAACAGATGCCTTTATGTTTCATTTTAAAATCATTTATTGTTCTACATGTAGCAAAGAAGCTTAAAAAAGAATGCGAAAGAATTGCCAGAAAGGTTTGGGTTTTTTTTAAAAAGATATATATATATAATTGCAGTTGTGGTTGCTGTGGTTTCTTTTGGGTGGATCAGAAAAAAATCAAGTCTTCCTTCCTCGGGGATATAAGGGGAAAAGAAAAGAAGAAAAAAAAAGATGAAGAGGAAAACTCATTCCCATGTCTAGTGCTTTTTATCAGTAATGGAATGAAGCAATCAGGTTTAAGGGCTTGTCTAGACGGAGGACTCTGGCACTGATGAAGCTCCCGCAGTGTAGCAAAGTCTCTGCAAGTCCCAAATGCCGTTCAGAGCAGCAAAAGAAGCCACAGGGGTGCAAAGCCACCATGTAAAGTCAGGGGGCTCCATGCCCTGCAAAATCCCAGCTCAGGCAAGGCGATCCAGCTTGTTTATACAGGGGAGAACCAAACAAAATTTGAGAAATTGCTTTTCTTATTTATTTATCAAAGGTCCTCAAAGCAACATTACCAGCACAACATAGCTTTTGATCAATTAAAATATTTCAACAATTGCTTCTTTTGAAAGGGATGGGGTTGTAAATGAAGAATGGTGAATAATTGCTGAGCCCAATCCATAAGTCCAGTTTTTAAAAGAAGCTTATTTTAGGTAGAAATATAACAAGCAAACAAACGAGCAAAATTTTCTTTGAAAAGTTTTCTGACTGAGACCCATAATAACAGAGTGATACCTTGGTTTTACACCACTGTTTGTCAACAGAACTTAAAGCACATGCTGAGCCGCTCCATGTCATTATCACCATTTTATTGGCAAGGACACGACGTGACTTCCCAAAAGCTTCACAACAATTCATGGCAGCACCAGAGCAAGTGAGCAGATCTCCTGAACTCGGTCCTACATTCAGCCTGTTCGGTGGTGCTACCTGCCATTTGGATGTCTGTGGCAGGTTAAGCCCAGCTGGGTTAATTTTGCCATCTACTTTTTGCAGAAATGATGAGCGGCGTTATTCATGTGCTTCCTGCATGATGTCCCTTTTGGTGGCTGTGTTGGGACAGCTGGGAATGTTGGAAGTCCTGGAGAGCCCTTTATCCATTTATATAAATAGTCCAGAGCTTGGTTTATCCATAGACCTGACAGACTGGGGGCCAAATCCTGCTCTCAGCATCCCTTGCATGACTCTTACAGAGCTGCCCAGACAGCAAATAACTGAGACTGCAGCAAAAGATGTCCCAGGGCAAAATGCTAAGAAAAATGTAGGAACAATTGGGATGCCAGGCTCCTGGGTCCTGCACTGGTTTAGGAGAGCTGCCATGAGCCTTCATGCCTCTCCCATGAGGCTTCAGGCTCTGGTGAGACCCCACCTGGAGTTCTGCATCCAGCTCTGGGTCCTCAGCACAGGACACACATGGACCTGCTGGAGAGGGGCCAGAGAAGCCACAGAAATGATCCAAGGATGGAACAGCTCTGCTGGGAGGACAGGCTGAGAGAGTTGGGATGTTCAGCTGGAGAAGAGAAGCTCTGGGGAGACCTTATTGTGGCCTTTCTGTGCTTAAAAGGGGCCAATAAGAAAGATGGGGACAGACTTTATAGCAGGGCCTGTTGCAATAGGACAACGGGTGATGGTTTTAAACTAAAGGAGGGAGGTTCAGGCTGGACATGAGGAAGAAATTGTTGGCCCTGAGGCTGGTGAGAGCCTGGCCCAGGTTGGCCAGAGAGGTGGTGGATGAACCATCCCTGGAGACATCCCAGGCCAGGCTGGACGGGGCTCTGAGCAACCTGAGCTGGTGAAGATGTCCCTGCTCATGGCAGGGGTAGCACTAGATGAGCTGGGAAGGTCCCTTCCCACCCAAACTGTTCTATGATTCTACGATTTTATAGTGATGTTGACTGGGTACATTCACACCACATGAACTCTACTTGTCCCCATGATGGAGCACTCGTGAAAGAGCTGCATCACACCAAAACCTTCCCAAAGTCCCCTGTGGAACCATCCCAGTGGGGAATCAAATTATAATAGAGCAGGTGAAGTCTGACAGCCTCAAAACACACTAAACCCCACCTAAATATTTTGAAGTTTTTCAGCCAGGCCCAGCAGAAATCACAGGAGAAAACCAGATGCATCTCAGATCAGGCCCCCGTTTCAGCCCCATTAATAGGAGAAAGAATGTTCCTCCAAAAGACCCCAGAGAAAACCTGCACGGAGTCAAAGGGGACACCATGCAGGTACAGGCAGCAAAATATAGAACTATAGGAAACAACTGGCCAGCCAGCATCATCCTGGAAAGGCTAACATTTGAATAATACTGAAAGATTTTTGCCATCCGGATCCTTCCATGAGAAAAGGCTGAAATATTTGGTGTACACATTTTTCAAAAAGAGAACATACCATACATAGTTAAAGTAATGACTAGTGCTCTTAGTCCCAGACACAAACTTTTCACTGAAGCTTTTTTTGGGCTGAGTCACGTGATTTATTCGGTTTTCTGTATCTATATATAAAACCACTCTCTTTTTTTTTTTCTTCCTGGTTCATCCTTATCCATATCCCAAAACCTGCACACTTCATAAGCTATTTTGGTTTACCACATTGCTTGGCACTTAGTATTTTTCCTATGATGTGAAAACAAAACTCTAACTTGGCTGTTGGTGGCCATTAACTGAGATGCAAATCTTCTCACTCAATTGCCAGGGCTCTAATGAGTGGTTATTACCTTTTCTGGTGGCCAGACAGCCCTATTACTCACAGACCTTAAATAGGGGTATCCCAAACCCCTAAAGCGGGAGTTGTTAGTCCCTTGTGACTTCCACCTCCCGCATGGACGGTCCTTTGGATTTTGGTGCCAAAAGCCTTGGTTTTGGGCAGAAAGCCTCAGGGCCAGCCAGAGCAGGCCTGTGCCCTGTTGGCTTTTGATCTGCTCTACAGCGCTGCCCAACTTCTGGCCCCAAAGCTTTTTTTTTCTGTGAATAAATTATAACTAAACACATCCTCAAGCTTCACTTGCCCAGTCGGAAAACTACTCTGCTCAGCCACACACATGACATCATCATCAATTTTAGTTACAGGAAAATAAAACCAGGATTACCTGCAATTTTAGTGCCAGGAGAAGAAGGGGGAAAAAAAAGTATGGGGCCTCCTTTGGGGCTTGGTTGTTGCATTTATCTTTTATTTCTTTTTAACTCTGACCTTTCTTCATGTTTGTTTGCCATCAGAGATGCCACTCAAGGTGCAGGGAGACTTTGAATGGAGAACAGAAAGACTTTTCCCACGGGAGCACATTAACAGGGGGCTCTCCAAGCTGTCTCTGACAAATCGCATGTTTTTTTCTCCCATGTGTGAACATACAGGGAGAACTTGGCAAAACCTTTGCCTGGCCATGACCACCACTGCCTGTGCTCAGAGCTGGGCTTAGGCCCAAGAGCCCATCTAGGATCACTCTCCATAGGGTCTTGCCTCTGCTTTCCCTCCTACAAGCTCGGGGACCCCTCAGAACCATCCCGCAGGGTCCCCAGCCCTGCACTGGGGGCTGAGGATGCATCTGCTGGGATGTTTGATGCCCTTTGCTAGGAGCACACTTTCTACTTGGAGAAAATCACCCAGATATCTGCCTGACTCGGTTAAATTGCAGTTTCTCAGGCTCTGGAGAGGTATGTGTGCCCAGTCGCTGGCTCCCAGAGCTCCCATGTACTTTCCTGAGCTGAGCGCTTGCTGCCAGCTCCGTTGTTCTGCCCCCCACCAAGTCCCTATTGTTCGTGTCCCTTGCTGGTGGCAGCGCATCTGGCTCCGCAAAACTCCTCCTGAGCAGGGGCCCAGGCTGCGAGATTTGGTGTGTCTTGTTTTTTTTATTCTGAGAATGATTCTGAATGATCGTTTTTAGGGGAGCAGCTACAGGCTCCACAAATGGAGCTGACTTGCAAAAAGATGGTGTTGGGCTGGAGGGTCAGTAAACCAGGTGCTTTGGTGAGATGGCAAAATGGGAGCCCAAAGACTGAGGATCCAAATTGACACATTGGCTCTAAAAACTTGCAGAAAAAGCCCTTTTTTTTGCTTTTCTCATCTCTAGCAGGTACTGCCCCACTGATGGCAAAGTGGGGAGAAGTAATAAAGAGAAAGCAGAGACATCAGCCCCAGGACAGACACACTGCTGCTCAGCAAAGCTCTTGCATCAGCAAGATGTAAACTTTTGTGTTGGTGCTGGGCTGTATCAGGGCCTTATTTTAGGGCGATGTAACTCCCAGAGCAGAGGGAAATGAGCTGCCGCTCAGGACTGTCATCCTGCTGACAAGCATCGTGGCTTGTGGTGTGTCAGAACAGCATGGGAGCACGCTCGTTTCCATCGGGAACTGCGCTGGATCAGACGCCGGCATCCTGTTTATGTTACAACATTGGCGTCCTTTTTTTAAAGGGAAGCTGGGAGAATTGTGCAGCTAGGATTTCTAGTCACTTTTCAGCAGGATTATCAGTGCTTCAGCAGACCCGAGTGAAGTTCACAAGTGAAGTATCTCCAGTTTCCAAGCCCCTGTCCTGACTAGCAGATGTTGGCCAAAAAAGACATTAGCCAAAGCACGACACCTCTCCAGCCATCCTGAGATGCCCGTCTTCTGCTCACATGCCTTTCCAGGTCCTCAGTGGCATGGTCAGGAAACAGCATGCTCCTTCTACCTCCCGGTGTGTTTTAGGGAGAGAAGGATGAGACGAGGCACAGGCTGTTATAATTACAGCGGCACCACTGGGACCCCCTGGTAACATAACTGTTCTGTTTCCCTGCTCCTTAAATGAGAAAGGCAGGATCCTGACCCTGAAAAGCTCTCGAGGAGTTTTGCTGCCCAGGCCATGGGATGGGAAAGGGCCAAGTGATGCGGACTTGTCTGTAGGTCCAAAAGAGAGACTGAGCAGCCCCACATGTGGGGTCAAGTGCTTGCCCCTGGCACAGCCACATCCTGGGACCACTCCAGCATGCACAGGCTGAATCCATGGGACAGCTTTCTGCTACTGATTCCCCCTGGGGAGAGATTTCCACATCCGTGCGGAGCTGATGTGGGTATCTCCAGCCCTGGCTCCTGCAGAAGAATCTCACCACGGCTGAGCCAGGAGCACTTTGTTTACTCCAGGAAGAGGAAACCAAAGCAATTTGGCTCTCACCCACCAGCATCAGCCCCAAGGGTGATTTATTGACCTGGGGCTCCCTCCTCACCTTGCAAGCACAGCACGAATCTGCAGTAGAGAGTGACACTATACACTACACCCAAGATATGGCTCAAAACATTGCCATGAGGCAAAACAGGAAGATCCACAGGGCTTATCACTGCAACAGCAGGCCAAGATAAGCCTACATCCACAGGGTCTGATGGGGTCAGAATTGGTCCCTTAGATCTGGAGGTCAGAACCAGCACAGAGAGAGTCTATTTGATAGGACAAGGGGTGATGGTTTTAAACTAAAGGAAGTGAGATTCAGGCTGGACATGAGGAAGAAATTGTTGTCCCTGAGGGTGGTGAGAGCCTGGCCCAGGTTGGCCAGAGAGGTGGTGGATGAACCATCCCTGGAGACATCCCAGGCCAGGCTGGACGGGGCTCTGAGCAACCTGAGCTGGTGAAGATGTCCCTGCTCATGGCAGGGGTGGCACTGGGGGAGCTTTGAAGGTCCCTTCCAACCCAAACTATTCTATGATTCTATTTTTTAGGGCCACCTTTCAGAAAAACACCTATTCTCCTCTGGCTAGCAAGAGCTCTTTTAAATAACAGTCCTGCTAAACTCTGCAAACCCTTCCTAGCAGAGAAGTTTTACCCTTTTACTAATATTTGCCTACAACCACAGAACTCCAAAACCGTGGCCAGCTCAGTAACACTGGCTTCGCTCCTTAATCATACATAAACCATTTAAATGCACAACAAATAAATAGACAGGTTTTGTTTTCCTCCAGCAGGGCTTAGCACCTTTACAAACGGATTTCTTTGATAGTTAAGCAATAATAGATTGGCTTTCATTTTGTTAAGACCTTACTTATATCAACATATCTGTTCAGTACTACACTTCCTTTTATGAAATGCTGGAATTCTTTCATGTTGAAAATGCTTTTACAGCCAAGTCCTCAGTTGTGCTGGCATTTCTTGTGTCTTGAACTCCAAACTGGCTAACCGCAGTCTCAGAATTCCCAAAGGAAATAATGAAAATTCCTAAAATCCTTGGAAAGGAAACAGTTGAAATTTTAAATTGAGTTAATCGTTTTAGCGAAAATGCTTGTAATAAAATAAATATGGTGAGCTGGAGTGAGGAGGGGGGAAAATCTGCTTCAGGAATGAGCGTCAAGGAAAAAAAGAGAAAGGGAGAGAAGATCTCCAAAATTGAAGCCTTCTCTGCTCCCTGATAGTATTTTGTTTTAGGGATAGCTGCAAACTCCTGTTGAAAGGAGGGCTTTGTTGGGTCTCCTGCTGCTGTGGAGAAAGCATTGCGCTTGAGAGCCCACTTAATGCTTCAAGATCACCCTGGCCCTAAAGGTTTGGCATGAAAGATGCCAGGTGCCTTCGGTGGCTGCTAGTAGTTTTCTGAGGGCAGAAACCTGGTCTCTAGGATTGCACTTTTGTGACACCAGGATGATTTAATTAAACTTGTAACTCAACTAAGCAGCGTAGGTCCTTGACAGGCATTTTTTTCATTTGAAATTAAAGCTTAAGGGCTCTAATTATAGCTGTAAGAATATGCAGGAGAACCAAAACCACCATGATTTTTGCCTCTATTTTCCATGGTCATAGCTATAAGAACACTCCATTACCAGATCTCAGCAAATAATTTCCAGATGATGCGTTGCTTGTGGAGACTCCTTACCATACCTTTTCTCCCTTTTTAGGTGAGCTAGCCGGTAAAAGAATAGCAGAAACAGCAACATCCAGGTGATACATCACCAAGAGAATGACACGGTGACCAAGCTCTTCTGCTCCATATCTTAAGTATTTACTGTTTCACAGCTTTCACTACATGAGCTGAAAGCTTTGCAAGTCACTGCTTTATTGTTCAGTCTTTTGTAGCCACCAGATTGCTGACTAACCCATGCTATAGGGGAAGAGTCTTTATTTCTGGCTGCATTATTTACTCCTTCCCCTAGCCCAGCCATCCATCTGCTGGGAAATCTCCTCTGGCATCCAGATATTCCTGCTGTTGTGCCACATACTGCAGTTGTTGCTCATCGTCATCTGTGGCTTGGAAAAATACAGCAGCTGGGTTCAGAGCAGCACACAAACGTCCACGATCTTCAAAGGGTTAGTCGGTCTCTACTCCACACCTATCACCATCTTCTATTTGCAACGAGGTCTGGAAGTCTGGCAAGTTACAAGATACTCATCTCTGAGTAGAAATGACAGCTTAGGAGTGGGTTACAGCCCCTTCCCACTTGTGCAGTGCTGCCTTGCCCTGCAGGAAAGATCATAAAAGACCACGCCACAAGAATACAATATTGGCAGCACTTGGTCAAACCAAAGGCTCATCTGGACTGCAACTGTTCCTCCAGCCATGACCGGTGCTAGAGATGGGGTACAGGAAAAGGCTGCAATAATTACACATGGAAATAGCAACAGAGCAACTATTCTGGAGTTCTGCTCTGCAGTAGATGTCAACACTTTCTCCGGAGAAGCATCCCTGTCCTTTTCCAAGGAAAAGGCATTTCTCTACCTGCCTGAGCCATGTTCTACCAGGCCAATACCTTAACTTCCTTCAGTCCTCCATCATAAAACATCAGACTCTTGAAACAAATTGTATCTCTGCTCTTTGGTCAAAATATGGGTTTCTAGGGTTTTATGTCTCCAGAATGCAACAGATTCAAGGTATTTTTCAAGGACATCCTGCCCACCACAAACAGACCTCACAGAGATCAAATGCCTTCCAACTTAAAGGCACCTAGAATAGAATCACAGAACCACTGAGACCCTTAAGATCATTAAGTCCAACTGTTAACCTAACACTGCCATGTCCATCACTAAACCATGTCCCTAAGCACTACATCTACATGTCTTTTAAACACCTCCAGAGATGGAAACTCCACCACTTCCCTGGGCAGCCTGTTCCAATGCCTGACAACTGTTTCAGTGAAGAAATTTTCCATAATATCCAATTTAAACCTCCCCTGGTGCAACTTGAGACAGTTTCCTCTTGTTACTTGGGAAAACAGACTGACACCCACCATGTCACTATCTTGTTTCAGGCAGTGGTAGAGACTGATAAGATCTCCCCTGAGCCCCCTTTTCTCCAGATTAAACAACCGCAGTTCCCTCAGCTGCTCAACATGTCCTAGATGGAAGCATTAAGGGTGTTTTCCTGGTGATAACAAGTTTCTGTTTCCTGCCAAGCACACCGAGGGGTAGGAGAAGACACTAGGAATGAAGGGTTTCTTGTTGGACCATCTATTTATTTCCAGTGCAAAGCAATGTATCTTCCTCAGGACTTCTGAAAGCACATTCCCAAACTTTCCATCCATCTCATCTGCCCAGGAGATATTGGCCTCAAGAGCTGAGGGGTCATGGTCTCCTCAAGGCAGCAGGTTCAAGCTGTGCAAGGCTGACACCTGGCTGTGGAGGGCTCACCTCTGAGCTGCAGAAAGACTTGTTTGTACTGAGATCCCTTCACATGCCCATGCCAGTCTGGTGCACACTCAGCTGGGCATGCTAGTCTGAAAACATTGATTTCCCTCTGTGAAAATACCCTCATTTTCCTCAGGGAGGGAGCTCATCAGTTCTCCATAGGAAAGAAGTAATAGCTGGAGAAAGAGTTCGGATGTTTTCAAGAAATAACAACTCTTTTTACACTGAGGAAAAAAAAAAAAAGAGAGAGAGAACAGAAAGAAACAGCTCTAAAACATGTGATGCTAAGGGGAGGTCAGGAAAACAGAGCCTGCAGGGGTAGCAAGTCAGATAAGATCATGCCATCAGTGAAAGCACTTGCAAAAGGAAATGGATATTGTTCTAAACCTCAATTAATTTAATCTAGTACATCACTGAGAACAAATTATGATCTCAGATAAAACAAAACTCTGCTGAAACAAAGAACAAAGCTATTGCAGTCATGATTTACAGTTCAAAGATATTTTGTTTATATCCTCTTCATCAGACATCTTTGTTTCCCCTGGAGAGCATATGAATAATTAAAGGTGGTTTCTTATGATGTGTTTGCTATTGCTCAGGGTTGCCAACCCAAGGACTGATACGAGAACAATGGCGAGCTATTAGACTTGCTGGTTGCCTGTTGCCTTCTGTAAATAAACCACAAGAATAAATGACTTCCCTGCAGTAATAGCAATCATACTGCTTTGTTTAAGTCAGGAATCTAAATAACAGGCATATGAAGACTTGTGTGGTTTGTAAACTTGGGTTGTGCTTGAGGAGCACATGACAAGGACCAAGCTGTCAAAGCAGCTTTGACTTCTGAAGGAACACCTGCAAAGCTGTGGGAGCTAGTCCCCTCCTACCAGAAAGGTCCAGCTTTGCCTCTGTAGGCAAAACTTGGATAAGGACGATAAGTTAGAGTTGTCTGGCCCCAAAGGGGAGCCTAACTCATGGGTTACACAAGGCCAAACCTGCACAAAGCACAGAGATCATGCAAGCCCAGATCCTTCATCCATATTGTCTGGACCCAAGGATAACCATGGCCTTTGCAATTCATGCAGGCATCTTCTGTGAGCAGTGGAAAAAGTGGGGAGCAAGCCCGAGAACAAGTTTTCAAGGTTAAACATGCATTTAAGACTGGATGAGTTGGATTTCAGAGATCCCAATCTCTCTCCTCTCACTCTAAAGGAAGGACCATTGTCTTCAACTTGATACCTTGTGGCCTACAGTGAAGGGAGATGAGTCCAGCCAAGGTCAGGGTACACCTGGCAGTGTGGACAGAATGCACAATCAGGCCACATTTAAACCTTTGAGATCCCTTTGCCATGCAGACTATAGAGCCAAGAGATACATGGCCAAACAAACCCCATGCTGCAGAAGGCCTGCCCTGTGTGGCCTGAGGAAAGGCAGCTGTATACTGATGTGTACTCATTTTTTCGACATGTGAGGGAAGAAGCAATAAAAGAAATCCTCGACTGCAAGTCATCCTCCTGCACAAAACAGGCTGCTGTTGTGAACAGTTTAACCATGGGAATGGAGGAAAGGAAGAAGATTGCCTCTTTATCTGTGCACGGAGACAAAATGGGGTGCACAAGGAGGAAAGCGGGATTGCAGAGGAGCGCTGGCTGGTGCTGAATGCTGGCAGGGACTCCGTGTCAGGCCGGCTGCATGCAGGGACTGCAGGAAGCACACAGCAGAGATGATCCAGAAGCAGCATCCCCAGGGACCAGGGAAGGAAAGTGTCTTCATTGTGCCATTCCTAAGACATGCTGGGCACCTCACAAAACATGTGGTCAACATCCTGGATGCAGCAAATCCCAAGCGCTGGTGGGGTCCAGCTGAGAAGCACGTGTGCTGCTGCTGACAGGACAGGACGTTGCTGGAGGCCAGAGCAGGACAATGGTAGGACACCGAGCATCTCGAGGGCTGCCAGCCCGCAGAGGGAGGGCCTGCCTTGGAGTTATTGGTTTGCAGTGTGCCTGGTGTAAGACGATTTGGGCCCTGCTCCTGGAACCGGGGTCCCCAAGGAATCACCACAATTGAAGGAAGAATAATGAAAGCTCTGGTCTTAATGTAAGTCACCCACTGTCCCAATGAGGCTCTGTTCCAGGACCTCTGGTTTAACCCAAATTGACATCAACTTGGCGAAAGCCCGCAGCTGCACATTCCTTCCATACAGTTTTACAAGCTGCAAATGCGAAACCACAAACGAAACTGGGAAGAAAAAAAAAAATAAAGAGTCTGAACCGTGCAGAGTTCCCCCATCTTCCCTCCTGCCTCATTTTCTGATCATCATACCACTGCTGTCTAACACTTTTTCTCAGTAACTTCTTACCTTTTAAAACAGCCTCCTAGTAACATCAACTTAGTTCCTTTTTGAGTGTTAATATGTTTTATCTCTGCATCAAGGGCAGAAATCAGCTCCCGAACTTCAGATCATTCTTGGTCAGGTTAAACCATCTTCCTGGGGACAGGCTCAAGGCGAAGAGCTGGGAAGTCTCTGTGCCTCCTGGCAACAGTCGTAACTGATTAAAAAAATCCCCCAAACTACTAGTAAAATCCCTTGTCTTCTTGGACAAGGAAAACACTTGCCAGTTGGTTAGGGCTGCTGAAACTCAATCTGTGGGACTATGTGCTCATGAAACACCTCTTCACTAAGGACTCGGTTTCCCGGTGAAATGGCTCCCCCAGCTTTGCAGGCAGAAGGAACAGAGACGAACTGCCTGCCCAGGTCAAGCCAACTGCTAAAGCACCATCCAAATGTTAAGCAAGTTGATTCTCACCCTGGAGCTTCCTAAACTGTTCCTAAACTGGATGTCTACTCCTCCACAACCTGTGAGATGTGTGCTAACCTCTGCTAGAGTCAACAGAGCTTTAGACACCAGCCTTCGCCAATGGGAGCTGGATGAAACTGTTGTGCCTTTCCGCTTCTCTCCATCCCCATTTCAGTGGTGTTTGCTCATCCTCCGGTCTCACCAGGCTGACGAAAGCCAAACCAGGCCATGGCTCAGCAAAGCTCCTGGTCCCCTTCCCTAGGCAAAGAGGTATAAAACGGGCAAGTTTGCTAAGAGAAAAGGTGAACCTCATGGTATAACAGATCACATCCTGGGCTGATGAGCTATCGATGTTACTGACATGACTAATGAAGAACACTTTCCAAGACCAGTACCATGTATGCATTTTTGCTCCAAGAGGCAACTCCCATGTCATCTAGTTCAACCACACACTGGAAATGGGAATGCTGAATTTCACACAGTTGCCTCTGCACTGAACTGACTGAGCAACAAACTTCATTAATCCTCCTCTCTCCCACTTCTCTGTCCAGATGTGATCTCCAGTGGAAGATCTCCAGGGCTGTTTCCAACAGCTCTACTCCTTGCTCAGCTGGGAGCTGGCTGAAGGGCTGCCCACATATACCAGTATCTCCCAGTTACCATGAGGTCTGTGTCATACAAAGGGCTGTCATGACAAAGTGAGCTATACAAAGAGGCATGTGCACATCTGCGGTTCCTGGACTGATCTGAGTCACTCTGTCACGTTCCCACTCAGCATCCGCTGTCCTACCTCTAAATTTAGCCTGAGGGATGAAGGTGATTCCTTCTCTCCCTTTTTAGGTGAAAGTCACAAGACCAGCCAAGAAATCACAGGGAAGAGAGAGACAGCACTGCTGTCAAAGGCTGAGAGACAGTTGTTTTGATTTGGTTTTATTTCCCTTCTTCTCCTCCTGCTTCCAAAGCAGCTTTTGTTTTGGTTTGGTTTTTGGTTTTTGGTTTTTTTGGTGTCTTCTGCTGCCAGCTCTATTTGGATACTGCCCCATCATACACCAAACTCCGTAAATATCTGAGAGCATTCTGGTACATTCAACAGTAGCTAAAAGAGAGCAGAAAATTAACACTGTAGAAAAAACGGGCCAACCCTTGCCCAGGAAAGTGATCCAGTTTATTAATACCAGGGAGCTCACAACTGAAAGTGTAAAGCACCTACTGGGTCTTCTCATGCTACTTCTGGAAGAATAAAAGCACACTAGGACAACAGCCGATCTCTGAGCCAATCTGTGAAGATGTGTTTGCCAGCAGTGCTAATGCATAGAATAAACTGGTTTTTTCCAATTGCTAATGATTTTAATCTTTTCCTTCTGTCTCTGAAACCAAGGGGCCAACAGAAAACAGTGTTGGCTCATGGCATTTCCTTCCCCTTTTCAGTGCATTTTATGTAATGTTACTCATATGCAAACTTGGAGATCACCTTCCACCTAAGGATGGCCATGGGTTACTACGCTTCTACAGATGTTACTTCCCACAGACTATGACACATTGCCACACTGGAGGTAAGATGTTCTCAGCACCTTGCTCTGCAGTTTTCTTGCATACATCACACCAACCCTTGGCATTTCTTTTCTTCAACAGCTTTCGCTTGAGAGCTGTTCCCAGCGTTTGTCAGCTGAAGCACGGGACAAGCCTTGCTCTCCAAATCAGATGCTCCACAAAGGCCAAACCACAAAGCTATCTGCACACCTTTTGTTATGCCTACCTTGAAAGCCAGGTAGTGGACAGCCTTCCATTATTACCTGTGTAATTACCTGGGGTTCATCTTCTCTTAAATGCCAGACCTGAAGACTTTGCAACTGATACAAAGCACTTATATGTTATGAATTATTATCATTACAGGCACCTCTCATCAAGTTGACTGGATGCGTCTTACTGATTTGAATAGTCCTAGAACAAGAACCCTTCTGTTTTTCAAGAGATGCTGTTTCATCCTGAATTTTGAAAATAGGATCCAGGATTTTCTCTGTCTTCACCACACAAGTGACAAACCTGGTCACCTTCCCATCATGGCAGTGGAGGAGCAGAAGGCAAGAACCGAACCCAGGAGCCCCAAAGGATGGACACATTCCAGCCAGTCACTCAGGACATCAGCAACAAGGTCATCACAGAATCATAAAATCACAGAATCACAGAATGCCAGGGATTGGAAGGGACCTGGAAAGCTCATCCAGTGCAATCCCCCCATGGAGCAGGAACACCCAGATGAGGTTGCACAGGAAGGTGTCCAGGCGGGTTGGAATGTCTGCAGAGAAGGAGACTCCACAACCCCCCTGGGCAGCCTGTTCCAGTGTTCTGTGAAGAAGTTTCTTCTCAAATTTAAGTGGAACCCCTTCCAGTGTCCCAGTTAGAACCCATTACCCCTTGTCTTATCACTGGTTGTCAATTGGTTATCATTGGTTGTCATGAACAGATCCTCCTGAATGAAGAGCACCAATTTACCCATTTCAGCTATTGGGAGCCTGTGTATGTGTGTGCAACTACAGAGCCTGGTCCAGGATGGATTCCTGGGGATAACAGGATAAAAACTGTACAAAACCCTCCCTCTGTTAGCTTTGCTCACTGCAGCAGGTAGCCCCCAATCTTCCTTCGTATCCTGGACATATCTGGGCCTGGCTGTGGCCCCAGAAACATGTGTAAGCTGAGTTCACATGTGCACAACAGAAGTGACTCAAATCAAAAGGCTACAGCCCAACCCACTCTTCTTTCTCCTCTTTCCTGCTCCCACCCCCATTCCCGGTCAGTATTCAGAGCATAAGTCTTCTTTCTTTGTCCTTCAAAGGGAAGCATTCTGTATCTTATTTATTTTGAAAACAATTTATAAGGGCAATAATAACATCCTTTGGCTTCTTGCCTCCATAGCCCCAGGCATTATATATGCCTCATTATGGGAACACTACACACCCTGCCATGTACTACTTATATAGGCAACTCACTGTAGGCTCATTAAAAATCTGTAGGTATTGGCTGATACACACAAAGCGGAAAGCGCACAGTGCTAGTAATTCTTCGTATTACTGCCGAGCGTAGAAAATGACTGCGTAATAGGTCGTGTGGTTCAGCAACACAGCTCGGTATCCTGGACATCTGAAAACCTTTTGTGGTTCCAGCATCCCACACAACCGCGTGCCATTTCTGGATGCAGAAGGTGATGATACGACCGGTTACACAAGGAGGCAGTCGTTTTACACAGATACACGCTAGAATCGATGCAAAAAAAAATATTCGCCTCTTGTAGAAGGAGATAAATAACACAAAATCAAAGCAGCTATGACAGAAAACGTTGGAGAAAAAAGCTGAGTCTTGGAAACACTGGGCTTTTAGCAGAAGAGTAATGCACCTCAGAATGGCCAAGAAGAAAAATGTGCAGAATGTCCTTGCATTGTGTAAAGAGTAATTGCACTGGAAAGGAGTTATAAAGTAAGCAAACATGACTTCCAATTTGATCCATATTAAGATTTATTGACCCTGAAAGTGAATATTCTCTGCATTGGGGCCAAGGTTAACATTGACTCTGAGGCCAATGGGAAAGCTGTAATGAAGTGCACGTTAAGAGGCCCTTATGAAACTATCTGGTTTTGCAGAAGGGGTTGGAAGTCTCCACACATGATCAGCCCCATCTTCCTCTACATTTCAAAGGCATCCAGATCTGTTAGGCTTTCTGCCAAATCTCAGCCGCGTTAATTCTGTGCCAAACTGATAAACCCTTTGGAGAACTTTTCCAACAGAAGTATACACAAGCTCTGCATTACAAACACCCTGATATTCTGATCATGGTCAGAACCTGTTCATCTCAATCCAGCATAAACACAGATGGAAACAAAACTTGACCTCAGCTGATGGCAGGCTAAGAACACTTTTGACAAAGCCATAGAAAAGGAAGGTATTAGTGAACTTCTATCACAGTATCACAGTATCACAGTATGTTCTGGATTGGAAGGGACCTCAAAAGATCATCTAGTCCAATCCCCCTGCTGGAGCAGGAACGCCTAAGTGAGGTTGCACAGGAACATGTCCAGGTGGGTCTTGAATGTCTCCAGAGAAGGAGACTCCACAACCTCCCTGGGCAGCCTGTTCCAGTGCTCTGTCACCCTTACTGAGAAGAAGTTTTTTCTCAAATTTAAGTGGAACCTCTTGTGTTCCAGCTTGATCCCATTGCCCCTTGTCCTATCATTGTTTGCCAACGAGAAGAGCCTGGCTCCATCCTCATGGCACTCACCCTTTATATATTTATAAACATTAATAAGGTCACCCCTCAGTCTCCTATCCTATCTCCTATCTCCTATCTTCTATCCTTTGACAACTCTTACTTTAGGGAAGAGCAAGCATGCACTGCCAAAACAGTGCTTTGCAACGTGGTGCAAGTAGAAATTACTTCTTTGGAGTCAATAAAGATGTGATAGCTCACTTACAGGGAAAGAACCCATCTTCTACTGTCATACCCTGGCCTTACCATTGCAAGTTTACAATTTGTTTTGAAATTCACTGTGAAATGTTAGATGTTTTGTGTCCCAAACATGATCTGTTTTCCCCAGTTTTCCCAACCAGGCCAGTAAATGATACCACCTCTGCCAGAGAATATAGACTTCCTTAATACTGATCTACCAAACCTCCATTGGCAAGAGACAAGGGGCAGAGCCAGAGAGAAGACGGTGGTTGTTATGCTCCTGGTGACATTTTGGTCCAGCACAGCTTACCATGAATATATTTTTGGAGACTACACAAGACCACAGCACTGACACGGAACATGGACTGCTTCAGAGCACAGAGGGAAAGCAGCACCACAGTTATTTCAGCCCAAATCCAGATACACAACTTACTTTTGAAACTACTTTGAATAAAGTTGCAATGATTTCCCTGGGACTCTGTTGGTTTTGTACACTTTGATGTCTTTCTCCAGCTGCTTGCTTTCTCCTTGTGTTTGGTTTTGGTTACAAGGTCTGGAGAAAAGAAAAATAGTTGTATGTATATATAAACAGACCATTAAAATAAAGAGCGTCATGTACTGGCACAGAAGAATTTGTAGTGTTATTCATATGTTTTTTAGGCTCAGAGAGGCTGTTTTTGTGCACAGCAAATGGCATCTTGAGCCCAGCTCTTACCAGTGTTCTCATCACAGCCTTGTTCGTCTGTGCTTCATTTTTCTTTTGCCACGAAGCACCCACTTTGGGTCAGATCCTGCAAAACACAATTGTCTTCTGTAGGAGGGAGGTTAGCTCAGCTCTCATGGATCTTGAGAAAATTGGTCCCCGATGTCCTCTTTTGGCACTCTGTCATGGGCTGACTGTTAAACACCTCCCTCTGACCCTCTGCAGTTGTGCTTTGCTCTGTGGTAGCATCTCCTTTAACATCCTAAAATAGGAAGCATCTCAGCAGGCTCTACGGGGTGTATCCAGGCTGCTTCATTATGTCAGAATTAGGCATGAACTCGAGAGAAAGACAGACAGATGGGCAGCATGTCATCAAATGGGATCCTAAACCTTTCCCAGTAACACAAGTGTGCAAGCCATGCTCCCAGACCACTGGGCAAGCAAGGTCTCAGGAAAAGGAGAGGACTTGCTGCCCATAATTCAACAACAGCTACAAATACATCCCAAGACCCATGTTGTAGCCCTTCCTCAAAACACAATCAGTAAAAATTCAGCTCTCAACCTAAACCTTTATTTAGCCGCATTTTACGATTACCGCATAACTTGGCATCGAGGGCATGGCCCTACATGGACTAGGAAAGCGCGCAGCAAACGGGGACGCAAGCTGGCAATGCAACTTTCCCACACTTTCTTAAAGAATCAATTTTCTTCTCCCAAATGACGAACAGGGGGAAAAAATAAAAATTAAAAGAAAAAAAAAAAGAGGCTGTTTCCATTCACTAGCTCCAGGAGTGTATTAAAGACAACATGGCTGCAGCAACTTTGTACTGGCAATGCAAGATACAATCTTTTGCAATACCATACAAGAAAACCCTATTTTGTCCCTAAAAGATGTCACTATTAATTTAGTGCAAATACACACTCGCACCCAAGCTTTTCATTAGCACTTGAGCATTTGAGCCACCTAAATGGTGCAAATAGCAAAGATTTTGTGGTCCATCATCAGTGACTATCACCGCCGTCAGAAGAGGGAAACGGCACAGTGAGGTTCGAGGTGAGGCTCCAGCTTCCCGCACAGGGAGTTTATATCTTTAAGAGGCACAAAACAAAAAAGAAACCCAGTCTTTGAGCTGAACCGCTCTAAAATGTGCCCGTTTTATTCCTCGCAGGCCTGAGCAGCCTCACACAATGCCCCCGGGGCACAGGCTCCTCATTTGGCAGGGCTCAGCCCACAAGCTAGGCTGGGGAATACCTTTACGCTGGAGAATTTGGCTTGTAACAAGGCTTTTCAGGAACATGGCAATTGCCCACGTGAACGCATGGCTTCCTGCATTAATATGCTAAAGAGACAAGACAAGAATCTTTAGCTACAGCTGAGGACTAATTAAGACTGCTCTTTTACAAATATTGCATGGTTCATTCCATTCTTCCCCGATTAAGAACAAAAGAAGAAAGAAGTCATTTATTGTCATGAGTCACTTCAGATACAAAGGAAGGAATTCCAACAGATGACTGAGACCAAACAAAAGCTGACATTATGAAAGCCATGTCTAAACACTAATTTAAACTGTCAACTTGCTAGTAAGGAAGGTTCATGACAGAGAGAGAATTAAAACTTAAAAGAGCACATAAATCATTGAAGAGATTAGCAGTGTGTGATGGGGCCAAAGTACGCCGTGCTGGAAACTCACTGAATGGTAGCAAGCTCCCTCGCAATTTGGGGGTGAATGCCATGTTTTGCCAACAGTGGTGTACTTAAATGAGTAATTTGGGCTGCGTTCCCAGAAGTGGGAGCTGTGTGAGTCAGTGGCATTACTCCTGTTTCCAGCAGGTAAGGATCAGACCCTTCATGTCCTGCACAGCATCTCATCTTTAGATAAAATCTAGCCCAAGCTTTCTCGAACTTATTGGAAAGTGCTTAATTTCGGAGAGGAGCCAAAATGGCTTTGGGTCACATCCAGAGCTGCTGTAAATGGTCATGACTGACTCCCATGATCTGGCTACACCGCTCAGGGAACCAACCCTTTCAATAGCACCACAGTATGTCCTTCTCTTCTGATTTACAAGGGACGTATCTTGAGGTAGCGCCTCTTAATTCTCTGCAGACCAGCTTTCCACCAGTAGAAAACTAGCTTATCTCCACCATAAGAAACATGGTGTGTAAAAATGCACTGTGTGCTACAGGGTTTCATCCATGGATATCTGTTTTCCTGCACCTTAGAACAATTTCTTATAAAGACAGATTTTTCACTTTTCAGCCCAGTCGGCTTTTCAAACTGGTACACAGCCTCCAGTTGTCACGTGTCAGCTCTGCAGCCCATGTTATTTTGCTTAAGTCTTGCAGGGGCTATGGGCCACAGTTCTGAAAAGTGAATGGATGTTGTGATTCTGGATCATCTAAAATCTGTGTCTTAATCCATTTACTCCCATTGTTGCTAAAACTCCCCAAACAGAGAAACCGTTACAGATTACCAGGGTAGAACCATTCATATTAATGGTTTAGATTTAGCACCTATCTTAACTATTTTAAAATCTCTGAAATCCATGCAAGCAAAATCTCCATCTTTTCTTCAAGTCAACATGCAAACAGCTCCCCTGCTTCCCTCCCAGACCAGAAAGTCAGCAGTGAAATCTCCAGCCACAACCTTGTCCTTCCAGAGTTTACCTTAGTGAAAAGTAAAAGGCCAATAAAGTATTTAAGTTACTGAATAAGAAAACTTTAGAAAAAACATTAATTCACCCATCTTAGAGCAAACATTTTACCCGCTGCCATAAGAACCTGTGGACAATACCAGATCATCTGGACACCAGCAATGAAGTTCCCCATCCAGAGAGACCACTCTCCCAAGGACAGGGATATTAGTCTCGGCAGATCACAGGGTCCCTTTATCTGAACATCATGTTTAAATTTGATGGAGAGACTCTGCACTGGGAAGGTCCAGGCCTTCATGTCCTAGAAGTGCTGCTGGAATTAGGTCGCTCTCAGCTTTGGCTCCAATTCAGGCAGAAGTTCAAAAAGGCAATTACAAAACAAATTAAAAGAGGAGAAGTACATGAGCTGCAGAGCCTTTTAACTTGAAGGGATAAAATCTTTGTGGAAGTTGGGAGAAATTAGCTATGAGTTTAGGAGCAATCGGGATCCTTTCCAGCGTCCTTGCATTTGACTAGGCTTGTTGCAGATGAACAGATTTTTTTTCTCCCCATCCTTGCCATGGAAATCACTACAGTTTTTGCTGTATTCCTATTGCCTGCTTTTGTCACAACAGTACTTGGGAGACACAGTGTCATTGGGCCTGTCGTGTTAGGCACTATAGAAAGGCTGAACAAGAGGAGTGACCTTGCTCAGTCAAGAGACAACAGAAGAAGACAGGTAAACAGTAGGACATAGTGGCCACAACTGTAAAAGAAGAGGTTGAAAGAGAATTAGAAAATAACTACAGAGATCTCTTCACAAGTGTGAAAAAGAAGAGCAATCAGGCTGCACCAGGAGGCTCATTATCTCTCCATCTGACCTCCCGTACCAAATAAGGGTTAGATTGAAAGGGGCTGTGTTAGTTCCTGGTCTTTGCTGCTTCATGTTGCTGGGGTGAAAAAAACCAGGAGCTGTTGGAGGGCTGCTAAGAAAGGGGTCACATTCAAGACAGGGTCAAGCAAGGGGCTTGGGAGAATGACTTCTGCAGCAATATACCAGATGATTTCATGAAGCAAGGATGCATGTGATGATCAGAGGAAGGGGTATTGCAGAAACCAAGACAAGAAATGAGATCCTGGATGGCAGATTTACCTGTGTGAATGGGAGAATCCCACTGTGTCTGTTAGAGATGTTCTACAGAAAGTCTATAAGAATTGACCATGTCCTGGAGGAGAGGGCACAGAGATGACAAAGATAAAGATGATCCACATTATGGACAAGAGTGAAGGCTGTGTTGACTATGTTATCCTTGGAACTCAACAAAGAAAGAAGCAGAGAAACATGGAAAGAAAACTGAAGAGGTGTTCCTTTAGCCATGTTGGTTAGCCAAGGAGAGGAGTCTCTGAGCCATTCTTGAAGTAGAGAACAAGGCTGGAAAGTTAGGAGCAGAAAGATGCCAGCTGTTTTTTTGTGGAGTGGTACAACTAACTGGAAAAGGAGGAGATCCCATGTGAAATTTGGAGTGGGACAAGCAGACTAAGCTTGCAGTACTAAGAGAAGAATCAGGAGGAGAGGGAAACATGAAATCTCAGGGAAGGCAGGATTTCATGTCATCACAAACATCACTTTCTCTCAAAACAGTGCCACTTTGGTCAAGGTAGAGGAGAATGAGAGCACTGGGCTTGCTCTGAAAATGCCCCCTGTATCTATAAGCACCATCTGCAGGTCCACCAAGTACTGGGTCTGGCTACTTCTTTCAAGGCAATGGGTTGTTCTGCCTGTTCAGACACAAGCTGGGCAAAGGCAGACCACCCAACAACAGTCATGCTTTGTGCACTTTGGTCACCATTCCTCAGAACCTCTCATGGGAAATATGAATCTTGATGCAAACCCAGTGACATCAGTGGAGTCATGCACCAGGCTGACGTCTCATGTTGAACCGTGCTTTCGCATCACTGCAACTTTCCCAAAAGCCTCAGATTAAAATTGATGCAATGAAGGGGTGAATCAGGCCTTTCCATATTGACGTCAGTGAAGTTACACCCAGGGTAAAATTAGCCCCAGGACAGTTGTTCTGACACTTTTCAATAGCCCTTCTTGGGGTTTTGGCTTTATTTTGCGCCTTTTTTTCCCACTCCTTTTTTAGTGATTGTCTACTAAACCCATTTCTACAGCATGGAAATGGAGGCAGATGGCCCCAGCCACTTTATGTGAGAGGATCACGAGTCAAGAAGCAATATAACAGTTCTGACAAACAGATCATGCTTCCGCGATCTGAGCCTGAGTGTTACCTTATGTTTTAGCAGCTTGATTGGCTCTCACACCTGGGACTGTTTGAATTTCCCACCAGCTCAGCACAGCTTTTTTCCATTTATTTTAGGTGTTGAATTAATTGTGAGCTCAAAGAAACAACATTTCCATGTTCTTGATGAAGAGCACATATATCAGTTGAGAGAGAGAAAAGTTGCCAACATTTTCCAAAGGTCATTTACCTGCATCTGAAACATGGGTGAGCAGCTCAGCCATGTGGGGTTGTTCAAGGACCCACTGGTATGTGCCGTGATATGAAGTCAATGTAAGTGTCCTTCAGTATGTGTATGTTGATCAAATTGAGGTCCATAAATATATGTGCAGTTGGCTGCATTTTTTGCTCAGCTCCCGTCCATGTTTGTAAACACTGGAGAAAGAGACCCAAATCTGCGTCCAACACCAAGCAGTTACAGAACGTACTGTAATTCTGTAATGCGAAACAGAGTGGCTCGCTAACCGTGCAGATCTGGAGAGAATTCCTGACATGATCCTTTTACGTATTTTATGTTAATCACTTCCATCTCAGGAACACACGCAAACAATACCCTATTAGACATTCCCTTTGGCACTCGGACAGCAGCTCAAGCTGCTGCATATACCAGAGCAGTGGCCAGAGCAGTCGCAGTCGGGATGGGAGGCCATCAGTGGTTGCTGCAAATGAGAAGCGACCAAAGGGCAACAAGCAAAGGGTAGAGTCGTGACTGCTGACTCCTAATTTGGGTTTCTTCACTGGCTCTGCTGGTTTTCTTGCAGGCTTTTCCAGCAGAGTGAGTCTCCAGCTGCTCACCCAAGAAGGCTCATGGATGTCAGAGCGTTGCCATGATACCAGAGAATTTCTGCATAGTGGTAGGAAGGAAATTGTCTCAGCATGGAGCTCCAGATCACTGTGCCTTGAGCTCCCCTTGGGTAGCACAGAAAGGATGGGGCTTGGGATAAACTAGTACCTGCCTGGTCAGGTTTCCTTGTTCCTTATCCTTGCCTATTTGCAGAGTGGTGTTAGGGGCACATGAAGATTTAACTCTTTAAATAAAATTTCCTATCATAGAATGTTTTGGGTTGGAAGAAACCTTAAAGACCATCTAGTTCCAACTCCCTGCCATGAGCTGAGACATCTTCACCCAGCTCAGGTTGCTCAGAGCCCCGTCCAGCCTGGCCTGGGATGTCTCCAGGGATGGTTCAACCACCACCTCCCTGGGAAACCTGGGCCAGGCTCTCACCACCCTCATGGGGAAGAATTTCTTCCTAATATCTAATCTAAATCTCCCTTCTTCCCATTTAAAGCCATTACCCCTTGTCCTATCACTACAAGCCCTTGTAAAAAGTCCCTCATCAGCTTTTTTGTAGGTCCACTTTAGGTACTGGAAGGCTACTATAAGGTATACCCGGAGCCTTCTCCAGGCTGAACAACCCTGACCCTCTCAGCCTGTCTGTGAAATATTTTCCCAGTGGAAAGAAAGAAGATGGATTAACCAAGAGCAGGGATGTATATGCAGGGAGCTATGGTAGAGTTTTGCTGCAGCCTCTGGCACCAGTGTCACCTGTGGGGATGTGGAACAACTCTGAGTATTATGGGTACAAAACCTGTTGTTGTGGTAAATAGGCAGGAGCCCATGGGGACCTCAGTGCTGGCCTGCAAAGAGTGAGGAGAGGAGAGGAGAGGAGAGGAGAGGAGAGGAGAGGAGAGGAGAGGAGAGGAGAGGAGAGGAGAGGAGAGGAGAAAGAGAAAGAAGGAAAAGAAGGCACCCACCGCATTTTCGGAAGTAACTTCTGGAAACAGTAAAACAAGTCCTCTGTGATGACAAGGGTGATTCCTGGGGGCAACACCCAGGATATGCAGAAAGGAGAAGATCTCTTTAAATGCACAGCGTTACACAAGATTTTGAAAGGACCTGAGCCCTCAGATACTATTTTCTCCTTCTACAGCAGATTCTTTGTTTTTACTAAAATGCAAATTTCACATACTTCTATCATGCAGCCCTTTGGTCTCAGTGAAGTAAGATATGTTTGCGCTGGTGCCACTGAGAAGTAGTGCCTGGGTTGGGACATTTCTGTTCAGGATGTACTTTTAAAGCAATTAAAAAGCAGCCTTGACTTTGAATAGTAATGCTGAAATGGAATTCACTCCAACATTCACCAGCCTAAATGTCTTCACTGAAATCATGCTGTTTCCCTATTGTTATTTAACAATAAATCCTGCCCCTGGGGAAATGCGTATAAATATGAATTTAAGAGTTCCCAGATACAAAGAATCTCTCTTTTTTACCCTCCCAGGAGATAAATAACTTAGAAATCATCTCACAAATATCTGCTTTTCTGGATGCTTTTCCCTTTAATGCTGTAAGATGCTTCTATATGAGACGGAGAGCATCTGGACACTACAAGAGCACAACATGATGAAGAAAAGCCTCTTAATAAACACATTAATTCCTTTATTCTAGTGTTGAGGAGTTAAATATCTACATGTGCATGTGCATTTGTTCCTTGAAGCCCAGCTGAGTTTTTTGTGCCAGAGTTGACTGGGAAAGGTAACGCGGATTGTTGCAGTTATTGCGCTGCTTCTTTTCTCAGTTTTCTGGAGTCTAAAAGGCACTTTTGGAGCTGCCCATGGGGCTCCCACTGGCTTCTCCATCTGAAGATGTGCTATGCAGAGATGCTTTTTTAGAGGCTTCATTTTAAGGTGGATGAGAGGGAAATGCTGCACCCCCAAACTTCCTTGTCCTCGTGCTCCCATAGGTCTCAAAGCAGCAGCAGCTTCTGCACTGTGCGTCATGAGGACCAAAGGACCAGAGAAGCAGCTTAAGGGACAACTCAGAGCGACTGAATTAGGTCCCGGCTCTGCATCACAACCAGGGTGACTCATCGGTCCCCACTGAGTTCAGAGGGATGCATGGGGAGCAGTCTCCTGTGCTTCAAAAAAATTAAGAGCTTCGTAGCCCTCCACTGAGTACACTATCAGCCAGATCTTACAATCTAGCCCATTTGTGTTTGTGAGTTTAGGGTGGATAGGATATAGGATAGGATAGGAATAGCTCAGGTATACAAGATATCCACAGCCACATACATATAGAAATCCTGCAAACAGTGGAGCAAACTCACAAGGCGTGGTAGAGTGCAGAATATATCTCCTCACTGCTTCTTTTTTTAACACTTCATTCCTAACAATAATGTCATCTAGAAGAAATCCCAAAGAGGATTTATCCAGGATGGAGTGGGGAGCAATGCTTGGCAGGCCAGCAAATAGAAAGGCACATGTGCACCTTGGCAACGCACTGGATGTGTGGTGTGATAGGTGCTGAGCATGGCCAGAGCACCCAGCATCCCAGTCTGACAGCAGGAATACACCATGCATTTTCCATGAAGACTGGACACAGTCCTCAGGAGTAA
The DNA here is from genome assembly GCF_963082525.1 of Nesoenas mayeri. Classification (NCBI taxonomy): domain Eukaryota; kingdom Metazoa; phylum Chordata; class Aves; order Columbiformes; family Columbidae; genus Nesoenas; species Nesoenas mayeri. Next base: position 4,670,382 of record NC_137548.1, on the reverse strand, counting down.
CTTGGTAATGCCCTGGGCACTTGGAGAAACATTGAAAGTCATCCAGCTAAAGCTCCACCTGGAAAGCGATGGGTGTGAAATTTAAGAGCTTGGTGATTGGCATGCAGAAAAAACAGAGGTGAAATAGCTGTGAGGAAGGATCCTGCAAGAGTTGGTGCTGTACTTTGCTGCTGCAGAGGGAAAACATCTGTGGTTTTGTCACCTCATTTCTCTGTGTCTGTCCGTCCTGAGTTTTAAAGATTCCTCTACTATAACAACCTAATCATGGGATTCAACCCTGCACAATATCCACAGTTATTAACTTCTCCTGACTCTCTTCTGACTCTTCACCTATCTCTCTTCTATCCTTCTTCTATCAACGTTTCTTTGCCTCTAGTTTTGCCCTGAGTTTTTTCATCAATGCGTTGGACTTTTTGGGGGAGAACAGCTCAGCTTCTACGATTTTTATCAAGGCGCTGGCAGTGACGGGGGAGAGCCGGCCATCTTTGTGGTTTGTGCTGTGGAACACTCACTCTGCTCCCTCCCTTCCCCATAAAAAGCCAGAAATGCCACTCAAATCACTATTGTTCCCTATGATTTAATTTCATACTACTGCTCAACAGCTACAGCTATTTACAGCGATCCCTTGTTAAGTGATCATGGCTCACCCTGGATATTTATGAATTTTTAAGGGAGAGAGCTCATCCCCAAATTCAGCATCTCTCCTTGCAGCTGCAGTGTAGATACGACATGTTTACTTAATGCGCTGGATGCTCAAATATTTAACTTGTGGTTTCAACAACTGAAAAATCTGTACTGTGCTTGAGGGTTACGTATGCATCTCAGGGACAGCAGAGGGAGAACAGGTCTGCAACTGAAGGTGCAAATGTGTTTGTCAACATGCCGGAGCCCCTCGTCACCGCTTCTCGCCTCCCACAACACAATGTTTAAGGGAGCATGAATTAATATAAACAGCCTGCTGATGTCCGTTTGACAGAATACGTGGGAAATTGAGTTTACCTCGAATTTATGAACTGGGAAGGCTATTTCTCATCCTGATTAATGGTGAGTCACGGAGCAAACCCGAGGCCATTCGCAAACCCGTGTGCTATACGTCAGGTGTCATGGGAGTGAGAACAGTGGGAGAGCAAAGAAAGGTCTCATGACAGTCTGTTAACTAATTTTCATGTGCCAAGTGAAGACGTGTCCTGGAATTTCGCAAAACTATATTTAGTAATGCCTAGTGTCTCCAAAGAGAGTTTTGTAAGATGCTGGAACAGGAAGAAAAACACACACAGGTATAAAAGCACTCTAAGAAAGCAATAACTTACACAACTTTAGCGGGATATCCAACAATACATTTACTGCCAGCTGGGGACTGAGATGGATATCCAGAAGGCTGACGAACAGCAGGCTGCCCAGCCCTGCACGTCTGCTTGAATACAAATGCAATAACAGCTCCTGCCTGGCCTTTTTCTCCATGGATTTCCAGGGGTTTTACCCTGGGGAGCTGCTGTTTCTCTGGGACATTCCCACATGGCAGATCTACTTCTAGCGCAGCCTTATCCTCATGCTGAGAAATCTCAGCAGAATCCCAGAGATGTGATTTTTCTTTTTAAGTTGCTCTACATACTTTTTGGCATACCAATTCGTGATGACGGTAACACTGACATTGGAGGAAGAGGGCAAATCCTCAAACCCTTAGCCATGTACAGAGAAGGGCAGGGAAAGGCACCAGCATGTTGCATGATGGGACAGTGAGTGAACCCAAGACACAGTGGAGCTTCACTGGCTGCAAAAACCCACCTTTTAAGTGCAGCCATTCATAGCTTAAGACTCATGTAGGGTAGCTCATAAGTATGTTAAATCTACTGTGATCATGGCATACAAAGCTTCAAGGTGCAAAAAGTGCCACTGAAGGCTACTCAGACTTTGCACACAAAGGAATATGATACTTCGTTTAAAGGGACTTACTTTCCCTGCCAGCATAATCTTTTTAGGAGAGGACCCATGCTTTTATGTATATGAGCAATCTACAATGTCACAGGCCTCCTGCCCTTTAGGAGCTCAACACCGGCTTCAAGTTCAATATTCAATAGTATGAAAATACAGGACCAATGTTATTTCATTCCATGGTCATCCATGGCTTGGTCCTACAGTTGAGTAGCATGGGAAAGTTATCCTGCATCTTTTTGGTGTATTTCACCACCTCATGCTTGTTCGTTTGGACACCACACAAAAAGAAGGGGAATTTCACCTCAAATGAACCTTAAAATACTCTCTGGTTGAACAGTGGTACAATAAAACCCACCATTGCCAAGCAGAATTATTATCAAATATCTGCAGGGAAAACAACCAGGAATTAACCTGCTGCAATACACACAGGCTTCTTTCATCAAGGATGAAAACAAACAAACAAAAAAAACAAATTAAAAAAAAAAGACGGAAAAAAAAATACTGATGCTACTGGGTCTCCCCAGTAGCACACTGGGCACAATCTAGTATTGTATATATGGCCACGCAATGGAAGCCCAGAGAACATGCTGTCCCAGTGTGAGGGCTGCCAGCATCCTGACAGAATTAGGAAGTCTTCTCTGGCAGTTGCCCTGTAGACATGAAATTACACAAAGAAAGACTTCATTAGGAGCCCGAACTAAATATAGTCAGGTGGGGAGAGTGGAACATTACATTTTAGCTCTTGGCAAGCAGCACGACTTCACAACCTTTAGGATATTGTTTTAACTGAGCTGAAATTCTGCATGGCTGTGATTCTGACAGCTCAGCACCTACTGGGGCAAAGAATTATGAAAATAAAACCTTTACCTGAGAAAACCATGAAAAACATGCATACCCTGATCGCAAAGTTCTTGTACAGACAAAACCTCTGCTGTCACTGGGAGCAAAGGGGTCAAACATTATTGGCATCGATTAGAATTTTGTATGAGCAAAGATGATGGGGTCAGAGCCAATCAGACTGTTTTCAGCTCCGAAAGTCTTAGAAGATTGTGGATAAGAGAGAAAAAAACCAGCATGAGCCTGTAACAAGATTTTCTGAACAGTCAGGGTCTATCAGCGTCTTCACTGGTGGGTCATCCCTGGAGCGAGAACTCTGTCCTGCCTAACGTGCGGCTCCTCATCCAGCAGTGTCTCAGCATCACTGGTCCCTCAGCACAGGGGGCCAATTACCTCCCTGCTGAGGTCTTCGAATGCAATCCCAGCACCTTCAGGAGCTCAGCAAAAATGCAGACACGTGAGGACCAGGATCCTGGGATCGTAGGGGAAAGAGACCTGGGGTTCCAGGTAGACAACAGAATGACCATGAGCCAGCACTGGGCCCTTGTGGCCAGGAAGGCCAATGGTACCTGGGGTGGGTTAGAAGGGGGTGGTCAGTAGGTCAGAGATGTTCTCCTACCCCTCTACTCTGCCCTGGTGAGACCACATCTGGAATATTGTGTCCAGTTGTGGCCTCTCAGTTCCAGCAGGACAGGGAACTGCTGGAGAGAGTCCAGCGCAGCCACCAAGATGCTGAAGGGAGTGGAGCAGTCCCTAGAATAGAGGCAGACCTGGATCTACTCAATCAATCTACTGTTCTTGAAGAGCTTCAAGCTTGATAACACTCTCACCTCTCCCTGCAGTCTCCCAGGACATGTAGATAACATTGAGTCAAAGTCAGGTTTAGGGTCAAGGAGCTTGGAGTACTTCTCAGGACAGGAGGGAAAGGAAAGCTCCATAGGTCAGTGGGAGACAGGCAAGACCAAAGACAAAGCTCAGGGAGGATGAAAAGTTAAAGTTGATTTGGAGGCCTTTGCCTAGGTCTTGCACAAATCCAGAGCTCACACTGCCAGTGACAAGCCCTGTAAAATGGACATCTTTTTAAGGCTGTCACACTGTCTGGCACAGTGGAACAGCACAAACACCCATGAGACAGCAAAGAATCAGCCTTCCTCATTAAAAAGCCAAAGGCATGTGGTTGTTCATTTCAAGCTCATAAGGTCCCAACAATTTGCACAGTTAGGAGTTAGGTACATAGAGGCTTTTATGAATCTAGCCTTTGGACTAGCCCTTCTGTTTCTCCTGGATCCCTAATGATATCCACAGTTCCTATTAAAGGCTCAGAAGCCCCATACTCGATCTTAACAGCATCCATTAAAGTGAATAAAACAGTCATGAATCCAGCGCATGGTGCTGTAAGAGGGGACAGAAAATCCCAAGAACAAAAAGGACACATGAAGAGATGGAAGGGGACATAGAAGGAAAAGCAACCTGCAGATGATATCTCCTGTTTTCCCACAGCTACATCACTGAGGGTGAGGCCTTTGATGGAAATAACTCTTCCATGGGACCACTGCGCAATGCAAAACCTTCACAGGAACACCCCACCTCGCATGCTGTACATCCCACCTCGCATGCTGTACATCTCGTCCATCACGGAAAACCTGAAATAGCTTTTTGAAGACATCTCCCATTAAGTATCCTTCCTCCACCAGATGGTCAGGAGACAGGGGGAATGGGCAAGCACAGGTTCACAGGGGGAGCTTCCATCCCAAGGGAATATCCACAGATAGGACAGGAAAAGGTGTATGACCCTGAGAGAGCATTTGCAGCAGGCCAGTTAAATAAACACCGTGGAATAAAGGCAAGTCAATTTACTCTGATTAACTTTTAACCTCGGGCATGTCTCTGCACTACCCCAAAATTACAGAGCCCCCTGCCAAAACCCAAAGCAGGAGCACGGCGCTGCCCTTCCCCTCCCCAGCTCGGGATGCTGGACCTCAGCCCCGGGATCGGAGCCTCCCTGGACAGAGCAGCTGGCAGCCGAGACCAGCGAGGGCTGCAGCTTTCGAGAGACGCTCCTCAAACATCACTGTTTTAGGAAAAATATCGGCAAAGAGCAGTCACGTGTTTCACTCCAGGAGCTGAAGGCGTGAGAAGAGCTTTAAAAAAAAATAAAAACCTATTCATTGAAGAAAAGCGATCCAGAAAAGAAACCAAAAAAGGAAGCGGCCCTGATGCAGATCTCCCCAGAGAGTTGTGGGGCATCCTGAACAGATTTGGACAACAGCACCAGCCTGGCCAAGCTGCCCTGGCCCACAGGTGCTACAGTGCGCTCCTCTCCAGATGTGCTGACCCGTCCCTTGAGACCAGGGGTTCTCAAGATGGATTTGCTGCAGCTATTGTTGGCCCCATGCTGGGGCTGTGTCCTGTGCTGCCAGTTCAGGTGGCCCTGCTGAGAAGCCCCTACCTTCAGCTGTTACCACTGCAATTATTTCCTAAGATGCCACCAGTTTTCCTGCCACCAGAATGGAGCGAGGCAGCGGCACATCTGATCCCCTTTGCTGCAAAGCTGCTGAACACAGTTTCTTCTTGTCTCTAGTCTCCTGAATTTTGATTTTTCTCCTTTAAAACTGACCCTAGCCTTCCCTAGCTCTGCAAAATGTAGCCTTCCCAACAGGGCAGTACATGTGGCTCTGCATTTCACAGCACGTGTTCATGCTCGGAGCAAATGCAGGGACACAGAAACACCAGTGTCTGGGACCAGGGATGCTCAGCCTCAGAGTAGAAGCAGCCTCGTGCACCCACATCCCCAGACAACCATGGTATTTGCCTCTCTGGTGTCTGACAGGGTGGTACCGGGCAGAGCAGGAGGTCTTCCAGGTCACCTCTCTTCCCACCTTTTGCCGCTCTGTGGCTCCCATCAAAGAGGGATCATAGAACCATAGAATAGTTTGGGTGGGAAGGGAGCTTCCCAGCTCATCCAGTGCCACCCCTGCCATGAGCAGGGACATCTTCACCAGCTCAGGTTGCTCAGAGCCCCGTCCAGCCTGGCCTGGGATGTCTCCAGGGATGGTTCAGCCACCACCTCTCTGGCCAACCTGAGCCAGGCTCTCACCACACTCAGGGCAAACAATTTCTTCCTCATGTCCAGCCTGAATCTCCCTTGATGGTTTAAAACCATCACCCCTTGTCCTATCACAACAGGCCCTGCTAAAAAGTCTGTCCCCATATTTCTTATTGGCCCCTTTTAGACACGGAAAGGCAGCAATAAGATATTCCAGGAGCCATCTCTTCTCCAGCTGAACACCCCAGCTCTCTCAGCCTGTCCTCCCAGCAGAGCTGTTCCAGCCTCGGATCATTTCTGTGGCTCCTCTGGCCCCTCTCCAGCAGGTCCATGTGTGTCCTGTGCTGAGGACCCAGAGCTGGATGCAGTGCTCCAGGCAAGATACTCCAGGGATGGGTGACAGCAGAACCCTCCAACAATGCTCTCCTATAAACGTGGTACCAGAAGAAAAAAAATGATGCCTGGCTTCTACATCCTCCATTTGTGCCAGCTCTCCAAGCCCAGCATTTATCATTTCCTTCAAATGCACAGCCCATCATGCCTTCTCCTGCCCCCAAACCAAATTCTCACAAGGAGAAGCCCAGGCCAAGTTCTTTACCAGCAAAGTCTTCTGGAGCTGAGAAAAGAGGTAGACGGGTCCAAAAGAAACACCAGACCTACTGAGCACTGAAACTGAACCCTGCCACTGTGCAAGAAGGCACAGGCATGTATAATATAATATATACTGTACATACCAAGAGAAAGAATATACTTTTCACTGTAAAGTGTTTTATATGCTAACCATCAGGCATACACGAAGTCAATGGATGCTGGCACTTTACATAAATATATGATGATGCAGTGCTATATGTAATAAAAATCTGGAGCACAAAATATGGAAGCAATTCAAGAAAACAGATCTCACATTTTTGCCTTTGTTACAGTTAGATTCTGACATGCTCTGATTGAAATTCAACATCTGCATGCATTTAAAATTAAAATATATAGGTATTCATGTTCTCCTCCTTCCACAATGTTTTACTGCTGCCTTTTTCTTCTTAAATATTAAAAACATTACATTATTTTATTTCAGATGTCTCAATATATTACACATCACCCTTTCACCTCAGAGCTTTGGTTCAAATCCAGCTCTTCACTGAGGAAATAGAAAACATCTGAAAATATTTAGTAGTCTCATCTTAGTGTCTAATCACAGTCTGCTCTGACATGACAAAACACAACAAACAAACTGGCTTGCCACAGATGAAAAATGTTTACACAGAAATACTCAGGAGTGTAAGAATGAATAAAGGCATCTCTAACTGCATTAAAGCCCATGTTGCTAGGTAATAAAATAGCCTGCAGATAATCTGAGCTGCACCTGCCCCTCTGGAAGAAAAAGAAACAACAAACCCACAGGTGATTTAAAGTCATCGCAGCCTAGCAGGTCCCAGCTGCATGTTTTTCTGTTATTCTAACACAGAAAGATGTGTCAAGCTACAGTGCAAATATTGTCCATGGGCATCATGGTCTGTAGAGCCTAAGTACCTTGTGATTTAGGAATCTCAGAAGAAAACTTTATTGCCAGTTAATCCTCCAGGACTAAAATATATGTACTTTAAGAGGGTCGAGCATAAACAAGTCTTTGTCTTTGCTGGGGAATTCAGCCATTTGGTGGGTGATTGGGAGAGCAGCTGTCCCAATAGGCTTCATGTTGGGCATTCATATGGTGCACAGCACGGTTCCTCCTCCAAAGCTATGATGATTTTAGCAGGCAAGAGAAAGTGTAGGAGAAAATTAGCCACAGGGAGTTGCAGGATCTTTCCCAAGGCCATGGGCAGAGTCAGCTGTGATAGTCCCAGGCCTGCTCCTCCACTACTTTTGCTGCAGGTCTCTAGTTCTCCCTGGCCCAACAAGCATGTGCAAGTCATGGATGTGGGCAGAACCATTCTTTGCTCTTCAGCAAGCTCAGCTTGACTTCCTACCTCCATTTTGGCACCAACAAGACTGCAGAGAGCTGCAAGTGGTTCAGTGCTCATGGATTGGACTTGACTTGGGTCATCACGGACCTGCCATCCCCTTACGCTGCTTGGGTTCAATACAAAGTCTGTTGAAGGTGTTCTCCTTGACTCTGGGCACCTGCCATCAGGGCTATGTCCTTTCCCTGGGGGTTTAGCAAACCCCACCAGCATGGCTGACCCATGGCAGGAAACATCTGGTTCATCCGTCACCAGGCTGGGCAGAGAATCAGGCAAATTATACTTTTCCCTGTGGTTTTTCAGAAGTCAAAGATAAGAAAAAGAGTGAGTATAAAGACAGAGTGATGTATTTCTGTTTGGCTTCTACAGACACTTCCACCTACCCTGCCGGCAGCATTTTCCCCTTTCCTAGAGCTGAACCCATATTGGCTGTGATCAAGTTATGCTTGAATAAGAAGTGGCTCCTTAAACTGTTTCTAAGGCCAAGTTTCCAAACCTGCAGAAACTGACAGAGACGTACATGGCAAAAAAATATTAAAATCCCTTCTCTGTTCATGAGTGTCTTACAATACCTTTTTTTCAGGAAGATATTGTAGTATTTCCTGCTGCAACAGTCAAATCAAATATGAATAAATTAACATGCTAATATTTCATTATATCCCCTTCAATGCAAAATAATATATATCCCTTAATTCAATAAATTAGAAAGTACCTTTTTTTTAAGGGAAAATACACCAGCGTAGCTAAGTCTTTGCAGATCTTGGCACATCTACAATACACAAAGGACAGGCCAGGGACACATCCAAATGTTGACCGTGCTGCCTCCAGAAGTGAGGGCTGTTAATAAACTCACTAGGAGGAAGGTTTGCTCAGCCTGAGCACGGCTCTGGCTCTGCACTGGTCCATCCGATCTTACCCAGTTTCTGCTGGTGCGCTGAGCTGGTTCCCATTGCACACACACTGGGTTTCATGCCTGGATGATAATTTCCTTTGCACATGACTCAGACAATACCCAGAGCATTTTCCATTAGGGCTTTCTCCACGGCACCCCTTGGTGTGGGTTTACATGTTATTGTCTGCGTTTCATTTTCATGTGCTTTCCTTCTCCTGTCATGTTTTCCTTGTACCCCTTGATGAAATCTCTCTCTTTGCTAACTGTATTTAAATCCAGCAATGACACGCAGGCTTGTTCACACAGCCTTTATGTCTTTGCACTTCTTTGCCCCAGTTACAAACCTACTCCAAATTAATTCCCATTTCAAGATGTGAACATCATTCCAGTCAGCCATGTTGGCCTGCTAGGCAGTATATTAGTAAATTATTTCTCCAGGCTTTTGATTGACGTTGTTGAAAAGATGCTTTTCATGCATGTCAGTCTTTGTGGGGTGAAAATGCCTTTAACATCCTTCTAGGATTTACATGGGTTTCCCTGGTCTGCTGCTGCCAAGTTCAGATGCGGCTGGAGCATGTGGCATTCTTTATCCTACTCTTATTACATTTTCCTTTTTATCCAGCCCTGCTGCATATTTCATATTTTTCATATTTCTGCCCTGTGATGTAAAGAACAGCAAGTTGCTCAATATGCCCTTGTCATGCCCGTCCAGCCCAGCTTGAAACTCTCAAATCCTGCTGCGATCACTGCGCTATCTTCTTCCTTTATATTTTTTTTCTTGTTTTGATTTCATTTAATTATTTGTCTCGTTTTCTAATATTTTAGAACTCAGATCTTCAAACAGCTGAGCAGTATGCCACATGTCTGATGAGAGACCACACATGTGCTCGTCAACAGGGACAAGCCCAAAGCACTGTATGTTTGCTTCCATCTCGGTGAGCAGAGATCAGGTCTCATTTCTGGCGCTGGGTGCAGCAGTCCAGACCCAGATCCGGAGCTGAGCTGTTTCCAGGCTGTTTTCACTCCTTTGCAGATACAGCCCTTTCTGGTCAAGCTCTTCCAGAGGTCCACAAAAACACGGAATCACAGGATGGTTGGAGTTGGAAGGGACCTCTGGAGACCATCCAGTCCAACCCACCTGCTAATGCAGGGTCACCAGAGCAGATCACACAGGGTCATGTCCAGGTGGGTTTGAATGTCTCAGAGAAGGAGACTCCACAACCTCTCTGGGCAGCCTGTGCCAGGGCTCCGGCCCCTCACCCCGTCATTGAGCACCACTGAAAAGAGTCTGGTCCATGCCCTTGACATCTACCCTGGAGATATTTATCAGCATCAATAAGATCCCTCTCAAGTTTCTCTTCTCCAGCTGAACAGCCCCAGCTCTCGCAGTGTCTCCTCATCACAAAGATGTTCCAGACCCCTCAGCATCTTTGTGTCCCTCCCACGGACTCTCTCCAGTAATTCCTTGTCCTTCTTAAACTGGGAAGCCCAGAACTGGACACACAACTCCAGATGTGGCCTCACCAGTGTAGAGGGCGAGGAGAACCCTCCCTCAATCTGCTGGTCACATTCTTCCTAATGCACCCCAGTTACAATTGGCCTTCTTGGCCACAAGGTCACATTACTCAAGCCTTTGCCATACTGGCAGCATCTCTGCAGCCTCATTACAGAAGCCTGCAGAAGTGTGGCTGAGGGCTGGGAGCCTCAGACCCAAGAACAGGCAGGGGGAGCAGAGAAGGAAAGCATCATTTTGCTTACAAAACGAATAATTTAGAGCAGAAAAGCAAATGGAAAATATGCCATGTTTCTCAGAAACGCTATTGCACACCTGAATGTTGGTTTCACAATCCCAAACCCATTTGAAAACAGTAAACATTGGACTGGTTCCCTAAAAGCCGTGTTGAGGAGTGGCATTGTATGTGTTGAATATATCGTCCATCATTCACAACCTTTAGAAGTTTCTTTTAAAATGAAAATGTGATCTTCATCCTGGTTGAAGATCTGTGTTTAAACCACAGCACTGCTGCTTTGTTCCTAAGGGTTGATCAACAGTGCAGCACCTCAACATTCACACTCAACACCTTCCCCAGTGACGGGTCTGCCACAGTCTCACCCATTTTCTCACCAAGAAGATACAAATGTTGGTACAGAGACCATGGTTGAAGTCCTAGAGCACCTAAAAATAATCAAGAAGTCACAGACCAGGAATGAAAGTGATTTTAACAGAAGTATTAAGACACAAGCTTTTGAGTTGCACTTGGCTACCATGATCACTTGTCAATCTCAAAAAAAATAAATAAATTTAAAAGATCACCTGTTTCTTTGGCAAGCAGCAAATGGAGAGCTTTCTTAAATTTATGGCAGTACAGTCCACACTTGCATTGTTCCACTGATGGAAACCCAGCAATCTCCTCCGTCACTAATGCGGGTAGAGGACAGGCCACTATTGGGAATAGTTTCACAATGCTTTTATTGGAAGCATCTGTAGAAACCATAAAACAACAACTACAACAACAGCGACACAAAGCCATGTTTTCTCACTTCTATCCGAGCAAGGAGGGTGCCAGAGCAATTCCCCACCCTACCCCCCCACCGCATAGTGGTTTCCTTTGTTCACATTTCACTGCCTGGATCCAGCAGAGAGATTTACGGGCTGGTGCCGAGCTCGGGATGCGCACAGCATTGGTCTCCCAGGACCGGGGCTTGACCATGCAGAATGGGGGTGCAGAAAGGCTCCTGCAGCTTCAGGGAGGAAGCAATTGGATGGAGGAAGGTTATTAGAAGCCAGATTCCAGCGCCTTCCACTGAGTAGCAGCTCACCAAAAATCAAGCCCTAGTAGCTAATGAGATTCTTCGTAGGAGAAATGTTGTCACTCTGTGTCTGCGGGGTATCACGCCCAAGAACACAATGCCTGGATCTGGACTGATGTCCCCTACACTCCCTTCCGATCTTGGTCACCATCCCAGCAACGAGGAGTCCATTTGTTTCAATGTCTGATGACTTCCCTACGATGAAGGGTGCCAAAAGCACTTGCCAGCCTGGCTGAGAGCAACACTTTAGTGCCTCGAGCCAGGCTGGGACCTGAAGCAGGACTGGGCAACATGAAGCCCGGTGTGGAGAGGGCTCAGCACGGCTGTGCAAGGGCAGAATGTGAGATCCTGGGTGCACTTCTTGGCTTTGGGACACTCTCACAGTGTGATTTTCAGTAAGTTACTACATCAGTCTTGAGTCACCCTGCCCCAGCAAAGCGGAGACACTGACTCTCCAGGTTTTCGTGAGGAAGAAAGTCTCCTGATGTGTGAAAAGTGGGAGGAGGAGGATAACAAAACAAGGCAGAGAAGAAGACAACAAGCCAGCAGTAGAGCCACTCAGCTATGTTGTGAACACACAAGGATGTGAATGTAAATATCCACGGTCTGTCCAACACTCAGTTCTGCCCAGACCCTCAGTGATGACCAAAAGTGTATAGGAACAGAGCTCCAGCACTTCTGGGCGATGGTAACACTGGGTTCTGCGTGTGCAAAACAATAGAGATTTTTTTGCAGCCCTGTGCACATTTGTGTTTTTGTAGTGCATGTGCTCACGATAAACCAATAGAACAAACTCAAGTGAAATACAGACTGGGAAAAATGCAGCCTATTAAAGCCACTCAGAAACTTTCTTTTTCCCATATTCGTGCTCTTTTTCAGTTTTTCTAAATATACCTCCAGGCTTTTTCTCTTGGTTTAAGTGCGCTCTTTCATGTATAGTTTTCAATGTATGTTTAAGTCACCAGCTGCTGCCAGCTCAGATTTTTGCACTGTGTGTCTCAGCTTTCTTTTCTATTAAGACAAAGTGCTGGCACTGCTCTTTGACCAAGTACATTGTTCATAGTACTGAGCAGTGATTTTTCCATATCTGACTGTCTTTGGGTTCACCCCAGGAGGAAGGGTGAGCCTGGTTTATTAAGCTCTCAGAGAGCAGGAACATCTGGAGCTCGGGGTGGGCTGCTGGCATGCCTCAGCAGAAAGGAATTTGGCACAGGGTGAGGTCTGCCCAGCTCCAGAGGTGTCACTGCAATCGGTTCTGGTGACGGAGAAATAACGAAGTCCCCACATAAAACAGCATTAGGACCACATTTCAAGCTATGCTGGGCTGCTCAGGGATTTTGTTTCTTCTGACAGGGAGCCAGGAGGCCCAGGAGCCATGTTGGTCTTCATTTTCATAATCCAAAGCTACATTTTCCTCTCTTGCTATGCAAGATTCTTCTATCCAGTGAAAGCTTGTGTTTCCCTTCCTGCCTAACTCAATGGGCTAGCAAAAATCAAGGCAGGTGTAGAAGACAAACTCTGGTACTTGCTTTCAGAGCCACGTTGATAGCTTTCTCTGAGGCACTTTTGAAAACCCATTCTCCTACAAGTCATGGTACAGAAACCAGTGGCTAAAGATGGGTAGTGTGCACCATGGCCAGCAATGTGGGCCTCCTCCATGCCTCTGTTGAGCATCATTTTGGTCAAGCTGAGATGAGACATCCTGAAACAAGCTGGTCTGTTCTTTTTGGTCACAAGACCCCAAAAGATCTCTACATGTCATAGAATCATAGATTCATTTTATCATTTTGGTTGGAAGAGACCCTCAAGATCATCGAGTCCAAATATAACCTAACTCTGGCACTAAACCATGTCCCTAAGAACCTCATCTATGTGTCTTTTAAGCCCCTCTAGGTATGGTGACTCCACCACTTCCCTGGGCAGCCTGTTCCAATGCCTGCCAATCCTTTCATGAGTAATTTTTTCCTAATATCCAATCTGAACCTTCCCTGGCACAACCTGAGGCCATTTCCTTTCATCCTATGACTTGTTACTTGGGAGAAGAGACCAATACCCTCTATGCTACAACTTCCTTTCGTGTAGTTATAGACAGCGATCAGGTCTCCCCTCAGCGTCCTTTTCTCCAGGCTAAACAGCACCAGTGTCACTCCTCCACAAATACCCTCATCTTCCCCATGCTCTTACACATCTCAGCTCTCAACCTTTCCTTGAGTTGAAACCTTTTTCCCCTCAATATTACTGGAGAGTCATGTATACACAAAAAACTCACTGGATGGGGCTTTCCCCTGGGACGCTGAGAGATGGTAACTGAACACCACCCCACTAAAACGCTTATGTCTTTGGTCTCCATGTGCATTTGTAGTTGCACTTGCTGCAAAGCCAGCCCACCACCACAGCATAGATAAAAGCTATCCAGCGTGCAAGTCCTAGAAGTTTATTTTGGCTGCCAAGCCAAACATGGAGATAGTCCTTAATTAGAAGTGTTGCCTCTGCAACAGTGCAGAGCAATAACAACAACAGTGGAATTTGTCTGAAGTGTGCACTCCCCTCACATAGCTATGGTGAATTAAGCAAAAATGTCAAACTCAGTCAGCAGCCAGCAGACATATTCCATCACATTAAATGTTTACATCGTAGGGTAGCCTGACCACGGAGCATCAGTGAGAGCACACTTCTTGACAAGTACTGGTGATGTTCCTACCCAGAAGAGCCTGGGATGTTCCCCTCTCCAGCTTTTCAGATTACTGTGATGGTGATTAAGAAAAGATAGTCTGTAGTTAATGTCTGTCATTGCTTGGTTTTGAGAAGATCTGTAACATAGTTTGTTCCAAGAACCCAAACTGCTGGAGTACACACAGTCAGGGTTTTCCTCACTTGCTGTAACATTTATTTACTTAGTACTGATCTATTCAGAGATGTTTATCCTTACAGAAATATTTGGAAACATCAGCATATCAGTGTAAAAGATCACTCATAAAATAATACCTCTGCCTGATATTATTTTAAAAGTTTTAGACCTTCCTATAGTGTTTACAGAAATGGTACTTACCTATGGATGTCCAGGAGTTACAAAGAACACACAAGTGAAAGCACAGTAGCACATTGCCTCATCACAAATATGCTGCATTTCCTCAGGAAGAAAAATATTTCAATAATTTATGAAGTTCTTATAGACTTTGTTATTACACATGGATGTAAGCCTCACCTGAAAAGCCTACTCTCCCACTTTTGTGGGTTTTTTTGTATAATACCAGAAGTCTAGCATACCCCAACACCAAAAGAGTGAAAAAAAATTAATCAGAGCCTTCCAGCAACTCTTTAAGAAACAGCTTTTTTTCTTATATGATGACAATGTGACTTTAAGGTAAAGTGTTCTCAAGACCTACCAAACCTAGAAATAGTTGCTCTGTCAGGTGTTTCTGGTTTGAAGCCTGGGGAACCAGACCTGCTCTCAGGAGTTGTGAAGCTATTGGTTTCCTCATCTGTGCCAAATGCTGTCAGTATCCCCAGGCCCTTGCCAGAGCACATCACTACACACCAGGCAAAAAAGAAAACTAAGAGTGACAACAAAATGGTCAAAACCCTCCAGGCCCTTGGCTGGAGCTCCACAGGGTCAACAGAGGCCAAGACACAACTGTGAGATTCATTTCTCTCCACCTGCTAGAATTAGTTCGATTATTTAAGTAAGACCAAAAAACCCTCAGTCTTCACTTATTGCAACAGGCTTATGCCTTTCTAGAAAGTAGAGCAAACCTGGTGCCCCCAGAAGAGACCACATCCAGTTGCAAATGGAGTTTACAGAATCACACAGAATCACAGAATCGACTAGGTTGGAAAAGACCTCAGAGATCATCGAGTCCAACCCTTGGTCCAACTCTAGTCTGTTTACTAGATCATGGCACTAAGTGCCATGTCCAATCTCAGTTTAAAAACCTCCAGGGACAGCGAGTCCACCACCTCCCTGGGCAGCCATTCCAATGCCTGACCACTCTCTCTGTAAAGAATTTCTTCCTAATATCCAGCCTAAATTTCCCCTGGCAGAGTTGAAGCCCATGCCCCCTTGTCCTATTGCTGACTGCCTGGGAGAAGAGACCAATCCCCACCTGGCTAGAACTGCCCTTCAGATAGTTATAGAGAGTGATGGGGTCACCTCTGAGCCTCCTCTTCTCCAGACTAAACAAGCCCAGCTCCCTCAGCCTCTCCCCATAGGTCTTGTGCTCAAGTCCCTTCACCAGTCTTGTTGCTCTTCTCTGGACCCGCTCCAGCACTTCAATGTCTTTCCTGAACTGAGGGGCCCAGAACTGAACACAATACTCCAGGTGTGGAGTATTTATCTCAGCTTGGTAACACCGTGGTAGTTTGCTCTTAGCTAAATCAAGTTAAAAGCTGCATCTGAAACACCTGACTGTGAACAATTCTTCCCAGCGAAATCTGGTGCAAGCAGAACAAACAATTTTCTTCCTAATAAAAGCAAGACCTTCAGGACTGACGGAGCCAACAAGTTAATGAAGTTTCCTACTAGACAGGAAGTTGTGGGACTGCGGCAAGAGAAGCAAATCCATATTTTGGCTAGAGAAAGAGTAGAGAGGAATAATACAAATTAACCACTGGTGGTTTTTTGTTTGCTTGACAGGAAAATACCCTGCAAATGTACCAGTTTGGGCAATGCTTGATCTGATAAGGCTGGCAATAAAATGAAGGCAAGCTGCAAGAGCTTCAGAAAAGGGAAGGGTAAAGTCACCACATGCACAAGGATCATCATAATTAAACCAGAGTCCCACTATTAATATTTCTTACAATTGTTACCACAATTGTTGTTATTCCACTAATTACAATGGCAGCAATACTTGCACTGCAGCAGTGTTCGGCATTTCTGCCCTGAAGCAGGAAAGGAGGATCCCACTCTGTGTCACTCAAATGTGGAACAAAATAAATAGCTCCAGCCCCAAAAGAAGGTTTGCAAAGGAGCATGTTCTTTTGCAGGAGCTTACAAAGGAGAATAAACTCACTGTTTGCTCCATTCTCATATGTATAAGCCCGCTTCCACTTTCAAGGACTTGCACGTTTCCCTGTCATCCGATGGGCAATTAGTCCAGTGCATCTCACAATGGTGGCAATAAACCAAATCAAGACCAGCGAAAAAATACAGACAAAAACACAGTCATGTCATTACTGCTGCAGAACATACGACCACATTTTGCTCCTAGCTACCAAGCAGTACTGTGGGATGTGTGTATTCATGTGAAAATAAGCCCAACCAGTCATTGAGATATGTACAAAATGGGTGATTCATGATAATTGTTACATTAGAATTGCTTGACAAAGAGACAGAAGAAAGCTGTTGATTACCAGGCACCTCAAGAAAGACCACAGATACAGAGAAATTTAATATTATGGACAATGTGGACGTGCAAATTTCCATCTGCAGACTAACAGGCAGGCCTGTGAAAAGAAATGAAGACAAGCATACTCATTAGATTAAAAATAACTGGAAAAAGTTGCGTATCCACCAATTCAAAAAGGGTGGAAGTCACTGAGTCACACAGTCGGAGACATTGAATAGGGCAACGATCAACACTCAAAGGTCCTAATAGGCAATGCACTCTTTAAAGACCTAATCCTTTGAAATAATAAAGTACAAAAGGCAGAAAAGTCATAGAGAAAACACATAGATCACATGCTAGTTACAGTCCTTCAGTTCTTTGGGACTTATCTTTGCTCAAAGAAAGCAGTCTTATTGAACCCGCAGTACACTGGGTGACTTGAAAGTGTAAGTATTTGTTGGATCAAAGTATGCATTACTTCAAAAGCATAAAATGCCTAGATATTGAAGGCAATAAATCTTTCTCTGTAAAATACACGCATATATAATTTATATGATAAGCTTAATGCTGAGATTTTTATCTTAGTTTCCAACAGACATGAGATGCAGGCAACTATGTTCACTACGAGTGAGTCTGTCTGTCCCCTCTCAGTCCCAAGGAAAATAATTTCTGAGCCCATTAGCCAATTTCAACCAATTTTAGCACAGAGATAGAGACCTTGAGGGTACTAAGTTCCCATACGCTTTGTGATAGGAGGTGGCCACGTCGAAGTGGCAGATCCATGCCTTGAAGGAACGGCAACAGCATAGACACAACACTTTCTTAGACCTCAGAGAATCCAGAAGGACCTCAGGAGTGCCCAAGTGGACATGCACAAAGCTACAGCTTCAGTCCAAACTCACATCTCACTAGACATCAGCAAATCAAAGTGCAAGACCTGTTGATCTCCTGCTTGTGGAACAACCCATCTCTCCCTCTCTTTTGGTCCTGACAGCAGCTACGACGCCTTCAGAGCACCTTCACCTCAGAATTCTCCACTTACTGCTTTTGTTTCTGCCCATTTGATGGGAGCCCCGTTGCATTTTTGTGCCTTAACTCTCTGCTCATAACTGTCATGCTATCTCCTAACATATGGAAACAATTCATTTTCTTTGTCATCGTTTGGATCTGAAACTAGGGTACTCTGAAATGTAACTATACATGAATTTCCCTGAACTAATTACATAATATTTATCCTATTTTCTTTAAAGTAATACTCGCTAGCTAAGAAATTAAGAACTGCATTGCTTATAATAAACTCTGCATGCTACATTGTAATCTAAACTGTACAGTTATATATGGTGAAGAACTAAAAGGTTTGAGTTATTCCCCTTGGCAAACATTTTTTTAAGGATTGCTTAAATAAGCAGTACAGAAACCAGATGTCATTTGGTAAGAGTATCTGAATGACCAAAAATTTGCTGTCTGGGTATTTTTTTTTTTACTTTATAAAAACATGAGAAATTCTTTGGATTTATATCATATTTAGCAGCTGTGAAACAGTGCAAACATCTGTTTGTACCTATGGGGAGCTGACCTACGGGGTCCTCATCTCTTAATCACCAAGCAACAAGCTAGTCTCATATACATAGTTTATTGTTTTCTTTTCAGCTGCCTCCTGCACTTCAAAGTTTTTATACTCTCATGTTCTATTATCACGGCACGAGGGACAGTCCATTCATTATAAGCACAGATCAGTGCAACAACTGATCGAAATTGCCATAAAGCACCGTGGACGCCAAAGTGTCCTCAAACACGGCTCTAAGTAACTTCCCAGTATGTCATAACGAATTGCTGCTTCCCTTGTTTTCCCAACATTATTGGTTGTTGGTTTGTTGGTGGTGTGGGTTTTTTCTTAAACTTAAAGGCTGGAAGAACAGAACATAAAAAGGAACAGAAGTCTCTTTTTATAGTCAATCCTACTGTGGGAAGAGGAGTTGACAAGACAGCTCCATGAGGTCCCATGCTCCCTACTTTCTAGGTTTCTGCAATTTTCAGATATTATAGGAAATGGCTGGTATCTTCTACATCTGTACAGCATCCCCATGACTGGAAACAAAGGAAAATAAAGTAATTTTAATGGGTATCCCCTTCCAAAGAGATTCTCCTGCTGTACTTATGCATAACACACAGCCTAAGTAAGATCCCATCCTCCATCATGACTTCTAAAGTAACGCAAGGGATGAAGGAGAAAATACATTTACTCGAGAAGTGTTTTGCCCTGTTCTTTACCACATTACTTACACACACACACACACCCAATCCTTAGTGATTTAGCCAGGAGCAAAATTTTTCAGCCTCTGTGATAATCTCTCCCCTTTTTCCCTAATGTAATATTGACCTCGGGACCTCAATTTTTATGCAGTGAGAGAAAGGTGCAAACAGCATGAAAGAAAAGATTTGTGGGCCTTGGACATGAGAGTGGAATCAGTACTCATAAGAGCTTAAACTATACTCTGAACTAAGTCCGAAAACAAATGGGAAACACTGTATGATTCCATCCCATTACAGTACAAATAAATCATTTCTGGAAATCTAAAACAAATGGCCCAAGCTCAGCTCTATGGATGATCCAAATGCAAAAAAGCTGCTAATTCTAAAAGGCAGATGCAAGTAACCAATTAAGTAAGAATGCAGCAAAACATAAGGAGTGTAACTTTTTTAGTAGGAAGATGTTAAGGCCATAGAAGTAGGTCTTCCAATCACCTTTTTTGGTATTCCTGAACAAACATTCTTTTTTGCTTACGTTAATATGGAATGTATTATGACAACGTTCTTATGGATATCCATGCCTTTTGTCTATCAGTACTTGCAGATACATTCAAAACAGCTGCAAATATTTTTTAAATTATGTAAAAGTCCCAAACACTTTGAAAATAATATTAATAACCCTTTAAAAAAGCAGTGTATTGTATTAAATTAAGGAGAGGAATTTAGAGAACAGAAAAAAAATATTGTTAGCATTAACGTTTTCACTGCTTTCAAATGCGGTCCCCTTAGATAAGGCTTCGAATTATTTTGGTTAAATTTTAAAGCATTATGGTGTTTGCACATTTAGATGACAAAGTAGATAATCATACATAGAGATCACAAGGAAAGTTTTGTGTTCACAAAGTTCAGCTGTGTTTTTCTATTTCTTAATATGTATGTCATATATATATATCACCTCTTACAACTCTTGCCTCTTTTCTCTCTGCAGATCATCATAGATACAATACCATTCCTAGTGCAGATGGAGAAGTTATTTCTCTTAATGCTGCTTCATCAGTCTTTGTGCAGCTGTAAAAAATAAAATAAAATAAAATAAAATAAAATAAAATAAAATAAAATAAAATAAAATAAAATAAAATAAAATAAAATATAAAATAAAATAAAATATTACCTTAGAGGGATTTGGCAAGGGGAGGTATCAGTTCTTACAACAAGAAGGTTGATAGCAGGCAGGGAAGCTATGAGGCATGAACAGCTCTGTCTATCCCCTCCACCAGACCCTTGGAAGAAGGAAAAATACTAATCAGGGCTTTTCCCTGGCATGTGGGAGCAATGTCATTGTAGCAGGAGTATTGGCATTACCAAAAGATTACTGCAAAATCACCACAGGAAGGTGCTGAAGATCAATGGATTTCCAAGCCCAGGTGTGATTTCTTGCAGGTTCTGCCCAAGAAACACAACAGGAAACTGCAGTCATCTCACCCACGCAGCATTTTGGGGAGTGTTTGCTCTGCAAAGGCAGAAGGATTGGTGTCTTGACTCAGAGTCCAGCAGAAAAGAGCAGGGGATGGTGAGGAAGAATCCAGAAGAGCTGAAACACCATGCTCTGAAACGGTTGCACAAAAACATGATATGCAAAAGTGATTGCAACTTGGAAATGCGTTTTCTGGCTATCCAGTCAACCATTGTTTTCAGTTTTAAGAGCTGCTCAACATGTAACCTGGACATAGCATAAGGTCTTTGAGCAAGTGCTTTCCTACATTTTTTCTGGCTGTTTATTTTGTTGTGGACTGTGATGTGATTTCTCTGGTTGGGTGTATGCAGCTTCACTGTCACCCTCCTAGCATTGACTGACAACGCGACAAATAACAGGGACGATGGGCAAAAGAGGAAAGAATAAAGCTAATTCCATGTGCTAACTCCACTTCTGGACACTTGTGGACTGTTATTACTTCTCATTTTTTTGCTAGGATTAAAGAGCTAATAAATACAGATTTCATGCCCTATAAATAACTCTGTGTTTGTCAGCTCACTCCAAGAATAATCGATAGTGCATGAGACTTCTCAGTACAATAAAACAAGCTCTGCATTTACTTATCCCAAAGATACTTATGAATTCTCTACTTCATTTTGTCCCTACCTAAAATACCATTTATCCTCTCCCAAAACCCAACCAGAGACTTAGCTGAAGGCAGCTGGGTGCCTTCAAAACTTTTGGAAACAAGTCCTAGACCTAAATAATTCCTACATCTGTGGAGGCTCCCTTACCACTTGGTCAAGCAACATACAAAACCCTGTCAGAAACCACCTGCAGTCCTTGGCTGTCTCCTAGTGCTAAGTCCTTGCTAGGACCTCATCTTGGTGGAGCAGCTTTTGGAGATAACTGTCTTGGCGCTATCAGTCACTCCAGACATGGGCATTACTTCTCTGCCAGGTCCATGGAGTTAGACATATTGGAGATGCGAAACCACTATCACACTGCTGGGAGCTGCAAAATGCAGGGCCCAGTGTCCCCACAAAGGGTAAAGCATCAACCCTCACTGGGAGTCGGTTCATATCAGAATCATCCATGCTAAAAACATAAGAGCTTTCCAGTTTACCCATGTTGCAGTATTAGACTCGAAAATTAGCCTCTGTTTTATCTGAAATGTGAAAAATGTTAACTTGGACAATGTTAAATTGTCATCAAACTATCAGATAGTTCTTTGGTGGTCACAGTGACCAAACGTCAATGTGCATGAGCATTGCTCCATGAAAGGTTGCTGAGTGGGGGTTTGTTATTGCCCAGCATTTCACCCTGAGAGCACAGAGCCTCTTGGTTACCAGTCATAGAATCACAGAACAGTTTGGGTTGAAGGGACCTTCCAAGCTCCCCCAGTGCCCCCCCTGCCATGAGCAGGGACATCTTCACCAGCTCAGGTTGCTCAGAGCCCCGTCCAGCCTGGCCTGGGATGTCTCCAGGGATGGTTCAGCCACCACCTCTCTGGCCAACCTGGGCCAGGCTCTCACCACCCTCAGGGACAACAATTTCTTCCTCATGTCCAACCGGAGTCTTTCCTCTTCTAGTTTAAAATCATCACCCCTTGTCCTATTGCAACAGGCCCTTCTAAAAACTCTACATTCTGCCTTCTCCATCCCTTCCCATTGCAGAGGGAAAGCTCACCCTGCCCCATGCTTCCCCCTCCAAAGCTGTTGAGGAGCAGCAGAAAGCTCAGCACAGGAGGCACCCAACCCCTTCACAAATTCCCCCAGGTTTTAGCAGAGGCTTTGCTGTCCCTCAGCTCGGTGCACAGCTCACATGCTCACCATGCGATGCCAAGCTCCTTTCCCTCCCATTGCAACCAGTCCGCAGGATCTCACACCCCACAAGAAGCAGCACAGAGGAAACCACCACCTGCACCTAACACCAGAGCAAGGAGAAGGTCTCACAGGAGGAGCTGGAATTTGCTGCGTCTGCATGTGGAAACAGCCCCGCTATCTGCACATGTGGTTACCTGGCAAATCCAATGGACAATTTTTGGATTATAATTCCATTACGCTCTCCGATACCAATTCTTGCAACCTGCCCCCGCCAAGAAAACTTCAAGAGAAAGAAAATCTCTTGAAATCTCTGCTCACAATCCTCCAGCTCAGAGCTTGGCAGCTTCCTTCCAAAATTAAGTGATTAAAGCAGTGCTAATGAGACATTCATCACCTGCACCTTTTTCCTTAGGATAAATATGCAGGGATCTGCATTGCAGGTGCATGCAAAATTGCTTAAATAAATATCTTTGAAGCACAAGGAAAAAAAAAAAATAAAGGACTCAGTGACAAAAAGTTCTCAAAATACTTGAAAATATAACTGAATAAATAACTCCCTTTTTTGGACTGAAATTTGCAGACCTTAGCAGATGTGTCCAAGCTAAAGGAAATATCCAGGGAGCTGGATCTCCTTTCTGATGAGAAATAATGAAGAGCACTGCACTGGCAAGGAGACAGGCTCGAGGAACCTACCGGTCTTTTCCAGCTCCGACTTCCGTGATAGCTTGGAGTTATCCTTAGGCATTGGCTTGATCCATCAATGAGGTTATTTATTGCGAACCCGGGCCCCAGGGCTGCCAAGCCTACCTCCATATTGAACTGGAAGCATTCAAACATTCACCGAGTGAATAGGATTATTGGGGACTTAGAGTCAAGCACGTGCCTGTGTCTTTGCAGGAGTGGAAAGACTGTAAAGACAACTGTATATAAGCAGGGGTAAAAATCCTCTTAAGAAGAGGTGTCTTTGGAAAAATATGGGGGTCATTTTTTTAAACTTTTTTTCTAATGTTTTAAAAATGCCACCACGGAGGTGTCAGCTTAAATTATTAGGGAAAATACTAAGGCAAATAAAGAAATCCCATTCCACAGACCTGCATGGAGGTGGAAAGGGGATATTTTCAGTGTTTTGGTGGTTTTTTTAGGCCATGCTATAACAGTACCTGCCATTGTATTTGCAGGGCAGGGTGTAAAAATCTGCTTACAGGATTTCTAGCTGCACTGCTATACTTGCAATCCTTTCTGTTGCAGGGCTCTGCTCCTCTGAAGGCGAAGTCCATGGCAAAACCCTCTCTCTCAATGGCAGTGGAAGCAGGAGCAGACTCTGAGTTTGTAAATATTAACTTATTTCAAAAGGCAGATTATTTACTCTCCGCTCTTATAACCACCCAGGCCAGATGGACGGGGTCCAAGTTTGTTAACAATAGCTCTTGGCGAGGACCAGCCGTAGCAAAGGTTAAATCCTGTTTTCCTTACTCGAGCGTGGAGCCCCATTGACTCAAGAAGCACCAATGACTTTGGGAGGGTGACAGGCTTTGATGCCAGGACCTGTCCTCAGTTTTGTGGGATGCAGGGAGTGAAGGTGGCTCTGATGTGGATCTCAGGAGATATGTCTTCATGTGCACATCAATGCATAATGCAACGGAGATAATAAACGACAATATCCTTTCTAATATCCTCTTCATTGTCAAGACAATGTAAGTTGATTTACTTGTCATGCACCGAAAAAAACTGAAAAAGTGTCTATTATCTTGCACGGGACCTTTCAGCATGACGTCCCCTATTGGTCTCAGCCCCAGTGGCCACATGCCCGTCTCTGCAAGCCA
Organism: Nesoenas mayeri; assembly: GCF_963082525.1. Lineage (NCBI taxonomy): Eukaryota > Metazoa > Chordata > Aves > Columbiformes > Columbidae > Nesoenas > Nesoenas mayeri. Next base: position 4,646,206 of record NC_137548.1, on the reverse strand, counting down.
GGGATGGCCAAGAGCATCCCCACAGCTGGTGGCTGCATTCACACACAAATGCACAAGGGCCCTGTCACAAGTTTGAGCATGAATAAAACATATATATATATGTTTCATTTTATATATTGTATCAATATATATATATAGAAATGTAAAAAATATATTAATGTATACACACCCAAGAAATTTTGTTCTGTGCTGTTGTGTTGTTCCACATCACCTCCCTGCTCCATGCTGCCTCCATTCCATTATACAGCTGTTGTACAGCCCTATGAAGACAAAAAAACACCAACAACAACAAAAAAGTTTTTTAGGGAACTGTAAAGCTCTGGGAGGGATGGAGCCCACTGTCTCCAAGGTATGAGACACCTTGTTTTCAAGGTCTGGTCTTCCCTCTTTGTTAATCAATCGCACAATAGCAAGCACAGGAGAACAGCTGCCATTTGACCACAAATCTCCAAATCCACACCAAGAACCAAGCAATGGGTGTCAAGGAGATAGTGGACCATCCCAAAGCACCCATGGAGTGAAAGGATGAGTTGCCTGCACTCAAAGAAGAGTCGTGTCTCCACACAGCATGGTAGGAACAGCAGTGGTACTGAGTCACCCTGCAGGCTTCCTCAGTCTGTGCATCGTCCTCCTCTTTATCATAGAATCACAGAATTATAGAATAATTTGGGTTTGAAAAGACCTTCCAAGCTCATCCAGTGCCACTCCTGCCATGAGCAGGGACATCTTCACCAGCTCAGGTTGCTCAGAGCCCCGTTCAGCCCGGCCTGGGATGTCTCCAGGGATGGTTCATCCACCACCTCTCTGCCCAACCTGGGCCAGGCTCTCACCACCCTCAATGAAAAAAAATTTCTTCCTTATATCTAGCCTGAATCTCCCTCCTTTAGTTTAAAACCATCACCCCTTGTCCTATCACAACAGGCCCTACTGAAAAGTCTATCCCCATCTTTCTTATTGGCCCCTTTTAAGTACAGAAAGGCCACAATAAGGTCTCCCTGGAGCTTCTCTTCTCCAGCTGAACACCCCAGCTCTCTCAGCCTGTCCTCCCAGCAGAGCTGTTCCTTCCCTCTTCCAGTCCTCTTACTCCCCACCTGCGCAACTGCAACAAAACATGCTGATCCATCGCTTTGCCCGGCATGACCTGCACAGATGGTTTGCAAAGGAAGCCCTTGCAGAGGAAAGCCAAGCAGCCAACAGTGCGGTTTAGCAGGGAGCACTCGGGTCCAGAGACATTCCTCCCTTGATTAGGAAGGTTGAGCTGGAGCCAGGGGTGGGTCAGCGATCTCCTTCCTCCGGCTGCAGCCATTCTCGCCACGGCTTGAATCACACCTCTCGGAGACACCCTCGGGTTGGGCACGGGAAGTTCACGGCTGCAAACACGCCAGTGAGGAAGGGGGAAGAGCGTGAGGACGCAGGGGAAGTTCACGGGGGTTCAGCCAGAGCTGGGTCCGGAAGAACAGAGGTCTGATAAAAAGGAGAAAGGAATTGCAATCGACGTGACGCGCAGGGACTCCTCATCTCTTCTCCAGCCAGTGCAAGGTCCTGGGCACATTGAGAATGAAGAGACATGCTCACAGCTTGCAGTGACTTGCAAAAAGAAAAGGCACAGATCCGCTACTATGCCTCACCTTGATGAAATGCAAAGTTTCCAGATCTGAGCATGGTGTTTCTCATCTCTTCTGGTACCTCGTTGTAAACCTCCCGGCTGAACTTGGACAGGTTTGCTGCGATGCACACACTGCGCGCTCTGCAATACAGGAAAGACTAAACAAATCTCTTCAGGCAGCTGGGGTCAAGCCATACCATTTTTATCCCTGAAGCCATGAAGGAGAAGATTGCGCTTCCTAGCAAGGAGAAAAACCAAGGCAGCAGAATGAAAAATAAAAAACAACAAGGGAAGCATTACTCAAATAATCTCCACAGCAAGAGGAGGGATCGGAGTCCAGAGAACAAAGAGATCGTATGACCAGATGGGACAGATCAAGCTGACCACAAAGCCTCTGTCCAACATTTTTTGACAACTGCCAGAGCCATATGTTCTTGAGGATTGTGGAATAACTGGGAAGAGCGTGTGGACTCAGAGAGCCTGACCGCCCTCGGAGCTGCGTAGCTGCAGGGTGTGAGCCAGGGCACCTAGGGTGTGCTACCCAGATTCCAGCCCCACGCCCTGCAGAGGGAAAGAAGCTGGTAGATCATTTAGCTCACCTCCTTTCCAGGCTCCAACCAGCCCTTCTCCTGCTTTTCCCGATGTTTGGTCCGTCACTAATGGGCCATATTCTGGGGGGAATTCTTAGGTCATTTATTTTGCATCACGTCGGCTAGGAGAGGTAGCAGGACTATGGGTAATTAGGAAAGCAGACAGATAGCACCACACAAAGCCAAGGACAGAGGAGCCACGTAGATGTGCATGAAGGGTGGGAGCGACTCTTTCTGCCAGCTGCCCCGTGAACTTGAACGTTCATGAAGGGCAAAAGCGGCACATCCCAAATGGCCCGTCATGCCCTTTGTGCAACGCCCCTGTAAAAAACACACTTTCCTCATTTATTTTGTCAGCTGCTTTTTTGATTATTTAGCGCATTCCAAGGAGTGCGAGGAAATATGACGGATGACGTTCTGTGAAAGTGAAGATGACAGTTTTCAGGAGTGACGAGTAGTGGTGGGTACCCCACTAGAGATGTACAGGGATGCTCAGTCCTGTCCTGGAAATGTGCAATTTGTCACTCACTAGTGGGTAGTCCCTTTGTGGTGTCTACTACATGCAGCAAATTCAAGACCCTCCTGAGCAGGACATGGGACCAACAAGCTACAATGGCACATAGTAGTTTTGGCCACTTAAAAATGGATTAGAGAGAGTTTAGCCCAATAATATTATTTCATTTTGGCTCTGCCCTGAGTGCTTTGACCAAGGGAGCGTTTCACACTGTGAGTTACCAAACTGGCCCTGGGCTTGGACAGAGCCTTGGAGTCCTTCTGCAACCAGAATAACACGTGTTTCTAAAAGCATAGCGCCTTCCCATATAGGCTTGCGTTCTCCTGCACACATAAGTGGAGTATGTGATGCAAAAACTCTGTTTTCCTTAAGGAGGCAGGCTGAAAAACAGTTGAACATCACTGTTCTTGTTTTACCAACTTAACCAGACACAAAAGGGTCACTCAAGGAAGCCAGGACCAAAGCAAAGATTATAAAGCATTTTTCCCTCCGCAGCAGAGAGAAACAGAGAGCAGCAAGCCAATGACACAAGTGTCACCTTCTCCAAGGCCAAAACACTGTGCTAACGACAGTGAGGATCACAGTCTCATTGTCCCCATGTCTCTTCCCCATGAAAAACTGTTGCCATCCCCAAAGAGAAGTTCTGCAACAGGGTAAGCATTGCTCACATCATCATTGCCTGGGCAGGGCACGCATCGCAGCAGGACCTCTTCATCCAGAGGACCACCACGCTCATGGTAATAGGATGTCCAACAGACATCCACCAGCACCACAATGATCCAGTTCCTGCCCATATTTGATGGCTGGAAACCGCTTGCATGTTTTTAACCTTCCTTCCCATCCACCAAGCTGCTCACAGGTGACCTCCTTCCCTTGGTGAAGTGATCCAGGTTAACAAAATAGTGACTGGGGGTGGGAAGAGATTTTTACAGGGTTGGATCACCCCAGGGATGTGGTTCACAACCCAGAGCACAGATGGTTTCATCACCCAGCGAGGGTCACAGTGGACATGGCATCCCACCTTCCAGTCTACCCAGGTGCTTCTCACCTGCGGGTGCAGCCACAACTGGGGACCGTCCCTCAGCGCCTGGGACCAATCCTGGCACAACACTCAGTTCCTGGGGTGTGAGTCCTGTGGGAGGGAAGAGGATGTGTCACAGCTGAAGGGGTGTCCCCTGCCTATATGATGAGAAGATACCTTATAAATAGTCATCTTTTCACAGTAGGTTTTCCAGGATTCTTATTTTTTAAGACCTTTTTTATTCCTCTATTTTTTTCTATTTGTTACTTACAGTATTCATCTTTCACCTGTCACAAGGCAACTGTGGTCTTAGGAGAGACAGAGTGAATAATGTGGCTTTTTTTTTGGTACTGATTTTATCTACCCCATGCGGTTCCTTCACTCTGGTAGCAAAAATGTTGTCTGAGGCTGGAAAATACCAGCACCTTCCTGCAGCAGCCCTTTTGAAAGTAGCAGTAACTCAATGAAGTGGTTAGGGGTTTACAAGGGCTTGGAAAAAATTACCTCCTTTTAGTAAGTGTTAATTATATGACTAATTAAATAGAGAGGAGGTTGAAACACTCTCCTAGTCATAACCTGTGTGCTCCCAGCCCAGTCTTTGCGTGACAGAGAAAACAGGGAATGAATCCTGTTTGGCCTCCATGGCAGGAAGTGGCTACTAAACCAGCTCTAACTTCTAATTTATTTATCTGGGAAGCTGTAAGGAACTGTTTTAAAATTGACCAATGTTTCTGCTACTTAAAAAAAAAAAGCCACCAGTCATTCAGTAAAAACACATTTGGAAACGCCCAAGTTTTAAGAAAGAGATATAAAAGGCCACTTTGTTGATGTTTTTCGGCAATGGTATGTTGGCTTCTTTTTTTCTAAATGACGGCAAAGAAAAAAAACATGTTAAGTCTCTTATCTTCATGCAAAGTGGTTGCAGCTATCATAAAGCACACACATTGTGTCATTTCAAAACACAAACAGGCTCGCGGTCAAACATTCTCCAGATTACCTCCTCTCCCCCTTTTTTTTTTTTCCTCTTTATAATTTTGTGGACATTAATAAAGTTTAGGATATTCAAGTGAGGTGCTTTGTTCCTCCGATCAGGTCTTAACCGCATCCTTCTGGAGAAGCACAAAGAAGCCACGGGGCCAAGACTGGGCTGCAACACCTGCAGAGTCCTCTCTGATGCCCAGTGCTGTGGCACCAACCTGTCACTGGTCTCATGGACTTCTACCAGGGCAAAAATGGTGCCCAAAAGTGACGAGAAAGGGGGTAGTGATACAGAAATGTGGAGTCAACAGCAAGATGCTTTGTCCAGAGCCTCAGCTTGACCATGGGCAGCTTATTTCACCTCCCAATGCCTTGGGTCAGTAAAATAAGTGAACGAGGGGATCTTATTGATGCTGATAAATGTCTCAATGGTGGGTGTTAAGAGGATGGGCCAGACTGTTTTCAGAGGTGCCCAATGATGGGGTGAGGGGTAATGAGATCAGACTGAAACACAGGAGGTTCCATCTGAAAATGAGAAGAAACTTGTTTGCTGGGAGGTGCCAGAGCCTGGCCCAGGCTGCCCAGAGCGGGTGTGGAGTCTCCTTCTCTGAGACATTCAAACCCGCCTGGACCCACCTGTGTGATCTGCTTTGGTGATCCTGTGTTAGCAGGTGGGTTGGACTGGACGATCTCCAGAGGTGCCTTCCAACCCCAACTGTTCTGTGAAGTCTCCTTCCACTGAAGATTTATTTTCCATCCAACGTGGCTACATCCCAAATACTTCAGGCCAGACTTTCAGGGTGAAAAAAGTTTTTGCACGGTAGTGGGATGATCAGAGCCCTCTGGGCTGCCGCAGAGTAGCTGGTGTGAAGGAGATGTGCTTTCATCCACTGCCTTCTCCCTCCCCGCTGCCAAAATCCATGCTTACACACCTGGACTGTTTCCACCCACCTGGGCAGGACCTGCCATTCGAGGGCAAGGTATAAAACCCTGGGCCAACTCCAGCTAGAGAGCACCAGCCAGCCCAACACTGGGGAATTCCAGCCAAAAAATAAGCTCTAAATAAAACAAAAACATGACGGGTGGAAAGCGAACAGTGACTGTTAAGGTGTGCTACACCTGAGTAGGTTACTTGGGAGAGGTGGCGGCACAGCTGAAGGCTGCCTTGATCCATTGTATATGCTGCAAATCAAGAATAAAGCACTGCCAGCACAGCCAAAAGGATATTTTGGCACAGCCAAAAGGATGTTTTCGCACAGCCAGAAGGATGTTTTCACTAAGCTCAGCACTTCTGTTGCCACTGGGGCCATCGGATACCTGCTGGCCACCTGAGCAAAAGGAGGGGTGCCCCATTTCCCTGCAGCATCCATCACCCCTCCAGCGCATTTCAAAGAGATTATGCCCCCCCAGAGTCCTCCTCTGTCCCAAACTCCTTCCCAGTACTGCCAGAGACCTGTTTGACTCAGAGGTTTCTGTGGTCTCTGCTGGTTTTCCTTCCCACATCCTGCCCCATTGCAGGATGACTCAAATAGTGATGTCTGAGTCACATTTGAAGATGGTCAACTCAAGGGATCACACCACAATAGCCCTCAGCTACAGGTGAATTTCCCAGCCCTCTCTCATGGAGATTTCTACCTCCTCCTCTTTCCCTTTCCTTTTTGTTGCTTTTTAAGGCTGGTTGGTTGCAGGTAACTGAGAAGAGGCCATGGTGCAGGGACAGGATGGTGGCTATTACAGGAGGGGCAGTGTTGGGGGGGAAAGCAGCAGTGCCATCAGACAAGCCCTGGCAGGCTCCCTGGGCAAATGCAGATCATTTTTATTTGGCTGAGTGAAGCAGCCGTAAGATGCTCCATCCTGTGAGGAGACAAGCGAGAGCCTTCCCCTCCCGTACAGCCACCTCTGCAGCTTTTTCACTCCATGTTGACTCTTCAGCCTCCATCATTTCTGAACAATTCAGTTAATGATGTTTCCAAATAAGCAATTAACCATGGAACAGGCAAGAGACTTGACAAAAACAGAGACATGCAAGAGGCATAAATTTGTGAAAATGAGGAACTGAAGGAACAGAGGTGCTCGAGTAGGTCCCAACTGGTGATGTCTGGCCAGAATGCACCACCAGCCAACCCACCAGTATGTTCATGCCCAGTTGACAAGCACCTCTACAGCCTTGAGGCCCTGGTGGAGCACCACAGGAAAAGCAGCCTGGGGTTGTTGCAATCTTGGGCACTGAGGACCCAAAGCCGCCAGCAAGCAGGATTTACTTTTCCAGTCACTTTGAAACACATCAGTCCCCTCCATCCTCAGGGCTGCATTTTGCTTTGGTAGCCGTTGTGAGTTTGGAGGTGTGTTCGCACCATGAGGACATCTTACAGAGTCGAAGAGAAGCTACCAAACCACAATTTACTCAGGGAGAGGTTTCCTCTTCCTGTAGCAATGAGAACTTAGAGGAGCTGAACTCCTCAGGTCTCTGCCCACGAGCAGACAGCTTGGGACACAGCCAGACCTCATCAGCAGGAACAGGGAGGGAAGTCCCAGAGACTGGGGAGCAGGTGTCCTCACCCACCAGTTCACACATACCTGCCCCAAATTCATAGTGGTGGGAAGGCAGGACGTGGCAACACCCAGGAGACACACGCTGAAGCTCTACCTCTTCTCTCCAGCCCTTCCAACATGTGACATGTAGCCAACCTGCCACGAACCCCATGAGCAGTTCACACAGGGTCAACTATCCTGGCAAGATAGCCTGGGGGTGAAGGAGGTAAATGAACAATAGACACTTGAATATTTAAAAATATAACAAGTTAAAAGCAACACACATTCTAAAAACAAGGGCTTAAACTTCAAAACAGCCTGAAGGCGCTATTTCAGGGAAATTTCTGAAAGCATTTATGACCTCTAGCGCTGTGAAAACGATGGATTTAATGAGCTTGTGCAACGAATGTGCTGAAAACGGCCTTTGCCAGAGCGAGACGGCCGTGAGTCACTCGCTCCGAGCGGGCACCAGCCCGCAGCCACCGGCAAACAAACACCCCAAGCACAACACAAACACTGATAACACTTGTGCCTGGCAACAACCGACGGACCTTTCAGCAGCTATAACTAATCTATTTCCACTGCTATGCCGCATTACTTCAGAGACAAAGTGGGGCTCTTTTTTTTTTCCTTGCTAATTAACATTTGTTCGCGCACAAAATGCAGAAGCCGGTGCCAACCGGACATACCTAGATAGAGCCTAATATTAGATTTCACAAAAGCATTCATCCTGTCTAAACAAACATCCTCCATACAATATTAACCTTAAAATCTTTGCCCAAACAGATGTTCGCACTGCGGGCATGGCTCCGCATCTTTTCCCAGGACGAAGTGAACCCTCCACATCCATGACCGTCTCCACACTCCAATTAACAGAGGCATCGACAGGAAAACACGCTGTTATTTTAGGAAGCTTCGCATAAAACTTGGTTTCAAATTTTAAACCGTATCAGTCATTATTTGTCTCTAGCAGAGGCTTCGTATAAGGTTTCTTCCTCCAGCTTTATTGCAGTGCAAAGTTACTCACTTTTTGTTGCAGTCAGAGACAAAGTCTTGCTTTTAACAGCTGAGAGAATTTGCTGGCAAGTGATATACGATGTTGATTAACCAATAATATGGTTCAGGTCTGGTCAAACAGGCAAGCGGCTGAAATGGGAAAGCAAGTTTTTTAACAATTTGTTATACACAGTAGCAAGAAAAACAGGAAGTAGGTGTTTATTAGCAGTTTCCAAATATACCAGCCAAAATAAAACTCCCCATGCAGTCTGAGGTATTCAAAATACAGCAACAACCAGAATTCCTCAGATTATAAGAGGGTAATTAATCACAAACAGTGTTCACAGACCAGTGATTTGGAAACTTCCTTTTTATTGAAGATCTGGATCAAGAGCAAACTTCAAAGCAAAACTAATTGATCTAAGATTCATTGCGTCTGGCTGATAAAGCAAAAAAATAAAATATCATTCTGATGAAGCCAGGTCTACGGTTTACATTCATTATGCCTTGACAGCCCATAAAGCACATTAAAAAGCCATTTTTCAACGAATGCTATAGCACTGACCTATTTCAACATAAAAGCTATTCATACACAGGAGACTGTTGCTTCCTCATAATCAGTGTATTGCACCCAAAAGTCAGCCGTGTTATTCCAGGCTTGTTTCTCAGGAATGTGAGCATATCTTAGAGGCTGATTCATAAAAGGAAGAGAGCAGCCCACTTCTGGGCCAGGCTCACATGCTTTATTCAGAAGCAACATTTCCGAATTTTGTTTGGATTCAGCCAGTCTCTTAACTCTGCTGGGGCCAAGCGAGTGGCTTGCAATGAGCAGCTCAGTCACTAAATGAACTCTTTTCTTCTCCTTCTTATTTTTCTGAAACTGCCTGAAAATAGTGGGGCTTATCAATTCTTTTTCATAGAAGTTTTATGCACAACCCAGGCAGGGGACTGCCATTCACCGGCAGCCAGCGTTCATTGCAAGATCTGCAATTTAACCCATGTAATTTGTCACCTCAGTCATCTGGCTTTTTCTTTTTACCTTGTCCTCCACTGGAGGATTCAATGTGCCACAATGATACGTGCATGAAAACACAACTCGCAGCCCCACTCTGAATCCATAAGCCTTTTGCTTCCAGATGTTTTTCCCACACTTCTTCTCCCAGCGTGTCCCATGGATGCTCCTTGATGCCAGGTGGGATCTTCTGTCTGGTCCCCATGCAGGATCCTGCTATTTGGTATCGGGGCTGATACCAGGAGTGGCTGAGGCACGGCCCATGGGGCAAGGAAAGCAGCCAGCTTTTAGCAGGGTTAATATGTGGCAGACTGGAATGATATGAATAAATACAGAGCTTGGAAGAAGCAGAGAATTCTTTATTGACTGTTTCAAATTCAAATTTATTGAAAATTTCAAATTTTCAAAGAAAATCTGCACTAAGCAGAGCTTTTCAATCTGCGCCTCTGCTTTGTTTTTTTGAGTAGCCTGAGAAGACAGCGGCAAAAAGGCACTGAAGTGATACCCCTTTCAGATCCAGATGCTGGAGGGGTTTTTTGCATCATGAGAGGTGTAAATGGCCAGTTCCTCAGAGGAAAAACTCTCATTTCAGCTGCCTCTGTGCAGGAGGTGAGTCCTAGCTTTCCCTTCCTGGAGACCTCTCAGGGGGAGAATTTGGGGAGAAAGTCTCCATCCTGCTATGAAGGCAGAAGTCCCAGCTGGACCAAGGGATGGGAAGCGTTTGGATCACACACCAAACCCTTCCAAAGCCAAGACTTCCCACTTCAGACCCTGTCAAAACACAGACGGTGCGGACGCATCCAATTTATCCTCAATAGGTTTTGCAGACTTTCATTTTGCTGTGCTGCTTTCCTGGAACCAAAGGCAGAACTCTCTAAGCTGCCAGATCGTGAAACCTCTGATATAAGTTTGAGCCTAAATGCAGGCTGTGATTATTTGACTTTTGTTTTTGCCTATTGTCCGCTGATGTCTTCACCTGTGTCATCCCCTCTGAGCCAGGCAGCCCATTGCTGTGAACAGGAAAGATCACCGTGAACAAAACCTTTTACAAGGGATTAAATTTCATCTAAAAGCATGTAATTCTACATAGCCAGAAGCAGTTTCTAATCTTTATATATAGGAACTTACAAGGCAAGGAATTCAAAGCCACCGGATTAAATGAAAAATGTGAATGAAAAGCTACATGCTGATACTCAGCTGACCTAGGCAAGTTACTGTACATTTTTCAAAGTTTTAAATTACCACTAATGGAAAACGTGGGGAGTAAGCCTGATGTGTCTCTCTATATCATTACTTTAAAGAAAGAAGTCCAAAACAATGAATGAATATTTGCAGAGAAGCCTCTGATGCTTTCCAACACGGTTGGCCTCACTTGGCTCCTACTGTATAGATTAGCAGGTATCATCAGATCAGATTAAGACCAGCTGTTCATTTCTAGTAAAGGAATTTCCCAAAAAGGTAAAATATAATGCAAGCTCTGCAACCTAGATACTTTGGAAGAATAAAACCTCTGCTCGTGACTGTAAAAAAGTAGAGAAAAAGACATTATCAAGTACTTAAGAGTTTTGTTTTCAATTATTTTGTATTAGAGGAAAGGTAAGTTCAAATTGCTCGGACTCTTTAAAAAAAAATAAAGAGATTGTTAATAAAATTAGAAACAGATATACAACAACCCGGTTCCCACAGGTGCGTTTTCTTACTGTGGAAACACCCGTGTGAATTTCCAGTTTCCCATCACGTCAGGAGAGACAATGAATTCTGAAGTTACTCCGTTTGCCTTCGGACTTTGCCGCAGAAGAAGTAACCTCTTGTCTGTTTAGGCTGTCTGAGTATCCCAATGTCCCCCTGTGTGTCTCGCACCAAAGCGAAGGTTTGTGCTGCCCGCCGGGGCTCACCGCGAGATCAAAGCTTCGGGCCACTCACAATAAAACAAGAGGGTAAAGCCCAAAGAACCAAAGAAACAAAGGAAAGATTTAAGAGATAAGGATCAGCCCCAGATATGATATTTCATCCAGATCAGATCCGGTGCAGAAGTTCAATTCAAAGTTCATAAGACAAAAATACAAAGAGATCAGCTTTAAGGCTTTGCTGCTCTATATCTGCCCATGTTCCCAGCGATATTCCCATCTTCCAGGCAACAAAGATTTCACCTGTGTTATGCAAAACCATGTAACTTCTCCCATCTTCTCCTCCAGGCTATGCATCCACTCAAATATGTATTTCAGGCATTTCTAACATCCTCACCCAGCCCTAAACCAAATGCCTCCAGATGCACCTTGCGAACAAGGTGTGAAGCCGTGCAATAACCAGTAAAACCAGAGACCCGCTCCCTTCCTCAGAGCAAGGCACTGCCCCACTCACTGAAGCTCGGTATGAATATGGAGCAAGGACAAAAAACAAGCCAACGGGCTGAAATGTCTGTGGTTTAATCCTTTAAAGACCAGGAAAAAAAAAGAAAAAGAAAAAATCCTGCACCTCTAGATTTCTCAGAGGTGCCAAACCTGGCACACACTATGTTAGTATTTACAGATATAATTGTCTTGGCTTACAAGGGAGTGCTTGGGAATTCTTTGGTTGAAAGAGTCTGTTTATTAAGAATTTGGGGATGGGAGGGTGATGGCTGGGGAGGTCTATGGGTGTTCGGAGGTAGAGGAGACAACTGGGAACTGAAATGCCATTGCCCTCTGGTGAGGTGCACACTTGGCTCTGCCACCCCTGAAAACAGCTCATCTAAATGACACAAAAGTATCGTCACTGATTGTCGATGACCTGCAAGCGAGATTATACAGGCTGCAAAGGGCTGTGCTTCAAAAAATTCTACAGCCCTTTTTCAAGTTTATTAAAGTACATCACACACAGCCTATTCCTCACAATGCTACAGATGCAGCATTTTTCAGCTTTGCTTTTGCTTCATCCAGGTCCTGACACCGTGGCAGAGTCACCAAACTGCAGCCAGAACTCCCTTATGTCCCATGGACAGATGGACACTTCAGGGGTGCAACTCCTAAAATACCTACAAGCCCTCATTTTCACCTTGTTGCAAACCCCCCATGGAAAAGCACTGACTAACCTTGTGAAGTACGAAACCAAAGTCAGCAGTCAGACCCAGCAGGCAAAGACATAGAATAATCAGGGTGGATGGCATTGGCTCTGTTCACTCACAGGTAGAAATGCGCAAAGCTGCAGGGAGGAAAAGTTGGAAAAGAGGTTTTAGAAAAGTGCTAAAGAAAAAATAATTAGAACATACAACTCTGGTGAGTGCTGTAGGCTTGTGATCAAGCTGGTTAAGTATGTGCTGCAGTTCGAGCAAATGGGTCAGGGCACGAAACAGCATCCATTCTCTTACAGGGATGTTTTTGGCATTAAAATGCTAAAGGACATTGCCAGGTCTTGATGGAGTGCTCAGGTAAATGCATCCACTGACGCTGTGATTGCGGCTGAGCTGTGGGACTCATGCAAAGTGTCCTGCAGCCTCACAGCAAAGTCACTCTTATGGCACCAGGGAGAAGACTCATTTCTGAACCAGCTGGGTTCCACAATGCCTCCCCAGGCACCAGTGTGGCTCTGGATTATCCCACAGAGTTTCCACTGGGGAGGAATCTGGATGCCAAAATCCAGTCCCTCCCAAAGGAGCCAGGTTGTGCTCCCAGGGAGAACATGTTGAATGAAGAAAACCACACTGCTGTTCCAACACCTTCCGCTTTGAAAGAAGTTTGTGAATAACTCACGCACAATCACCCAGCACACGAAAGCTCTGGAGAATTAAAGACAAACACTAACCCTATTGCTGTTTATCTGATGCAGCACAAGTACATCAGCCCCAGAGGTTTTATTTTGGACACAGGGGATGACGGGTCCCTGTCAACACCACATACAAACCGACCTACTGTGGGTTGTGGGTGTTGTTGTTTTTAATTTTGCCTCCAGAGATCATCCACCTTCTGAAGTTTCCTTACATGTTGTCTTAGAAGGTGCTTTCACAACATCCACACCACAGATACATCAGCCGGCAACAGACGAGCATAATTCCAGCCTCATAAATCTTCCGGCAATTACTAGGTCTCATTCAGCCTCCCTGTGAGATAAAACAACCGCTTCATCATGACATCATGAAGGGATTTCAAGCCTGTGAAATGACAACTGTGATGTGCAGGTCAACAGTGCTTCTCCCATGAAGCCATGCCCAGGGCACTCCAGGATCTCAGTCCTTGTAGTGACGATGTGGTGCTTGAAAGAATTAAATGGGGAGATGCTGGGGTGAGGTGCAGGGGGTTCAGTACCTGGCATTTCTATTTCAGATTTTCTCATCATTTGCTCAGAGCCTGGAGGGAGATCTGTCCAAGTCTGGTGAGCTCGGTGGCTTTGGAAGCTCAGCTCAAGCTGTGAACCTTTCCCAGTAGAAATTGTCCATCACGTTGTTGGTCACATCTGCTGGGTCCTGCTCATGGGTGACTTTGTGCGCACAGGCGAGTTGCTGGAAGGGGAAAGCTGCTGAATCACGGAAACATTTAGGTTGGAAAAGACCCTTCAATATCATCGAGTCCAAAAATGTACATGCAACTTTTTTTCCAAGGAAAGAGGGAGGTGGGGTGATGCAACGTGACCCTCCACCCCACGGTGCTTCCAGCAGAGGAACCGCTGGGAATGGGTGAACACCCATTACGTAAAACACCTCGCCATTACAAAACAGAATAAAATATTTCAGGTGAGACCTGGTCCAGAAATAAACATAACTGGTTCTTCAATCCACCTATTGTTCTTTTAATTCTTATTGTTATTATTATTTACTATAATTAATCAGGTCAATTCTTTCAAGGTAGATCCTACTGCAAGACAAAGGAAAGACAACGAAAAAAAGTGCTTGCATTTGCTCATGTCTTAAGTAGTCTTAAAGCTTTGATCTCAAGAAAATGCCAGTGGGAGCAACTGATATATCTGTTTTTACCTGGAGTCTTGTCATGGCAGTATCACACTTGCGGAGTTTTTTAAAAGGCTTAAAGCATCAGGGCAGGTTGACCAGAAGCCAGAACTGCAGATCATTGGACAACTCCAATATCATGCCACGTGTTTAGATATTGGATTAAATTTAAAAATAAATAAATAATAATTTTTTATAAATGTAGAATGAAAAGACTGGGGAAAAACTTTTAGATAAACTAAAATTTTTAATTTTGCAGTGGAACAACTCAGGCTTTCTGGAATTTCAGAACACAATACAATGGGGTTTTTTAACCTTTTTTTTTTTTTGACCAAATTCTGCCTTTTGCCAGAGAAAATGCCAGTTACAAAAACTGCAAGTTGATCTGCTAAACTATGATTTGGGCCCCACATGAGTGAAGGTGAAACCATATCCTTGTTCACAGCCCCATGGAGCTCACGGCAATTACATGTGACTGAAGCAGCATTTGCAGTTACATGTTTTTAGATTCTAAAGGATTTGATCCTTCCTAACTCCGGCATACCAACCAGATCCTCTACTCCATATTTTCTCAAGCAAACTATAGAATTATAGAATAGTTTGGGTTGGAAGGGACCTTCCCAGCTCCCCCAGTGCCACCCCTGCCATGAGCAGGGACATCTTCACCAGCTCAGGTTGCTCAGAGCCCCGTCCAGCCTGGCCTGGGATGTCTCCAGGGATGGTTCAGCCACCACCTCTCTGGCCAACCTGGGCCAGGCTCTCACCACCCTCAGGGACAACAATTTCTTCCTCATGTCCAACCTGAATCTCCCTCCTTTAGTTTAAAACCATCACGTTTTGTCCTATCAAGCATCACTTCTTATGATCCAACAAGGAGAGATGGAAGAATCCAATTAGTCCTGAAAAAAAGGAAGAAATCCCATATATTGGGAGCCCAGCCCCCTTGGCACAGCTGGGTGGCCTGCTCTTCCCAAGCCATCTTACTGCAAGTGCATCTTGACTCACTGCAGATTCCCACTGCTGGTTGTCCCACCACTAAGGAATGTGGGGAAGATACAAATTACCAGATTTCACCGCTTGGTACGTGCTTCTCTTGTCAAGTGTTATAGGAATGAAGTCATGGGTACCCTGCGCTCACTGCGCGAGGTGCTCAGACTTTCCTCTCTCCCCATCAGCAACAGAAAGTTGTTTGGGTTAGACGGGCAAACAGCTTCCTTTTGAAAGCTCTTCCTTCTCCAAACACATTCCTGGGCTACTGGAAACCGTTCAATTTAGCTAAGTCATTAAGTCATCTGAGCACATATTTTGCAGTAAGAGGAGGCTGCATGGTGGGCTGGTTTGGGAGAACAGTTGGATGTAAAACTCCCCGGGGGGAACAGATGCTGATGACATGTTGCTGTCTAGTTGGTTTTCATGCAGCACTGTCCACTCCAGCTCCCAAGATTTACATCAGCCATTTCACACCAGTAAAACGTAGCTCATGGGATGGTATGAAGCCTTTTCTACATCTGCCTGCTGCCATGGCTCATTCCAGAGCCCAGAGTAAGGACATCTCTGCTGGCTGGCCCAGAGCAGAACAGCTTTGGGGATGTTCTATGTTATACTAGAGCAATATTATTATTATTGGTACTGTTCAGCACAGCTGAGGCATCTTCCCAGGCAGATGTTCACAGAATGTGTTCATGCTCACTTTGCCGCCATGTGAAAATACTCACAAGATGCTCAGCACAGCCAATACGCCACAGCCTAAATAGCAGCCTTTATTTCCACCTCACCTGTCCTCAAAACAAGATATTTTTTTGTGATTTCCATGTGTGTAGTACAGCAGTAATCACTGAATAAATAAACAGGAATCCCTTAGGTCTGATGATGATGCTCAAGAAAGGCACAAAAGCAAAAATTCCACTTATCTGAGCATCCTTCCCAAATTTGCTTCCCACACAACCTTTTGGGAGATCACGTTTGCATCAGTTTCCTCAATTACTGCTTCTATCACTGGTGTAATTCTTCAAGTGAACTCCCAAGGGTTCCCCAGAGATGAGCCGGGGGTGGCAGGAAAGGGGGTGTAGTGACTTAGTTCTTGTTCTCCTGAGCGCACCCAAGGCTGCAAACCATGAGTTTTTCATCTCGTGATTTAACCGGGTTTCCTGGAAAGACAATTCCTTGAATTTTCATCCTACACCTTCCTCCCGGCCACACTCGCATGGGGCAGACCAGCCCGCTGTATGGCAAACGCCCATGCTGCAGGTCTGGCCAGGGGCTGGTGTCCCCCTGCCTCATGGAAGGATGTCCCCTGTCCCTCTTACAGAGACCCCAGCCCCAGGTTTTGCTGCAGTGCTGGGGGCAGCTGAGATGGGCAGGGGCAGAGCTTGGGGGGCTGAGATTAAGCAGAGCTCGCATGCAAGGAAAGGGACCTGTTCTCTCACATGGGGATCAAGAGATCCGAAATCCTCGAGAGTGCCATGCAGCCGAAGGAAATCAGAGTATGGGGTTGAGAGACCGCTTAGAAAACATTAACAGCTCATTACTGATTGTCTGTTTAAAAACCCCTATTAATGTATACACATACTTCCCCAGACGGCAGGTTTACCCCCAGCTAATGGCACTGAGTGGAAGCTGGAACGATCTGTGCGTAACAAACTCAACAAACTCCCAGCCCTCTCTCATTTACAGTTTTCCTGCACAGGCTCCTTCTGACCTCTTCAAATCCCATCCCAATTACAGCTTCCCACTTACTCTTCAATGTAAATAAATTCTGCGTGGTGGGGATCGCTGCTAACAGCGCAGATAAAAGCAAGGATGTTGATGGAGGAAAAGCACAACCTGCAGCTGATTCTTGAGAAGGGCAAGAGAACAGAGCCCAGGCGGGATGGCAGGGCTGAGACATGGGACAGGAGGTGACAACAGTCAGGATGCTCAGAGCTCGGACACTGCTCAGCCCTCTGGGGAGATCCAGAGATCTTGCAAGGAGAAATTCCAAAGTAGCATAAAGCTGTCCGCACTGAATAGATGGATAGCCAAGAAATCCCTGTGGGACATCCACGCACCTGGGACTGCATGGGAAATTTGCTTAGGAAACTGCTTAATTTCTTTGCAAAGATGTCCCCGTCTACTGCATGTTGGAGGACAGAAACCCAATCTGCATGAGATACAGAGTTTTCTTCCATATCTTCAAAAGGTCTTGGTTCAAAGGATTTTGAACCATTTCCTCAGCAAACGTAAATCACTACAATGCCATTGGCTTCAGAAAGTTTACGTTGGTTTTACACCACTAAAGCACTGGATCTTTTTCACTTGGGAAAAAAACGCTGCCTTCCCAAATGTATTCAAGAGGGCTCAGGGAGATAAAAAGCTGGATCTCTGCTGGCTTCCTGATACATCTTCAGGCTGGTGCTATGTTGACAATTTTTTTCTCCAGGTTTGTGGACATTTAATAGCACTTTTGGACACGTGGACAGAGTAAAAGCCACACGCATATTCCTCCCAGCACAAAGTGAATGGAGGGAATGAGCCAGATAAACCCATCCAGGCTCTTCAGTCCTCCTACATCCCATCTCTAAAAGCATCATCCTTGACTTGCACCCAACCTCATCGCAGGTTGGACAGTCTTTGACACACAATCATCTTGGGACCTCAGGCTGAAGTTTCCCTGTGAACTACCACTAACTTTGCAACTTCAAGCCACCAGGTGCAATTGCAAGTGAGATGGGTCTTGGGATGCTGGAGATTGGGGGTGGAGGAGAGGTGTTGTGTATTGTTTTTTTGGATTGTTTTCTTAATCGTGGGCTTAATGCAGGGCTCATCTACTGATCATTAAACAATTACCAAGTGGTTTGAATTTGTTTTTAGTGAGAAAGGACTAAACGATCTTATAATGTTCTGGAACTGTCAACATGATCTATGGGGCTATATTCAGCATAAATTACAGGCAGTTTCCATGCCACAAAAGCCACACAAGCTCACGGATCCAGGCAAAATATTCAACAGAAAATTCTGCCAGGCCGCAGGGCCCGTTTTGCCAAGACATGCAGGTGTTCACCGTGGAGAGCAGCCCCATCACCAGCCCAGGAAACTCCACGTCTCCTCCCGCCCAACCCCATTCTCAAGTCACCTGAGCCAAAGTGTTATGTGATGCTCCTGCGCTCTTGCTCAGTAGCCAACATCTCCCCTGTCAGGTGGGCAGATAGTTCAGAGGCTGAAACATCAAGGAACACATTTCACACACACAGTCCTGGCGACAGGATGCCCAGCTCACAGGCACAGACACATCTGACTTGGACCGGTCCTCCACGACAGTCAAGGACACTGCTCTGCCATCCTAGGTCCCAGACTTGGGGTACCTGCCAGTGAAGCTCCTCTTTTGGAGGAGACATTTGAAGACCAGGATGGCAGTGCCTGATAAACAGGCATCTCAATGAATGACCCACCTTTGAGAAGGCAGCTAAGCCATCTGCTGTTGGGACAGTGGGGTTTTGCATGAGGTCAATGCAAGGGAAAGGTTTTTCATGCAGCTCTGTTTTTCGCTGACATGTTTTCCCACATTTCAGAAGAGTACGGAAGATGCTAGAGGGCATGCCAGGCACAAATCTGTCATTCACTCCATGAAATGGTGCTTCAAGCCCTAACTGTGATCCCCAAAATACCACCAGAGCCTGAGGAAATTCCGTCTGTGCTCTGACCACCAACTTCCCCAAGAGTTTAACCTGCTCTGCTCCTTTCAGAGATGGGGAGACAACCCAAATGAAGTCCAGAGCTGCAACGTGGAACCACCAGTAGGTAACATTGCCCCACCTCAGTATAAATGTTGGCTTCCTAACAACTTGGAGAAATAATGATCAAATAACCATCATTTTGGTTGCACGGAGGTCACTTGGTGCTCTGCTCAGTTCAGGCCCACGGGCACAGAGCATGGTCCAGCTGAGAGCTGCCAGGAGCCATCCGCCTCCCTGGGGCCCAATGCACCAGCAGCTCTGTGGGACATCCTTTCCTTGGCCTCCATCTTCTGCACATGCCACAGAGATGGTGGACTACAAAGCTGGGCAGAAGCCCCATCATTTCAAGATGCTTCTCACCCTGAGTCCGCAGGAGATGGGGAAAGTGGTCTTAACAGCACCCAGCCTCGGGGAACATGGAGTATGATGGAGTCCCACCAGCCTTTTGCATCCAGTTTGTCCACCAAGTGGTGGCTCCTCCAGGTGGGGGTGGAAGAGGATCTTGGAGCATTTTTCTCAGTGATTCCTGTACTGATTTTCCTGGCTCTGCATTCTCCAGAGGGCAAAGGGAAGAACCCTGTGTCATCATGTAAGAACATGATCAGGAAATACTCCATCCCTGCTCCTGGTTTTGCTGAGTCTGAAATGAGTCGTTCAGAACAAGATAAGAAACCAACAGCAGCGGATGTGTGCAGGAGGCTGTGGGCTCCCTGCAAAACATCCTGTTGGCCTCCACATCGTAAAGCAACAGGGACAAACACAGCTTGGCAGAGCAGATGTTGGACAAACTGTCCCATCGCTGATGTCCCATCAGGGACAACTCCTAGGATGGAAAAACTCTTGCAAAATCCTGCAATCTCATTTGAGGAGCCTTCATGCTAAATGGGCTGAGCTTGGTATCAAGGATCCTTTGGAAAAAATATTAATAATAATCATTAATACTATTATTAATAACTCTGCAGTAGAGACAGCCCTTCTTCTGCAGCATCAGAGCAGGGAGGGGAGGAACCGGTCCCCAAAGCACAGGTACCCAGCTGGCTTTTCTAGATGTCACATTTTACTCCATAAACGATGCTTTCCTACAGAAAACACCTCTCAGGCTTTCTCCTCAGCACAGCTAATCATCACTGTCCCAGCCTCTGGATCAGACCCAAACCAATCGCATCGGCGTGCAAAAAAAAATGCCCGCTTGTGTTTAATTTACTTTTATGGGAACATTAACACATTTCAGTCACATAAAACCTTCACCTTCAAGAAAGGAAGGGAAAAGACAGAAAGGAAAGTCTGCTATTTAAAGTACTTGGTTTAGCCCCAACTATAGGCTGAATGACACCAACTCAAGAGGCGCCAACAGGGTGCAAATGGGTTTCTCCACACATGGCTTCAGATTGATCAAGGGGCCCAGGGATGCCAAGCGGCAAAATGACAAGATGCAGAAGCAATGCCAGGACCATACACCCCAGTTGTCACCACGATCATAGAATCATAGAACATTTTGGGTTGAAGGGACCTTCCCAGCTCCCCTAGTGCCACCCCTGCCATGAGCAGGGACATCTTCACCAGCTCAGGTTGCTCAGAGCCCCGTCCAGTCTGGCCTGGGATGTCTCCAGGGATGGTTCATCCACCACCTCCCTGGCCAACCTGGGCCAGGCTCTCACCACCCTTAATGAAAAAAAATTTCTTCCTTATGTCCAGCCTGAATCTCCCTCCTTTAGTTTTAAACCATCACCCCTTGTTCTATCACAACAGGCCCTGATAAAAAGCCTGTCCCCATCTTTCCTGTCAGTCCCCTTTAAGTATGGAAAGGCCACACTAAGGTCTCCCTGGAGCTTCTGTTCTCCAGGCTGAACATCCCAACTCTCTCAGCCTGTCCTCATAGGAGAGGATCCTCATAGGATGCTGCCACCATCCCAGCTGAGCCGTCCCGACCAGCCTGCAGCTGCAAACAGCCGTCCCTGCCCCGTCTGTGGGGTCTTTCATCGGTGGGTTAGGATCTTTTTTCGCAGAAGATGCTCCTAACCAAAACCAGATTTGATTCCCAAATAGCCCAATTCTCCTTTAAAGCTTACAAATCTTCCACACCTGTGTTTGCTCATCGCTGCTTGCTTGGCCCTGCCCTGGGAAGGACGATGTTTATTCCACTCCTCCACAGTTATTTACAATGGGGTTTTCGGATGGAGATGGAGCGCATACTTGTCTAATGGCAACAGGGCAGTGAATTTAATTCTGCTCATTAACAGTCATCAGCTTAACGGGAAGCAATAAAAGATTTCTTTTAAATAGCGGGTGTTTGTGAGATATTATTTATCACTGTTACCATCAGCAGGATGAATGCATTCCTGGCCTGCAAGAGGGGAAACTGAGGCATGAGGCCATTTACAGACTCACCCTGGACCACACAGACAGAGGTGGGAAGACAACCCAGCCCTCCTCTCCCCCGTCCCTTGAGCTGACCCAAGGCCACACAAGCCATGCTGTTGTTATAAGCCATTATTCGAGCCACAGCAAAGGCAATTTGTGAGGTGTACTGTATCATGCTCGCTATTTCCAGCACCCAAGGGAGTCACGCACCCATCCTCTTCCTCCCTGCATCATCCACCTCCGAATCTCTTGGGTTGAGGAGAGCAACTGCCCCTTCCCATGCCCCCCTTACTACCCATTGCTCCAGGAAAGAGCATTTCTATCCCCATTCTGCCCATGAGAAGTAATTTTGCGTGAGGTCACTCCTCGGCTCCCGCTCTGGTAGCAGGAGCATGGCTGCCCTTCTTCTGACCACAGCTGGTGACATCCATGGTGACACCTGGGAATGTAGGTCCTCCCTTAGCGACTTTGGGTCCTCACAGGGTGTTCACCTGTACCCAAAGCTGCAAGGACCCCCCCAGGAGAGGAGAGCTGCTCTCGGCTGTCCTAAGGACCGCATTTTATTTTGGCATTGGTAAAGAGGAGTCACTGCCAAACAAGGACAGCTTTTTGTCCTTGATGGGACCTGTTGAAATGGCCCATCTGGGATCTCACTTCTGAAATTTTTTCCCAGTTACCAGAGACACGCAGCCCTTCCCTCTTGGTAGGATTTACCCAGATAAATGCACACAATTCCCTTCTAGCCTCCAATTTTCCTGGCAGGAGAAGACCAAGATCATTTGAACCTCATAGCAGTCCAGTAAAGTCCTAAACAGTTTATCATGAATACATGGATCAGAAATCCACTCAGTATTTTGGCCCTTCTCTGGGGGAAAATCCTCACTTTACCCATCCCAGGTTCTTTAACTTGGGCTCTCTGAGATGTTTTCAGCCCAGCAAAGACCCCAGGTCTTTGTTCTCCACTGTGTCCAGGAGAAGAGCTGCTCAGCTCACCATGCAGCCCTTCTGAGTACGCTTTGTTGCTTGTACCATTAAATTTTGCTCCCAAATTGCATCCTGCTACTCAGGCACATGTTGGTCCCTCTCAATGCTACCGTTGGTTAATCAAATTTAAAATATTATCTTTGCAAATGATCCTTGGAGACTGCCTCTTACTGGGAAACTGTCCAACTCCACAAACTGCCTTTCAAGGAACACTGCGGCGATTATTTTTAATACTGTTAAACACCAAAACAAATAGCAACAGCTTGAGTACAAGCTGTATATGTTGAATCTCTTCAAATGACACCTAGAAATACCTGCTTCTGATCTCCTAAGTCCAGAGGTGGGAAGGATCAGTGTGTTCCACAGAATGTCTTGCTCAGTGCCTCTTCCAGACCCATTAATGACCTGAAGGGCCTTGGGTAAGGGTTTCTGTGGTGAAGAACAGGAGCACCGTGCCATGCCGGGTTGGAGCTCTTTTACTCAGAAGACCAAGCAGGGACCAACCCCCGTCTCACCACTGCAGGCAAGGGATGCTCAGGTTGGCTGTTGGGTCCATGAGAATTGAAACAGGAGGAAGGGTGTGTCCAAGAGCCCAGTTTTTCCTTTTTGATGTAAACCAACAGCAAGAAACTCTCCTCCAGGACCAACCCAGCAGCACTGGTTCCCCCCTCAGCAGGCTCAAGGCACAGCCCCCCAGATCCCAAACACATGAGCAGCCAATACAGCACCGATGGGGTGGTGGTGTCTCCACCATCCCCACACAAAACCCACAGCTTCAACCAACCACCCACTACTCCCCAAAGAACTTTCACCAGCCCTGAGAAGCATTTTACCTTTGCTCACCCCATCGTGATGGCTGCAGACTCTCTTCAAGGGTCTCTCAGACTGAAAGCAACACGTCCACCAGTGCGGTCAAGCTCGAAGCAGCAGCAGGCGATGGTGTTGTGGCTGGTGGGTGCTGCATGGCTGCCTCGGACATGCTGTGCAGGACCCAGCGGCTGTAAGGACACCCCCAGTGAAGGGACAAGCTTCTGCCCAGCTCCAGCTCTGTCACCTTTTTGGCCAGGAGAAAGAGCTCTCTGCGCCACACAGAAGCACTTGATGCTCAAGCAGCGTATTTTAAACACATAGAGCTTTGCACCCATGTGTCCATACGTACTCCAGATGGAATGAGGTTTAAGAGAGAAACTCCAAAAGACAGGAAAGAAAGCACATGAGTGGCTCTTCATTGAGCATCTAAGCCTTTCTCTCTTGGAGACAACTGCTTAGTGCAGCATTCAAACTGAGCGTTTGCTCCGGTTTGTTTAATTCCCTGTTAGAAGTGATGTCCCCAGCATGTCCCTGGGCAGGAGGTGCCCCCAGACTGGTGAGCAGCTGAGGCCCCTCACAAGCCCTTTCATCCCACCCATCCTGTCCAGGGCTCCCAGTGAGATATAGAACCAATTTAGTATGTCTTAGCTAATCTCGGCATGAAGGATTTCACTGATTTTGGTGTTAAATAGCAGGTGTGCATTACAGCGCAGACAAAACGAGCAAAGCCAGTGAAAGCAATACAGAATGCCTACCATCTCCCGTATAATCTAGCACATAAAACAGTGCAGCCTGTTTTCAGGCAATTACTTCACAACATATAATCTCATGTTACTGGAAGGAAAGGTGAGGAATAGTTGGATTATTTGGAAAAGCACTTGGTCTTTGCCTGTGGGGCTCCTGACTGAGCCAAATCTTCAGCTTGCAGTGACAAGTAGCTCGTGGTCTCCATTCAAGCATAGGCGGCAGAATTAATGTTACCCAACACATTCATGGGGTGTGAGATTATCTAGTCAGGAAAGGGCTGAGCTAAATCACGTAGGATCTCAGAAGGGTTTTAAATCTCTGCCACAAAAGCAATTAGGTTGGTGTGGAGAGTCCTGCTCCAGGCAGAACCCAACCAGCAGCACCACCTCCATGTGCAACCAGCATGGTCATCGAGCCTGGCCAGGGAGGAGAGCGTGTGGGTCCCCTGCCCAGCCCCGAACTGGCTGGGACAGGGCTGGAACACGGCTGCCCACCCTGCTCAGGGGCCTGGAGGAGCAGAGGTCCAAGCTGCACCTCACCTTGAAGAATAAAGGGGGTGTGAAGCCCCCTGCAATGCTGCAAAGGACCCCCAAGCCATATGTGCATGCAGTTGTATGCAATGGAACTGCCACCAGTTAACCAGGCCCTTCCCAAGTTTTAAGATGTAAAGTGATGCATTGTTTTTTATAGGCCTAGATGCATGCTTTACAAATGTATTTTTTATATTTCAAGAAGTTGATTGACATGCTAAGGGTGGTTTCTATCCTCCACCACCATTGCCCAAACTGCTGGAGATGGCACTGCTAGAAACAGCACTGAGAATGTTGAACACCAGCTTCCAGCAAAGCAAAGACCTGCAGGTTTCTTCAGCCTGGACAAGGGTGACAGATTTGGCAGAGCAGAGGAGATGCAATCTCTGGTGTGGAAAATGAAAATAGGAAGCAGGGTCACACTGTGTCCAAAAATACAAGAACTACAATCTTCATTAACTTTAGGTAGTGGTTTCAAGACAAATGGTTCAAAAGAAATAGATAGGCAAACAGTGGAAATGACTGGCACAGAATAATCCAGATCTGAAGAAAAAAAAATGCTTATAATGATAATCTAATTCTATACATTTCTGGGTGTAAAATTCACTCTGGCCTATTAAATACAATGACCCTGATTTTGGCTTCAGGAAGCTCTGCCCTGTAGATGGCTGATGGATGGTGGATGTTCCAGAAAAATATCATTAGAGGCTTGCTCTGCCCCTGCCTCCTCATACAGCACTAGGTGGATCTTTGGAGAGAACTAGCACACTTTATTTGTGAATGTAGAGCAGCATCAACATTTTCCATCCATAGTCGGCCAGAACTGGGAGCCAGCTTCTCCTCTGGGAACCGTGTGGTCTTCCTGGATCTGCACAGCTGCGATCTCCAGGAAAAGGGGGAAATCAGACCAAGAGTGGAAAGGAAAAAAATCTGCATTTAAAAACACACCATGTGCCAACATCTGAATGAAGAGAAGGCTGGAAAAAATGCTGGTGGTGTAAATACAACCAGCCTGCTACAGAGCACTAAAAGCAGGTGAGCATATCAAAGCACAGACACAGCTGTAGTGTATGAGCAGATCCAAAGCACCAGGCTGGGTTTGGATCAAGCTTTCCTTGGCTCCCTGACACTATGAAAGAGGCAGCTCATCACAGGTCCACCATCACAGGGTGAAATCCTATCGGTGAATGTCTTTGCTTGTGCAAAAGGTCCAAGCAGCCCTTGTGGTCTGCCCTCCAAACACACCTCTGGGGCTGGGGATGGTGTTTCTGATGGACACAGGTCTTTGGCCCTGTGGTAACTGGTCAGCAAACAGGCTCAGAGCCATTTCCAAAGTCAAGGTAGAGTCCTGGGAGGCCACAAGGATGGGCTGAGGAGCTGATGGGGCTATGGCCTCCAAAAAGCCATTCCCATGTGTAACATGACATCAAGGCACGGGCAGGAGGCACTGCGTGAAAAACACTGACGGTGTGCAAAACAGCTCCAAGTCAGGGCAAATTTTGGATGGACCAAGCAGAACCAAAGTCCCAGCACATGTGTATCTGCTGGGTGGAACAAATGACTCACAGCTGATTCAAGAGAGGCAGAACTCCCCATGGCCTCCTTCCTCCTTGGGTTCTGCTAAGGTGCAAGCGCTGACTGATGGATTTTCCCCTTCACTGTTTGTCAGGTGGATGCTCTGCTGTCAAATAAGAAGTGAGTTTGAGGTGCTTCTTTAAGAAGCCAAGTGAAAATAACGTCTTAAAAAAAAAAAAAATCCTGTTTTACCTTTCAAAACTTGAATGCAGGATCCATGAAGGGAAGGAAATATCCAGTGTCTGGGTAATTTCTGATAATCTCTCTCATTATCGTACTTGCCTAGAGAATGACATGGACTTCGTAGCCTCCCCTTTCATTATACTATGCAGGAACCCACCGCTAGTTTGAGGTTAAGTGGTGGATCTTCAGAAGGACAGACTCAAGACCAGAGAAGATTTTGTGTCTAGATCACAAGGCAGGGACTGAGGTGGTTGGATGTCTCTTCTGGCTCTGCCTGCTCTCCATACCTCACTGTGCCCGAGTCTCTTCATCTCTCTGTGCCAAAGATCTTTATCTGTAGGAGAGCAGTAATCTCTCCCCATGCTCGCTTAGGTCCTGTGACTTCAGACAGGGACTATGCATTGTGGAGAACCTGCTATCGTGTGATAAAACCCCAGAATAAAGAGAATAAAGCACCGCTCGATGCCAAGGTTCAACAGTTTTTCAAGCCATCACAACTAGACTGTGCTAATCGTTATTGTAACAGGTGAGGAGTTTGCCAGAGGTGTCCAAGCGCTGCAGTCAAAACGAGAAGGGCCTCCGTCTTCCTTTGCTGGCTCCGTAGCAAAGCCTCTGTGTTCATCCCAGAATAGCAACGTGCAAACCTCGGTGCTTCTCTTCCAAACCAATTTGCGTTTTTAGAAACTAATTTGCAAAGCCTCGGACCCTGTGGCTACAAGCAAAGCCCGGCTGGCTGAGACTCACTCCTCAATTACGGCTTCTCCAGGACAGCAACTTTTCTTAAAATGATGCTGTAAGCTTGGACTTGGGGGCATATTTTCACCTGAAAGAAGAAAGTCCTGGCAGGAGACTCTTGGAATCCTACACACCAAGAGAGTAGGAGTTGGAGATGGGCATCAGGGTAACCACAGATTTCTGGGGGAAGCTCCTGACACAGCAGAACATTGGACCCCATTTTCCAGCTCACCTTACCCCATGCCCTCACCAGTGCTCCAGCAATAATGTTAGACCAATAGAAACATAGAACATTTTGGTTGAAGGGACCTTCCCAGCTCCCCCAGTGCCATCCCTGCCATGAGCAGGGACATCTTCACCAGCTCAGGTTGCTCAGAGCCCCGTCCAGCCTGGCCTGGGATGTCTCCAGGGATGGTTCAGCCACCACCTCTCTGGCCAACCTGGGCCAGGCTCTCACCACCCTCAGGGCCAACAATTTCTTCCTCGTGCCCATCCTGAATCTCCCTCCTGTGCTGTGTTATAGTACACTCACCAACAATCACTGTGACCAGTTCAGCTGAAGCCACAGGTCAGCAAACCCTGCTGAGATATTCTCCTCATTTCCTACATCTGTGTGCCACACAGGCTTCAGTAGGATAGCACTTTTTAGGTATGAGAAGTCACAGCCTTCCTGCGCTCAGCACAAAGATGAAGCCACATCCCAGCAAGCCGCAGAGCATCCACCATCGCGCTCACACTTCTTGGGATGCTGGGTGGTGGAAACAGCTGCCAGGAGGACACCCAGATGGTGGGGAAGTGGCTGCACACCCACCTTCAACCCATTCTCCTTTAATTCCCAGCTTGGTCTGAATAAGAGAGGGATTAAATTGACATGCCTTATCTCAGACCTTCCAGGGATTTCTGTGCCAGCCACCACAAACAAAGCACTCGCTCTGAAATAAGTAACGTTTACAAATAATACGTTCCACAGTCAGAGGAATTATTGCACTTATAAAGCAGATTGGATCTGTCATACTTTTAAGCTAAGCTAAACATTGCCTATCTAAGCCTAAACCAACACTCAGGCTCTTCTCTGCTGCACAAGCGAGGTAGTTTCTGACACAGATAAACCAGCAAGAAGCCACATTGGCACATGTGTGGCACACAGCACTTGGCAAACAGACAGGACCGGTCGTGATGCTGATTCCAGTGGGCGAGATCAAACCCCACAGGCGCTGCAACAAATGAACAACAACACAGCCAGAAATGCTGCGTGGAATTCCTGCGTCTCTCTGCACCAGTGCCTAACGCACAGCTTCCCAAAATCCACCCTCTACCCCTCGCTGGGGTGGTCAAGGGAGTTCTGATTAACACCAGTGAAACCCAGCACAAATTGAAGTGGTGGGAAAAAGACACCACTGGTTATCACCTTAGAAAAAAAATATCTGCTTTCCCTGACAATTTCATTGTATTTTCCTATTTTTAAACCATTTATCCAATTCAGAACTTTTGCTAAAGGCCTCTCTGATGGCAGGAGGCCACACAGCAATCTGCCACCCACCTGGGCCAGAGGGAAACCCCCAACCCCTGCGCTCAGTCCATGTTAAACGCACAAGTTTAGACGTGCTCCGCTCAGCAAGCTGCTCAATGCATCCGCGGATAT
Source organism: Nesoenas mayeri (assembly GCF_963082525.1). Lineage (NCBI taxonomy): Eukaryota > Metazoa > Chordata > Aves > Columbiformes > Columbidae > Nesoenas > Nesoenas mayeri. The sequence continues at coordinate 4,617,760 of NC_137548.1, read as the reverse complement.
TTTGTTATATACATCGCTTTTACCATCAGCTAATTTATATCCACTGTTTAGACTCTAACAACATTCACAACATTGAAATACTTCGATTTAAAAAAAAAGAAAAGAAATAAAATTCCTACAGTTTCTGAGCAGAACACCCCATGTAGGATCTCACCAACCAGCCCACAGCCCAGCACCAAGGCAGGAAAACCAAAGCGAAGGAAAACCTCCACATCTGCATCAGAACAACCTCTCCCCTTGCAGCACCTATGCAAGAGCAGGTGCCGCTCCCTCCACGGGGCTGAAGCTTCAATTTCATCATTTAAACACAATGCAAAAATAAGCACCAAAACAAACAGATCCATAAAGCAGCGGGAACGCAGCAAAACAGTTGGAGACCTCTACAATGAAAACGGTCTAAATCCAAGAGGCTTTTGCGCACACGCTGCTGAGCTTTGTAACTCCCCCGTGGCCTTCAGCCTCCAGGACAACCCGGGATGCACCGACGAGCAGGGAAGTGAACCTGGGGGAAGCCTCTTTCTTTAAGTTTCTTTTTTCCCCTTTAAAAAATAAAAGCATAGCGATTTTTTTCAAGGCATCCTCCTGCAGGTCCTGCCCTGCAGCCCCCAGACCCCCTTTCCCCGGCCACAGGTTATCGGCAGCGGGGCAGATGTGTGTAATTGCCCTGTCAGGCAGCTGAAAGGCGCTCGCCCTTAGCTGATGCCACTTCAAAATGAAATTCTTTCTTTGGCATGGCTATGTCTGATATGCAGGCATCAAAGGGGAGGCAGCAGGTCGCCGGTGCCCCGGGCCACACATTTCCCTTCTAAAAGCAGGAATGAGAGTGTCAGCTCAGGGCTGAGGGGGCCCTGGAGACACGGCAGCAACAAAACCCCCATCCCCTACACCCACCGCAGCAGTGGGGTGATCCCCCCCAAATCTTCCACACTGTGCATCCCTGCAAAGGCGGGGATGTTCGGCCCCCACGTAGCAAAGACCCACTGCTGCCCCATAGGGCACGCAGAGGCTGTGGGGATCCCACAGCACCCTACATGGAGCCATCCAAAGGCTTTCCAGCATCCAAGGATGTGGTGACCTGCTCCCATGCACCGGCACCCAGTGGGACAGAGGGGTAGAAAGCCTCGAGGAGGCTTAGAGCTGTTATTTTTTGTTGTTGTTGTTGCCGAGAGAAATGCGGGGCCACGCTCGCCTCCCCCCGTGGCTCCCATCTCCTCTCTCCACCTGCACTCTTCAGGGAGCCAAGGCTTTTGGCAAGCTTTCCGCTCCTTTTTTTAAGTTGGTTTCAACTAAGCTGCCCCTTTCGGAGGGTTGGAAAGCTTCAATCATTAAAGAAAAAACACAAGGCGCTTCATGCACCCTCATTCTACTGCCCTCCCTTCCCACTCCCGCGATCGCCGAGGACACCAGCCCCACACGCACCCCACGGCACAGCTCCTGATTTTCCAAGCCAAACAGTCCGTCTGATGCCTTTGAGCCAAGGGTTTCAAGCCTTGGTAGCTCTGACTAACTGTACCTGCTCGGCTCCGATCGCCTGCTCGGAAGCAATTTGGAAAGGACACAGCACAGGTAGTTATTAGCTAGCACATATTTAACTGCTCCAGATATCTTTTTTTTTTGGCATTGTAATGGGGCGATTTGATCTTCAAAGGACTCGTGCAAACCTTTGAAGCTTCCCAAAGAAACCAATCTCCAGTGGGGAGGGGAGGAGAAGGAGGGGAAAATGTTAATAGTTTTGAAACCTGGGGAATCTTGAAGATGGACGAAGGGTATAAAACCCAGTGGGTTTAGCATAAAGCCCTCAGGTAAATCTTCACCTTCTTTTCAAATGCATTTTTTGGCGGGTCGCTTTGCAAACGCTTAGGCCAGGTTAGCAAGGTCGGTTCTATTCCCAGCGGCCGGGGAGAAGCAGCTCTTAATCTCCAGGGACCCTCATCTCCCTCGTGGCGCAGCCCCAGCACAGGGGGATCCGCGGAACCTCGGTGAGAAATAGAAAGACTAAAATTTGCAAAGCTTTTAAGGGGAGAAGGGTGGGGGGAAAGCAGGGGCAGGGGGTGGGGAAAAGATGAGGAGAGAAGATACAATCCCTGCTGCACTCCCAACCAGCACAGCCTCGGCAGCACCCTGAGAGGTGAGACACAAAATGCGTTTACCTTTAAAATAATGACTCATTTTATTTTTTTCTTTTAATATGTAGTTATAAATATATTTTGTCAAAATATATGATCATTATTGTCAAAAAAAAACATTTGCACATAAAGTCATAAATAAGGTCAAGGTGAATGTTTAGTTTAGAGAAGAGTCCAGCTATAGCAAGCAGTTCTGGGGTGGGACGGGAGGGAGAGAGAAGGGGGGGAGAAGGTGGCGGGGAAGGGGGGTCAGCGGCACCCGCACCCCTCCACCACCATCTCCTGGTAGTTTTTCAGGACCACCTTGTCATACTCATCCAGGTAGAGCATGGAAATGGCGCTCAGCTCCGTGGGCACGCAGCAGGCCTTGGGGATGCTGGAGTTCACCGAGTTCACCAGCGTCTGCACGATGGCGTGGTTGGTGGAGTTGAGGTGGTCGGCCAGAGGGAAGGGACAGTCCCCGTGGCAGTAAAACGCCTGGTACCCCGGGGGTGCCACGATCCAGTCGTTCCAGCCCACGTCGCTGAAATCCACATAGAGGGCATGGCGGCGGCAGTTTTTTTTGTTCTTGCGGGAACGCTGGTGTTTGGGGCTCCGGCGAGCTCTGCGGGTCAGCGCGTGGCCTCGCCCGTCGTGCCCAAAAGTGACCAGGAGCGGCCTGAGCTGAGCCCAGTCCCCGCGCCCTTGAGGTAAAGATCGGCTAATCCTGACGTGTTTGCCCTGATGAGTCTGTGCGTGGTGGAGGTGGGTCACCTCGATCACCAGCCCGTGGTTCGGTTGCTTGTCCTTGGTCCACCGGATCACGGCCGGGCTCACATCAAAGCTCTCCCAGCGCGTCACGTTGTGGTGCACCAGACGCGTGTCCAACAGGCGCGTAATGGCCTGAGCGCGCTCCGACAGCGGCTTCATCACTTCGTAAATGTTTATCCGGTGGAAGCCCCTCTCCCACGCCGCGCTCGGCTCCTCCACCTGCTCCCGGTACAGCCGCAGCTCTGCCGAGGAGATCACCTCGTTTTCCGGCACGCTGCTGAGGTTGAAGACGAAGCGGATCCAGGGCGTCTCGCTGGGACCCGGGATGCTCTCCAGGTGCTCTGGAGAGGAGCAGGGCAGGGGGGAAGCGGTAAAAGAAAAGGCAAACGAGCACGTCAGCCTCGGGGCACCCAGCCGCAGCCCCCAGCACAGGACCCACGCTTCACCGGCCCGGCAGCCGCCGGCACCTCTCTGCTCCCCACGCATCCCTCCGGCCAGACCCGTGCTGCTCGCTCGCCCTCCGCATGCCTGTGCCCAGCGCGGGTCACCCCTGCCCGTCTCTCTCCCCCTTTCAGGAAGGCTTTTCCCCCTTGGCTTCCCTACCCCAAGCCTCTCCAAAATCACCTCCCCGGCGAGGTGCGGTGCCACAGAGCACAGAGGTGCCTTGTTACGGGGCGCAGAGGGCAGGGGGAGAAAGAGAAGCAAATTCCAAGGCAGTAATGATGCGGCTGGATTAATAATTCAGATTTACTTTGGAAAAGAAACATCCGCTAGGAAACATTTGGATCAGATTACAAGGGCCTATTGAATAAACCTTATAAACACACAGCTGTAAGTATTAAATTCGAGTAGGGGTTTTTGGAGATTTTTTTTTTTCTTAAGAGCAAAACCAGGCAGCAATCGCTTTGATAGTTCAAAAGAAACGCACCAGGGGCGAGATCCCGCCCTCACTTTACTCCCCCATCCGATCCAGAGCCATTAAATCCACCGAGCCCAGGGAGTGACCCCGAGGCAGAGGCACTGAAGGAAACTCGCTGTTGTCAACAGAAGCGAAAGCACCTCAAAAATATGGTCAAGCTCGGGTTAAGCACAGGATGCTGGAAAAAATACAGAGCAGCACGCCTGTCACCCACACGCAGCAGGCTGAGGGGGGGGCGGTTTTCCTCCCATAAATATAGGGCCAGGCACGTCCTGCTTCTAAATGCATTCGTGAGCTTCCAAACGCAAGGAAATCCCGATCGCTACTGGGGCTGGGAATTTACCTCCTCCCATCACTGACCTTCATGGTGGAAACTCCTCACGGTGTTTGCCCGGCTGGTCGATCGCTCAGGGTACTGCAGGCTAATTTCCTGGAGGTTTTCCTCCTCTTCTCCAGACTGCAGTCGATAGAGATCCAGCATGTAACTAGGAATGACGGCTGATTTGCTGGGCTGAGGCCGCCTTCGCAGCCCAAACATCTGCAGCAGAGTTGTTTCGAAACCTCGCAAGAGTTCATGGCTTTGGGCAGAGCGGCGTCCGGGTCCGGCTTGTCCCTGAAGCTCTGCGATTTTCTTCCTGCCGGTCTCCGGTATCAGGCTAGCATGGTTAGTACCTCCTAGCAGGACTTGGCATAGTAGGATGACCATCAGCATTCGGTTACCAGGAATCATGGTGTCTCTGGGGTGTAAAAAACGCAACAACAAGAAAAGTCAGGATGAGAAGCAACACCCCCTCCTCCTCCTCCTCTTGCGAATAAACTTAAAAATAATAATAATGCTACTAATAAATGGCAAAAGGGTACTAGAAGCAGCCCCCGAGCGGCCCGGCGGGCAGGGATCGGCCGCTCGCCGCTCGCAGCCCCCACGGGCAGGCGGGTCCCGCCGCATCCCGGCCCCGCTCGCCCCGCCGGGTGAAGCTGCGGCGGGGAAGGGTCGCCCGGCTCGGCGGGACGGGGGAGTTGCGGGTTCGCGTCCCGCCGCCGGACGCCGGGAGGGGGAGAACGGGGACAACAAAATAAAGTTTAAAAAATAAAATAAAAACGACCCGTAATAAAAACTGAAAAAGTAAAGAGTGAAGCCGAGAAAGAAGAGGGCTGTACTCACTGACAGCAAGCAAGGCATATCAGCACAGTCCATGATTCTGGAGAGCCAGCCCGGACCCAACGCGCCGAAAGCCCCGGGGCAGCGGCTGCCGAGCGCCTCCCGCGATCGCCGCCCGGGCGCAGTGCGGCCGCCGCCGCCGCCGGCCCCGGTTTTCTCCCGGCCCCGCAGTCACGTGGAGCCGCGCACCCCGCCAGCCCGGCCCGGCCCGGCCCGCCGCCCCCGGCCCGCCCCCGCCCGGCCCGGCCCCGCGGGGGACGGCCCGGCCCGCCCCGCCGCCCCCGCCCGGCTGACGGCCCGCGGCGCCCGCCGCCCCGGGAAGGGGGGTGGAGGGGCCGGGCCGGGGGTCGGGACCCCGCCGGGGGTGGGACGGCGGAGCTAGCGCGGTCCCCCGAGGGGTTCCCCCGCGCTCCGCTCAGGTGCATCCCCGGGGGGCACAGTCCCCGCGATCGCCTCCAGCCGGGGGAACCGTGGGTGCGGGTGTCCCCGGGGCTCCCGTGTCACCGCACGGGCACCGCGAGGCCGGTTCGGGATGGGAAACTGGGGAAGGGAAACTCGAGAAAGCCTTGAGAAGAAGGGAGGGAGCGCTTGGGAATGGGGAGCAGCTGCACGGGCAGAGGGCCGGCGGCAGAGCCCCTGGTTCCTCCCGCGCTCATGGCACCCGTCGGGCCCCGGGGACACGCTCCCGGGGCTGGGATCCCGCTGCCAGGCCGGGGATCATCACTGCTCCCTGCTCTGGGTTCCCACTCGCCCTCCGGATTTATCCTCCTTCGCCTTCCCTCGCTGGCTGCCAGAATAATAACACTTGCTCGCCCCTTCTCTCCAGACCAGGTTCCTGGACCCCCACGCAGATGAGAAGGAGTCGCCTTCCCAAGCCATGTGCAGCCACAACTATCTGCTCCAGCAGGGTATGAATGGGGGTCTCCTAAAGGAGGGATCCTTCATGCCCTGCAGTTCAACCCCAATGACGCCCCGGACCAGCTTAGGGGTTGAGAGTAAGAGCCAGGCTTGCCAAGGCTTGGGGTTGTTCCCAGGTGGGGTCTGGGGACAGGTGTGGTGACAGATTGGTCTGCCACCCACACACATCCGCTGTACCCACTGGGGGTGATGTACAAGGTGTGGAGAAGGCAGCTCCTGGCAAAGAGCCTCTAATGAAGAGCAATGGATGCCACATACTTTGGAGACACAACGTAGACTGAATAAGCCTATGAAAAAATAAAAACAAACTCTACCGGGGCATTAAAACATTGTCCCTTTGCCCTGCTGGGGTGTCCCTTTGTGTTGGCCAAACTGTCATCCACAGAGAGAAAAGTTGATTTATGAGACCAAAAGACGTGGCCACGGGAACTCCTAAATCCATTAATTAACCACAACCAAAAGCCAGCTCAGAAATGATGACTGTAAACCAGCACGTCCCCACAAACCGCCAGGCCACTGTCCCCAAGCACACAATGAGCCCACAGCAGCACGGCGGCTTCCTCGCAGCACCGCCCCAAAACTCACACTCAATCAGATACCACTTCTTTTAATATTCCACTTGGGTTTTTTTAGCTCAGATTTGACCCATGCATTAGAAAAGCCCAGGGATGTCACTGAAAGGATAGGCACAGATAAAAGGCAGTGCTGACACTGTAATATCTCTGAGTTATTCCTATACCACTCTGAGTTTAAAAGAAACATCTGTTAGCAAGGTATTCGGGCTATGAATCCATCAAAATTTGTGAAATATTGCTATCGCCATTTCAAATGTATCACACTGTGTGTTATTCTTAAGAAGGAAAAACAATTTTTGGAGTAGCTGCTGTGCAACTTTTTAAAGTTAAATAACATTTTCATTGAAAATACTCCAGTCTATAAACAAAGTTTACGCAAGGGCCTGTATAGCGCTGCTCTTAAAACAGACCTCGGGATTTGGAAAAGCAACCGGCTCCCTCTTTGTGGGAGCAGCGGCGATACGTTCCGCTCTTTGTCTGAAGACTTCACTCGTGTTTTGTTGGGATCAGAGTGTTTGAAATGTTTGTCCCTGAGGAATTCAGTCTCACGACATCCAGTGCCTGCTCTCGTAAGCCGTCCCGTTAAACCGAAATCCAACAAGTTGTGTATGTGATGCTGGTTAACTATGGCTCTGTGCAAGCTGGGGACAGAGATCCAGCGGAGAGCAGTGTGGTTTGGGCTCTTGGAGGAGGCAATAGCGTATTTGAGTAGCTTATTGCTTAGTAAGAAGTGTTAGTCATGGGGAAAGCTGTAGTGTTTATTCCGTAAAATGTAAATACATAACCCAAACCACAAAGGAATAACCATGGATGGAAATAGTGTAGCATTTACTGAGGGAGCTGAAACGCTTGTCTGCAGAAGCTGTATTTCCTTAGCTCCATAGAGAGTAATTCACCTTGAACGTAGCTTCTGCTCGAGCCTGTGGAGTTACACATGGGCTGAATTCGGTCCAGGCACGCTAAATAACTGAGTGTGTTATATATTCCAACCAAAAAGCAGTGAATGCCAAAATCAAGCTAAAAATACAAATGTGGAAGGTTTGAAAAGCAAACACTGCTTAATTCAGTGGTAGATACAACCTTGTGCATTTTAAAGATCCAGCACATCAAAAATAGAGAACATGACGCCTGTGCCACCTCCCCCTGCATCCCACCTTGCATGGGTTGGGTTGGTTCTTGCCTGTGACCCCATCCCAGCCATATTTGGGGACCTGCTGCCAGGTTTATTCCTCTCTAACTTCCATGCAAAACCTTCTGGGGATCTCTGCGCTGGGCCAGCAAGATGATTGGGCTCCTCTGGAAGCGAAGCACCACGTCACTGGGGACGTCACCCTGCAAAAAATGGCCAAAGAGGTGATTCACGTGTGTACAGACCTTGACTGTGACAGAAGGTTTTTTGTCGGTGGCAGCAAGGAGCCCGGGAGCTGGCAGGTCTCCTAGAGCCCGAGCCCCCAGCTCTGCTTGCAGAGGTCACCAGCTGAGCAGCAATTATTTGCTCTCTGTTGTTTCAACCCAGTAATCGTGGATTTGCCCAGACGTGTTCCTGATAAAATCCCAGCCACTCACGTTTGACCCGTTTCCAGGTTTGGTGTGCTCAGGACCTACCAGCAAGCGCCGCAGGTGGATGTTCAGCACCTCTAGAAATTAGGCCAGCTCTGTTTACAAGGCAAACTTCTCCTCTAATGGCAGCAATTCAGGGGATGCCTCTGGACTCGGGGCAGAGAGAGATCTTCCCAAACCAGTTCTTGCATCCTGTGTTATTTTTAGAGCAGCTGTACCTTTTGGGCTCCAAAGTTTGCAAACAACCTGCATCGGGAAAACAAACAAACAAACATCACCGCACACACAAAAGCCAAAAACCAAAAAACCCCCAAACCTTGTCTCACCAGAGTTGCGCTTGAGCAGAAACAGGCTTAAACCCATAAATAAATAAGTAAAGCCACACGTCAGAGACCTTTTAATGATGTGAATTAAAGGAGGAGATGCCCCACAAGTGTGCTAAGATCAATTCCCTCCTACCCTCTCCTTTCAACTGCTTAAGCTTGTCAATTAAAACAAAGGGAACTGAACAAACAACTCCAAGGGATTACAGTTTCCAAAGTAGCTCTTCACTAAAGAGCCGGATGACAACCGGTGAAAACAAGCGCAGCTGCTTGAATGGCAAAAGGAACATTTTTTACAACCACTCGAGATTTTCCTGATTTCTGTGAACATTTCAGAGCTGGTTCATTTTTCTACCTTCTCTTGAATAAAGAAATTAATACTTCTCCTGAATCAGAGGGCTGGGCCCAGCTTGGATTTTATTTCTGCATGATATTAACTTGTCTCTACTGAGGTGGCAGGACCGTGTCTAGAACCACTCCAGAGCTAAGAAAAGAATCACGTTCAGGATTGCTGTTTTATTCCAAATAGGTTTTTTAGCAAATACATACAAAAACACTGTGTGGGAACACAAAAACAAATGCAGTTATAAAAAGGCAGTCTTTGGTAATCAGATCCACAGCAGTTGAAACAGCAGGATTGTCTGCCTTGCCTATTTTTAAGTTTTTAAGAAGGATTTTTATTGTTTTCCAAATGCTATGAAAAGGTTGAGGACGTTTAGTTGCTTTTACATGACCAGATCATTTTTTCACTTCTCAAAGATCCTCAAGACTGAGCAAGCCTAGAAATGCCACCCCTTGCTTTTTGTACATACATCGTCCATCTTATACTGTGAGAGCACGAGGTCTCTGCTGCTAAATATTGTTCCTTAAGAGACACTTGTGCAGTGCATCAAAACTAGGAGGCCTGGGTCTTAGGGAGGTGCTTCAGCGATACGACGCATAAAATAAAGGTAAAGCTATTTCAATGATCTGCTATTAAAATTCTCCTGAACTGGGTTAATGAAGTGTTCAGGAGAATTTTAACAGCAGACCATTAAATTAGCTTTACTTTTATTTTATGCGTCGTATCGCTGAAGCACCTCCCTAAGACCCAGGCGTCCTAATTCTAGTGCATCCGTTGAAAATGAATCTATCCATTGATTGGTTTCCTTGATCAATGTTACAAGAAGAATACGCACTGATCTCGTGCAGCTTTTGGAAGGAAATGTTGCCTTTAGCACGTGTTTGCTTCCGCGCTGCATTACAGAATAACAATCATAGAAGGGTTTGGGTTGGAGATTGTCTAGTCCAACCCACCTGCTAAAGCAGGTTCACCTGCAGTAGATTGCACAGGAATGTGTCCAGGCGGGTCTTGAATGTCTCCAGAGAAGATTCCCCACTCAATCAAAGCCTCATCCCTGAGGCGCAAGAAGGACCTCCAGAAGATGAAGAACACATTCCTCCTCCTCTGAAATCCTCACTTATTAATAAAAACGATCATTCTTCTAACGAACACCACACGGCCATATGGTTATCTAAGATAAGCAGATGCATTTTGGATCTGTTGTCATGAATACTTTTCGAGAATCCCCAAAGCGTTGGCAGCTCCCTTCTCGTACGTACCGCTGCTGTGTGTCTCCGGCAGCTTTGTCTGAGTTCGGCTGCCACTTGGACATTTCAAATGCTTTGCTCTTCCTCACCGTTTAGCCCCACTGCCAGAATCCACCATTCCACACAAACACGTGGCACCTCCGGGGTGCTGACATGTGTCTTTGTCCTTTAATTGTATCGTGAGATCTGCTATCACCACAAGCCTTAGTGGTTTCAAACACTTGCACAAGGCGTAAATAGGCAGAGCAGGACAACTGCTGCGAAAATAGTTCACGGCAACTATTTGATTTTCAGCAATAGCAAAGGACTTTACTGGTAGATATTATCACAATGTCAAATGTCGGCACATTGATGAATTTTGAGCTCGTTAATGTGAACATCCTCACCTGAAAGCAAAGAGAAAGGATCCTGCTTGGGATTCCCAGTCGGGAAACACGGATGTGCCCTGTGGCCTCCATCTCCAGCAATAATAAACTGGTGGGGCTCGTTTGTACCAGTTGCCTGGTGACAAATAATCATCAGACCAAGGATCTTTCTTAGAAAGTACTCAGGGAATAACCTTACACAATGAACTTGTACAAACAGAGCGTGAGCCTCCCATAGACATGTGACAAGAAATAGGTGGTTTCTGAGGGAAAGGCTTCTTCTCCATTCACACATCGATGAGGACGGAGGTTGTCTGGGCTTTGCAGGTATTCTTTGTCAAGCTGCTGTCCTACTTCTCAGTGTCACATGCCATTTTATAAACATGTACGTGTGTATAAATGTGTGTACAAGACACACGTATATCCATCACATTCAGCTAAAACACACAGGATCCTACCAAGGTGAGACCTTGATGCCTTATTCTAGTAAAAACAATCCATGTTAGTGAAGCAGCTTTGTCAGGACAACCCAGTTTGCTGTAAATATCCTGCAGGTTTAATCCTTATGAAAGGGGTAATGCCCTGTGTAGCAGAAGGAAGGAGCTGGAAGAACCTGCTGTCCTTCGTGACAAACCTTTTAGCAGGACCGACTTCACCATGGTGCGGCAAGGCTCTCTGTTTTATTATTGATAAAGCAAGCTCACGAGTGAGGTGTTAGCTGGGTTTATTTTCAAGGTAGAGACAGTCTTACTTACTTTTACCCACTCTGATCCATTCTGGAGCACCAAAAAATCTTTGTAAGCAGAATCAAAGCCCACCTCCCCTGCCAAAAACTACTACCCAAAAGCATCCGATCAGGGGTCAACAGCAGTGAGACCTGATTTCATTTTTGGCTCTTTTCTACATAAGCAATTATGTATTTTCCCCTTCACTGCTTCCATCATACACAGACGCTGACTCAGCAGTCCGAAGAAGGCCTTTATTTACCTGGGAAGTTCAAAGGCGATAGGTTTGGTGCAGTGCCGCAAGTACCGGAATGCCTAAAGGACCAGATGATGAAGGAGTTGATTTGGACTTCAGAAGGTCCAGGTTCAGCTTTGGGCTTCTGTGACACTGGCTGAATCACCAGGAACCTGCTTTATCCAAGTGGCTAAGCGTATGCTTAACAGCGGACAGTAATATAAAAAAATGGGGAAAGAAGGCAATTAGAATTAAAGGCATGTCAGCGTGTCCATTCTGGAAGAACAGGAGCACTTGGCACCGTTCTCAGAAATAAAGCAAAAGCAAACTTTAGTTCTAACAAGGTCCTCCAATTCCAACCCAGCAAACCAAAGGTTTTCAAACCATTTCAGTGGGGCTCCAGCCCCTGGAAACATATTGGAGGAGTACATGAGTCAGAGACTCTGGATGATCTCTCATTTACAGCACATGAAACACGAGTTGTCCTGCCCCATATGTCAAGGAGAGACACCCCGTGATCCACATCTCACCTACAGCAGAAAGACCTGGGCTGACTCTCTCCTGTCTCACTCGCTGGAGAAGAAGAGCAGAAGGGAATTACTGCTGTGAGACTTTTTAAAAACTACAGGAGCAAAATCTCCTGCATAAGGAAGAAGCAAAAGGGAATATGCCTGGAAACATGTTGTAGCCAGAGGTGGGTTTCCAGCATTTTCCAGAAATGCTCGTCAGGGCTTTAGGTTGGTGGCTGGCAGCCACATGGCCCGTGAAATGAAGGGAGGGCAATTTCTTGACCTGTTAGCCTTCAATGCAAAGACAGTCTGTAATCTCCCATACCTTATCCAAACGATGTGGGCAAACCAGCGTTGGATGTACGTACCCGTACCATGCATGTCTAATCCCACAGGCAAACCAGGCTTGCTATGAAAGAGCTTTTGCAGGTTCTCCTTATTTTGTTTTTTAAAATACCACTCACCAAACAGCTTACAGAGGAATAAAACTGGCTCGTTAAGAAAGGGAGAAAAAGGACTTCTAGGAATCTAAAAATCAGTTTGAAGAAGAAGAAAAAAATGAAATGGCAAAAGGGGGTGAGTCTGAAAACATTTTGCTCTGTCTTACGAAGGGACTCTGTTATGAAGGCACCTTCGAAGCGAGGGGTTGGTCACCCACCCAGAGGTCCACCTGGCAGAAGGGTTTACAGAGCCAGACCCCAGAGGACAAGCAGGAAGACAGAACAGGAGAGAAAACCGATATGGGAAAGAAGTGAAAACCAAGAAGGCAAATTCAGTCTGGGCAAAGGGCCAAGGCAAGGCCAAGTGCAATTCTAGAAAACGGGACGGAAGCCAAAGGCACCAAGGTGTCACGACAGGTTAGCACTCGTCTGCAAAGACAACCCAGAATGACGCAACTGGCAGGTGCACAGCATCACCCAGATGTGAAGAGAAATAGGCTTAAGACTAGATTTCTGAACTGAAGGCTCAGGATGAAGAGCCTGAACCAGCAGGTTCTATTTGTGCAGCATCTGGGGTGAGCCAAACACCAGTATCTCCCAGTACTAGCCCCCTGGGCACGCTGGTGTTACACTTTGAGTCACGGCAAGCAGAACTAAGTTGCAGCAATTTCCCTGAGGACCTCTTTGATCCCCTGGTCGCACCCTGCATTCCTGCTTGTTCCACCTCCGTCCTGCTGACTCTGCTGCCTTTTCCCACCCTCTGTACACACACCTGATAAGGCAACAAGACTCAGAACCATGTATTGTATGCAAATGACACCACACCCCATTTCGAAGAAATATTGCAATGAGCAAATGTGCAATGTCATTTATAAATAAGTACCATCAGCTTATACATGTTCCTCACCAAGACCCAACACTGAGTGAACTCCACGGCTGCCAAAAACATGGAGTAATCTGCCTCCAGAGGCCCTCAGCAAGTCACTGCATCTCCCATCACTCTTTTCCCACATAACAGTTGGGTGAAGAGGCAAAACGGGGCAGAAATTCTGCTGCCCGTCCACTTTGGACCAGGCTGAGCATGGGAAGGGGAGAGGAGAAGTTGAGTGGGGTTGGAGCTTGGGCAACTGCAAGATGAAAATGAAGTGGATTAAGAGTGGAGGATAAAATGAGAAGGCCAAAGAGGACTTAGAGTCAATAAGAGGAGGCTTAGATCGGATATTAGAAAAAAATTATTCCCAGAAAGTGCTTTCGGGCATTGGAATAGGCTGCCCAGGGAAGTGGTGGAGTCACCATCAGTAGAGTTGTTCAAAAAACATGTAGATGAGGTTCTTAGGTTTAGTGACAATATTGGGTTAATGGTTGGACTCAATGATCTCAAGGGTCTCTGCCCAACCAAAATGATTCTATGATTCTGATGAGTATTGAGTCAAGGATTGTGGAGACAAACTCCACATCCAAAGCACAAAATCACAGCCATCCAAGGTGAGCCTGACAGAATGTCCCTCAGTGTGGTGCCATGCAGGCAGTTTGGATTTGTAAAGCAGTCTTGTGGTTCATTTCTCTCTCTTGACACCTCTGGCAGACGCCAGCACTGTCATCATTCCTTTTTTCAAAGGTTCCCCAGCTGGTAAGCCACCAAGAGCCCAAGATGTGACCACCATAGAGGAGATGCCTTGAAAGGCAGGTGTTTCTGCCTCTATTCTGCTCTGGTGAGACCACACCTGAAGTCCTGCATCCAGCTCCAGGGCCCTCAGCACAGAACATGGAACTTTTGGAGAGGGGCCAGAGGAGCCACAGAAATGATCCAAGGCTGGAACAGCTCTGCTGGGAGGACAGGCTGAGAGAGTTGGGGTGTTCTGCTGGAGAAGAGAAGCTCCACGGAGACCTTAGTGCAGCCTTTCTGTGCTTAAAAGGGGCTGATAAGATGGGGACAGACTTTTGAGCAGGGCCTGTTGTGATAGGACAAGGGGTGATGGGTTTAAACTAAAGGAGGGAGATTCAGGCTAGATATAAGGGAGAAAGTTTTTATAAATATGGTGATGAGAGCCTGGCCCAGGTTGGCCAGAGAGGTGGTGGATGAACCATCCCTGGAGACATCCCAGGCCAGGCTGGACGGGGCTCTGAGCAACCTGAGCTAGTGCAGATGTCTCTGTTCGTTGCAGGGGTGGCACTGGATGAGCTTGGAAGGTCTCTTCCAACCCAACCTGTTCTATGATTCTGTTCTCTGACACAGATGGCACAAGTGGATCAATTCCCCTGTGCTTTCTGCTAGGTAGAGGTGCCTGAATGTATCTGTAGGGTTAAGAATGGTTACAGCCCGGGGGCTAAGCAACAATCAGCAGATGTAACTAGGCTGCCTATGCTTGCAGGAGGTGCACAGTGATGCTGTCTCAGAGGTAGCTCCCAGTCCACTCTTAACCCTTTTTGGGAAACAGAGAATTTCTGTCACCTGGCATCATCCGTTCCCTATCCACACAGGATCACCCTTGCCCTGCTGGGCAAGATCTCCTTTCACCTAAACCAGCAAAACTCAACGTCCAGTCTGAAAAAACAAACAAAACAAAAAAACAACTAAACACCAAATTTAGATAGATAGATAGATAGATAGATAAAAAGAAAGAAAGAAAGAAAGAAAGAAAGAGAGAAAGAAAGAGAGAAAGAAAGAGAGAAAGAGAGAAAGAGAGAAAGAGAGAAAGAGAGAAAGAGAGAAAGAAAGAAAGAAAGAAAGAAAGAAAGAAAGAAAGAAAGAAAGAAAGGAAGGTACCCAACAGAGCAAGCGGATGAAAGACATTTTTTAAATAGAAAATAAATAAAGGTTGGGCCCTATTCTGTTCCCAGAGGCATATAAGCGCTATGTTCATACATTTTAGATTCTTCCCAGCAGCAACAGAGCTCCCAAAGCGCTTTGTCTCTGCAGGGTGAGCAGCTCCACGTCTCCCCTGGCAGAGGGCAGACAGAGTGATCTGGTTCGTGTTACCGAGCGGGATCAGATGATCGGCGAAGATCCATGATGCTGAGCAGCAGGCGCAGCTGGTCAGCAGCTCACAGGTCACAGGTCCTCCTGTCTGAAAACCCTCCTGCACCTTTCTTTTCCCAAGTTATTGGAGGCCCTTCGTTCTCCAAAGACTTGTTGCTGCCAGGCTTTATGTACTTACACATCTCTACATGGGCAGATTTTAGCACAAGGGCATTGACACAATGTCATTCAGCTCACATCATTTTTTTATCATCAATTGTTCTGTAAAACTGGTCATTTTACTGCCCCATGAGAGAAGAACAGTAAATCCAGCCAAAAAACCTGCCTCACATCATCTCTGGGTCTTAGGAAATGTAGGTTTGTCACCCTTCGCTCTCTCTGTACACTGCTAGATTTTCTCCACGTAATTTTATGCTGCTCAGACATCTAATGACCTAAGTGGTCCCAGGAAAGGGGAATTGGCTTCCCCTGCAAAAAGCCTGGTGTTTATTTGCAATTTAGCTTACCTGACTTGTTTAAAGTGTTATCAGAATGCATCCACCTCCTTTCTTCTCTTCATTTTCACTAGATATCCAAGATTCGCTTGAACTGAGAATGCTTAAAGCCTCAGGCATGATCCTGGGTGTTCTCAAGACTTAAATGCTACTGCTTAAAGAGTTAAAGATCTAGATGGCTGCACTAAGAGGATGATAAACTAATCACTCAGTCACTGCTGGTGAGCCTGGTGTCATTTACTGAAACATGGAATGCATTTAACAATGTAAAAGAAACTCCATGCAGTGCAAAAGCCAAAGATTATTGTTAGATTGTCAAGGTTTACTTCGGAGAAAGTCCTCAGTCTAATTACCTACGTTTAAGCAACAGAAGTATTTTTCCATTCATTGAAGAAGTTCACATTTGCCTTTCAAGCCAATGGGATATTCTGTAAAAAAAGGGCTGTGGATTATTTTCAGAGAACCACAGAAAATTATGACAGGGACTGGGTAGAATAAATAACTCTTCTAGAGGACAGTTGAGAAATATTTCCTATCATCATAAACATAACAAAAGTAGAAATAATAATTACAGTAGTAGCACTGCACATTCACCTATTGATGTGTATCTTTCTGTTTGGTGAAATGGTTTGAAAGAAAAAAAACACATGACAGAAATACACTTTTTATTTAAAAGTCAGGCTCTGTTTGGGTGTTAAAAGAAGGAAACGCTTCAAGTAATTTTCCCTGCAATCTCTGACCTATGAAGGAAAAGAAAGACCAGGTCCAAAATTTTGGTTTTGCCTTTTAGAATTTAGTGAATATTGGCATTTTTTCTCAAGCATTAAAATGGGATCTCAGTTAAAGATCAAGGTATCAAATATGAGTAAAAGATCCAAGGAATTTTGTGAGGCTCACCCAGTGAACATCCAAGCTGCAAATAATGTCAGTTTGTTAACTTTTACTCTATTAAACTTAAATCAGAATGGTATAGGTACAACTCCATTGTGCTGAGGAGTTGGCACAGGACCCTGTCCCCAGGTCCCAAATCCCAGAGCTGCTGTTGGTGGATGAGTTAACAAATGTCCTGAGTTGGAAGGAACCCTTAAAGATCATAGAGTCCAACTCCTGTCCCTGCACAGGACACCCCCAAAATTCACATGGTGTGTCTGAGGCCGTTGTTCACAGAAGTTTTCATTGATGGGGAAGGAAGGCCCAGAGTGGCAGAGGATGTTCCTCCAGAGCAAAACGAAGGTGTGACCACGGCTCATCTTTGCAGAGCAGTGTCACTTTGACCTCGCAAACCCAGGCAATAATAGACAATGCAGCAACATGGGTTTTGTGCCTACTAACAGCTTAACAATTTTCTGGAGATTCCGGATGGGTCCTCTGATATGACCATAGCACGTTCTTGCAGACAAATATCAATTTGACCTTGCAGACACAAGTAATAATATAAGAGAAAGCAAAATCACCTTAGCAAGTGTTCTCCAGAGACTCTAGGTGGGCACTCTGCTTGCTGGCTTGGACAAAACTTGGCCCATGTCTTTGGTACTGCCACCCAAATAACTTTTGAGAAGGCAGAAATACATACATTCTTATGACACCTACCTTCACAACAAGCCTGACAAGATGGCACATGATGATTTTTCCTGCGGGGTGACAGCTGGTGGCTCGGGCAGTTCTGATGTTGGTTGGGGCGGTCTCTGCAGAAGCAGGGAAAGCTTCATCCTGAACCACAGGATGAAAATCCAGCTGTATGGGTGGAAATTTGGCTGATCAAATGGAGAATTCTCCAGCATCGCCTCATCCTGAAATGAACATCAAATATAGATCAAATTGCTCTCAAATGGTGGGTATTTCTCTGCACACCTGAAAAGGGAATCTAAACTAGTATCTCAGGTGTTGCTGTCTATGCTGTAGAGATCTAAAGGCAGAAAACACAAATGCTATTCAAAGGAACCTGCTGTTCCTTTTGTGTAAACCTTTCCCTCTATAAAGAAGCAACATTTGCCCTGGGAAGCGTCACACTTGCCTCACTGCATTTCATGAAGGAAAAAGTGCAAACACTTTAAGATCAGCGGGACCAAGAAATGGTTCTACCAACAGGAACCCAGAAACCTTTGAAATACACTCACAGCTCCAGAGGCCCTAATCACTACTGCAGAGCAAACCACGTCCACCTCATTTATACATGCATGTATTTTAAGAGTTGAAAAACCACCACTCTCATACTTCTCAGCAGCTAATAAAAATCCTTGTTAGCAACATCTGGATACAAGATAAGGGAACCTTGCAAAGAAACATGAGGTATTCAACAAGTTTCTGCAGTGGGTTCATCATCAGTCCTCTGAGGACATCACTCCAAAGTCCACTGAGGTGTTGGGGTGTTTTTCCGTTGACTTCATTGGGCTC
This sequence comes from Nesoenas mayeri, assembly GCF_963082525.1. Lineage (NCBI taxonomy): Eukaryota > Metazoa > Chordata > Aves > Columbiformes > Columbidae > Nesoenas > Nesoenas mayeri. The sequence goes on along the minus strand of NC_137548.1, from coordinate 4,599,698 downwards.
TGAACCAAGACCTGAAGCCTCCCTGTGGTGTTTCAGACATTTATTTGTGTTTGATCTGTAATAAGATCTTTCATTTATCTTATTTCTGTAAAAACAAATAAGGCCACAGTACAAGAAAGCAACTAAACACATGCTTATCTTTAAGCATATCCCTAAACCCGTTCACTTAAAGTCTTTGGGTCCTATGGACTCCTGGGAGAGAAAAGCACATGCTTAAAATCAAACATGTGCTCAGGGTCTTTGCTCATTAGTGATGGCCCTGTGTCTTATAGGGCCTTAAACGCATCTTAGAGCATATGGGGTTTTAGGGTCCACATGGGAGAAATTACATGGAGACCATCTCAGATGTGCAACTTCTAGTGTTGTATTTAATACTGGAAGCCTGTCTTTAATGGCTACAAGACTGATTCTGTTACAATCCCATTTACAAGTAGCTAAGGGAATTAGAGTTTCTTAGATATTTGTAAAAGTAAGAATATCTAAACCCAGAGCCTTTTCTCTATTATTACTACAACACGATCCCATCATGAAGACCAAACTCATCAAAGCAAAAGCTGCTTTTTGGAATGCATGTGTTTACTGGCATCTCGAGAGCAAATGTGTCTCACTTCAGCCAAAATATTGTCCCTGGCCACCTTCACTTTGCTTAGAGGAAGCACTTATGCATCCTCTAGAGTCTGGCTCTTAGAAGATAAGCGAGCCTTTACCATCGGGTCAGACAGCAAAAGGAAGACCATTCCCGGTAATTTGCACAAAGCAGAAAGCATTTTTCTTCACCACACCTTATTTGTTTTGGACATGTACTAAAGAGTGTTAAAACTCTCGGCTATCTGGATCACAGACGAGGACTGAAATTTAACATGTCTGACAAGTCAAAGCAGTGTTGTCTCCAGTGAGAGAACATTTGGGCAATTTCTTTGCAGTAAAAGTCTTTCCATAGGGTTTGGCTTGTTTGCACTTTCTGCTGTTTACTCCACATTGGCACAGGTACCACATGCCAGCTACCATGGAACATTTTGCCATCTCAGCATCTCCTGTGTGAGCGCTGAAACTTGTTCTTCTGTGGTTTCTACACTCTGTCTCTTCCTTTTAACATATCTTCCTGAATTCCTTTTTCAAGATGCATCAGCGCACTCCACTTCAAGATGCTCTTGGCCCTTCAGTTCCCTCTATAAAATTTTATGCTGTCCCATGTTTATAGGTTCATTGTTCTGCAGCCTGAACAACGAGGCCGTATTTCCATGTCCATTAACGAGGAATCTGGATCAGATGTTAGCACACAACGTGTCTCTCAAGTTAGCCAAAGCACGCAGTCTGCTGCGCCTGCTGGCTTCGCTATTACCTGAACCCAGCACAAAGCCTTCAGAAGAATACTTTTTAAAAGAAAAGCAATCGTTTGAATGCTTTACATCATGCGGCTGCGGTGTCTTTGATCTGGAACAAGATTTACCACTGCTTCACGCTTACCTTTGAGTAACGTGTGTCATCAATCTGAACCACCAAGGAAAAAAAGGATGCTGTGGGCTTTGCTGGCCTAGAAGCATTAGCAGCATAGTCTTCCATAATCCAGGATCTAGGAAAACTCCTCAAACAGTTTCAGCCCAGTTCGGGCTGTTTTGAGGATGGAAAGGAGGATGAGCACAGGAAACTCCTCTTGGATCCTTCTGCAGACCACAGTTTTTAAGTTGACATTGGTAATCTCCTCAACTCCTTGATTCTTCAGCGCCAAAGACCCACATCACAGTCACTCTACAGAAGAGATGAAACTTTTCTAGCACCTTCTCTGAATCCCAAAACGGCAAATTCAAAGCAAAAGGGCCCAGGATGTCCATCTAACAATAACCCTTTTCAGCCATTTGCTCTAAACTATGAGACATTCTCCCAAATCAGCTGTTACACAATTGTAATGCCCTGATTACAGAATGATCTATTTACTGAGTTTGGAAGGGACCTCTGGAGGTCACCTAGTCCAACCCCTTCCTCAAACAGGGTCAGGTACAGCAGGTGGCTCAGGACCTGCTGGATCAATATCTTGATCCAACCCTTCCACGCATGCTTAGTTTGGAATAGTTATTCTCTCTTCCCTCAGTTTCATGATCCTATCAGTAGTCAAGATGATGTAGAGAACTCAGATTTTAAGAAGACTCAGTCTGAGCCATTTGGTGGCAAGCGGGATATTACACAGAGGATACTACTCTGTGGAGCTGATGGAGCAGACAAGGGTTAGAGTTTTGGGCTCCGGTAGATGGCTGGGTTGATGGATGGCTGAACATAGGAGCAGCAAGAGTCATCTTCTCCTTCTTGTCAAATAAATCACCCTTATAGAGAGAAATGGTGGCAATCCTTAGAGCATTCCTTTCTATAAAAAAGATTTTCACATGGACTACAGCCTCGGGTAGTATATGTTTTTGCAGATGAAACACTTTTACTGGTATTTCCAATGCCTTCTGAGCAGCTCATATAATACAGGAGAATATTGTAACCAAAACAGAAGGTAAATATCAGCATTTTCCTTGTTGAGTCTCTGATTGCATTAAATGTCCAAGAGTTACGATGCACTTTTAAACTACATTTTGAGGTTGACCCACATTACATGTTGCAGAACAAGGGTTGATATCACTGCAGGCAAGAGGATTTTAGAAAGTCTGCATGAAGGACATGCCATGAGATTAAAAACTCCCTCTCTCTGGTACCCTGCCCGACGCTTTCCCAGAAACCACTTTGCATAAAACCTGTGGAAACGAAATAGTATCTTCCTGCCGGTAGCAGGTATGTGAAAGAGTTTCCCAAGGAAATCTGGGGAAACAAAATTTTGTTCAATATACTTCCTAAACCCAAAGAAGAATGGAAGGCTGTACTCTCAATAGACCTCAGAAAATTCACTTCTTTCACCACTAGATTCCTGTTCCCAATGCTAACTCTAACCTCTCTGTTTCCCTTCCTTTCTACACAAGATTGATTCACAGAACTTGATTTAAAGGATGTTTATTTCCATAACAAAAATGATCAGGGGTCTAGAAAACATGACCTATGAGGAAAGATTGAAAGAATTGGGTTTGTTTAGTCTAGAGAAGAAAAGACTGAGGGGGAGACATGATAACAGCCTTCAACTATGTAAAAAGTTGTTGCAGATAGGAAGGTAATAAATTGTTCTTCATGTCCACTGGGTATAAGACGAGAAGTAATAGGTTTAAATTGCAGCAAGGAGGATTTAGGTCAAACATTAGACACATTTCCTAAGAGGAAGGACAGGTGAGCACTGGAGTAAATTACTCATGGAGCTACAGATTCCCTGGCACTGTTGAGGCAAAGACTTGTTAGGAGTGGCTCAGATCTGGCAAATCCTGCCTTGGGTCCTCTCTGTCCCTTTTCCTACTAGTATGTATTTATACCGACCAAAATCATCACAAGTGTATTTGTTCCACAGTATGGAAAGAGAAAATCTTTCTAGAACAGAGATCTTTACAGCTGGTTTTATCTGTAGCGGCTGTGTATTTTGAAGGCATGCACATTTATTTCTATTTAAACAATTAATTAAAGGGTGAATTTTACAGCCCCCTCCCCCCACACATGTTTTCTCTTATGGTTCATGCTATAAAATGACCTGTCTGCACCCTATTCAACAGCTGATAAGAGATACGGGACCCCAGACAAGCAGATCCTGTCCTATCTGGATATGATGTCTGTAGAACCAGCCAGCACGACCATCATCTGAAGGAGCCTCCTCCACTCCAGATCTTTGAGTCTCATAGACGCAACTATAAAAATCACTCCCATGCATGTCAAAATGAGAGTTTTGGAGGAAACACATGGAACTACCATGTTCACAGAGCACGGACTGATGGCCAACCTCGGCAGACAAGGTCCTTGTCCTCTTGAGACAGGCAACTCAATCCCACAGCACATGCAGGGTTTGGACGTTGAATCCCAGCTCTGCTGGCACTGGTTGTGTCAACCCACCCAGTTCACCTCCAGCGCAAAGGACAATGGAATTGCTCTTTCAAAAACGCATCACAACATCCTGCCATTGCAAGCAACCCTTGGCCATAAAAGCCTTTTATCAGCAAATTCAATACTCAATACATAAACAAGGGGATGGTTCTCCACACACTCATTGGTTCAAAACAATCATCCTCCATACAGCTAGAGGAGTAAAAACCAGCCTCTGACTACTGAAGAAAATACAAATATGATCATTCGGTGCTGAAAGAAATCTCCGTCTTATGGCCTCAAGTGAACTAAGATTGCTTCACAACCGAACAGAACATGAAAAGGTTGAAAATTATGTTTTATGTGCAGCAAAGGGAACATTTTTTTTGGAGCTAAACTTTATGGAAGTAAAATGATTCTGGATCCACTTGTGACTTTTTTGTGTCATCTGGAGAGCAAAATTCACCAACCTGAGGCAATATTTGCCATTTGCACCTTAAGAGAGCTTTTGTGATTCAAATTCTTCATTATTTTAATCCATTTTAAACAGCATTGGAATTAATTAATATGTGGAAGTCTGGGTTGCTTTCTTACTCAAGTACATCCATCACAATTTGATCTGAATGAACTTTCAAATAGCTCTCTCATTCATCAGAAAACAGTTCCAGAGTGGCCAAGCCCAAGGATATACTTGCAGCAAGTCCAGAGACAGTTTACCCTCCATAAAAAAGAAACAAATATGAGAAAAAGGCAAGAATATTTGGGTCAATCTATTTAAAAAGTTCAGATTTTTTCATCTGAAATGATTTTTTGAAACTCTTAGCATAACCGCATTTTTAAAATGTATTTTATGCTTACATACATGCAACCCACCAAGAATAAATGAGATATTTTATTTCAGGCCAATGGAACATTTAGTATGGTACCAAGAGGTTTGGTTTCTTTAAGAGAACTTCATTTGTTGCTAATTTCGTGCTGTTAAACATGTACAGACATTATGGCACAGAACATTTCACAAAAGGTGTTTTTCCTTCATGTTTCCAATTCAGGTTCCTATAAAAAAGCGGGGAGTCCTACAGGTCTTGGTGGATGGGGGTGGTCTGATATCAGGGTTTGTCTCCCTCTGCTGGTGTTTCAGCTTTTAGTGTCTGGAATGGCTGGAAAATACTAATATTTTCTAAAATATTTGACAAATCCCAAAGATATGCTTCATTTCTCTAATTCCTAATTATTATTACTGAGACCAAGCACTGGCTGTAGGGTTGGGTGCAATGAAGTAAAATCATGTTGATACATTGATACTGATTAGGAATTACTTTTTATCTACTCACACTGGTTTAAGATTCTTTTTCTGCTATTGCTTGACCTCTTTCTTGAATCAAACCTGGGGTCCTGGGGTCCCCAACATGACAGGGACATGGACCTGTTGGAGCAAGTCCAAAGGAGACCATGAAGATGATCAGAGGGCTGGAGCACCTCTGGTGTGAGGACAGGCCAAGAGAGTTGGGGTTGTTCAACCCGGAGAGGAGAAGGCTCCAGGAGATCTCATAGCACTGTTCCAGTACTTAAAGGGAACCTACAAGAAAGGTGGAGAGGGACTTTTTACAAAGGCAGGTAGTGATAGGACAAGGGGTGATGGCTTTAAACTGGAAGAGGGGAGATTTAAGTTAGATACAAGAAAGAAATTCTTCACCATGAAAGTGGCCCTGGCACAGGTCTAGTCTGGAGGAAGGTGTCACAGCCCACGTCAGGGGGGTGGAACTAGATGACCTTTAAGGTCCCCTCCAGCCCAAACCATTCACAGAATCACAGAATGTCAGGGATTGGAAGGGACCTGGAAAGCTCATCCAGTGCAATCCCCCCATGGAGCAGGAACACCCAGATGAGGTTACACAGGAAGGTGTCCAGGCGGGTTGGAATGTCTGCACAGAAGGAGACTCCACAACCCCCCTGGGCAGCCTGGGCCAGGCTCTGCCACTCTCACCATGAAAAAGTTTCTTCTCAAATTTAAATAGAGCCTCCTGTGTTCCAGTTTGAATCCATTACCCCTTGTCCTACCATTGGTTGTCACCAAGAAGATCCTGGCTCCATCCTCCTGACACTCACCCTTTATATATTTATAAACATTAATGAGGTCACCCCTCAGTCTCCTCCAAGCTCAAGAGCTCCAGCTCCCTCAGCCTTTCCTGACATGGGAGATGCTCCACTCCCTTAATCGTCTTTGTGGCCCATTCCATGACTCTATGTTCATCACCACCCAAATCACACAACAACCAAACAGCCATCCCACAGCAGGCATGTGTGCAGGTCTGTTTAAACCAGAGCCCATTGAATGCAGGACTTAAGTTCATCTTCACGTTTTCCCACTTTATAACTGGCAGAGCTGAACTCTGCTCTCAAGTTATGCATGAACGGATAATGCACTGCTTGTGGAAAGTGCAGTCCCGGTCTGGCAGCACGAAAGGCAAAATAAAGACCAGGAGGAAATGTTGATCAGTTTAGGACAGGCTATTCATGATTCTGAAGCTGGGCACTGTAGGTGATCCTAGTGACTGTAGAGGAACCGAGTCTCAGAGCCAAGAAGCACAGGCATGCAAGTTTGAGACTTGCTCCTTTGACTTTGAACTGATAACATTGTCAAGAATAATCCCATTAGACAGGACTGTTTCCCTCCACCGATGACAAAGTGTGACAAATCGGACAGCTCTCATTCTCCATCTAAAGCTATGAAAGGCAAATCTCCTATTCCTGAGATAGCAATTGCACCCCATGGGCTTGTGCCCTCAGATTACCATGAAATTCTTGTCTTCCGGGTGGATTTAGCTGGTGAGGGACCCATCCCAGAGTCTCTCACATTGAGGCACAAACATTTACAGTGATCTGGCAGCACATCTAGAAGTCAGGAAGCCGATACACAATACCATGTATACATCACCTGGTAGGATTCATCTTACCTAACTCTATCCACCTGAGAGGCAAGCGCCAGGTCTGAGCTCATCATATCAGCTCCCTGAACAGTCGACACAGAGATGCCTTTCCAGAGGGCAACTTATTCCATGACTTTGAGACACCCGTCTTCGGCAAGATAAATCCAACCCTAAGAAAACGTTATCGCTTACATGTTTCACGTCAAAATAAAAGATCACTGTCAGCTTTCCCACCTGGCAAACAGCAGAGCAGATCTGTACTCATCACTCATCTGATAGACACGTGAGGCTCTGGAGAAGGCAACAGAAATGCCCTGAACTGCTTCAGCTGAAAAAATATAGACATTTGCCTATGTCAGAACAACTACCAACGGTCCCTGGGCCTGATCCTACAAAAGCTTTGCATTAATTTAAATACCTTTGCCAAAGATATTTAGGGAAAACTAATCCGAGCAAAGCTGTGATGGATCAGATCTACTGTTTTCAGTGTGAAAAGAGATTCCTCCTTGGAGAAGCTCCAACTAAATCTCCTTTCTGGGAAATGAAACATTACAGTTGCACATTAAAGAAAGTGGTCACTAGCATGTTCATTTCCTGGATATAGGAAATACGGTTTTATTTACAGTATTCTTCCTTAAAATAAGTCTCCTTGTAACCTATTTCACCGGTGATTCTAAAGATGATGACCATTTCAGTCATGTGTCAGATCCTAATGTAGGCTGCATTTACTTTTACATTTAAATGCACACAAGCACATAAAAGCGGCCATCAGAGTACCAATACATCAAGAATATACCATTACATCAAGATTTATCTAACTGAATCCCCATAATTAGGTCATAACTTATGATTAAGCAGTTGTTAACTGTGTCGTAAGGAAGTCTACAAAGCGAATGAAATATTTAAAACAGTAATAACATACCTATCCTGCTTTGCTATTTCTGCACAGTTAAACATATGAAAACAAAGGAGCAGCTCTTAATTACAAGGACAATTTATTTTGCTGACCTTCTTATTGGGACGCATGCCAAACCCACTGGGGGTTGGTTTGTTGGTTGATTTTGCAGCAAAAATGTCCTGGCCCATTGTCAGAGACGCTGGAGTTGTCTGCCCGGAGAAAGCAGAGCCTTTCGCTGTGCTAATTTACAGCCTGCTCGGCTGCTCAAGGGCAGCAAGAAGTACACAAATTACAGTTAAAAATAGAGATGGCTTTACGGAATCTCGTTCCGGTGGCTTCTAAAGGTGCATGGGACACATACATCTCATTCCAAGCTGCCTCTAAGTCCATTTTCTTCTTTTTTTTCCCTTTTCCCCTTGGATCCTGAGCTCCACTTCAGTTTTGAACTTCCATAGGAAGGCAGGAGGTTAAACCAAACTGCTAACTGTGTCTCTTCAAAACTGACATTTAATACAGGGTATAAATCACTGTGGGAGCCTGTTATTCCTTCAGGAATGCAATTACATAGGGTCAAATAAAACATGAAAGAACCCAACAAGTTTTAAAATGTAGTATGTTCTCAAAAGCAGGCAAGAAGGAATGCAAAGCAGTCCAAATATGCTAACATCCACATGTTGTCCTGTATGAGGGGGATTAGAAGGAAAGGTTTCTGTTCTTTAATGATTATGTCGTTAAGCATAGGTATGTATGCAGGTTCAGGGCTCTCGCTGAATACCAGCCCATTCAGGGAGCTTTGGGCAGATTACTGTATTTATTTAAAGCAGGTGTCTTTTATATATCTCATTATTTTAATTGCCACTGTAGCCCTATTTAAGATACCACGGCCATTTAGCACACAAATGGGATATGCAAAATGGACATTTGCCTTTTCCTGCAAGGCGGAATGAAACACCCACCCATCTGGATTATAGGGACGTTTTTTTGGGGGGAGAGATAGCGTATTATTGCAAAATCGTCTCTTTGATAAGCAAAGATCTGCTTCTGCCCGATTTAGGTCACCTCAATTGCACTCAGTCTCAATGACTGCAGAACAACAGGCAAATACAGAAACAAAACTTCATGAAGCCTGTTAAAATCTGCACAAAAGGCAGATTGAGCAGGTTCAGCACCTCCTATAAAATCACTCACTGCACCATTCACGTTGCTCTGAGCACAGAAAAACCTTCCTGTTTTCCTATTTTAGCTGTATGTTTAAATAGCAAAGTTACATAGCTAGAGGTTCTAGGAACTTTTAAGGTCAACTTTTGCCACCCTCCGTTTCACTACATTGTATTTTCCACCTTAAATAGTTAAACTAAGCAGAATCCAAAGTTTCTTCATTGAAAACATGGGATTCATTGAAGGCAACTCTTTTAGCTGAAAGTCATTTCTTTGCAGCCAAACGGGATTTTTTTAAATTCAAAATGAAAGGCTTTATGGAAAAATAAGATTTTGAGCATTTTAATTTGAGACTTGTTGGAAATGTTTCCTTTTCTCTTTTAAACAATGTCCTCCTCACCAAGAGCGAGGGATATTTAAAAAATACATATGAGTACTTTGCTTTTTAAAAGTCTGAAGCTTTTCAGCTCACTTTAATCTTGCTTTTAAAAGTTTTCCTTTCCACAAGTAAAAATGAACCTTTCACTTGTTAATCCTCTCCCTAAGAAAAGAATACAAATAATACCTTACTTACTAAATTTTTTCCAGTAAAAAAAAGGACGTAAAAAAATAAATAATAATAATAATAATAATAATAATAATAATAATAATAAACAACTTGTTTCAGTTATTTAATCAAGCAGAAGAAGTGGGAAAACCTTAATGAATTTGAAGAAAAGAAAAATAGAGGTTTCCTCCAGATCTTTTAAAAATTGCTTTTCCACAGCAAATTTCCTTATGGGAAAATGACAAGTGAGGGTTTTGCCTACAAAAACCCTTTAGCTGCAGCTAAGCAGACTCACTGATTTCACCTACGGCTGCCAGAATAAAGCCTTGGATTTCTCTTTCTTGTTTTGTAACAACAAACTGCATCACAGCTCCATGGGCCACCGGTCCTGCCAACACGTACATCTATTCTCAGAATGAAGCCTGTGAATAAGCTTTAGCAGAACAAAAGCTTTGTGAAAGGTAGAAATAGCACTACTGTCTATTGTAAAGATTATTGAATGCTTCCTATGTGAAGAATATGGCTTTAGTGGCTTAAAAAGCTGCCGTGCTCCAGCCATACAGTGAAATAACTCACGCTAATCATGGGCCTCGGGGTTGGCTTGTGGATTTTTTTAAATTAGTATTTAATATCAGCTGGAATGACTCACCTGTTTTAGAGGGAGGTCTGGGGAACAAACGCTGCTGAAGGGTTTTCTCAAACGATCCCTGAGCCCTTCAGTTTGAGATGTTCTAGTGTCCGAATTCTTTGCAACAAGGGCTTAAAAACTGCTTGCAAGGGAGGTTCTGGATAAAGAACGGATCTTGTAGTTGTCACCTGAAAACGTCCCCAAACGCAGCCAAATTACAAGTGTTTGTAAAACTGCTGTTTGCACTTCTGTAAAAGCTCAGGGCCATTTCTGGCAGAGGTGCAGGGTTTGTGTGATGCTGAAAAGCCAAATCATCATGTGAAACTTCCACACAGAATCACAGAATGTCAGGGCTTGGAAGAGACCTGGAAAGCTCATCCAGTGCAATCCCCCCCTGGAGCAGGAACACCCAGATGAGGTTACACAGGAAGGTGTCCAGGTGGGTTGGAATGTCTGCACAGAAGGAGGCTCCACAACCCCCCTGGGCAGCCTGGGCCAGGCTCTGTCACACTCACTGGGAAGAAGTTTCTTCTCAAATTTAAGTGGAACCTTCTGTGTTCCAGTTTGAACCCATTGCCCCTTGTCCTATCATTGGTTGTCACTGAGAAGAGCCTGGCTCCATCCTCCTGACACTCACCCTTTACATATCTGTAAACATTAATGAGGTCACCCCTCAGTCTCCTCTTGTCCAGCTCCAGAGCCCCAGCTCCCTCAGCCTTTCCTCACACGGGAGATGCTCCACTCCCTTCAGCATCTTGGTGGCTGCGCTGGACTCTCTCCAGCAGTTCCCTGTCCTGCTGGAACTGAGGGGCCACAACTGGACACAAGATTCCAGGTGTGGTCTCCCCAGGGCAGAGCAAAGGGGCAGGAGAACCTCTCTGACCTACTGACCACCCCCTTCTAACCCACCCCAGGTACCATTGGCTTCCTGGCCACAAGGGCCCAGTGCTGGCTCATGGTCATCCTGCTGTCCCCCAGGACCCCCAGGTCCCTTTCCCCTACACTACTCTCTAATAGGTGAATTTAGCTTGCAAAGTGCTAATAACCCAGTGAAAGTTTAGACATTTTTCATCCTTTCTAGAAGTCGTCATTCATTCCACTGAGAAGGTTATCTCATTCAGATCTAGTTTTTTGAGCTTTGCTCTGTTGGAAAAAAACAAATGAACACAAAAAGTTGCAATAATTAGGGATAATATCCCTGCGTTTCTGTGATAAATCCGGTATATTCGTACGGGCTGTGGACTCCTCTGCGTGTCTGCGGAAGGGCTGCCCTGGATCTCAGCCCTTCTGTCTGCCAGTTCAATGCAAACTGTCCCTCTTTCCACAACAAATCCCCATTTATCATCCAGAGATGTCTGATGTAGATGTGGGCTTATTTCAGCCACACTTTCAAATTAACATCAGTTTATCTTTGTTATGCAGTGTGTCCTGGAAAGGTGACAGACTTTTCATATACTTGACATATATGAAAACCCCAGATACTAAAACTCCTCCATAGTAGGAAAGTGAAACGCTTCCTTCCCAAAACATGTAGCAAACAGGACGTTATGTCTATTTTCTGTATATCTGAGCCTGTTTCAGCAAAAGCTCCACACACAAGCTTACTGAGAACACGCTGAGGAGATGTTACCTGACAGCAGAAAATCCCATGTGTAAGGCAATGGCTGCACAGTCAAGATAGAAGGCAAATGTGTACAAAGTTAAAATTCCACCATTTGGTATATCCCAGAACAGGAATTATGCACTGGTCCCTCAAGGAGAAACACAGAAGTCACTTGCTCTAGTACAACTTACGTGCTGAGTGTGCTTGAGTTGGGAGGAAGCAAAGTCAACCCAGCTCTGAATACTGAAAACCGTAGCATGTAGAATTGCAAATCTGGTGACAAGATTTAATATATTGAAACTGATACCTTAGAAAAAAGGAAAATGCAGTGCCTTTATTTAAGGAGGAAAAGAAATCAACTTGATCACTCCTAGGGTCATCATGCCAGGATCAATATTAATACGTGCTTCAGAAGGAACATTGGGTAAAGGATAAAGAAAGCTGTGGCAAAACATGACATAGAGCACAAGCTTCAGTCTGGGTATAACAATGGCAAGCTTTTGTACCAAGATATTAGGGAAACGCTTGATATGTTGCCACACAATATTACTAGTTAAAGTGGAGAAGAGAGGGATAAGACAAGTGTTGTAAGGAGGATAATAAATTGGCCGAAACGGAGATGATAGCAAGTTGTACTGGCAGAACAACTGAGCTGAAGGGAGGTTACTGGAGGAATTCTCAGTACCAGCCGTGGGATGGTTGCATTTAACGCTGCCTCTACCAGTGCTGCTGAAAAATATGGAAGTATTTCTAACCATATTTGCTGAGGCACAGAGTTTAAAGTCGTCATAAATACCAGGAAGATCAGAATATCACACCTGAGGAAGTCATATACAAGCCACAATATCACTCAGGGTCTAATAAATCTTCCTACTGCAGCCATTGATGTTGTACAGGGTGCTGGTGATGCTTCCTCGAGACTTCTCTGCTTGTTCATATTTTAATGAGATTAATTCAAACTGGGATAAGAGTGGAAAAAGGGGTGAAAAGGCTGGTCAGGATACAGGAGGACTAACTAGGCAAAGGTCAGCTAGAGCAGCCTAGCTTGGTGAAATCAGGGGGATCAAAGACTTGGAGGAGTCACCTCAGGGGACAACATCATGACAGTAAAGGAATGGAGTAAATAAAATATCAGTGTTGGCAAATGTGGCCCAAATAAGGAGGGGAAGAATTCTAAAGATCATGTTAGCGGAGTTCACAAACAGGGCCCCAAGAGGAGCACCAAAAGTCTGAAGCTACACGCTGGTTGGGTTAGAAACAGTTATAAAACAAGGCTGCCTGCTCTAATTTATGGAGAGCTCAGCTAGCAAAAGGGAGAGAGACTTAATCTCGAAAACCCGATAAAAATAACACTAGATATGGGTTATTCAGCTGGAGGAGGAGAGTGCTGAAAGAAGGAACATGACTTAGCAAGCACTTAAGAGCTGGATATCTGTGCTCTGTGCTGATAACGTTGTGGTTTAAACTCCATTGCCCATTTCTTAAACACCTTGAGTGAGCACACATTTCAGAGTAACAATCAGAGGCAAAAGGCACTACATGTTAGATAGGATTTCCAGCCCCTAGAAAGAAGCCAGCGTTGAACTAGAACTGCCCCAGAGATCAGCAAATGCATGAATTACTAAGCTCTGTTAGACAAGGTTCTGATTTGGAAAATACAGGTCAGATTCAGGGTTTCAGAGTAAATAATACACCGTGTGCATTGGCAGTTACCGTGTATGCCATGAACACAATGTCGAAGCTGTAAGGGCAGATCCCAAGGATCATATTCAATTGGTGCTTGATCTGTCTTACTGCGCTGGTGAAACTGGATTTTCACCAAGTATTATGCTAGAGATCCTCGTTCCACTGTGCTCAAGCACACACAGGCACGCATTCAGGCAGGCAGCCTCATAAACTTTAACTGCACGCAGAAATTCCTATATTGCCTATTGGAGATGATCCAGCACATGAAGGGGAGCACTGGTGGATGATCAGTACCTGCCAGGTACCAAGTCTTCCCTTTTCTCCCTGGGCTGAGTGCTGTCATGAGCTGCCCTGATGTCTTTGCAATAAAACTCATCAAATTCCACCAGCATAAAGTAACGAGCTGTAGCCCTTCAATACCAACCTCCATCTGCTGTTTAAAGAAGGCCAAGAAAACAGCCAGCGATGTCAGCTCTTCATCCTGTTCCTCAGATCATCAGCTCTCCGAAAATAACAAAATCTGAAAGGCATATGGACCTTCTCATAAAAACAACAAACACACAAACAAACCCTCAGATGAGTTTCCCGAGTCAGCAGGATCTGTCTGCTAATTATTGCCATGTAGAAGGCCCAACTATCCTGCAGCCAGAAATTACCCAAGAAGAGGGCTGAGTTCGTTCCTCCCAAAATGGGATATTTGGGCAGGCTGAGCTCCTTCATGTCTGGGGATAATGCAGGGGATTTAGCTCCTCAAACTGGTACAGCCACAAGACCTGGGACAGCAGGGGACTTGTGGTGGCCCATGGGGGTTGCTTTTACCCTCACCCTCCTGCCCATGCCTCTCCCACGTAGACAGCATGGGCTCTGCACAGACACAGAACCCCTCTCTGGCTCAGGAACCCTTGAGGAGATGTTTTAACCTGCACAGAGAGATATATGGATAGATGAATTGCATCAGCTCTGGAATAATTCAGGATGGAAAAAAAAAAGGAGGGGGGAATGTCTGTAGGTACAGATGGTTTTGGTCCTGAAGCGCTTTCTCCCTCAGTGACCCCCTCTGCCAACCTCAGACCCTCCAGGGAAATGTGTCCATAGAATCATAGAACAGTTTGGGTTGGAAGGGACCTTCCCAGCTCCCCCAGTGCCCCCCCTGCCATGAGCAGGGACATCTTCATCAGCTCAGGTTGCTCAGAGCCCCATCCAGCCTGGCCTGGGATGTCTCCAGGGATGGTTCAGCCACCACCTCTCTGGCCAACCTGGGCCAGGCTCTCACCATCCTCAGGGGCAACAATTTCTTCCTCATGTCTGGCCTGAATCTCTCTCCTTTAATTTAAAACCATCACCCCTTTTCCTATCACAACAGGCCCCACTGAAAAGTCTGTCCCCAGCTTTCTTATCAGCCCCTTTTAAGCACAGAAAGGCCACAATAAGGTCTCCCAGGAGTTTCTGTTCTCCAGCTGAACACCCCAGCTCTCTCAGCCTGTCCTCCCAGCAGAGCTGTTCCAGCCTCGGGTCATTCCTGTGGCTCCTCTGGCCCCTCTCCAGCAGGTCCATGTGTGTCCTGTGCTGAGGACCCAGAGCTGGACCAGCACTGCAGGGGGGTCTCACCAGAGCGGGGCAGAGGGGCAGAGTCACCTTCCTCCACCTGCTGGTCACACTTCTTGTGATACAACCCAAGATACAATTGGTTTCTGGGCTGCAAGCACACGTTGCTGAAAAACACAAACCTACAGCATCCCGCACAAACGTGACCTTCCCTGCAGACTCGCCAGGACCTGGTCTCTCCTTTTTGCAAAGGGCAGAGGGGAGTGGTGTGAACCAACAGAGCGATTACCCTCAGCAGATGAGCCCCTGCTGTGCAGCCCCCACATCAGCTCAGAGCTGCTGCCAGCCCTCTCTTCCAGGGAGAGGACAGAGCTCACCTCGCCATCCACAAAAAAAAGTAGCATCTGTGGGAGAAAGACATATGTCTGGCCTCCGCCGTGAACTCTGTGCCTGGCAGGAGAAAGCGATGCCGATTCCAGCCCCAGCTTTTCATTCCTGTTGTAACAGTCATAAACGCCTGCTGAAACCTAAGAAGAACAAGACTGTAATCCTAATAAAACAACATTCTGGAACCCTGAAAACTAGATGGAGGCTTCTCAGGCCAACTTTAAAATTATATTTGCTTTTCCAAAAGCTGCACTTTCTGTGTGCCGGCTGGATGGACGCTGTCGGGCTGACCCCGGGGAGCACCATGATGTGGGATTTCAGCAGGGAAGGTACAGAAGGCAGTCCCTACAGCACAGCAGCCCCAAAATACAGAGAGAATCCCCCATGCCTAGACTCTCTAAGTCCCCTCCTAAAAGCAAGCTGGGTGTCTCCAAAGCCAGCCCTCTTTTCCAGGTGCCCCAAAAGGCTGACTCAATACATCAGGCACAGACTGTGCTTGTTTGGATGCAAAAAGTTTTCCATGCTGATTTTTTCCCTCCCTATTTGGACTCTGTGTTGAACAGAAGCCCTAGATCCTCCCTTTGTGCACCAGCCACCCCTAAGGTGAAGAAGAGCAGGAAAAAGGGGGGTTCAGCTTTCCCTCCTCTCCATCATGCAGAGGCAGCTCTCCAGGGAGACGATTAAGGGCTATGCTCACTAGCCGGCATGTGTCTCTAGCAAGGCAACACATCAGCTTGTGCTTCTCTGTGGTCCTTCAAACACAGAAAGGACGGACCAGCAATGAGCCCGAGGGTGGTAGATCCTTCCGCCGGCATCGGCAGAGCTGGAGCTGAGCCAGCGAAGGAGCTGCTCTCTGGAATGTCAGGCTGTGCCGGCCAATTCTTGTGATTTTACTGCAAATCTTCCTTGATGTTACATGAAACCCAGGCTCCTGATGTGCTGGTCTATCCAGCACTTGAAGAAAAGAAATCTCTGGTCCATGTGGTCTTAAAGAAAGCACTTTTCAGGAGATGGCCTGAAGACATGCTAAAGGCTTAAAGTAGCGTTCACAGAATAAAACCATCTCACAATTTTTAAAAGACTTTGGGGTCTCGACTTGTGATCTAGGCAGCAACCAGCTATTGATAAGCCAGCAACCGATCTGATTGGGAAAGTGTATAGTCTGATGGCAAGTGTTGGTTTCTTGGTGTTGGAAAGCATTTGAGAGCTGTCTAAGCAGGTAATGACACTACAGCAAAGACACAAGTCAGTCCCTGCAGGGAATAGCACATTTGAATTGCAAATGCCCACAAGGCAACAGTAATATTTATCTGGTAAACAGCATTTTCTATCATCACATTGTTGGAGAATCAATTAATTAACTCTACTAACCCACCAGTGAAGTAGGAAACATTTTCAGGGGGAGGCTGGGGAATCTTTGAAGGTGCGTAGAGGCTCCGTGTCCCAACCCGGGCCAGTGACACTATCGGGGTCCAGGCTGGCTCCTTAAGAGCTGTTGAGCAGAGGGTGACCTTCCCCAAGTAACCCCATCCCAAAAAGCAGCTCAGCATGCCCATGAGCACCATGCTCTGATAAACCTCATCCTGTCCCAGTGGAAAACAAGGGGCTGAAAAGCTGCTCCCAGGCCAGAGAGCTGGGATCTCAAAACCATCCTCTGAAATTCAGACTGATCTGGGCGCTGACACCGAGGGGCCTCTTTGGCCTTGGGTGAATCATTTAACACCCACATAAGCATCCCCAGACACACGGCTCCTCCCCATGCCACAAGCCCTTACCTACTCATTACATTGAGATGGCTCTTGACTTCCTTGCTTGGGCCTGACTGTGGGGGCTGAATTCTTAGAAATCTGGCCCTGAGCTATTTTGGATGGGCCCTGCAGAGCACAGCAGGAAAGACAAACCTCAGCTCACGTGTGCGCTGAGCAAAAGGGGGCAGATCCCACCCGATTCACAGGAGCCTCGAGCGTGGAAGAAGAGAGATCTGCTCACATTAATGCACCGTTTCTGGTTTATTTTGAGTCTTTTAATCTCTGCTGAGTGAAGTTTTTGTGAAGGGGGTCTCAAAGAGTTGGAAAGAAATCAACAGACATAGGCAACATCACAGATCAAAATAACAGCAGGTATTATTGCTGGCCATAAAAGACTGAGCATTTCTGAGTGCGATACTCAGATGGAGGAAATTCAGCTATCAGTGCCTTTCACACACTGCATTTTTCCCACTTTAGCCCATTTAGCCATCTTCCCAGTGCTTCTTTCTTGGGATCTATTCTGCAATGGGATACAAGCTGTATAAGTCACAGTTCACTTACCGATTCCAATCAGGTAAACAGAACATTGCATGATGCTTCAGTCCACAGAGAAGAAAAAGTGAGTACTTTACACTCAAATAACGAAAAGCTTCTAGTGTGACACAAAGGCAAACTTCACTAACCTTTAATTTTCTCCACTTCTTAACTCCGCACAGATCCAATGAAATCAAATGAGATAATCCCAGCCTGGTGCAGCCTGGAAGCAGAGGTGAAAACCTCCCAGAGCTCACGCAATCAGAATGGAGCTCGGACATTGTCAACTTCCCCCCTCAACTATTTCCAAATAAAACACTTTTGTTGCTTGGCTGCTCCTGCCAAATGAGCTAACAATAAAAGAAGGAACTTGCAAAGCTTCTATCCACAGGAAAGAAAAGAAAAAAAAAAAAGGAAAGAGAAGTTAAGGATCTTTAAGGAGAAAAAATCCCCAGAAACTATAGGCCAGATCCTCTGGCTGGAGTAAATCAGCACAGGCCCAGCTCTGTTGCTTTACCCCAGGCAAATTGTGGGCCTGGTGCTATTCTGCATTTCTCAGGGGTAGGGGGTGGTCTCCACTGGAAGATTGCGACACTGCAGGATACTTTTCCATATTAAAAAGGCGCTTTTGAGCGTTTTGTCTATTGCCAGGTTTTGGGTTTATTGAGGACTCATTTGGCAGAGCCATCCTGGAAGAACAATACAGATGTTTTATGGAGAAATAAACTGGGACTTGGGCTGGATTCTTTCAGTGCTGGATTCCACCTAATTTGGAGGGCTCTTTTAATGAAGGGTGCAATCAAAACCTGTTCAAAAAGCCAATACGCCCTGGGCAAAGGGAGCAATAGATACACTGCCCCTCTCTGCTCCAGCAGCCCAGGAAATTCTGGTTTCTTTAGCACAGCAAAAGCCTCTCATCACATACCTGGTCACCCAGGGAACCAGAGCATGATGGCTTCATCACAGTTTCTCCTCTCTTGAAGGGAAGTGGTGGCGTCTCCACAATTAAGGGTCTTCCCAGATTAGATGTGCCACATCTGTCTAAGGAACTATCCTGTGGAGACAACAGGTCTTTGAGAGCTCTCCCACAGCAGGACCTAGCGTCATCTTCTTAATTAGCAGCATTTTTCAAATGGCAGCTCCTGGAATACCTAGAGATGATGTAGGACCTTCACTTGTGAAAGACTGTAAGGGCAGGGTTGAAAAACTTTGACATTCTGCTCACTGACAGCAGTGGCCGGGCAGGTTGGGCTCACTCCCCTGCAAGGACTGAAAAATCCAGCTTTATTGTTTATTTTCAGCTACTTTTTTCATGTAGTCCTTCTGCCATGAACTGTGCCTAATGAAAACATCCAACTTGATTCACTACCTGATCCACTTAGTTTAGTCTCTACTTCATATATGCTGAAAGAACAGTGTGAGTACCTATTGAACCATGGCCTCCTTTATCTTTTCTTTGGCTTCTTCCTTACTTCACATGATGTGAATTTTGCTCTTTGTATTAACCATCCCTTCTGATCTTTTTTGGAGCTCAATACTACGGTTAGAAAAGTAAAGGGAGACTTGAGAAGTGTTCCCTTGGGTTATTAAAAGCAGCCAGATGTGCAGAGCTATGCTATAGATATGTCCACAGTAGGAGGACTCCAAAAGTGAAATATTGGAACAGAATTTACACTAGTTCCTAATCACAGCATTGCAGGAAACTGCAAGGTACCAAAAAAATAACATACAGCCTGAGCAGCTCCAAGTACTTGATAGTTTTCAAGTCAAGGGCTTGGCTGATAGCAAGAAAAGAGTCTTCAGGAATTGCTTTGGGCCAGCACCTAGCAAGGTAGAGCTCTTTCTGTTTCCAGCATCTGCTCATGATGCACGAGGTTGGCACAAGGACAGAAATCTCCTATTCTGAAACCATTTCTAACTCCTTCTAATTTATTTTCCTCTCTTTTGAAGTCGACAGCCAAATTTTCAAAAGCACCTGTGAAATCTCCCCCTGTAGGAGTGACTGGAGACGTTCCTGGTACCTCTTCCAGACACTGGATTTCACTGACATCTCCGTTTCTCTTTCAGGTTTTTATTTTCCTGAACAGTACACGGGGTTTGTTTGACCCGTCTTGGGAAACTCAGTTTAGAAAATAGACAGGTTTGTTTAAATTGGAGTTTCTCAGCTCTGGAGGAGAAATGGCTACATTTAAGGCAAGGATGGAAGGTCCCTTTGAGCCCCACAGAAAGCTTGTCCGGGGTTACAACAAGGGATACAACAAAGAGTTGGTTTTCCCTAGCAGTTGAAAACAACAATACTGATATTCATCTCTTACTGATACTCCAGACCTAAATACTTATTTTTTAGCCACCAGTGACAAGACTAATTACTGTACTCCCTGATCATTTCTGGCTTAATATATTTCCTTTCCTATTTCTCTGTTGAATGCAGTGATAGCCAGTTATATGCTGTGCAATATCCAATTTTTGGCCAGGTCTTCCTTTGTGGTCTGTGTTTGCATCTGCATTAATCAGTATTAATCAGGTCATGTAGACACCCAGGAACATAAACCAACTCAAACACCCAAAAGACACACACCACACTCAGAATCAACACACAAAAACCACAGGATCGAGTGCAGCATCCATTAACCGAACCAGATTAATCACATACACATGAAAGGAGTCCAAACATAAAACATCTGATTCCCACCAACCTCTAACTTTACAAACTTGAGTAAATACTAAAGCACGCTGAGACATGACCAGCTTACTACCCTTATCAAATGTGATGTTGGCCCCTTGAAAACAAGGTCCTGGCCAGGTAAGGAAATTACTAGCCACGAAAAGACTTTTGATATGACCAGTTGTCTAAATAACACTGAAAGTTAAGTCATTCAAAGCTCAGCACTCCCCAGGAAACATCCTCCAAAGTCCATGTCCTCTAAACCCTCCTTTCCACAAACATGTCAAGCTTGTTCTTATAACAAAGTGTCCCCAGCTCCTACTGGAAGGCTGTTTCAGAGCCTCCTTGCTCTGCAGAGTCACAAACCTTCCCCTCATTTGAGCTTAGTGTACTCAGGCCAATTAGTACCTATTTAACCTTCTGTTCTTTAATTTACAGAGCTTATTTTCCTCTCTGACATTAACCACCCTGCTGTATGGATGTATGGACATCACCTTTCTTCTCAGCTTTCATTTCTCTATGTTAAAATCTCAGCTCTTTCATTCTCCTCTCAAAGGACAAGCTCTCCATCCTCCCAGGATCTACACCATCCTTTTCTGTGTGCAGCCCAGGCCAAACTCACACTTGAAGAATACGGGGACCAGAATTGTCCATAGGATGCCACACGAGGCTTCACCCATTCCTGGGAAATGGCACACCTTCATTCTCCATAAAGAAACATCTCCTGGGACATATTTGAAGTTGTACACACCTTTTTCAGAGCCTATCCTGCAACTGAGCTACCGCATGTGTTTCTTCTCCTTTGTCATCTACAGCTGACAAGTCTCCAGTTTATAGTGGAAATTCTTATTACTCCCTAAACTCATGACTTTGCATTTTGCACTACTGGATTTCATCTCATTTCTATTACTCCAGTCTTCGAGGTCATCCAGTTCTTTCCGTATGGCACGTCTCCCAAGTTTGTGTCATCAGCAGACTTCAGCCACATGCTATGTTTTGTGCCAAGGTCATTCATGAAAATATTAAATGAGATCCGTCCTCAAGACGAATCCTTGAAGAACTCCGCTCATATACCCAGCCAGATACTTTCCCTTTTAACGCTATTTCTTGTTGTCACTCAGTCAGTTCTTTAAGCATCTTAACAGCACTTGTTCTAATCTCCAGTTTATGTGATAAACATGTAAATGGCACAAAATCAAATGATTTACTGATGTCCAGTTAGGTACAGCCCATTGCATTCCTCTTGCCTAGAAAGTCCAGGTATCTAATCCAAGAAAGCTGCCAGGTTTGGAATAACTTCTCCCTGGAGTCACACAAATTATTCAGGATGCCATCTGAATTTTTCTGACTGTGACTTCTCTTGACATCTGTTTCCCTCAGGACCCACAGGTCTGCTGGCCTCCACAAAGACCACCCCACATAAGCACCTTCTCGCCAGCTGGTCCATGGCTGTGGTCCATAGGAGCAGAAGGACCATGAACCCAAGTGAATAATCACAGGATCACATAATTATCTGGGTTGGAAGGGACCTTCCCAGCTCCCCCAGTGGCACCCCTGCCATGAGCAGGGACATCTTCACCAGCTCAGGTTGCTCAGAGCCCCGTCCAGCCTGGCCTGGGATGTCTCCAGGGATGGTTCATCCACCACCTCTCTGGCCAACCTGGGCCAGGCTCTCGCCACCCTCAGGGGCAACAATTTCTTCCCTCATGTCTGCTCTGAATCTCCCTCCTTTAGTTTAAAACCATCACCCCTTGTCCTATCACAACAGGTCCTGCTAAGAAGTCTGTCCCCATCTTTCTTATCGGCCCCCTTTAAGCACAGAAAGGCTGCACTAAGGCCTCCGCGGAGCTTCTGTTCTCCAGCTGAACACCCCAACTCTCTCAGCCTGTCCTCCCAGCAGAGCTGTTCCAGCCTCGGGTCATTTCTGTGGCTCCTCTGGCCCCTCTCCAGCAGGTCCATGTGTGTCCTGTGCTGAGGACCCAGAGCTGGATGCAGGATGCAAAACGAAAGCCTCACTCTTACAGAGAAAGGCTGTTTGAACTCTCCCAAGACCAACACTCCCAAGTGAACCAGCTCTTAGTGAGCCAGTTTTCATGTGACAACTGAGACACAAAGATGGTTCGGCTTGCTGGTTGGCAAGATCTTACACCTGCCTGACCTACTGTGTAGTGCCAGGTTCCCAGGAATCATTATGCCATTGTGCATTAAAATTAACACTGTTAAATTAAAGTTGTTAAAGCATGAAGCAAGTACCAATAATGAAAGAGATGTTGGCTGAGTCACTGTATTTTTGCCTAATGTAATAACACTGTCACGAAGAGGCACGTGGTTTGATGTGTACGCACATAGATGGCTTTACCTATGAGCATTTTATTATTGATAAAATCCATCGACTGCAGTACGAACTTGTGCCTACTTTTGTCTCATCTTAAGCAGGGAGGAAAAGAAAATTACACAAATCCAAAGGGAATTAATGTTATGTTACTTTCCTTCGATAACACTAGGAATAAGCAGCTTGCCGTTCAAGATTCATTGGTATTCACTGTAATAAACACACTTCCTGATGGATGTATGTGATCATAACGAGCCCTGTACAAAAACGACACTGTAATTTAGGAACAAGACAAACACGAGGGATGCAGTTCAAGGCTCCGCCACTCTCTGTGCATTTTTGTTTGGTTTGCTGTTTTGTTTTTCGCTGGCTCTCCGTGCCCACGAGAGCCGGGACAACCTCGAGGGCTGGAAAGCATCGGCAGCGATCCCGCTGACCTCTCCTTCTGACAGCACTCGCCCGCCTTTTAACGGGGGCCTGAACCCCGCCAGAGGTGAAACAGATAAATGACTGAAGGTCCAACTGTTTTCTCAACAGGCAAGTTCCCACACGCTCGATTTTCTTTTCCTCCGTGAGCGGAAAAAAAATTGCAAGTGATTAGCTAATGAACATCTGGTTTGCTTTATTTGTGCTTCCCTGCAGCCAGGGGTTGCATTTACTAATTTTTATTTCCTACTGAAAACAAAAAAAAAAGAAGCGTTTTATATTTTCCAAAGCCTGTAGAGAAATAGGCTCCTCGCGAGTGCGGCCGTTCCTTCCACCACTGTGATTACCTGGCCCACATGCCACGTCCTGTGTGGTTACCTTCTGTCCTGAGCTTTTCATGTGGTTTGACGTGTCTTTAATTTAGACGATCAGACCACGTCTAACCTGAAACAAAAACACTCTTTGGAGATCCTGAGCCCTTTTTGAATTCTACAGATGTCAACCCAGCGGGATGTGATGTCTAACTGTTAATTACGTGTGTAAACAGGGTCAACGGTAATTACATACTAAACACAAATATTATCTGATGTAAATATAGACTGATTGTGCTCTTGAACTATTGACTGTTAAAAATAGCTGATTTAAGGCCCAGCCCTGCGCTGACTGCATTGATTTACGTTGACTTGTGCATGCTCACTTCAGCTCCCGAATTCATCTCTCGACTTGTCTATTTTCAGGGATTTTCACAGAACTATTTGACCTTGCACAGGAATAATCAGAGATGGCATTTATGAACAAGCACCTCAGAAGAAAACAATGATTTGGAGATCTGCTCTCCCTCCATCTCATGGAAATCCAGTTTTCCAAGAGTGCCTGAGCACAAACGTGAACTTCCACAGCCCTTTCCAAGTGTTTTAAGGAGGTTCTGTTGGAAAGTAAAATGTGGGAAAGCAAGATGTACAGTTCCAGCCATCCGGATGATGAAGGAAGATCAATACTAACATGACCATTTGGACGATCGAAGACATAATACTAACATAATAACATATAAAGGGCCTTGGACAGATTACTTTGAAGTATGTTTCTCATAATTGTAAAAAGTTATAGCCCAGACTTGTGAGAATGGTATCTCGGGCTGGATAACCGCCCCCAAGTGCAGGAGATATGTGAATGTCCTTGGGCCTGGTCTGTGAATGAGTGGAAAAACAAGCGAGACAAACATCACATGAGTTTAGTGTGTTCTTAATAACAATTAGTGGAAAAACACCTTTTGTAAACATCTTAGTCCAGGCTGTACCTGTAAATCATATAAATTGTCTATGGTGAATAAAGAAGGCAGCCTAGGCCTAGGTCAGCTCTCTGCTAGGCCAGGCTCTGCGCTCCTTCCTGAGCAAGATCTCTGCCTCTGCGTGAATTTCTGTCTGCGTCCTGGTATGCGTCATTTCTAATCGCCACAAGGTTCCCCAAATCTTTTGTTACTTTAGGGAATTAGAGCCTTTCTTTGTGTGGTCAATTCAATTTCAGAGGCAACCATGGCTCCTTCATTGTTTACTGTTGCCCAGCACTGAACCAGGGGTTAAGGGAATAAATTGCTAGCCATAAACCCTTTAAAAACATGTTTTGGTTTCTTCCTCCTGCTCCCACAGATTTACCTTCCGGTTACTTTGCCAATGAGTTGCTCGCTCCAGTCTGTTTTCACTGCAGTCACAAAGCCCCAAAACTCCCGGTGGTTCATTTTTATGCAACAGCCTGAACTCCAAAATTATTGAAATGGCCGTTTATGGCAAATCTTGGAGCCAGATCCAGAGCGAAGCTGCAGCAGTGTAAATCTGGAGGGACGCTCTTGTGACACGTGTAACCGATATCGTACTCTGCCCCATTTTATCACTCCCATCTTTCTTTATCGTCAGACCGTCCAACCAACTTGTTCTCCAGAGAAGGATCATAAACCCACAGGTAATTGCGGGATGGCCACACAGACAGTAAAAAGGAAAAGCCTGCAGATGGGTAGTTCAAAGAGAGATTTCTCAAAAAAACACCAAACCACTGAAAGGAGCCAAGCTGTATTTCATTTGCGGATGTACTAAGCATCTATAAGTTTATTTAAAATCAGCAATAGCTGCAATATGCAACGCCTATCAAAATCAGACATTTACCCACAACTGTGGCTTTTGAGAAATGTGATTTACTTCAGAACTGAAGAAGAAATAACAGGGCTTTTAGACAGACTAATAAATGTATGGTCCAGATACTTTTCCAGTAGCATATTTATTGTCCAAGGCCTCCAGTCAGCAGCACGCTTAATTTTAAGCACATGCTTAAGTGCTTTACTGAACAAAGCTGAAATATGGACCTACAGGGCAGCTCAAGAAAAGTGCTTTCACATCAGTCATCCTTCACGAGCAGTGACACCGACTGAGCTTTTTGCCGTTATATGCACAACCCAAGCTTAGAAGCAGCTTTTCTCCTTGGGCTGTGATCTAGCAGAAAAAGCAGTGACCTTGGAGAGTAAGAATCGTATAATCATGGAATTGTTTGGGTTGCGAGGGACCATAGAGATCATCGAGTTCCAACCCCCTGCCATGGGCAGGGACACCTTCCACTAGACCAGGTTGCTCAAAGCCCCGTCCAGCCTGGGCTTGAGCACTTCCAGGGATGGGGCATCCACAGCTTCTCTGGGCAGCCTGTGCCAGGGCCTCAGCACCCTCCTGGGGAAGAATTTCTTCCTTATATATAATCTGAACCTCCCCTCTTTCCATTTAAAGCCATTACGCCTTGCTCTTTCACTAAAGGCCCTTGTAAAATGTCTCTCTCTGGCTTTTTTTGCAGGTCGCCTTTAAAGAAAAAAGATACTTTCCTTGTTTCCTAGGCTGCCCCATGTGATGATCCAGCATGGAGCCCTTGGAAAGGTTTCCTGCAGCGTTGCTGGGATCAAGTGACTGGTACACGGATTTCGGAGCAGATGGTGGCACTGAGTTACAGAGAGGTAAAGGAGGCAGGAGTAAGCAAAGTTACAACAACCAGTTACACCAAATAATTTTACGCACCTGACAGTGTTAATACACATCTGACAAGGTTAGAGGTTTACCAAAGTCTCAATATTGCTTAATATTCCACCTACTCCAGCTATTTTGTTTTGGAGACAAGGAAAAGATCCAGGATGACCACACACATCACAATGTAAAATCCTCCTTGTTGTCCTTAGGTGAGTGGAAGCGCAAACACCTTCCTGAGTGAATGTGATGGGTTAATATTCTACTCCAAGGATCGTGTGTAGAAAAGGGACTGTTGGTAACTGCAATATTGAAAAGAGAAAGGAAAAGGAATAACCATATACTGTTCGATAAGGTGTGTGGTATCAAATGAAACCTATGTCAGTCAGAAGACTGCAGGGCTTATTTTGATGTAAGAGACAATTTCAGAGGAAGAAAATGTAGACAGCAGGTATAAATTTCCTGCAAGATTCAGCAATAGTCATAGAATAGAATTACAGAATCATTTTGGTTGGAAGAGACCCTCAAGATCATCAAGTCCAACCATTAACCCAACTCTGGCACTACCCCATGTCCCTCAGAACCTCATCTCTGTTCAACCCTCCAGGGATGGTGACTCCAGCACTGCCCTGGGCAGCCTGTTCCAATGCCCCACAGCCCTTTGGGGAAGAAATCGTTCCCCAGATCCAACCTCAACCTCCCCTGGCGCAACTTGAAGCCGTTTCCTCTGGTCCTGGTGCTTGTTCCTTGGGAGCAGAGCCCGACCTGCCCTGGCTCCAAGCTCCTTTCAGGCAGTTCAGAGATCAGAAGGTCTCCCCTCAGCTCCTGTTCTCCAGCTGAACCCCCCAGGTCCCTCAGCCGCTCCCATCACACTTGTGCTCCAGCCCCTCACCAGCTCCGTTCCCTTCTCTCAACTCACTCCAGCACCTCAAGGGCTTTCTTGGTGTGAGGGGCCCAAAACTGACCTCAGGATTCAAGGTGCAAATACTGAGTAGTCACAGCTCCTCAAACAGGACATGAGGCATCACAGGAAACATTAGAGAATCCACACAAAATTACCTCTTTAGCTGAAGGGTGGATCCTCTGGTACTCATTTACAGTACACCATGATGTAAGCTTTTCCTGTTTCTCTTCCATCTTCTGATGTCTAATGAGGGTGGAGTTTTGCTTTCCCTGGTCTAGAAGGATAATTAGGTCTCTCTCCAACACTTATGCATATATTTGCATAAAGCTTCCTAAAACTGAATATCTTTGATATTCCCCGGTTTGAGTAAAATTGGGCTATGGGTAGAGACTGTTGGGGGCAAAAAGCAAAGACAGGGACCCACACACCCAACCAGTCATGCAGAGCACGGCTGCGTAAATCTTTCTTTACTTTCAGGAAATCAGGCTAGAAACAATGACCAAAATTGCAGGTGCAACTGTTGTCACATTGCAGATTCTCGCTCATTTAACACGGGACTCTGTGAGGTATCAGACACGTGATAGCGCTTGAAGGATTTGGCTGTGACAAAGTTCATGCCCAGGCTCCATTCATATGCACCGAGAAAATAATTCTTATGTGCACAAATTTTTAGTCTAAATAAACTAGACAGGAAGAAAGTTGATGAAATTTTCATTTCAGAGCACGTAAGGGTTCAGATCCACAAAGATGTTTATACACTTCATTTCTATTTATTTCACTAGGAATCAAGCTACAAAGTGTTCTTTGCAGATTTAGGCTTAAGTAACTTGTCCAGTGTTGTTCTGGAAATCTGAGAGAACCCAGTTCTTGCACATGTTGGTTCAGAGCATTAACTGCAAGAGCAGCTCCTTATTCTGAGCAACTTGTGTCCAGCGTAACAGAACTGCAGAAGTCCTATGAACTCCCGAGCGACAGCGTGGACTCCTGCAGAGCAAACCTGAGCCTTCTGACCATCTTCTCCGTTAACTTTCAGAGACCTCACAGGAGCAGTCTGCGAGTCCCAAAAGAGCCACCAGTTATACAATCACAGAATCATTTTGGTTGGAAAAGACCTTTAAGATCACCAAGTCCAACCATTAACCCAAAACCGGCACTAACCCATGTCCCTCAGAACCTCATCTCTGTTCAACCCCTCCAGGGATGGTGACTCCAGCGCTGCCCTGGGCAGCCTGTTCCAATGCCCCACAGCCCTTTCTGGGAAGAACTTTTTCCTAATATCCAATCTACACATATTATAAAGCCCCATTCTCTATGCTCCAGAGTCCAGGTGAGCAGTAAACACAGGAAATAAACTCCCCAGGCCCAGTGACATGTGTAACTATGGGATGGGGAAGTCTGACCTTTCCAGTCTTACTGGGAGCTCCGAAGCAAGAGGCTTGTGTGCTGTCCTGCTCCTCCTCTTCTTTGCAGTGCTAAGCCAAGGCACCTGGCTCCAGCCTCCCAGTCCCCTACAGCTGCCATAAGAGGCAAGGAAAAAGTTGGTAGTAGCACCCGGTTTTTATATCCATGCAGAACAAGGACAGCCTGTACAAAGCTATATACACAAGTTTAATAAGGTGTTGACTGGATAAATGCAGGGGAAGAGCAATTCTTATGAAAAGCAACAAGACACCTGCATTTTCATTTGTTGTGTAGCTGAAGCTCCTCTCCCTCCTCCCCAGTGCACATAGACCAGGACTCAGCTGCACAGGTGCTGTAAAATACAGGACTAAAACCCAGTTATTTCCCTCTAAAGCTCACAGGCTAAGTAGATTTTCTCTAGCAAAGAAAACTGCCGTCCACAGAAGCCTCTGTGTTCCTCAGAGGAAACCCTGAGCCTGTCTGGTTTTCCAGGTCACTTTTCTGCATTGCCCACACAGCTCTGAAGCACATGGAGAAGGGGCTGAGCCTCCCAGAGCTCTGCAGACATCACAGCACCCAGGAGGTGGGTGCTGTCCTTGGGGAGTCAACGAAACCCCAAGGGCACAGAGGGTTCCAAAGCAAAGCGAGTAAAAATCTTCCAGCTGGTTCTGATGCCTTGTGAATTGCTCCGTGCCTCAGCTCCCAGACGTCAGGGCCGAGGAACCAGCCCAGAACTCCCAGCCCCCATCAATGCCTGTGAAACTCAAAGATTTGCAGAGTTTACTTGCAAAGCCTTTTAGAAGCAGAGACGAGTAAACAAGAGTGAAAAGTTAAACAAAGGAAATACATTTATGCTTGTACTGTTTTCAAGTTTATGCAAACAATCCATTTCTAAAGCTGTCACTGACACTCCTGGCACGTTCTCATTCCCCAGCTCAGAGTCATGTTGGAAACTGAAATCACAAGCATTTATGAGATGCTTTGGGCAAAATACCTCCCTCAGCTCCACTAGCCGAAAATCAGTTGAGTCCACTGCAGCCACAGAGCCACGGCAATGTCCTCGTGCACTGATTGATTCTGGAAGAGGATGGAGAAGAATCTAAACTTCTCCAGGCATAGCAGCCATGGAAGAAATTGGTATAGAGTCAGCCAAATGAATTGTGAAGATCAGTTGAAGAAATAACAGCAGGAAATCATCAAGCAGAGCAGAAATTAAAAAATATTACTCTTTAGCTGCTCAGGCAGTAAGTGGGATCTGCCATAAACGTAACCTTTTGCTCAAGACTTGACCCGAGGGAGGGAGACATGGGCAGCCTGTTCGCCCGTGGCAGAGCCCACCAAGCTCCACGCAGGAAGGGAGGACACTCGGCCAGAGCCGAGCACGACTGCAGAGTCAGTGCGGTGTGTTCCTTGCTCTGGTAACTGCTCAGGGGCGTTTTCCTGCCCACATTAATTCACCTCTGGAGGTTGGATTTTGCAAACTGCACAGCATCCAGGACAGGGCAGGTATGGAGGGACGAGGTTCTCGTTTGGAAAGATAGGGATGTCCCCCCAACAACTCTGAGTGCTGCAGGGGAGCTTTGCTTCTGTCTGTTAACACTGGGATTGGGTGGTGTCTCTGCCAGATTTCACAGCAAAAAAATATAGAATCATAGAATGTCCCAGGTTGGAAGGGACCCACCAGGATCATCGAGTCCAACTCCTGTCCCTGCACAGAACATCCCACAGGTCACACCGTGTGTCTGAGGGTGTTGTCCAGTCTCTTCTTGAACACTGTCAGGCTTGGGGCTGTGACACGTCCCTGGGGAGCCTGTTCCAGTGTCCAGCACCCTCTGGGTGAAGAACCTTTTCCTGATGCCCAACCTCAACCTCCCCTGACATATCTCCCTGCCATTCCCTGGGGCCACTTTGTGCACTGGCTTCCACTGAGGTCAGCAAAGCCACAATTTCCCAAACTACGTGTCAAAAACTGGCCTTGGGTTGATTGGAAAGTGAAAGCAAAGCGCGCACACTCACGACAAGCAGCACAAGCTCCGCTTCGGCCAGAACACAGCACGGTTGCCATTCAGACGCCTCCTCACCCTTTCTTCCTTCCCTCCGTTCAGCTGCACGAGACAGCACGTTTAACAGCTGATCCGTCTGGAGGAGAGCCGACAAAGTTAATTTCTAGCTTTGAGATGGTTACTGGCAATTGTAGGTAATTTCAAATATAATTGCAATCGAGTTGAAAAAGCTCTGTTTGCAATGTTTATGCTCATCACTCTAATTTAAGACTTAGAATGCTGGATACGCTGCTCTTCAATACACACCCATTTTTCATCTTCCTGATTTTACCACTAGCGATTATAAAAACAGCCCCAGCAAACCACAGTCTGCAATGCAAGACAAATGTTTGAAAAGTCGCATATAAAGTTTCAAGCAAAGCTGCTTGAAGGTTAACGACGGAACATGTTAATGATTATCAAATAGACAAGGAAAGCCGCAAAGCGCTTCGAACACAGAAATGTAAGAGCCCCTCGAAATAAATGGTGGCTAACCTTGTTTAGAATAATACTTCTCTTCAAAGAAATGGAACTGTTGCATGTCGCAAATACGTCCACATGTCGTTTTAATACAGGAATAATTACCCATGGCATGTTTGTTAGTGGAAAAAGCTAAGGTCTCCTATTACTTACACATAATAAAACCTGCATTGTTTACCATGAAGGAGTTATATGAGACTGGTAATAAATAAGTGTTGTAACAAACTTTGGTGCCCAGGCCTACAAACTGTTCTTAATATTAATATCTGCAGTTTGGTAGCACCTAGAGGCCCCTGGTAAGATCTGCGATGCTGAGCCTGCTGCAGAGGGAAAAAACTGCCCCCGTTCTGAAACACATAAAAGATGGTATAGGTAGAATAAAAGAGATTCAAACCCCCTGAGGAGGGGACACATTGAAACCCACGGCTGCGCTTTCGGCTGTTACCAAAAAGATGGTAAAATGCAAAGCTGGTCCTACGTGCAACCACTCATGGACTCAGAACTCTAAAATGACCATTTAAAAAGCGAGGCTACACCCTTGAAGTTAAAATCAACAGCTGTGTGCTGGCTCATATACACTATCTGATTTTTAAAAAATACATTTGGCTTTCTGTAGTTGACAAAACTGCTTTGTAGTTTGAAGCTTTTTAGTGGTTAAATCGCATCTGACAAATCTGCACGTGTACCATGGGATCTCTACCCATATCTCTATTTGTAGCCGATCTCTGTGAACATGTGCTTAGAAAAAACAAAGAATAGAGAAAAAAAAGCCTAAAACCTTAGCTTGCTGTATTCTTGACTCAACAAACCAAGACAGTTAAAGGAACTATTTAAAGCTGGAACTACTCAGGAAATGATTTGTTTTCCTATGAAAAATTCAGAGGAAAATGAAAAAAAACCCAAAAATTTTCCTCAACATTTTCCTACTTTTTGTTTTAAAATGAAAAAGTGTCTTTTCTTAAACTGTTTTTGTTGGGTTTTGGCAGCCATCGAACTATTTGAAAACTGTTACAACAGAAAATTATCCGGCCAGCTCTACTGAGAGCATCAATTCTGCGAAGGTTTGAGTGCTTGCTTAATTTAATGCAACCCACAAAGGTAAGCCCCTCTGCGGAACTCAAAAAGCTATCTGAAGCAAACTTAAGCCTTGCTTCAGTAATGAAATGGACTTCTTTTAACTTCTGAAGGTTCAAACTGGAACATAAGAGGTTACAGCAGGATGACCATGAGCCGGCACTGGGCCCTTGTGGCCAGGAAGGCCAATGGTACCTGGGGTGGGTTAGAAGGGGGTGGTCAGTAGGTCAGAGAGGTTCTCCTGCCCCTCTGCTCTGCCCTGGGGAGACCACACCTGGAATCTTGTGTCCAGTTGTGGCCCCTCAGCTCCAGCAGGACAGGGAACTGCTGGAGAGAGTCCAGCGCAGCCACCAAGATGCTGAAGGGAGTGGAGCATCTCCCGTGTGAGGAAAGGCTGAGGGAGCTGGGGCTCTGGAGCTGGACAAGAGGAGACTGAGGGGTGAGCTCATTAATGTTTACAGATATATAAAGGGTGAGTGTCAGGAGGATGGAGCCAGGC
Organism: Nesoenas mayeri; assembly: GCF_963082525.1. Taxonomy (NCBI): domain Eukaryota; kingdom Metazoa; phylum Chordata; class Aves; order Columbiformes; family Columbidae; genus Nesoenas; species Nesoenas mayeri. Next base: position 4,567,291 of record NC_137548.1, on the reverse strand, counting down.
TCTTCTTGGTGACAACCAATGGTAGGACAAGGGGCAATGGGTTCAAACTGGAACACAGGAGGTTCCACTTAAATTTGAGAAGAAACTTCTTCATGGTGATGGTGCCAGAGTCTGGCCCAGGCTGTCCAGGGAGGTTGTGGAGTCTCCTTCTGTGCAGACATTCCAACCCGCCTGGACACCTTCCTGTGTAACCTCATCTGGGTGTTCCTGCTCCATGGGGGTATTGCACTGGATGAGCTTTTGAGGTCCCTTCCAACCCCTGATATTCTGTGATTCTGTGCTTTATGTAGAGAAGGATGCAGCTGTGGATTACTGGTAGAGGCAACACAGGATTTGTAGCTGTGCAGCGCTTGACCCAAGACGGACATCGCTCCAGGCAGTGATAGCTGCTCTTCACCCCAAGAAATGCCCATTTTCTTACTTATTTCTCTTTCTTCACTGGAAGAATAAGGAGTTTAGGACAATTTAAGACAATTAGCTTAGGTGCTAGCAAAGTCCCAGTTGCTCCTTCTTGGGCAGAAGGGTTTACTAGAGATGAGAGGCTTTAAGGAAAAACAAATGAACAAACCAAAAGAGAAAAATTCAAGAAAATGAGTTTCATGGCAACCTTGCAAAGCAGCAAGGCTCCTCCAGACCTGTGCAGGAGAAAGCTCGAGTGCTTGCTCCAAAATAATGTCCTGATCTCACAGGCATCAAACCCAGCCCAGTGAGGTCTGCCTGCCCTTCCCCAGCCACTTGGCTGGAACGTGGAAAAAGGAAAAGCTGAACGGTTTACACTCAGGAGCAATGTTGGTGGCCACTAGGACTCCAGATTCATCAGTAGAAAGTCCATCACCTCTTCCTTGTCACCAAACTCCAGTTCCTGCCCTGTGGGATTCAGGAATGGCAGCATCCGAGCAATAGGACTGAACCTCTGGCTCCTGATCACTATTTCCACTCTGTTCTTTCAGACTTCCAAAGTTTTTGCTGTGCTATCTGTGACTATAACATCATATAAGGCTTTATTGAGAAGGGAAAATAATATGGGGGCCTCAGAAACATGATAATCAAAGGCAGCTGCATGCAAGACATTACACACTAGTTCTAAGAATAACCATTAATTGCTTGCATGGGTCAAAAAAATTAGCTCTCCCATGAAAAATGAATATCAATTAAAGCCTAATGAGAGGCTGGTTAAACATAGCAGAGAAATAACAGTAAGGGAGAAAAATTCAGGATGCTGATTCTGAATGCCTGGAGTAACAAAAACTGGTGGTGAAACCGAGAAAATAAAGTCTGATCCCCAGGAGCTCAACTTGGTGATGTTTATTAGTTCAGTTCATGGGTCACCTTCATGTTATTTAATGGTGTCTGGAAAAGCCTGCAGTGTTATTGAAGCTGAAAGGGCACAAGGACCACTGAGGTAAACCAGAGTTTTTGTCTGAGAGGACTCTGGAACAGGTTAACAAGAAAAAGTATGGAAAAGGGATTTTTCTTGCCAATATGATGCCTCAGAAATATCCCTCTGAGGACACAGAAAGCAGCACTCACCCAAGGCCCTTCTGCATTAAAAATAATTTAAAATAATCTCAATCCATCCACGGGGATCTAAGTAAAACAGAGATAAGCCAGCTAGAGCTAACCCATCGCCTCGGTTCACATCTTCACCCAGGCTGGCATTGTGTTTAGCTCACAGTGATAAAACTTGGTTGGAAAATGGTCAAGACAAATTTGAAGCTCCCAGCCCACCAAGCACTCATAAGTACAAAAGAAAAGCAGAAGGGATTGAAGTCAGAAGGATAAAATGAACCTACTGTAAAGGGTACTGGATGTTTCTTGCATGGGACACTTTTGCCCTGCATTTTGGTGACCTGTTGGAGCTTGGAAGGGAAAGAGCCCTTCCCACCTCAGAAACTGCTGCTACTGCCCAGCCAGTCTCTGTCAGCCACAAGTCTGGGAGGACAATCTGATATCATGCACCATTTGAATGAGACATTGACTCTTCCTCAATGGAGAAGCGTGAAACCAGCCAGGGAACTTGTTCTTCTCATTAAACCTTTCCAGTTCAGTTCAGTTCTGCCTTTTGGTCTGTAAAAGAGGGAAATGGGTAGCGGATGGGTAATGGATGGGTAATCCCCAAGGAGCACCAGCCAAGTTCCCAAGCTTATTTTTCAAATGCTTTGCATTTCACTGTGCAAGTTGGAATACCAGAAAAACAACCTTTCTTGGTAGCTGTTCTTCTATTCCTGGAACTTGGCAAAGAGATCCTCAGCGATGCTCGAGATGCTCGAGCATTCCACAGGCCAACGGGCAACGCGGGACGCTTGGAAAAAATGCAGCAAAGGCAGGGCCAAGGAAAAATATTTCTGGCAACAAAAATCAACCCTAACCTTTGTAAAATGCATGTCAACATCAGTATTGTTTGTTATGACCAACTGTAATCCTGCTGATACTTTTGAGCTGAGAACTGGTTCTCATTCGTATTTCCTCTGTGTTGCTCTGCATCACAAACCTCCATCCTTTCCCCTATGGCTCCAGTGAGGAAACCTGACTCTAGTATTTATCAATCCATTGTATTTAGGATCCTCTATCACCTTGAATCATTTGGAAAAAAAATACAACTTTAATCTCAATAACTTGCACTCAGATTTTGCTGTTTATTGAAATTCTCCAATATATTGCATAAATACACTTGAGATCTGATTTTAGCTGATCCCTGTACCTGTTAATCCAGATATTTGTATTTGATGTGTACTTTGACTCACCTCATGTAGTTACTGTTTCTAATTCCGTGGCAGAAGCTATAGAAATAGAAGGCGCTTTCCGAAAGTCTTACAATTTGATTCTTTCTCTGAAGTAGTATTAGTACCTGTACTGGCAAGCATTTCATTTCTGGGCACTGTCTTACAAAACTTCATTCATTTTAAAGACCGACAAGCAAAAAGGGATGCAATTCCTGGCTAATCAAATAAAAGCCCTGGTCTGAACAAAAGCCTTCTGTCCTGAGGAACCATATTTAAAATGACATCTATTAGGCTTCAAAATCGAGCACATATCTCACTGCAGGTCTCCTGCGCTTATGTGTCATGACGGGGTCTTTAATTACGGCGTCATTTCAGACCATTTTGATGTCTCTCACTCACACACGGTGAACAGTGCTGAATGAACGAGTGGCTTATTCAGTATTTTGCTCCCTCCCTCACTATCCACTGTGTCTCTCTCTGCCTTCTTTTGCAATCCAAACCAAGGCAGGATTAATAATTTTCTTTCTAGATTCTTCTCAAGAGCATTTCAATGTAATATGTGAGTGCTTGCCCAACGTTAATCAATTACTATTCACCCTGGAAGTTGGTACACTTTCCATTTTGTAAGCAAGGAGCTGAGGCGCAGAAAGAAGGTCAAAAGTGCCCATTAATTTTCGGAGCCCAATTCGATATGCCTTGGACATGATTATTCATGGTACTTAGCATTATATACTGCTCCATGCATTCAGCATACTGTTCTTGTTGAATGAAGTGCCTGCTGGTGGCCCTTTGCAATTCTGCAAATCAAATTTGTAGGACTGTAAGTCAGGGATGCAGAAGGTGAACAGCAGAACAAACAGCGACCCCCAGGAAACGTCCCATTAAGGGCTGGTCCCCACCGAGGAACACAGAAGCCCCATTTTCCCAGGCAGCATTACAACGCCTTAATTTTGGGACCGTCCAATCCGTCATTCATCACGCAATTCCCAGTTGCTGCACCAGCAGAGAAAGGAATCTCACAGACAATAACCACATTAGGAGGAGAAGGGGAATTGTTCGTGCAGAAATTTCTCCCATTTGCAAAACAAGGCAGTGGTCCAAGGGCAAAATAACTTGCCGAGGTACAATTTAAAGTCTCCATCTCATTGCAGATGTACAGGGGGCGTGCATCAAGGGCAGCTTTATGCTTATATTTCAGCCTGGAGAGTTGATACAAGGAAAGTCTGGGGTTGGCCCTTCAGATCTGCAGTTAAACACGCTCAGTTTTCCTGAGAGGATGGGCTTGTGTTTATATAGTTCATGAGGTTGTTAAGAGAGACGCAGCGCTGAGACCATTGAGCAACTGTGTACCTGGGCTTATGCCAGTGCCTACTGGGGAAAAGCCATTTGTGAGATGGTATCTTTCTAATTGAGTCTTAAAAACTTCCAGGGAAGAAGATTTCCCTCCTTTCTGCCTCCACTAGCAGCCTGTTCCAGTGCTGCACTTCCCTCCCAGGAAAGTTTTCCCTAATGTCCAACACGACCCTCTCACACAGTGATCTATGGCCATTGCCCCTTAGTGCATCATCTGTCACTAGCAAGAAGAGTTTAATCCCATCATAGAATCACAGAATCAAGGAATCATAGAATCAAAGAACAGTTTGCGTTGGAAGGGACCTTCAAAGCTCATCTAGTCCAACCCCCTGCCATGAGCAGGGATCATCTTTGTAGCTGCCCTTCAAACAGCTGTATTAAATCTCCTACTGTCCTCTTCGCTTGGCCTCAACCCTGAAAGAAGGCAGGACTTTCTGTTCCTTCTCTAGGGCCCAGATATACTCTTGGCCCAGACCAGGGTTAAGGGTTAAGGCCAAGCACCTGTACAACCATCCCAGAGCTCCCATCTGAGCTGCAAGCTGAAGTTTCCCTTCCATGTAGGCAGCTGGGGAGGGTTATTGACCTCTTTGATATGGACTGGGGACACAGCCAGCGTCGGCATCAACAGAAGAAAATTCACATCAGTGTTTTCTTTGAGAGTACAAAAGGCAAACGTGGTCTCTGATGTGTGACTTGAGTGCTCTAAGAGCTTTCAGGCTCTAGCACACAGGCAGAGCAATGGAGGCACAGAGTGGGTTCCCAAGACCACGAGCAGGCAGAGACACCATCCTCACCATCCTGTTAAACACTGAAAAACTCAACAGGACCAAACTAGCCGCTTTCTCCGGGTACCGTTACATTCTGGGAAACATAACAAGAGGCATCCCAGGCAGAGAGGGAGTTTAGACCAGGTACAAGAAACGGCTGAGCTGGCTGTGGCAGTTAACCTCTGACTGACAGTGTGTAATATACCTGACACAGAAAACAAACCAGGTGGTGCCACTGCTCGGAAAATACAGACACGCAGCGGGGGGGACTGGGACTGGAGGAGGGGGAGAGAGGGAAAACATGAGCAGGGGAAAACGGAGAGGGCAGGAGTCGTTAACCCCTGATAGCAAGTATAAAGTATTTTACTCCCCATCTCATTCATTAGACCGCGTCAGCTCCAGAAGGACCACATCCATTCCCGCACATAAATCTAGCAAGTTTCTCTTTTAAAAAGGCCACTGTCTTTGCCATGGCAATCCAGCTGTCTGGCCGGCTGCCTGCCCTGCAAACAGGCCCAGGAAAGCTCAGCTTGCTAAGGCGAGGGCAGCACTCTCCCAGGGGCTCCCTGAACCCTCTGCTCGGCAGCCCAGGGACAGGGGACATTCCTGGGGGACAGCGTGGTTCTGTCCCTTGGGGTGGGGATGGCAGCCCATAGGCAGGAACTGCTCTTATCCCCACCCCACAGAGACCTCAGGTAGCAAAGGTGTTCAGCAAACTCTGGAGCATAAGCAAAGCATCAATTTATAGAAGCTCAGAACAGCTTCAGAGCATCTTTTGGATGACTAATTTCATTGAGCGCTTGGCATGAGGGCTCCAGCACGGTCATGGAATCATAGAATCAGTTTGGGTTGAAAGGGACCTTCCAAGCCCATCCAGTGCCACCCCTGCCATGAGCAGGGACATCTTCACCAGCTCAGGTTGCTCAGAGCCCCGTCCAGCTTGGCCTGGGATGTCTCCAGGGGTGGTTCAGCCACCACCTCTCTGGCCAACCTGGGCCAGGCTCCCACCACCCTCAGGGGCAACAATTTAATCCTAATGTCCAGCCTGAATCTCTCTCCTTTAGTTTAAAACCATCACCTCTTGTCCTACTGCAACAGGCCCTGCTAAAAAGTCCATCCCCATCTTTTTTATCGGCCCCTTTCAGGCATCTGACCATAGGAGATAAAATGCAGGACAACATGGAGCTCTGATCCTCTCTGCAGAGCCACATCCTTAACAACCCTAAGGAAAAAAATCTCATTTATAACCCATGCTTAAATGAGGGTACAATGTCAAGAGAAAGGAATTATGCTGAATAGCTTGCATCTGCTGCTGGTTTGGAGGTAATAAAGTTATCTCTGGGCTTCCAGCTCAAGGGGCTCATGATCACGGACACAGGGGGCTCCATCCTGTCCTGGTTTATAAAAGTTGCTCAAATCACCAACCACCCGAGCAAAGCTTTGGCAAATGTAGGACACAGTTCTGTCCTTGAAATCCAATCTGAATTCGTATTAAAAAGCTAATTATTCCAATAAAAGAAAAAGGGCACAAAATTGATCTGTTTAACACATCTGCCTGTGGTTAAACAACTCCTTTTTTTCTTTGTGAGAACTTTGTAACATCAGGAAAGTTGGACAGCCTTCCTCGAGCTGAGGCATTGCAGGGCATCTTGTGTACCTTGGCATTGTGTGGCTTCCCAGGACATCATTTTAACACTTCACAAATCAGACTTTACGGGCATTCTTCTATCATAAATCCATTGCAAAGCAGCTATAAAAATTACAAGTTACATGTAGCCAGGTAAACTGCACAGAAGATCACCAGCGAGCAGCGAATTTTTTCAAACGCATTAACCATAAAGCATATGGTGGTGGTTTATGATGGCAACATTTCTTTTAGGGCCTGATCCAGACCTCTTTGAAGTCAAACGGAGTCTTTCCATTGACATCAGAGGGTGTGGGATTTGTCTCACGGCAACTTATACCGATGAGAACAATATTTTGCTCTGAAGTCATTACTTTCTGCCGTGGATGTTTTGAAAACAGCTCGTCACCTGACAATACACCCTGAAGGTACTGACAGTCCATGTGTTTTCATTATTTAAAAGCGAGAGTTGGTAACAGGCTCGGCTGTTTAGGGAAGGTAATATTTTTCTTAAGTACGCCTACTATAAAGTAAATTAGCAAAATCTTCTTCGAGCTGTAACTGAAACATAAGGGCACAGCTGCCCTGGAGGAGTACAAGGGCTCCCAATGTAAACTCCACTGATATCATCGCCATCAGAAGGTCATAAAATTGATTGATTATAAATACAGTCCTCATTTGTTTACAGCTTGCATTTTTGGGTCCTGGGTAATTAGCACATTAGCAATCTCTCAAAGTGAGCGCTCACAGGTGCCGCTGCGAGATAGCCAAAGTGGAAAACTCCGCAAGAGGAGCCTAATTTTCCTTAAACAATTGCAGGGTGGATGCATTAGCACGGAGGGGAGAAATGTCAATTATGTAAGTGTTTAGCTACTTGATCACACCTACCCAGGAGCCAAGGGCACAAGAGGGCATTAAAATGACCCGTTAATTTCCTTGGAGGGTAAGGTAGCACCCAAAAAATGAGAGACATGTCAGCAATGCGAGGGAGACATCCTCTTTGTGAAGCCTGCGGCTGCACGAGTCTTTTAAGATTCTTTTTCCTGCACACAAGCCAACAAAGGGAGATAAAGATCACCCTATTTGTGGTAACTGGTACTTAGTTCCTTTTAGTTACACTTAAAATAAACTCCCTTTCAGTTCTCTGAAGGTTTGGGCCCTCAGATGCAGCACTGGCCGCCTTCCCCTCAGCCCCACTTGGCTCCAAGTTCACGACTACTCTGTGTGCGCAGGACATTAAACTTTAAAGTCACGTTTTATTTGTACAGCTGGATGCATCAGGTTTATGCTTATTGTCTAATTAGCCAACTAAACCACTTTTGAAAGGGGTTTAATGCTTTACCCCCAGTGAGATCTCTGTAGTGAGCGTGTGTTGAAATGCTAATAGAGACAAAGAATTCCTTTTTGTAGGAATTTGCAGTATTTTGGATACATCTCGTTGGCCAAATCTTCAGCTGCTATGGGTTTGTTGGAGTGAGTTGGGCTATTCCCAGTTACAGATGTTGAAGGACTCCTGAAGTTTAACAGGATACTAGAGAAGCTATTCACTCACGGTCTTGTTTTAAGATGGTTTTAAACTCTATGGCTAATTTCCAGATGTTTTTTACCTTCTGCAAAAGTTTTTCTAGAAACGCCTCCTATAGCTGGAACAAGATAACAGCTGCAGGATTCACCAACTCATTAACTACTAAAGTATGCAACGTGTGCCCTGGCATTTACGTGATTTTACAGATTAATTCTTGCTGGCATCACTGGCTGCAGAAGTCATTTAGAAATCTCATACCAACATCTTTTTAATCCATTAAAGTGAGTGGCAAGTGAGCAAAAAGTGAAGTCGCTGGCAAATCCTGAGTAGCTGCTGTTCATTAGAAAAGAGACCTTGCTTTACATTTTGAGGGGCATTTCTGTTCATGCCAGCGGAAATATTTTGGAGAAGAACTGCCTCTTCTTATGTATTTGCACAAGCTATAGCAAAAAGCAATCCTCTAAACATCACAACAACACCGGTAGTAAATAACGCTAATAACCCTTAATTATGTCTCTTATTTAATGCCTCTTTCCAAGTGCCATGAATATAATGTGCTAAATGAGAGCAAATTACCTTTAAAAATGTTAATAGAAAGTTTCTTAGTGCTGAAGGATGTTTTTTGCCTTTCTGACAGGAGGGGAACTTCTCCATTAAGATTCCACTCCAGCTCAGTCGAATCCACACGTCACCCCATTCACTTTTTAGACCTCACACCTCCACACCCGGAGACCCATTTTCAAAGTAGAATCATAGAATGTCCCGAGTTGGAAGGGACCCACAAGAATCCAGTCCAGCTCCTCACTGAGTGATGCAATGTAACGCAACAACATTTTTGTTTCCTTATTCCTCAGATTCATTTCATTCATGGTTGGGTGTGATGATCTTAAAGGTCAAGGAGTGTTCAGTTCTGGGCCCCTCAGTTCAGGAAAGACATTGAAGTGCTGGAGCGGGTCCAGAGAAGAGCAACAAGACTGGTGAAGGGACTTGAACATAAGACCTATGGGGAGAGGCTGAGGGAGCTGGGCTTGTTTAGTCTGGAGAAGAGGAGGCTTAGAGGTGAGCTCAGCACTCTCTAGAACTACCTGAAGGGCAGTTATAGCCAGGTGGGGATTGGGCTCTTCTCCCAGGCAGTCAGCAATAGGACAAGGGGCCACGGGCTTCAACTCTGCCAGGGGAAATTTAGGCTGGATATTAGAAAGAAATTCTTTACAGAGAGAGTGGTCAGGCATTGGAATGGCTGCCCAGGGAGGTGCTGGACTCGCCGTCCCTGGAGGTTTTTAAAGTGAGGTTGGACATGGCACTTAGTGTCATGATCTAATAAACGGACTGGAGTTGGACCAAGGGTTGGACTCGATGATCTCTGAGGTCTTTTCCAGCCCAGTCGATTCTGTGATTCTGTGATCTCAGGATGGGGCTGCAACCGCTTTTTTTCTAACCAGTCACATGTTAGAAGATTGACAAATCCTGTTCTATTTTCACAGAATCACACAGAATCACAGAATCGACTGGGTTGGAAAAGACACTTAGTGCCATGATCTAATAAACGGACTGGAGTTGGACCAAGGGTTGGACTCGATGATCTCTGAGGTCTTTTCCAACCCAGTCGATTCTGTGATTCTGTGAGTCACAATTTCCCCATCACTTTTATCCAAAGACAACTTCAAAAGTAACAACAACTGTACAGGTGCAGAATACTACGCAACGCTCACTTGGTCTGAAGAATTTACTGTTTCACAGTGTTCCCACGTTGGGTGTGAGGCGTCCTTATACAACCGGCCAAACCACAGAAGATCAAGTGATTCAATTTCTAATATTTGAAATTTCTAGGATTTTTATACTCAAGCCCATTTCACTTCTAAGCTCATAAACACAACTTTGGTGGAAAATCTGATGGATGGTGTTCCTGGAATGGTGATGACCCAGCAACAGGAACACAACAATATTTCTAGCTGCTAGTGATATTCTTTATTGAACTGACTGATACAGAGAAGGGCAAAAATTGTCAAGAGGACGAGCTTTTTTTCCCGAAGTTGTCCATTCCCCCCAGCCGCATCGCCTGTGCTAACATTATCCCTCCCTATAAGTTTCTCTTCATACCTGATCTTTGCAAGCACTAAACGAAGCAGGAGATAAGAGACAAAAAAACCCCTTATCTTGGTGAAAAAAATGACCATATCTGCAATTTATCCCAGAAATCTTTGTGGTTATCCTGAAATGCTTTGTTACCATTCCCCATCATTTGTTTTTTCTTCACGCTGCTGTCCTGCTGCACTTTTGAGGCTGGATGATCACTTAATATAAATTGTCACCTCCGCACTGAAGTCAATGAGTCGAGTTGGTTTATAGCAGTTAAGGATCTAGTTCCTGACAGCTCCACTTTGGCAAAGAAAGGGCTGAACTGTGTTTTGCAAATAAGCAATCCAGTGAACTTCATTCTTTTCCTCTGTTCATGAACCAACATTGGTTTGGTAAGAGATATTTGTTATTCAAGTACTTGTTGGAGAGCTTGGATCAACAATAGCTCATTCCAGAAACAGCTCATTTCAATTTCTTGCTGCTCACAGGGTGAGAACTGTCACCTAAATCAGATGGAGCTGATTCTAATCTTTGAGGGGATGAGTAAGCCTTTTAAAAATAGGAGAACAAAGGCCGATGAAGAACAAATATTCTTGTTCATATGTAAATACAAGTACACATACAAAGAAGAACCAATTCCTGAACTAGCATGCAAATAAAAATCTGTCCAGGCATACCCAGGCAGAGAGTTATCAAAGACCAGAGTCAGGCTGTCAAGTCCAGTAAATATTACCAAGCGTGGAAAGGATTTTATAGCCGCTAAGATTCACCTTCTGTCTTAATGACAAAGGGATTTCAACCTCTAATTCCTGCACCGATCCCACTAAACTGGGACTTAACTAGAGTATCCTCCCTACAAGGCTGTTAAGACTTTCAGTGAAGAAGCGTCCAGGGCATCCCTTAGTAAAATACAGCAATGTTTAGTTACTCAGTGTTGCTATTTGCCTATATTTTCCTGTTCAGAAATGTTCACCCTTAGGTTCTCACCTGTTATTCCTTTTGCTGCTAGATTTGAAATCACTGCTGATATCTTTTTGTGATGGGCAGGTCGCAATCAAGTGCACCCTTCACTTGCTCTGTCAACACATACAGTGACTGCCTCACAATACTTGATCGGTACCTTTCTCTAAACTTTGGATAGTTGGGGTGAGCTGCAGAAAATATATCAAATAAAGGTTGAACTTCCTATTAATTTCTTAGGGAGCATCAGGATGAACAGTGTCCCTACACTGCACAGTGGTGTGTGCTGGGTTTTCTTATATCTTGTCAAATATGTAGGCACAGACAGGAAACCAAAGGATTTTACAAAGCTCTGACATATAAAATGCTTTCTTAAAATGGCCCTTCGCATCCTGCAGCCACGCTTACTACTTTGTATTGCTTCTCTGCTTACACCGCTCTTAGGACAGTCTCTTTGGCTTGAGGCTCTGAAAGGCAAGCCAAACCAAACTGATTTCAGAACATTTTTATGAAAATGTTAATATTGCTTTGTTACATTACCAGGCAGATGTGAAGCCGTTCCCACTCAAATTTTGACACCGTGGTGTTGGTGTGTCGGTGCATATGGCCGCATGGAGCCTCCTGGTGCTCCTCAGAAAGGCCACATTGTTGGAGCGATGTTATTGCAAACGAGGGTTCCTACATGCCATCGCTGCAGCTCGCACCTCATCAAGCGCCAAATGAAGGAACAAGGCAAAAATACTAAAAGAAGAAACTAAAAGTGAGCTGGAATTAATTTCACTGAAATAAATATTTTTGTAAAATCAGCTGTACAAGCTAAACAGTTACTACATCATCCAGGAATGAAGATACACTTCTCCAAGTTGCAAACCTTTCCTGTGGATTTTTCTGAACCGATTGGGACACTGCATCTTCACCACACCGTCTCTTTGAAAGTGAGGTGTAACATGAAGAACTTATTCTATTGCTTGGGCCATATATAAAAGCTCTCGAGCGCCGGCTTAATTCAAAAGTGGAAATAAAAGATTTATAAATGGCTTATCAGACACAAAGACTAAATTTTATGTCCAGAATACTACAAGATGCTCCAAGTTTCTTTGAATTCCATGGCAGGTACCTCCCTTATACCACCAGAAATACCAGAAATCACATCAGCTTCTCACTAGCTACTGAAACCAGAGTCTACTCCTAAAGAGGACCTTTCATAGAATCATAGAATCATAGAATTGTTTTGGTTGGAAAAGACCCTCAAGATCATCAAGTCCGACCATAACCCAACCTTGGCACTAACCTATATCCCTGAGAACCTCATCATTTCAGGTGGTGTAAATCAGATCTTCCGCATAGAAACCAAAGGGCCACACCAATTTATAGCACTGGAGAGTCTGTCCAGCAGAGATTCAGAGACCTCCTGCCGATCCCTCCCGCAGAACAGCAGTTGTGTGTCACGTACTGATTTCAGAAAACCATCTGGGAATTCCACCACGAGGGTTCCCCTGTCTTAATTTAGCCAATTGTGGTGTCCTCCGTGCATCCTTCTACATACATTAGTGACTCACCCCCAGTCATAACCTACCGTTGTTTAGAAAATGCGTTGTTTATGTCTGGGGAAGCTGAGAAAAATGTTTTGCCAAGTGCTTCCTTTGGTAACATCTTACACATTTTAATGCCACAGCTGCTGCCAAGCCACGAGCCCTAATGTCTCTGTAATGAGAGATTAGGGCATCCAAGTGTGTCCTTGAACCATCTGAAGGAGCTGCTGTCCCTCCTCCAGGTTACCTGTGCCCCCACAACCGATCAATGTGCATCTGGGATTTGAGAAACACGTTCCAGCAAGTGGCAGGACCAAGCTCTTCTCAGGAGAAAACTCAGGAAAATCTAGAGGTTCTGGCAGTTGTAATTCCTACACATGTTTTTCCTACACTTTTTTTTGATACAACTGAAAATAATTAATGGTTTCAAGACAAAAAGGAAAAAAATTGTATTTTCCTGGACAGGCTTGCAAGAGAATTAAATAAACAAAATCTGCTGTGCGTTGCTGTAGAAGGAAGAGCCGGTGGGAGATGTCTGCTCCCTCAGTGCTACTGCCTTGCACCAGAAGCCGTCTGGATCATCTCAGAGTGAACCATGCCAGGTAAGGTTAAAAAGCAAAGAAAACATTGCTTTGTTTCCCAAATTGCCCGCTAGATCAGCATCAGCAACTGGACTCCTCTGTGTCAGGGCCCTGAGGGCACTAATGGGTCTTAATGGCCCTGAGCAGGCTCCCTTCCACACTCCTGCCCATGGGCCCAGAAGCTCAGTCTAAGGCCACCAGTCCCAGCCTGAGCTAAGTCTGGGGGATTCAAGCCATCTTAACCAGAAAATAACCCACATTGCTCCTCATGCCACTGGCCTGAGCATCAGAGCAAGCGTGACACCCGTTGCAGGCAGCTGGAAGGAGATGATCAGAAGATGCTGCTCAGATGGCAACTCAGTTCATCCCACTGTTGTAAAGCACCAGGACTCAGGGAGGAGAAAATTGCATATGGAGCTTTTACACCATCGAATTTTCCATACAGGTAAAAAAGAAACAGTTATAGGAAACTTACTATAGGTTTTAACTTAACTCACAGGTTAGTTTGAGAACGTATCTCCCAGGAATGGCTTCTTCTACTCCAACTTTCCCCAGAAAACTCTCTGCTCATACAAAATCACTCATGAGAAACTCCTTCTTGCAACAATCTCACTTCGATAACTTTAGAAAGGCAATCAAAATTATAGAAAAATAAGCACAGTGTTTCCCAGACTTGCATGTGCACCATTTACAATTTGCTTTGACATCAGGCTTGAGTTTCTCAGAAGTAATCATGGATGTTTCAGGTTCCTACTTTTCATTGCCCAGTTTGGGGTCTGACTTTCAAAGAACAAAGAACTTCCTGAAAATCAGTTCCTGACATTATCGTTAATTAGGGATGCAGGTGCTTACATGAGGCATCTAATTTGAACATTTTTGCTCACACACTATTGACTTCCTTGGTGCTAATCGGCTGCATAACACAGAGAGCAAACGTGCTAATCGCCCAGCGGTTAGAAGTAGTTTCCAAAATGAAAATTAAACTTAGGAAATGATTTTCTGGCAAGTGCAATGGAAGTATTCCTGTTACTGATGCGGACAAGATTTATTTTACTCTTTTGATGGGCAAGATGAGTTCTGGAAGAGCAACTCCGGTTAAAATCTCACTGGCATTTAAGTGATATTTTGGCAAAACACCATGGAAACATTTGGTCACATCCTCTCAACCCCTAATTTCTTCCTTAAATGTGCTTTTTAATATGTCACCGTTGTTAAATTTGTAACAATAATTCCCCTGAGACTAAACAACAGTGCTTGGTATGTGAAAAATGAATAATACATTTACATCAGTAAACCAAGAGGAAATTTTAAATAAATGTCTAATCAAGTACAAATAGCCTGAATGTTACTTTTATGAAATGTGACCATTCTGGAGGCTCCATGTCCTAAATAAACTCAACTAAAACATATGCTGTCATACTCTTTCTCAGTTGTGACATAACTGCAGATTCGCTTCTTCTGATGTCTTTATTGCTGTCAGCCAAACGTCACTGTAAGGAAAGGCAACTAAGCACTCAAATTAATTATAAAACTCTTGGGTTTGTAAAACGACCAGCAAAATCCTAGAAACAAATCTTGTATTGGCACTTTCAGGTTTGGTTGGTTGGTTGGTTGGTCGGTTGGTTAGATTTTTGATGGGAAGGAAGAGGAGTTGAGATTTGTATACAAAAAGACTCATAAATTCCTGCTAAATCTAGTATGGAATTTGACTGAGCAAACATTGGGTAAATCAATGCTCGGGGACAAGGGGCTGGTCTGGGCAGGGACAACACAAAGCTGGTGTGTTCCCGGCTGTAACCGCCTTCATGTGCTCTGCAATCAGAGCTGCTGCTCCTGCTGCCCTCACTTTGCTCGTGCAGGACTAACGTTGCATTCTATAAATCTTCAGGACAAGTAATCAACAACTTTGTATTTGTTGTGCAAAGCATTGAGGATGTTTTCGGGTCCTGTGTAAATGCTAACACTGCTATTAACCTGTGTATTTTCTAGCCAATATAAACAGCTTTCAGTGTGTCTGCATCTCCCACCAGGGCGCAGGGCTGGAGTCCCCTGCTCATTTTCATGGGATTTCTCCTCTCCTGAGCACCTGCTGTGTGAAGGACCATCCAGAATAGGAACCAATCCATTTGCTTTTTCCTTTAAAAATATAGTCAACCCATTTTGGATTCTGGTTTCCAGGGCAGAAACCCCACAGTGCTTTTAGCATTGAGCAGTTGCTCAGGCCTCATTCTGGCTTCAGGACAATTTAACCGACACATCAGAGCCCCGGGATTCAGCAGTTCAGGCATCGGCTCTGCTGCTAAACCACCTGCTTTACCTCCCAGCGCTCTGGCTCCTCTCCCACTTCATCTCTGCCTTGTCTATTTGAACTGGAGGCTACTTAACGCAAATACCATCTTCCTCTAACAGTGGTGAGTGCCCAGCACCAGAGCCTTGACCTCCTTTAGGACTATCAAACAATTGTATTATAGACAATAAGAACACAGAGACAATCCTTCCCTCTTGGTTTTACTAATAAACATGATGTATCAGCCCTGTGCTCTCCACTTTTGTTATCTCTAATTACTTATCAGCTAAAGTTGTTCCCTTCTGAATAGTGCTAACCTTCACCGTCTCCTTAGCCCATTGCTCTACATTCAGAGGACATTAGTACACTTGCAAATTCAATCATTCCACGCTTCAAAAATGCGCAGGTCCAGACTGCCCGTGCCTTAAGTCCTTGGAGTGCAGGCAACGATGTACAGGCTTTTATTCTATGCTAAACCCATTATTTTTCTCCACTGGCCTTAGGCTTGCTCTGCAATGCACAGCAGGGGTGGAGAGGGATCCAGGTGTGGTGGGATGATGCGCCCCTGACTCCAGGTCTCATTCCAGCCTGGAGACAAATGGACATGGATCTGGCCACCAGTGTCCCAAAGTCTGATTGCTTTCACAGAAGCCCAGAATGTCAGGGGTTGGAAGGGACCTCGAAAAGTCATCCAGTGCAATCCCCCCACCAGAGCAGGAACACCCAGATGAGGTTACACAGGAAAGTGTCCAGGCGGGTTGGAATGTCTGCAGAGAAGGAGACTCCACAACCTCCCTGGGCAGCCTGGGCCAGGCTCTGCCACCCTCACTGAGAAGAAGTTTCTTCTCAAATTTAAGTGGAACCTCTTGTATGTCACTTTGAACCTATTACCCCTTGTTCTATCATTGGTTGTCACCGAAAAGATCCTGGCTCCATCCTCCTAACACTCACCCTTTATATATTTGTAAACATTAATAAGGTCACCCCTCAGTCTCCTCTTCTCCAAGCTAAAGAGCTCCAGCTCCCTCAGCCTTTCCTCATAAGGGAGATGCTCCACTCCCCTGCTCATCTTTGTTGCCCTTTCAAACTGATCTTGTCTGAGAAGCACCTGTAGCCTTTCTGCCAGCACTGCTCTCCTCTCAGAGTCGACTCATTTGAGCTCCCAGTTTCACACCCACTCTCATTTCTTGTCCTTATTAATATTTTATCTCCTTCTGCCTGCTCCACTAGTCCCCATTCTCTGTCCTGTTGCTGTATCTCCACACACATTGCTTCTCTGTCCTGCTTCTTTCTCACCTCCTCTATCACAGACCACTGTGTCAGCCCCATGCATTCCTGATTTTATTATCCCCACGTAATTCCCAGTCTCCAGCTCTTTGTGTCCTTTCCCAGCCAGCTGACTCCATCCTGTTACTTGTACCCACTCGCAGTTTCCCCTGGCTCATTAACACTCATCTCTCTGCAAGTCCTATTCATTTTCCTCACACTGCTTCTTCAGGCTTAACCTTAGAAGTCTCAGCGCACTTGTCTTCCCCTTCCCCTATCCTTGCACTAGTTCTGATCTGATCTGAATTTAAGTCATAGATTTTTTTCTCTATATTTTTTGGCAATTGATGACCCAGGAAAGGAGAGTGCAGATGGAACAAGCTGTAAATCCAACCTGCATCTCCCTCCCTGAGCAGCCACCTCTATGGCTGCTTAGGCTGCAATAATGTTTAGGACAGGCAAACCCCTTAAAATTTCAGCTAAATCTCCACTGGGGACATATAAAATAAGATTTTTCAGTCTTGTGATTTGCCAAGGTGCAGGTAGATTTCTCTTGGTATAGCAAGAACAGAAAGTCCCTGGAAGCAGCAGGACTAATACACTGCAAAATAATGATGTAAGAAAAGCTTTTTCCATGCCGTTCTTCTGAATGAAATTCTTGCACTCGGTCACCAAAAAAGTACCTGCTGCTTCTGGGCAGATATTTTTAAGGCACTTGATTCATTAATTGCACTTCACCTGATAAGTTTCTGGGCGAGCACCAAAAATAACTCTATTCTCCACTCAGACATATTTTGAATGGTTTCATGTGATGATGGGGGAAGGGAGCACATGCAATCACGTAACCTTCAAAGCTCACAGTTCTCATTAACCTATGCGAAATGCCAAAGGCTTTCTAGCTCAACCTGGCAAAGTTATCAAGAGAGCTTCATACCAGGACTCCTACCAAACAAACCCACTCAATATTTGCCCACATCACTTCTGCTGGCCATGTATATCACAAATGTGTCTTTGATTTATTCCTGTGAATGCAGTAAAAGGCAGATGTCCACAACCAAAGCAACATCTTTCATGACTGTATGGATTTCCAATATTCTAGAAAAAAAACCACAGCACTTCATAGGCTAATTGTGTTGTTCATAGCTTCCCTGATAGAAAAACAGCAGCACCTTTCTTCTCTACCTGCTCTCAAGTCCCATGGATGACATCTCTAGAAAACAAAGCATCAAGAGGAATCCAGCTGCACCAGCCCAGCCCAACAGCGATGCAGGTGGCAAATTCCCCCTGGAGTCCTAAGACAATGAGACTGCTCATTAGGGCTGGGTGGGACAGCAGAAATGGGAATAGACATTTCCCTTCATTCATCAAACTGGAACAAGATGGAGAGTTCAGAAAAAAAAACAAGCACTTGGCCGAGTCAATGACTGGGGACAAATTGGGAGAGACTTTGATCATTAAAAGTGCAAAGAAAGAAGGTTGAAAAGAAGTTGTTACATAAAGAGGATTCTTCAGTTATGGGCATGTTTGATCCAATTCGCAGCTAAGGATGTGCACCCATTTTAAACGGAAAATCCTTTAGCTTTGGTATGAATTTATCCAGCCTGCCAGACAAATTGCTCATATCAAACTGTCATTTGGATGTGCAGCCATTGAAAACACAGTTAAAGCATGTCCCTTAATTAGAAATCCCGTGGAAATGAAAACAATCCTCTCTGGCATCCAGTTGCCCTGGATGGTAAGTCGGACTTATCATCTGGCACGGTTCCTTTCCTGTTTGCGTGGGTGGACGGAGGCAGACAAGGAATTCTGCTCCCCTTCCAACAGCCCTTGGAGACGAAAAACCTCCCGTGCCAAGGGTTCCTCTCCCGCCAGCGTCTCACTACAAACAGGTCTGGCAGAAATTCTCAGATTAGAGGTGGATGGACAGGCGACTTCTGCCTAGTAGGGACCAAGAGAAGCTTAGCACAACATTTTAATCGCAGTATCACAGTATGTTTGGGATTGGAAGGGACCTCAAAAGATCATCTAGTCCAATCCCCCCATGGAGCAGGAATGCCCAGGTGAGGTGGCACAGGAACATGTCCAGGCGGGTTGGAATGTCTCCAGAGAAGGAGACTCCACAACCTCCCTGGGCAGCCTGGGCCAGGCTCTGTCACCCTCACTGAGAAGTTTCTTCTCAAATTTAAGTGGAACCTCTTGTGTTCCAGCTTGATCCCATTACTCCTTGTCCTATCATTGTTTGCCACCGAGAAGAGCCTGGCTCCATCCTCGTGGCACTCACCCTTTATATATTTATAAACATTAATAAGGTCCCCCCCTTAGTCTCCTCTTCTCCAAACTAAAGAGACCCAGCTCCCTCAGCCTTTCTTCAGAAGGGAGATGCTCCACTCCCTTCAGCATCTTTGTTGCCCTATGCTGGACCCTCTCCAGCAGTTCCCTGTCCTTCTGGAACTGAGGGGCCACAACTGGACACAATATTCCAGATGGGGTCTCACCAGGGTAGAGTAGAGGGGAAGGAGGACCTCTCTCGATCTATTCCAAACCTGTTTCATTTCACTAGATAGGAGTCTCTTTTACCAGGTTGCATTCGTTTTCCGGAAAAATGTCTTTAGTCATCTGCTAGTAAACACAATACAACTCAGTAATTACCTCCTGCTACTGGAAAGACTAAGTAATTTGGTAATATCAGTCCTTTCAACTCTATCAATTTTATTGCTGGTCTGGTGTTACTAAATATTTTGTTCAAAGTGCCATGTGCCAGCAGCTTGTTATTATATAAGAATTTCAGGCTCATTAAAAATTAAAATAAGTCTCAAATCCCTCACCATTGTGAAAAAGATCTTAAAAGATTAATCCCAAATGTAAAAAAGCAAAAGGTGTATTTTAGCAGCGAGGACGGTTAACCATTGGGTTGATTCGCTCTGGGATATCACAGAATCATAGAATAATTTGGGTTGGAAGGGACCTTCAAAGGTCATCTAGTCCAACCTCCAATATGTTAAGTTCTTTCTTACTTGAAATCTTTAGGTCAAGATGGCACAGCACATCGTCTCACAGGCAGCAGGTTGTCTGGCACACGAGCTTTTGAGTTCTACCAGGAATCATAAAGTGAAAATCTCTGGCTCGTATTTCACTGATCAGCTGAGAGGTTCATTCCCAGGGCGACCTCAGACTATTGACTGATGGGAAGAGAACTCAAAGTGTTTTGGTTTTGTGACACCTTCATAAGCTTTGAATGTTATAAACTGGAAGTTTTGATACAGTGCCTTCAATTTCTCTGAAAACGTGCTTTGTTTATGGCTCCTTTTTACAGGATATTTCTCACTTTATAGGAAATAGATCCTCAGTTGTCAGCCAATAAAGCCAGTTGACTTGAGATGAGCTACCTCAGGATTTTACCACAATTAGATCTAGCAACTTCTCCTTTCCTTCAGGAAGAGCTCCCGAAGCGGTTATCAGATCCAAGCATGTTTGCAAGAAAACCTCATCCCTCAGATTTCTCGGTTTTTAGAGAGGTTACAGACCAGCTCCACAGAGGTTTGGTGGCAATTTCCTCTTATCCCACAAAAGGACCTGGGGAGACTGAAGAAGTGACACAATTGTGTCCCCCGGGGACTCCACATATGGGGGTTCAGAGGTGTGAAGACAGAAACAGAGGAATCTGCCCCATGCCAATCTTTACCTGGGAAAGCTACTTCTGCTGTGGGAGTAATGTAACAAATTTGGTGTGGTTCTGTTCCTTTTCCATCACTTTCCCCACCAAGAAGTTCTCTGTTGCTTGGCTAAGCTTCCCAGGACAGAGGCTGAGGAGAGGAGATTGACTGCAAGAAGTAATAAAAATAAAAATAGGGTATTAAATAAGGCATTACTGTAGAGTAATAGGAAGGGTGGAAAGGAATGGGCTCATGCATATTACAGTCCCATAAAAGAGAAAGAATTCTTAAATGAGTATTAGAGGGCTGAGTTACAGCATGAGAAAACTAGTTTAATCACCTATTGTGCAGCTGAAGTTAATTTTGTATAGATTTTACAGATGTCTCAGCTATCATGCAATGCTCCACACAATTCCTGTGGGTGAGGCTCCACTTCTATCACACGTGTTGTTAATGATGCCATTACTGGGGCAAATCTTCCACCAACTTGAGTTAGATGTTTCCTCAAGAAGGACCTGAGATCAGAAAACACCTGATGAATATACATGGCAGGAGGACGAAGCTGCTTCCTGACTACACAGAAGAGAAACACGTGGTGTGTGGGGATACATAAATACACACAGAGATGATTTCCACCCAGGCAACCTCAGTTGAATTAGCTCCAACCATCTTTGGAACAAACCTTTAAAGTCCCTCTGGTGGGAGGTGTTTCCTGGGGAACGTCATATAACAATCTAAAATGAATTAGAGGCCTAGTCCTTGTTTGGGAACGTAAACTATTTTCTACGGATTGGGTTTGAAAATATGCTGCTAACAGGTGATTCATCTAATTGTACATCCAAGTCATGACTGAGTGACCAAAAGACTGATTGCTCCAAGTGCCCACCTGAAAATCTAACAAACAGGTAACTGGATGGCCAAATAAGCAATTAGCAGCCAAATTAGATGATTAGTTATCAATCAGTTATCAATCAGCTCAGCTGCTCATCATGTTCATCAGACATCTAAAAGAGTAGCAGGAAGCTAACTAAAAAATTATTCATGACCGCTTAGCAGTTTGCTAAATCATGGATAGTCAAATGACCTCAACAAGTTGTTTCTTGGGTCTTAAACAAGCCCAATCTCTTTTCACAGTGATTTTAAATCTCTAGGAGTCATGCAAAGTGTGGATTAAAACATTCACTGTGTATCCTGAGAGGGACATCCCCAGCATATGCAGGGGAGGGGAGGGAAAGGTCATATTTAGTGTAAGAGAAGGCTATTTTTCACTTGCCAGACAGCTCACCCCCTTAGAAATCAAACTACAGATAATACACACCTCAGAGCACCTGTAGCAGGCTCATCAGCACAAGGAATTACACAGGAGTAGGAGGAACATGCAGGACTCCCAGCATGGCAAACACGTGCAGATCCTCGTAGAACAACATGGGTTCCCTCCACCTCCTGCAGCTGCAGAGACCAAAGTCTAGGAGGGGAATAATCAAATGCTCTGGTTTAGGCAGCCCCCAGAACCTGGAAAGAAAGAAGGAGAAGCAGCAAGTGAGGGATGAGCTGATTTGAACCCTACTCAGAGAATCCATATTCGTCTGCCCTGCATGTTATCTACATCTGGAGATACTCCACACAAATAAACTGCAGGCTGCACACTTAAAAATACCTTAGTTGCTGCTTAGTTTGGAAGCAAACATCAAGATTCCTCCCGTTTCAACGGCCACTGCAACACAGCCACCGCTTTCTGTCACCGCTGGTGACAACGTGCTAAATTGTCACTGACCTCCATGACATAACGAGCAACCAGACCCTGATACAGGCTGTGAATTTGGGTAACTCCTGCCGTTTTCACTGGCTTTAATGCCTGGTGGGAGCGTTTGCCCATGGGTGTATCCCAGCACCTGCTGTCCCGGGACGTCGGTGCGTGTCACCAGAGGAAGGCCAGCCCTGTCCCCAGGGTACTGGTGGGAAATTGCAAGAGGAATCACTGATGTCACCACTTCTGATGTGGGAATCTATCGTAAACACACTCCCTTGCAAAACGCAACATTCTCCAGAAGAAGAAAGGAAATTCTGCTGTTTGGGAAATAATGTCAGATGACTTTGGATACAATAGTTAACTTTCCTCATGGCCGGAGAAAAAAACAGTTCCTGGCTTGACTGGAATTGTCCGTATGTGTTGATACATGTGTTAATCTTAAATCACTGGTTGGTTGAGCCTCCCCTGGTGACCTGGAGTAACAGTAGAAGCCATTTCGACTCTTCTTTGATTTTCACAGGTGTTCTATTGCTTGTTCTAATTGCTTCCAACACAGAGCCAGGCTTTCGCTGACCTGCAGGCACATCATTGTAGCTACTACTTTCCACTGGTCTCTTAAGTATTAGGAAGAAAACAGTTAAGATGTAGAAGCAGTTGTAGTTGCGATATTTTTGTATTCTACAGGTCCAGGGCTCTTGGTTACTGCTGCCTTCTGTTTATGTGACTTTTGATCTGCAGACCAAGTATTTGCCAAATGCTATTTCAGCCCTTGCATGTTTGAAGTGCCATGGTCTTGGGCAGTTGTGCAGCAGATGGGTTCAGTGACACAGTGATGTGCTGCGACCACTGAAGAAATGGAAACACCAACTTTATTTTACAACAAAATGAGAAAAAATCATTTTGTGAATAACGAAATGCAAGCTTGCACAGCTATATTGCTGTAATTCTGAAAGAGAGGTGCTTTTCATGTTCCTGGGTAGAAAGCTCTCCTTATTAGACAAGTGCTTTTGAGGTCAGATTTTGTGTTCTTTTGCCGCTGTTCCACGATGATCCCCTGCACCCCTGTGCTGAGGTTCCCAAACATGTATAAATGGTGAAGGATCACAAGTTTGCCAACGTAGCACATATTTCTAACCTGACAGGAATTTCTGAAAATGCCAACCTGTGTAGCTAAATGTTTGCTCGCTCTTCCAACTGCTGCTTCCTCTCCCCATCCTCTTCCCATGGCTACATGTGATATTTTTGATCCAAGAATCACAGTGATCACAGCCTGAGGTTAGTACCTATGGACTCCTTTGCTGTTCTTTCCAAAAGTCTTCAGCCTCTTCACTGACAGAATAGAAAAGTAGCAAGGAAACGTTTGCTTGGCTTTAGAAATCTTCCAGTCTTTGGGAGATATCGAGGTGTTGACAGTACAGCTTATTAGAGAGCTGCAAACATGAAAAGGAAGCAGTTGCATGATTTTATAAGTGCAGTTTGGACAATGAAACAAAAATACCTGGTGAGCACTTAAAAACCAAGACTCATGAGATCAACTTATTCCCCTGTGTCTTTGGGAAGCATGGATGCATAAGCCTCCAAAATTTTATCATTGCCATCATACTGAAGCACTTACATAAACACAAATTAACAAAGTCAATCATAACAATTGGGGGGTATCTCCTTCGTAATTACAGCAATTTCCTTAAAAGGAAAATAATTCTATTATCTTGGCAATGGAAGAGGAAATTTTAAACGAAGTCAACTTTTATGTATCCAGTGAGCATGCTACAAAAATATCACAGACCTTTCTAGTCCACTGGAGAAATGATCCAGATAAAATGTATTCCTGCCCCCCACCATCCCTCTGAAAGCAGATGATCTACAGGAATATTTCGGTGAGCAGCCCAGAAGCCATATAGTTTTATTAGTTCAATATTACACATGCAAAATCATAAGAATCTCTTTTCTTTCCTTCTCACTTGGGTCTCCAGTTTGCAGGATGAATGCTCACAGGGCTGTAGATACAAAGACATGTTATGTGAGGCTGAGGAGCGGCTGAGGGACCTGGGGGGTTCAACCTGGAGAACAGGAGCTGAGGGGAGGCCTTCTGATCTCTGAACTGCCTGAAAGGAGCTTGGAGCATGGAGGGGTTTTGGTCTCTTCTCCCAAGTCCAAAGTGATGGGATGAAAGGAAATGGCCTCAAGTTGCACCAGGGGAAGTTGAGGTTGGATGTTGGGAACAATTTCTTCCCCAAAGGGCTGTTGGGCATTGGAACAGGCTGCCCAGGGCAGTGGTGGAGTCACCATCCCTGGAGGGGTTGAACAGATGAGGTTCTCAGGGCCATGGGTTAGAGGTGGAATTGGCAGTGCTGGGTTAACAGTTGGACTCAATGATCTTAAAGGTCTTTTTCAACCAAAATGATTCTATGATTCTATGTTCAAATGCTTTGCTGCATCAGGATGAGCAGCACCCTCAGACCAGCTCTGACACCTCTATGACAATCTAGCAGAGGGAGACAGAAGCAGTCTTAAAGTTTAATAAAAGGTTGTTATCTCGACTTTCCTTTTTCAAGTCAGAACCCAGCAACAAAAAAGGCACTGAGAAAGAAAACACTGAAACACCTGGACAAGGCACTTGACAGACAGCCCAAGGCACCTCTGTAGAGACAGGACAGCCGAGCAGCAACCTGATTTCCTTGGGGACATGGGCAACTTCACTCACAGCCCTGCGTACCCCTGTCCCATTCTACCACCATCCTCTTCATATAGGTCAATCGCAAGCCCCTGCCCACCTGCATCACCCAGCAGGATCGAGCTGTGGCTGGTTGGGAAGCTCGTTACACGTGTGTGGTCAGACTTGCAAACAGAACATCACACTAAGACTATAAAAGAAATATTGAACTAATTTTTTCCAAGTATGATCTAACTGGGTGGGGGCACTACCAGGCTCACAATAAGCTAATGATAGCTGAAATAAAACATTTACATATAAATATTCGCTCCTAAAATTTATTAGCAGCAGAGAGATAATGGTGTAACTCGTTGATGAAGAGTCGCTAATGAGATCATATTTGACTTAATGTGAAGCTTGTAGGCATTGTTTCTTGGAGGAAGTACTCATTGTGTGTAGTACAATAAAAACTGTGTTTTAAAACAAAGAGATAACATAGTTGCCTTAACACAGCAGCAGCGTTGTCGTTGTAAATCTGCTGTGCCACATATCTTATTACATTTTCATAGCAGAAGAGGGAATTTATGATGTGATACTACAAGCTCCGCCAGCCTTCTTCTGTCAGTGGGGTACCTCTCTTAACTCACATCTAAAATATTTGCTGATACTGAAACGTGACTGTGAGATACAAAACCAGTCTTTTACAATTCACAAGAACATTGTATTCATCTAGCTTAGTGCAAAAAGAAGAAAAACAAATAGCCTGAGCATCTGTTTCTGCAAAGAGTGGACACTGTTGGGCAAATGCTTCTGTTCTATGGGAAGAACAAAGAGAGGGAACCGCTGCTGAGCCCACGCGGCTTTTGTGGGTGAAGCAGTGACACAAAGATGTTATTACTGTTTCTACCACATACAAAATCGATGCCAAGGCTGTATGCGAGACCCTCACCTTTCTCATTACCTTTTGGGATAAGATTCAACGCACGTAAACAGTCTTTGGGCTTGAATCTCCTGTAGCCAAATATCAACAGCAATGGGGTCAGGGCATTATATTTATTCTTTCTGGCTCATACTAAGCTGCAATATGCTCCCCATGGTCAAGGATTGAGCATTTACTTTCTTTCTGGGGACCAGCTGCAGTATATTTCAAATATGCTGGCCTAGATACAATTGCTACTTAGGCACGACAGGGCCGGGTCCATTATCAGCACAAGTTAAGTCTTACGATAATAAAGGTTCAGTATTGAAAACTCCCATTGATGAATTAGAAAAAGGTACAAGTGATACTGTAAATTTAACTTGACCAAAGTATTAGAGAGGTTTCTGTTTACCTTAATAGAGAAAGAACTTGGTGTCAAGAAAATCATACTTTTGGGCAAAAGAACTAAGAGCAACTTGGTGTGTCATTTATGAATAAGACACTAGCAAGAAAAATCTAGTTGGTTCAAATCAAGAGGGAAATAATAAGAAAAAGAACTTCAAAAGCATTCAGAGGGACAAACATTCCACCAAGACAAAGTCATCTGTCCTTACTTTCCCAAAAGCAGCATGATCAACACTGATTATGGGATTTCAAGCCCTGGATGTTTCTTTGCATTGCCCAAGCAGAGAATGAAAATGCTTTATGATACCAAAAGGACACAAGGAAGATCCTCAGATATTACAAAGCAGAGACCAGGATTTAATGCCTTTAAAAAAGATCAGTGCCTGCATCCCGCCCACATGATGACGTGAGACACAGCCCATCACAGTTATGACTGGTCGTGTAGTTTTAGGTAATGCACTGATATAATACTAAACAACAACATATGCACGGCGTTTGTAATGAGATTGGACTTTTAACCTTCTGAAGCAGCGGGAAACAATGGGGCTTTTAAAAATACCAGCTCAGAGGTAAGGAGAGGGTCAGCCCAATACAATATATAAGTATAAAACCAGTTGCATAGCTGAGTTTCACTTTAAAACTTGAATTATTTGAAAGAATAAGAGGAAATCGGAGGAGGAGGGAGAAAAATAAAGCTGTCATATGGGGAAGAACTAGGAGACAACACAAGAGAGGAGGCATGTACAGCCCCTCACAAACAACCCAGCTACCTCAAGGCTCCCTGCGCTCCTCTGGGGCTCAAGCTCACACCCTGACACGAGAGGCTCCTCGTCCATGGGCCTGAGCAGCAAACTGAACGCCGAAATCTGCGGGGTGACTTCTGTTCCTCACACACACAGAAATGCAACCCAGCATTTGTTCTTTTCGAATGACTGCTCTGTCTGCACTGATGAGCCAGACGAGACCGAAGGCAGACCGGCGGCTGTTATGAATGGGACTAGGGAGGTTCCAACTGATTGACGCCAACCTAATGAACTTGGTGAACTTGAAATTGTGATGTTCAAGCTCTGAGTGCCCACAGTGCCACCGAAAAAAGTTAAAAATCGCTGTTGTCCTTTGCCAGTGCAGGCTGTGTTAGTGCCCTACGGACACACGGACCCACCTCGTGAAGTTCATGGCTACCACGATGTGCTCCTGCCATGTCACCAAGAGGAAGTTGTTTTCTGTCGGGTGAGGAGTAAATCACAGGATAGGATGAGCAGGCAGCTGCCATCCTGTGAGCCAGAGCATGCACAATCCTCTCCTGCGACCGGTCATGCTCTCTTCAAATGATCGGAGTTTTGGTTACATCATGGGCCAAATTTTGTGACTGATACACGCCAAGGGAAAGACTTTGGGGATCACACAGAAAATACTATCAAGCGATGAACCACTATAGCAACAGATAAGAGTCTGAATCTCACTTTTTGCCATAAACCAGCCTTGGAAAAAGAGCAGGGAGTGATTCCCATAGCAGAAGATGAGTGGATTTGGTCTGAGCTGTGGGCTGAACTTCAGCATCAGTGTGTGCCGAAACAAGAGCTCCCCTGGGGACATGGGAACAGCAGCCAGTTCTTCCAAGTCTTCCCTTGTGTTGTCACTCCTCCTGCCTCCCCTGAGTCCCTCTCTCCAATTCAATCCCCTACAACCCTGAGACCAGTCTAAGTCATTGGCTTCGACCATGTTCTCACTTGCCAGGGCAGAGGCCTTTTTATCATGTTTCTCTCACATCAAACAAACAGGGGCAAAGCCAAGGAGGGTTAAAGCAAAGAATTCCTGTTGGACACGAGCCTTCAAATCATCAAACTCTGGCACCATTTTTGATAGGAATATTGCACTAGACAGGATCACACTGAATTCACATCTCTGCGATCTCAGCCAGCCACTAGCACCATCTATATCAGGAAAGCATTTGTTTCACACATCATCAAACAGTACAGGCCACTCAACATACATAATTACTCAGTATACTACTGAACCAACGTCAGTCTCCTAGGAAAAAAACCATAGCTACAACTCTGACCTGCCTCAAGAAGAGCAGAACAGATCACAGTGGCTCACTAATGCAGCCATGGGAATTTGTTAAATCAAAGAACTGAGGAAATACATAAACTCAGACACTCTAAGTCTCCTGTGAAATGGAATTGGGGGGGGCTTAGGGAAGAGCAGCTTCCCCAGCTTCTGCTCAAGAGCTCCCTGATATCCTCACTACCATGCCACCTCTGCCATCCAGCGAGACCTAGACAGGCTGGAGAGTTGGGCGGGGAATAACCTAATGAAATTTAACAAGGAAAAGTGTAGAGTCCTGCATCTGGGCAGGAACAACCCCAGGTTCCAGTATCGGTTGGGAAATTACATATTAGAGAGCAGTGTAGGGGAAAGGGACCTGGGGATCCTGGTGGACAATAGGATGACCATGAGCCAGCACTGTGCCCTTGTGGCCAGGAAGGCCAATGGCATCTTGGGATGTATTAGAAGGGGGGTGGTTAGTAGATCAAGAGAGGTCCTCCTTCCCCTCTACTCTGCCCTGGTGAGACCCCATCTGGAATATTGTGTCCAGTTCTGGGCCCCTCAGTTCAAGAAGGACAAGGCACTGCTGGAGAGGGTCCAGTGTAGGGCAACAAAGATGATTAAGGGAGTGGAGCACCTCCCTTATGAGGAAAGGCTGAGGGAGCTGGGTCTCTTTAGTTTGGAGGAGACTGAGGGGTGACCTTATTAATGTTTATAAATATATAAAAGGTGAGTGCCATGAGGATGGAGCCAGGCTCTTCTCGTTGGCAAACAATGATAGGACAAGGGGCAATGGGATCAAGCTGGAACACAAGAGGTTCCACTTAAATTTGAGAAAAAACTTCTTCTCAGTAAGGGTGACAGAGCACTGGAACAGGCTGCCCAGGGGGGTTGTGGAGTCTCCTTCTCTGGAGACATTCAAGACCCACCTGGACATGTTCCTGTGCAACCTCACTTAGGTGTTCCTGCTCCAGCAGGGGGATTGGACTAGATGATCTTTTGAGGTCCCTTCCAATCCAGAACATACTGTGATACTGTGATATTCCCATCTTGGTGCTGTCTCAGATGGTGGCGGTTTTACTGAGGAAAACTCCAGTTATCCAAGGCTTAAACACTCATTTCAGAATGCATGTCCAGAAACCTCTTCTCTCCCGTTAGGCTTGGAGTTCAGGATTTTACTTCATTTGGGCTTTTCCCTTTCCTAGATCTGATTTTTAAGGGCACTTTTTGCTTTCCAATGATGGCACCTGCGACAGTGATGTGCAAGGCAGTCTGCCTCCAGCTCCTGACCAAGAAACGACTCCTGTCACCGCTAAGGCACTCAGAACATGGCACGTCCCCTTCACAGGGCTGAGCAGCACTGGAAGTAGCTCAGCACTGTAGTCCCTCATCAAGCAAAATGACTCAAGGAGGATTTGGCAGGAGAAAAAGCAGCAAAATCTGACCTGAGTCAAATGCAGCTCTCCAAGAAATTCCTTTTTTACTCGCAAGCGACGTGCAGACTGGAACTGCCTTCCTGTGACTTAGCACCACAGCATTAGAAAGGAGCCTGTCACCCAGGGATGTTTTTCAACAATACTTCATGTCCTCTTTTTACTGTCTTCTTTTTAAGCCACTTCTAAACTCTGTTCCCTTTGCTCCCTACTCAGATCAGACTAATAAGAACATCACCTCAGGGAAAAGACTTGTACACAGACAGACTTCCTCTTCAGAGGATCAAACAGACCAGACTGTTCCTTTTCAAGTTTTATTAATCCTGGTTCATAATTTCCACCACATCATTAGTCATTTCCTATTATTGAAAAGCTGGTAGCAGCATCATCGCACAGTAAACAGCAAGATAACCGTGCCACCTGCAATTTCTTGGCCGATACCTACCCACAACCACATCTGGGTAAAAGATGAAGAGGTAGAATTAAAAGCCAAACCATGTAGACTTTTTTGATCTGTGGCTCATTTCTTTTATTCACATCATCTGCTCAGCTGGCTACATAAGCTGCTGCAGACCTTGTTTAAAAACAACTCCAGAAGATTAACGCTAAAACAAGCAGTTTGGAAATGTGGCGATTTTCATTGGAATTCCCCTTCCTGAGGCAGGCAGGGTCTTTGGGGAGCTTGCTGGTGATCAGGGTTTATTATTCATTTGGTTTTCTAAGCTTTTCCGAGTTTGTCAACACCCTTTAGGTAATTTTGACACCAAAAATGGGCAGAGAATTCAAGCACCTTGAAGCAATCTGTTTTCTATTCAGGTTTTCTTGCCCCCCTGATAATCCTCGTTTTTCTAATAATATCCTTCTTCTTTCTACCATCTGGTCCAGGAAACAAATTGGGAGAGAGTACCCTCATCTTTTCAGTGTAATATCTATGTACCTGAATTTCTTGAGTGTCCTCTCAGACACTCTTCATTTTTCCCATGTCAAAAGGGTTTCCACACACAAGCTGCAGGTCAGGGTCTCTATGTTGTTCACTTTGTTCCGTGGAGCAGGACAGAGCCTCATGTCAGAAGTGCAGAGCTGTTAGAAGAGAAAGGGATGTTCTCCACCCATGCAATGGTGCTTCTCTTCTCTTCTCTTCTCTTCTCTTCTCTTCTCTTCTCTTCTCTTCTCTTCTCTTCTCTTCTCTTCTCTTCTCTTCTCTTCTCTTCTCTTCTCTTCTCTTCTCTCTCTTCTCCTCTCCTCTCCTCTCCCTCTCCTCTCCTCTCCTCTCCTCTCCTCTCCTCTCCTCTCCTCTCCTCTCCATCTCTTTCTCTCCTCTCCATCTCTTTCTCTTTCTCGTCTCTTCTCATCTCTTCTTTCTCCCCTTCTTCCCATTATCTCAGGAAATTTCCATCCTCTGGCCTGCAGTTTCCCCTCGTGCTCTGCAGGAGAGCTTCATGACGGCTCCGTGCCAAGTTTGCAGAAGACAATTGAGTCTTTCCTCCATCTCCAGGGCAAGGGATGGAGCCTCCAGTTCCCAGAACTGTGAAAGGATTTCCTTCTTTTCATTCATCCTTGTGAACGCAGCCTGATCACTCAGGCTGAAGTGTGACTCCAGCAGCAAGGAACAGCTTTGGGTTTATTGGAGAGGAGGTTCCTGCATGACCTCAGGCAAAAAGCCACTTGCCATTAGACTTTCTCAGCCTTGTTTCAATTCATCCACATTGTTCTGAATGCAAATATTGGTCATTAGAGGTCAGCTGAGACCGAGGTGAAAAGAGGTAATTAAATGCCTGATGACTAATGTGTTTAACAGGCTTTGGGGAGCACAGCACTGCACCAGCAGCACGGCTGCTTTTATCAGGACTGTCCAAAAGTGTGACTATCCACCGACCCTGCACAGGACAGCACTCAGGCCTGCAGACCTCTCTGACCCCTGTGACACAGAATCACAGAGTGGTTGGGGTTGAAGGGACCTCTGTAGGTCCCCCAGTCCAACCCCCTTGCTCACGCAGGGTCACAGAGCAGATCACACAGGTGGGTCCAGGAGGGTTTGAATGTCTCAGAGAAGGAGACTCCACACCCGCTCTGGGCAGCCTAGGCCAGGCTCTGGCACCTCCCAGCAAACAAGTTTCTGCTCCTGTTCAGATGGAACCTCCTGCATTTCTGTCTGTGCCCGTTGCCCCTCACCCTGGCATTGGGCACCACCGAACAGAGTCTGGTCCATCCTCTTGACACCCACCCTGAGATACTGATCAGCATTGATCAGATCTCTCTCAGCTTCTCTTCTCCAGCTGAACAGCCCCAGCTCTCAGTCTCTCTTTATAATAAAGGTGCTCTAGGCACTTTCAGGCGGAGTTTGGTAAATCTAGGAGTGGGCTAACGCGATTTGGCTGCACAAGGCTGTGGCAACACCACAAGGAACAGCCTCCTAAGTATCTTCTGGCACTTTGTTGGCAGTGTACAGGTCCTTGACTGTGACCTGCTGTCTCTTTTGTTCTTCAATCTGCCCATGAGAAGTGGCAGGAGCTGGCAATGCCTGTCACTCCAGTTTCTCCTGTAATGCACAGAGCACAAGAATTGCTTAGGCTGTGGACTTCCTTACACACCCATCAAACACTCAACTGTCAAACTCTCATTGTTTTCTTTTTCTTTGACCCATCACCCTAATTCCACGCAAGCTTCCTCTCTTCAGCATGAGTAAATGACATCATCACACATCAAAACCTTTTCATGTCCAGGGCATGATATTTCAAAGTACTTTGCATTTTACAGCATTTTTCATGTATAGAGTTTGAACCTTGAAGCTCACCTGCAATTCAGATGGAGCTGAGATGACTGTCCAGAAACAGAAAGCCAGGACTTTAGAGCTTCCAGCCCAAAGGACAATAAAAGCATCGCACTTCACACCAGAGCACTGTGGTAGCATCAGAGATGCATCTCACTGCCTAAATCCCCAGACTGCCTTTTCCTTTCCCACTCCTCCATGTCTCACCGAGACTCCCGTTCCCCCGCTTGGTTTGGACAGTACGTACCTACTCCAGAGTTACTCCACCTCTCCACTCTCCTGGCTCCTCACAGCCAGCAAAGCACAATTAGGCTGAGGTGGCCTCAGCTCAGCTTCATCTCATTTAACCATATTATTAATAACTTGCCAGCAGCAACTTCATTAGGGTCCTTGAAAATTGCTTTTAGTGAGTGGAAGCGTCGATGTTTGGTAGGTTGAGTTGCCACCTGGAGGTACCTTTTTCTCTGCTCCTTGGATAAGCCAAGGGAGATGAATCAGGTAACAAAGCCAAGGGGGTGTCCCTGAACTCCTTAAATTTCTCACCATCACGCAGGCAAGCGACTTAACTCCCTATTCCCCTCCTAGTGAGTGTGAGCTGATCCTGCACAATAAAATCTTCCTCCCTTCCAGGAGCGCTGAAAAGCTCTAATTAGTGTTCCTAAAGACCTCAGACTATAGAAGTGTTAAAGGCTTGTCTTCTTAATAATAGTAATGAAATCCTGGAATCAGTAACCTTGCAATAATTGTCATGTGGGTATAATAAATTGCTTTTGCCACCTCAAAATGAATTTTCATGAATTGGGGCTTTTGTTTTCACGGTCACCAAGTTATTTTTTGCCCTCCTGATGAAATTCCTGCGATAATGATGGGAGAAGTACGTAATGGAGAATGATAGGCACCTCTATAAACAAAGTTGGTCACATTGAGCCACAGATCTGAGAAATGGGATTTCTGCTACAGTAACATCTCAATATCTCAACTTAAGACAGGCAAAAGCCTGTTGATCTTGATATTCTGTACAGATGACAGAGTCTTTATCTTAAGATCCTATAATCCTTAGAGTTGGCCAAAAGGAGAAATCATTTCTATTCATGTTTAACAAATGGGAAACAAGGGCAGTGAGTGACTGATGAAAACCAAGGACTCTGAGGGAAGACTGGAAGCTGAACCAGGTTTTCTGAGACCTCGATCAGGGCTTGATCTACAGGCTCCCCTTTTTTTTCCAGTCCTTAAGGCAACCTGTGCGTTTGTTACACAGAGCTGCTGCGTAACTCCTCTGCGATACCGAGTGCTGTTGAACTCCTGTGCACAGCACAGCATCCAAGGGTTCAGCCCCTACCATGGTCATCGCAGGATCCGACCCTGACATCCCCATTCTGAAAGCTCAGCATCTCACGTTCCCGCGCAGATCCGAACAACATGTCTCAGTTCAAGGGAAGATCAGGCTCTGTAAAATGAACAGGGGGAAGGGCAAGGTTTATAATGGGACATAATTATTTAGCAGTGCATTGACAAGCTCCCTGGCATAGTCTGCCCTTGCAGACAGCACTTCCTCCTCTAATAGCGATCCCGATAGCTGGAGCTGTCATGACTTTTATCAGCAGGGCAGCCTTGCACTCTGCTCGGACCCAAATGATCAAGTGGCCTTCACAGCTGCCACCACTTCCTATTAAAAGACTACACGAGGCCTGTGAGATTAAGAAAGGATAAAAACAAGTACTTATCATTTGGGAAGTAATGTCGCTGGTTATCTAAAGCAACGTAATTATATCACAAGCTTTATCTGTGAGTGGCTTTTTCCTTCCAGGGGGTAGGAATAGAAAAAGTTTTCACTTCATAATGAGTCCTATTGAAACTCCATTTTGCCCTTGGCAAAAGGCCATTATCCAGCAGAAACATGTAATCATCCTAAAAATGCATAATGGCATGGAAAACAGACAAGTAGTTTCTTGAAATATTGTTTGTAAAAGGCCTAATTTATAATGGGGATTGTTTGTGTTAGGGCCTTTTGGCATGTATGGTTAACAAGAACTTGCTGTTCTGCTGCCAGTTCATTTAATCAAGAGGGCCTTGTGTTGGCTTCGGTCGATATGGCCATGGAAACAAAAGGAGCTTTTTCCCCCTAACTGCCCCATCACGATCGAGAGGGCACGCTGCTATTTAATCTGTCGTTGTCCTTCTTCATAGACACTGCTGCTGTCAATGCACCACATCAAAACATACACACCATCAGATTCATTGCACTGCTGGGCCTATCTAAAAAAAATATTAGGAATGATCTGGCAGCATCGCTAATTGAGGACAATCATGCAATTATAGTCTCTTTGTAACAATGCAATTGTATGAACAGCGCCTTCCATCCAGAAGTGCAGCGGTTCACACACAGGCAAGGAATGAAACCGCTCGGTCGGACACTCATCTGTGCTAAGAGTTGGATCACGTGCAGGAGAAAACATTCCCCGAAAGGAAATGAGAAAGGCTGCGGTAAATACTCGTCACCTGCTTGGTTATCGGAGTCTGAGTACACTTTGATCACATTTTGTATCTATAAAATGGGAGTAGAAATGGCCCCATTATATCTGGTTATACTTTTGTCACACATATTATAATAATAAATACATAGATGCACCAGGCACCCTGGTCCACGGTGCACAGAAACGTCTCTCTGGTTTGCAACCCCTGCAGAAGCACAATATATTAACACCTTGGTAATCCCTGCAAGCACCTTTCTGTTAGCAAAAGCTCGTGTTCAAGTTCTACAGATCATTTACGGCAGATCCAGCACTCAGCCCAGATACCAGGTCATGGGAAACTTATTTGAAAGCAGAACTAAAACTATACATAACAGGCCTAAATGTTCCTGCCCTGAGCCCCGTGTGTGGTTGTTCACACTAAGCAAAGTCCACAAGGCAGAGGGATCACAACGCGTTAGATGATCGCTGAACCACGTGGCTGCTCGTTAGTGTGATGTATATAGCGTGATAATGCCACTGTGGAGGGAAAGGAGGAATCATTGATTTCAAGAGTCACAGCGCCAAGATCTAGACCTGAAAAGTCGCATCTCGTTACGCAAATCAGCTATTTGCTGTATATATGGCAGTTCTGCCTCAAGGTCTCGGGCACAGATGAGGCCCATTGTGCCTGGCACTGTACATGCATTTATTTTAAGACAGTCCTTGCTACCGAGAGCTTAGAATGGACACAGAATGGTATTTTTAACAAAAGCACAATAATTGCCACAACTAAAATGAAAACAAAGCTATAATTTGGCAGATTGACACTGCATGAAGGCCTTCTGTAGAGAAACGTAATGCGAAGAATTTTCGTCTTTTGGGGGTTTCTGCTGAATTCATGGATATCTCCCTAACACATAGAAAAAAGAACCTTCTTTATTTGCTCCAAAGCTGTGTTTGTACAGTAAGTGCTGAAGAAAGGCCTTCTTCCTTCCATAACCAAATAAAATGATCCCTTTTGGTTATTTATAGTCCTCACGGCCCAAAGACATCACTTGGCTCCCTACCACAAGCCCAGCCGTGTGTTACTATATTAAAAAATGCGAAAATGTAATTACGGGGTACTCAAGCCAGTGTCTGCAGACAAAACCTGCCAGGAGCAAAGAGACAGGAAACATGTGCCCTTCGGAGCTGCACGTGGCCTTCCCCTCCTCGGGACTGTGCCAGGACCAAAAGAGGAGGGATGGGGGCTGGCGTCGCAGGATGGCCAAGTCACATCCACCTTCCAGCAGAAGCCAGGCTGCTGTAAGCTGCAAGTGCCATCCTGACCCAGAAAATAAAATAAAATAAAATAAAATAAAATAAAATAAAATAAAATAAAATAAAATAAAATAAAATAAAATAAAATAAAATAAAATAAAATAAAATAAAATTCCCCCTTGTCAATTCAGAGAGCCACACCATTTATGCTTGGTCACACTCTGAGCCAAGCTGTCTGCCCACAGAGGGGAAAAGGGAGTAGGGTAGGATATAGCAGACCTTACCTCTCCTGCACAAGCCTGTTGCATCTGTATGGGAGCTTCGCCCTTTGGGGTGAAGCAATTTTTTACGCCTTCATATGGAGAGCAGAGCCTGGGTTATTCCCCCCTCTCACTCATGCAGGTAAAGGGCTGATGTTCCTGGGCCAAAACACCACTTTTCATTTCTTTCCTCAGCTTTTGTGTATCTGTAACCTCATTTGGGTGTTTCTGCTCCATGGGGGGATTGGACTGGATGAACTTTCGAGGTCCCTTCCAAGCCCTGACATTCTGGGATTCTGTGATTCCCCATTTGCAAGTCTCTCCAGCTGTTTATTACTGTCCCAGAGCTGGCAGCTACTGCCCACAGCAGGACAGCAGAAAGAAAAGCTGCCACCCTTCCTGATTTAATCCAGCTGGTCCCTAGAGAGACGCAAGCTCCAGGCATCCCCATGCAGGCTCGGCTCTGCTCCTGAGCTAGGCACCGTACCCAGGCACAAATTCTGGCCAGCCTGGACCCAACCCAGGATGATTGCTCACAAGGGCTGGCAGGTTTAGGAGCCAGAGATCCTCATTCTCTTGTCACCTGTAGAGGCGTCTCCATGTGGCAGAGGAGGGGGAGCAGCTGAGAGATGCTCTGGTGAAGGCTCAAGCCCCCACTCGACAGATGTGTCCGCTAAGTCTGTCCATGAGTGGGTCATCATTAACTTTGTGACTCCAGATTCGCACTGGGGTGGATGGAAACAGAGTGGAGTTAAGCTGAGACAAATCCAGACACAGCATCACTTTCTCTGAGACCTCAGGACACCCACACAAGTAGTTAGTGAAGAGTGAAGGAATGAAAAAAGCAAAAGCACTTTTCCTCAGGGCACATGGGCTCTGACAGGAAACTTTAGAGTAACTTTGGGGGAGGGATAAGTCATTTGGATGATGAATCGTCCACTGGCCTTCCAGAGTCACTTCCAATCGAACTGTCTTTAGGAGGGTTTCCTCAGAGCTGAGCACAAAATCCTCTTCAAAATATACACAGGGAAGAAGCCGGGCGTACAGCCTCAGAGATGGGCTCGGGATTAGCAAAGAGCTCACACCTGCTCCTTCCTCCCGATGTCAGTCTCTTGTTTCAACAAAACCAGACTCCATCAGTTTGTCCCTCACTACTGAACAGTCATTGACAAAAAGGTGATTATTTACTGACAGAAAGAAATGCAAGAGGGAGGAGTGGTTCTCCCAACTCAGCAATGCCAAGTCAGCCACAGAAGGGCTAAAAAGGCACAGTTTTGACCATTTTTCAGCTCAAAACAACCAAACCTTCCATCCTGTCCAGGCAAAGCTGAGAACCCCTCTGCAGCGCTCACTCCGTAAACCTCCGGCCAATCTCATTCGTTCTGGGAGTTCGCAATAAAACTGCAAGTTTCAACATTTCGCACAGTCTGATTCTGCGATTAGTAAGACCAAAATCTTGCAAGTGGAAGA
The DNA here is from genome assembly GCF_963082525.1 of Nesoenas mayeri. Taxonomy (NCBI): domain Eukaryota; kingdom Metazoa; phylum Chordata; class Aves; order Columbiformes; family Columbidae; genus Nesoenas; species Nesoenas mayeri. Next base: position 4,529,519 of record NC_137548.1, on the reverse strand, counting down.
TTAACTACCAGGATGCTCCCTGTACCCTCACACATTCACATCCAAACTGTTGCCTTGTCCACTCCTGCTGCTTGCTTTAAGCTCTCAGCCCCGTTACCCACATAACCGGGTTTACAGTGTCTCCTTACTGTAGGACTTCCCCCACTTTCCTTCTCGGAACCTCTCCATTGCAGTATCGGCAGTGCCACCTTCTGGCCTGCGACACGAATCCCAGCCACTCAGCAAGTCCTCGCTGCAGAAGGACTTGCCAACCTGCCCATCCCTGCTGTGGCTACCAGCTGGCACAGCCACATGCCAAATCACGTTTTAAGATGATCTCCAAGGAACGCCAGCCGCACCAGTTTAGATCTGCGGACTGAAGAGCTCAGAGCACTTTGGTCCTTACCTTGTGCTCAACACAAGCGGTGGGACATGGGTCACTCCTCTAACACAGCGCACTCCTCTCTGCAGCACAACGAAGGGCCACCCTTTTCTCCAGCTCCACACAGACCAGCTGGGGAATCCTCACATTGTTTTTCTCCGCAGGAAGATAAATAAGCACAGGGAGGCTGAGGGGAGACCGCCTCGCTCTCTACAACTACCTGAAAGGAGGTTGTAGCCAGGGGGGTGTTGGTCTCTTCTCCCAGGTAACAAGTGACAGGACGAGAGGAAATGGCCTAAAATTGCACCAGGGGAGGTTTAGATCGGATATTGGGAACAATTTCTTCCCCAAAGGGTTTTTGGGCATTGGAACAGGCTGCCCAGGGCAGTGGTGGAGTCACCATCCCTGGAGGGGTTGAACAGAGATGAGGTTCTAGGGGACATGAGTTAGTGCCAGGGTTGGGTTAATGGTTAGACTCGATCTTAAAGGTCTTTTCCAACCATAATGATTCTGTGGGTAACTGCCAATTCTCTGCACTATTTTCTTGGCATGGTGTCCCAGGATCTAGCAACAGGCTGCTTCTGTTGCTGCAAGTAGCCGTGTGTGAGCTACGCTCTAGTATCGGTTTAGCGTGTCCTGAAAGGAGCAGCCATGCTGCAAACAGCAGTGGCTTTGCAGTCGTTTTACACACTTTAAGCTCTCAGCTGGTCTGCAGAAGCTCCTCAACTACTTCCCACCCTCTGCAAATCAACAGGTGCATTTCTGTCGAGGAGAATCCCACCTCTGGACCGCGACGTGCAGCACCATCAGCTACAAAAGAGGGTGAAAACACATTGTCAGGAGCACATCTCTAAGTTATTCACTGGACTTCAGCATTAATTCTCTATGTTATTTACAGCCATACTACAAAAATTAAATGCTTTATGGAGCTTCTCTGTGGGTTTTGGCCACGTGGAGCAGATGCGATTTCCTGATGCTTGTATCGTATTGGCAGCATTTCAGCGATTTCAGTGCATCTCTCTAAATAAGGACTTAAAGCTCATTTATTATAGGCCACATTACACCACTGCCAGTGGCTAAAGGGGCCTTGATTTTTGGCAGAAATGTCATTTACGCCCACTCTATGGCTTTTTTACAGTATTCTGATCTGGTATAAAAGAAAGAGAAGCGGCATACTGTACAGCTCCAGCTTGCATCCTGGAAGCCAGAAGTTTTCCACTGGCCCCGGCTTTGGTGAACCAGAAGGACATTCCAAATCAAGAGCCTAGCCTCCACTAATACACTTATTTTTCACTTTCTTGCATTTATCAAGCCCTATATAAACCTATAGTAGAATAACAAGGGAAAACAATGGAGCAGAAGCAGATCTTGTTCAGATGGAAGCTCTCCGAGAGATTGCCTCCTGTGCACATGGATCGTGCCTGGGACAGTGGACTCTGATCTTGGCTGGCCGCTACTACAACACACAATAATATTTGCATGAGGAGAGTTTACACACATGGGAAGTCCCACCGGCTTCTAGAAGACGTTTCCTGACGCAGCCTGGGAACTGGGATTGGGAGATGTAATCATAACAAAACGCGGCCTTTTATCTCCCAGTGGGAATCCTTCCAACTTCCATTTTTCGTAAACCTTACCCATTCCTTTGCAAAATGCACATATGTAAAAAATGACGAACTTTCCAACTGAACTCACATTTCTAAATATGATCTTTAAATTCATGCACAATTTTGGGGGCAAATTGGCAAAATTCCCATCAAGCTATCACCACTCCAATTAAAGTGATTTTTCCATCTGAATATATCCCTGACATGGAAAGAAATTACACTATCACTGTATAAAGCTGTTTTGATAGATCAGTTCCCTCACTGAGAGTATTTTATACTCATCAAAACTATTTATACATCCTCACATATCAGAGCTATTCTAGGAATTTCAGATCTCAATAATAATATTAGTCATTCTTGAAAGAACAAACGCATGCAGTATCCTTATTAATGCAAAGAACAAATACCTCAGAAGAAACCGATTCCCTTGTTTTGCCTGCTCTTGTGTACACGTGCACATACACGCGTAGATCACGCACCCCAGTGGAACCCAAGATTCAACTAAGCTTAATTAAAGAGCAACAAAAGGAAGCCGTTTCGGTCTATTTTTAAACACGCATGTTCTAAACACGCAGCAAATCAAACCTCCTTAACATACACCCCTAAGAGCTTTTGTAAAATCCAGCTTAAGGGAATTAGGCGCTCGGATCTAATTGAATTTCAGTGCGATCTGGACACCTAAGTCCTTGAAGCTCCTTTGGAAACTCCTGTCTTATCCAATCTAGAGTTCATTTTCCAGCTGAGAAATACCTTAGTAATGGTACACTTAACACTCAACAGTCATTTGACCTATTTTACTAATGTGTTTGGGAAGGAGGTTAATTAACAGTGGATAGCTATATCCTTAAGCTTAATTTTTCCAACAACCCTGCTCATAAAAGGAAAAATTGAGTACATATTAAAGGAAGCAAGCAATTAAGTTGCACAAATAGTGAGCTCATTGAACTGCAGCTGACTTCTATCATGTCAAAGAACAACTAAACACAGAAGCAATGAAAAGATTGTTGCCACGACCACCACTGAGAACTGCCTGGCAATAAAGATGAATAACTTCCTACTTGAAGATTACTGATTAAAGCTCTCAGAAACCAAAAGGTTAGACATAGGCATATCTGGAGCAAAATATTTTAATGCATGTTTGGCAAATGCTGTAACGTATTTACAGTGGATTTAAAGCAAAGATTTACACAACTCCAGTAAACTCTGCTTTAAGCAGCCTTTAAAACACAGCAGTTCCAAACATCACAAGTACAGGGGTAACTGATTTGTTTTGAAGCCTTAGGGAAGGAGCTTTCCCTACTGTTTCCTAAAGACAGAGGTAGGGAAATGGAAGACCGAGTTTTCCTAGGCCTGAGCATGCTGTGGAAGGGAACTGGGCTTAGTGGGATGAACTGTGGATAGAAAACACTGGGCCAGCACAGGCTGGACCATTTCCATCAAGCTCCCTGGCAGAATTTATTTATTACAAGGCAACGCAAAGACGTGCAGCCTTAGAGCCTTACTGTGACTAAAGAAATCATATCTTGGTCCTCGATCCAGCGTGACCTAAGGATAAGGAATTAATAATAACCCCCTGTGTGGCACAGTTTACTGCACTGACTGAGCTATTGCTGGGGGAGAGGAGAAGAACTGGCTCTGGTCCTTGCTTCCAGGAAGGGGTTGACAACCCAAACATCCACACTTGAGATGCTTCAGCCGGTGCATTTGGTTGTCTTGCAACAGATCTCACCATCATGTGTGTCGAAAAATAATTGATCACTGAACGGGGACAATCTGGACAGTGCGGAGGCATCACAAAGTTCTTGGGCTAATCCCTTGCTGATGGCAGCGAGTAGGAGCGGGGAAAGAACTGTAACTGTGGAACTGGAACAGAAAATGGAGTTTTCATTAGTCAGAAAGGTCCTTTTTGACAGCCAGTACAACGTGATGTTAGTTACAATGACTAGGCATCCAAATGAAAGTCAAATAATCAGGTGTAGTGGCTGCAGGGAGCTAGTGCTTTGCATTGTGCATTTGCTAAGCAGCAGCGGAGCCCAAAGCCAAAAGATAAGGGGATTCCTGCAGAGATGTGACTCTTAGCTCATGAAAATTCTGCTCCACAATATGTATAAATGCAGTTAATCAAGATCAGAAGGGGTTGTCCCCATTTCTTCCTTATCTATACCAACTTGGTGGTGGAGTCACCATCCCGGGAGGGGTTTAAAAGATGGGGAGATGAGGGTCTTAAGGGACATGGGTTAGTGCTAGATTTAGGTTATGGTTGAACTCGATGATCTTAATGGTCTCTTCCAACCAAAATAATTCTATGATTTTATGATTCTCTGAACTTGGGGAGCAGAATTCCCCTGCATACTCTACCAGACACTTCTAATCTTTTTCTTGCTCTGCTTCCTTGGAGTGTTTCCCCAGTAAGAAATGCTGGTTGCTTGATAATGAATTTTGGTTTTAACGCTGCTATTGCATAGTGTGTCCCTGATGTAAACACTCAGTTGGGAGTTTCTGCTTCACCTGGCCCACCAAGGCTTTAACAGCCAAAATCCAGTGCCCCACAACAACCACTGCGATAGGAAATCTCAATTTAATGACAACACCTGTGCTTTTCCTACTGACATCTAGGATTATATCGAGGTAAACTGCGGTGACCTCCTCGTCCCACACAGCGAGACTCCCTGTGTCATGGTCTGAAAGCCGCTGGCCCAAGCAGATGTGTAGAGACAAGAGACACCAAACAAAACCGTCGGGCCACGGTGGTGGAATGAGGGCAATGAACTGTGCAGAAACGTCGGGAAAAGAACTGGAAAGGCAGTTTGGCTGGGAATAGACAGTGAGAACATTCAGGCAGAAGACTCAGGAAAATTTTATTCAGATAAGTTCTGATTATTTGCTGTCTGCAACTAAATATGAGGCACCTGCAAATGCAATAGAGCAAAAATCTACAAAGCAGAAAGCTACTTCATCCAGTGTCCCGGGAACAACTGGCTCCGTCTAGCAAAGACACTTCATTTTAGGTAGGTTAGATAAAGAATCTGCATGCAGTTCCACGACAAACGACATTAAATATGATTATTACTCTCTTAGCTCTCATTGTAAAATGCTTCTGTGCATTAACGACGTGAGTTTTGAGCTCACATTTTTAAACAGCAGATCCAAAAAACAGAAAGAAATCGGTGGGCTCAAAAACCAGCCTATTGGCTTGTAAGTGCTTGACCTTCATTTGTCTCATATGCCTCCCCTTACTAACTCCTTGAAGTCACCTGGCATCTCCCAAGTTAGGGGGCTTCTGATAATGCCCAAGAGCAAATATCTTATTCTTTCCAATCTTCCATTTCCACCTACTTGTGCCTCTGACTTGTGTTGTTTTGCCCTGGAAAATTTTCTGAATCCACTTTCCCTGCAGTGAATCACGCGAGGAAGTAAAAATCTAAATTGTAACAGGAAAAGTGAAACAGCAAGACTTGACTTCATTACAATGCAGATAAAAGGGCAAAGGATTGCTGGCATTTGCACCTCATCTTAACTCACAGGGTTTCTTGGGATTGATACTATACAAGCACATGGGAGTGCAGGGAAGAATTCTCTTTTTAAGCCTTTCCCTGCCCAGGTCCCTCAGCTGCAACCCTGAGTTTTGGGAAAACAGGGACACACTGACACCACGTTACCAACACAAAGCACAGAAATAAAATGTCATGTCGATTCAGACCAGGTAAGACTTGTAGAGCCAACATGCCCACTTACCTATACTAAGGTAACAAGTGTTTAATTAGCCAAGGAGCATCTCATTAGCATGAAGGTGATAGTGAGACACCAAAACATGAAAGAGGCACAAGACAAAGGGACAGGAGTGGAAAATATGTGAACTCTAATTATATTAACAACAGGAAAAAGAAACCCGAGTGGTTTGCAGTGACTGTGTTACATGTTGAGTGTGTGTTATATGTTCCGTCTCCATCCAGCGCCGTTGATTATAGTCCTGCCACCACCCACCCTGGCTCAAGCTGTAGGTTTCCCTGTATCTAATTTCAGAAATACCCAACATTGGCCAACATGCTACATTTTAAGAACAGCATGGCCCCTGATTGTCCCTTCTAGCCTTAAGATCTATGAATCCTCCTGATGTTTATAGGGAGGAAGCAGTTTTTCAATAGTTAAGCCTTTCTCTGATAAGGCTAATTTATAGTCTCTCCCCACCAAAAGCATTAAATTGTTTAAAAAAAATTCTGCTTTGTATTTAGCATCTGCATTCACTGGCTAGTGGGTATTTTGGACAAAATAAAGACTAACATAAGGCATTTCCTATCTATGGGTGTTTGAAAAAGTAAATAGTGGTATTTTAAAATGGTATTTTCATAAATAGTTTAGCCTAGAAACTTCAAATATGCCTTATATTTGTGGGGGTTTTCCAGTCTATTTAAGCTCATGTCTTCAGATGATGCATATCCGCAATTTAAAATTCTATTTCTGTTTGTCAATACGTTAAACTGCATTTGTCTATGCAGCACTCAGCTCTGTCGCAGCAATTCACTCAGTACATCCTTACAAGAACATTGGAACAAACCGATTCCTGGGATGGGCCGAGAAGGGCTTGGAGGAAACAAAAAGCATTGACACACATCACATTTTCTTTTTGGAAAATAAACGATGTCTCAGACCTACAGACACTTTTCACTTTGAGTGTTGTAAGTGCATGAACAGCCACTTTTATGCAGAACTTTCTGATTAAAAAATGCCATACTGATATAGAAACGAAGGAAAGCCAATAAGGATAAATGATATATACTTCTAAGGAGGTTTTTGTGCTCCTTAAATCATACAGGCTTTCAAATCTGCTTGGTAGGCTCAGCTTTTAATGTCTTACTAGTTTGACAATGTTGTGAAATCCACTTGGAGCAGATCAAAATTCAAGGGGGAACCATAAAAATTGACGTTCAAATAAATGAAAGGAAAAACGCCACGTACTACCTTGACCAATGGTGTTGACATGGAGACCCTGCAGGACGGTGGAAGCTCCACAAAGTCAGGCAAGGACAGATCTCGGACACCTTCCATTTAGCAAACTGGTTATTATTTGTGCTGAAATTTCAGCTAAATCTTCCAGTCAAGGATCGGGGTTTTAGGGCTATGGCACAAACTATTTCATTCATCACAACACTGCAACAATTTGATGAAAGAAAGAAAGATGAAGGGAGGTCTCTTAGGTGTTCAGTATCCCGCTGATGACGAAGCCTGTCCAAAGGCCATCGCAGTGGTTGTGCTACTTCTGTGGTTATTCCTGAGGAGGTTTTTAATCAACGGCATCTGCAGAAGTCACACAAGTACACAAAAATTATTTTATCACCGAAGAAACTAATTCTGTGCTGATATAACATGGCACGAGCGGGTTTCCAGCAGACAAGACTTCTGCATGAGCCGGAAGGTATTTTGCAAAGCCAGATGACCCTTTGCAGCTGTTTGTTTTGCCTACAATAAAGCTTCAATTTAAAGATGAGGATTTCTGATGAGGACCTAAACATGATCTTGTTGTTTTCCATGTAACAACCCTCTTATCATGAAAAAGAAAAGAGTGAACCAATATACCTTAGCATACAGTAAGAATATCCCACTATACTGAAAACTTTGTCTGACTCTTTGGCACTGGAAAACTCAGTGGCAAAAGTTCTGCTTACTGAGCAAGCCCGTTATCCAGCTAATTCAGGTAGATTCTGGAATAGCAGATGCAATTTTTTAAGATGGAATATAAATCATGTTTATATAATCACCCACCACATCAGCATTCCTGGCAAACAAAGGCCATCAACACCACCTTCCTCGCCAGCTCACTCTTGGAGAGGGATGAGAGACAACTTGACGCTGGTGCTTCTCACCTCCAGGAAAGCAGAATGGAAAGAAATATGAAGTATCTGCTTGTCACACTAGAAATTGAAGGGGGTGAGGAAGTAAAATTCATGTGATTACTGCAAAGTTACTCTTTTGGTATAGGCCTTAGTCCTGGGCTCCTTGCAGGGAACTATGAACTCAGTTTGACCACTGTGTTGGCGGGAGTTTCTGCAGGAGTGGGGGGAACTGAAGGGGAAAAAGGATATTAAATATACAGGATTATGATCATAAACAACAAGGTTATTTTAATGCTATTCTAGGATGTTTTTTCAAGCCATTTTAAAATTCATATGAAAAATACATGCACAAAAGAATTTCGGGTTAGATTTCTTCTTTCTCCACCTCCCCCCCGCCTGCAGCTACTCAGTTTCTCCCGGCCGAGCACCATCAGTTGTGAGCGGTCTATCTTCATAGCTGTTTTGCCGGTTTGTTTGTGTTTAGCTGAAGTTTTGATCCTTTCTGGTTAGCATCTTTCACTGGTAATTACAGGCAGTGTACCGTGAAAAGGTTAGTTTGGTCAGCGGAGCGGAGGGTTGGGCTGGGGGGAGAGGGTTAGGAGAGTTTATCAAGCGATCAGAGATGCCTTGTTTGCGCTCATCCTTTGTAAACAATAAGAAATGTCAGCGTTGCTGGTTGCTGTCACTGCTGACAGTATAAAGAGCAGCGAGTGCAGCATTCTTTTGGAAAGCTGGTTTACTGGGAGAGGAAACAAGGCTGCGGGATGAAGGCACTTGGTGGATATCCGAGTACCTTGGGAAAAGAGAGGAGTTTGGGCTTCTCACTCAGCAACCTAATGAAAACTAGACAAATAGTCTTGCATTTAATATATAGTTTCCACCAATTCATGCTTCTTTTGTTGGGAACAATTCTAGTCTGTATTGGAAAGAGACAGTTAAATATAAAGAAATCATTTCCCATTGACAAGCAAGTTTCAGATTAAGAAGCCAAAGGAAGTTTATGAAAGAAAAGAGCTGCATTCGGAAAGGTAAATTTCCACTGCCTGACCTCGCATTCCTTCAACTTCGCAACAGAAAGAGAAAAAAAACCTGATGCCTGAACAAATAATCAAATGGTAATCAGGAAAACTAAACAAGCGGTCTGCGTTATGAAATGTTGGGATACAAACAGCCACACGTAAATCAGAAACTTTTAAGCTTCTGCGAAATGGGAACTGCAGCAGAAATAGGACCAACATGAACCAAGTTCCAAACACAAAGCTATACCTGCAGGCAAACATTTATCTAAAGGAACAGAATGTTCTGCTATTTAGGATCTCATAGGAGAACGCAGATACGTTGCCAGGATTCAACTGGATCAGTAAATCCAACCCGCCGTATTATGCAGCATTTCTAATACATGGCTGATGTTCTTATAAAAAACAATGTAAATAAAGGCAGATTTCCTCCAAGAAAACAAATGACATGTGTTGAATTGGAATAAACAACATACTGTCAAAACAGCATTATTTCAAACAACTGACAACACTCCGTATTCACTGTTGATTTGACACACAAAGTACTGAATGGATTTTGAGAGTTATCAGTCTATCAGTCACCCTGGGAGATTTATTGCACCGGAGTCAAATAAAACTCACAGAACTGTTTAACTCTTGATCTTCTAGACTTTGTAAAAGGAAAAAGGAGAATGAAATTAGTCTGGGAAAACAGGTAGACTCAGTGAAGCAGAACTTTAGCTGGTGTTAACGAGCACAGCGCCGTTACACTCCACTCATATATCCTTGGAGATAGTCCATATACATCCGTAGTCCCTAAAGATGGCACTGCCACATATATGTGCTTATAAAGCCACATAGTAAATATGCTCATATACCCAAAACACAGATTTAGAGGCTCAGAGGTGGTAACGTTGTCAAAGTGTTGTGATTCTCAACTCCAAACTTGGGAAACCTGCTGCCAGAGCCACCATCCTCTGCAAATCACAACCCCGCCAGGTGCCCTAACCTGGGCACCAAGGCCGCCGTGCTTCACACGTGCCGCTGTGAAACGTGCTTCACATTGTCACCGTGAAAACGATGTTTGATATCTGTCAGGGATGCTGGACCAGAGCCCCAGTGACCCCAGCAGCCTGGAGTTGTCCCCTTTATTCAGAAAGGCAGTTCTGAGTCACCGTGGTTAGAGGGCACATCAATGTGCCGAGGCCTCTCAGAACTGACACTGGTTCAGGCCCACACCTCTCTTACCTAAAAACTGCTTTTTTATTTCCTGAGAAATCCCACAACCGGTGAAATCAACGTGAGTTTCACCTAAAAACTGAACGACTTATTTTAGTTCTTTTATTCCACGATTATAATCTCAAAACAAAGCGAGCATTATCAGTGGCCTAGTGCTGCACAGGGGTAAGTGGAACCCTAAAATACTTCTTTTCCTTGTTCTTTTTTAATTGCAAAGTACTCTGGCAGTTTGGATCACTTTTCATGAAGTAAATCTACAGACCCAGTCTGAAGAAACAATTGTTCCTGAGCTGCTTTCTGAACTAACAAATAGTAAAAATGAAATAAAATAAAAAAGATTTGCCTGTCATGGGAGTTGGTCAATAAAATGCAACAGTGTTTATTACAACATTTAAAGTCTGTGATTAAGAACACCAAAAGGCCTAAACTAGAAAGGGCTTTAGCCTGTAATTTCCCTACAGTCCTGGCCTGTACTTCCTTATGAGCTCGCTCAGCAGGGCTTTTCTTCCATGTCCATCATCAGCTTGTAATTATTGCCATTCTCAAAGCTATGCCAGATGGGCTCTTTAGAAGCCGGCATGCAGCTTGTTTATGAGAGAGTGAGCTGTAATATTACTCTACACAGAGACCTATCTGGTCCTAGTCAAAGAGCCATCGTGTTCCCCCCTCCCCAGCCCTCCCCACGCTCCCCGCTTCCCTGGACAAGACTCTTGGTTTCAGTGCCGAGCGGGAACGGCGTGGGGGACACTGACCCAGAACATGAAGGGTGATCTCCATCTCTCCCTTAATTCCTCAAAAAAAAGGTATATTGAACCAGTGTAGACCAGACACCAACTGTGGGGAGATTTCCTTCATTCTCCCACTTCCTTCCTCCTCTCTGAGGTTGTTTCTTCCTTCGAGCGCGCACTGAAGTTTGGGGAGCGAGTCTCCCGCTTTGCAGAGGACAAACAGCCGAGGTTTGGGGAGCGAGTTTCCCATCTCGCAGAGGACAAACAGCCGAGGTTTGGGGAGCGAGTCTCCCACTTCACAGAGGACAAACAGCCGAGGTTTGGGGACCGAGTTTCCCACCTCGCAGAGGGAAAACAGCCGAGGTTTGGGGAGCGAGTCTCCCATCTCGCAGAGGACAAACAGCCAAGGTTTGGGGAGCGAGTCTCCCACTTCACAGAGGGCAAACAGCTGAGGTTTGGGGAGCGAGTCTCCCATCTCTCAGAGGACAAACAGCCGAGATTTGGGGAGCAAGTCTCCCACTTCACAGAGGGCAAACAGCTGAGGTTTGGGGACTGAGTCTCCCACCTCACAGAGGGCAAACAGCTGAGGTTTGGGGACTGAGTCTCCCACCTCGCAGAGGACAAACAGCCGAGGTTCCGCAGCCGTGCACAGCACCAGAGGGAGCGGCGAGAGGGAATAACCCCGAGTTCAGCTCCTGATAGGCGGTCAGCGTTACATATCTGGGAAGGCCAAGACAGCGCTTCTATCAGTAGTTAATGAGGCAGGACTTGCAACAGATAGCCACTTTTAACTTACAAAAGCTCTTAGATGCCTCTGTTTACTTTGATCCATTTCAGTTCATTTGAGCCTTTTTTCTTTCCCTTTTTTTTCAACCTTCCCCCCTCCCTGCAGCCACCCCAGAAAAAGTGCCTTCCCCCTTTCTCCCCCCACCCTTAACTCAAACAATAGTATCATTTACCAACTTTTATACTTAACAAGTTTGAAGATCTTTAGTCAAGTTCTGCTACAATGGCATAAAGAAAAAACGTGGCTCTTGAGAACAGCACCATAAAGAGAGAGGGAGGGGAATCTGGCTGCAGAAACGTAATTAAAAAATCCGACTGCCGAAAGATAAATGAAAGGAAAGGGGGGTGGGAATAACAGGAAAAGCTGCATTTTCAGGAGAGATTTAAAGTTATTTGTTCCTGATTGGGGGAACTGCTCATTCTTTTATCCCTTGTTATTTTATCCATGTGATGCCAAAAGAACTTTCTTTGTTAAAATGTTCTCAGAACGGATAAAACTAATTTGCTGGAATGTGAAATAATCCAGAAAGTAAGAGGACTGTGCCTAATGTTCACAGACTGAGAATGGCAAATTAACCGGCCACGGTTTCCAGTCCCTGGGGCACAGGACTGGAATTTAAAGCTTCCGAAGAGAGCCCTGGTGCTAATGGATTTGCATGAAACTTGGCATGCTAATGGAGATTGTCTCTTGTAATGAGCTTTTAATTAGGTCTGCTTGGTGCTTGACCTTCTTGTAATATGGGGCCACTCCTCAGATGACAGCATTTCTAACCCACAGGTGTGGAGAAACAGAGCTTGGAAACAGACTTGGCTACTTCTTTCCCTCAAATCACTCGCCTCTTCATCGGTTATTATTCCTCCCCTCCTGTGAACATCCTTGCCTCCTTGATTATTATTTCGAAAGAGGTTTTAAGTCAGTTGTTTTCATTTTCTCGCCTGTTTAAAAATAATATTCCCACCCAATTGGAAAACAAAACCAAACCAGCAACAGGAACCTGATGTTGTAAGGACATATGGGCAGCCCCAGCATGGCACAAGGCTCTGAGTTCTTCTGATTCCCACTGTCCTTCCAGAAAATAAACGTGGGGAAAAGCCTTACTTTGGTAAACAAGCAGCCAAACCAGCCATCTTTAAACACACACAAATGAGCCCAGTTGCTGGGGGCTGCACCTCCCTTGATAGTCTGAATAGCCCTGAACACAAGCAGTATCTGTATTTTCGTAATTCCACCAAAAAAGGGTTTCTTCCCACTCACTGTGGCTCTCTGAATCATCGCTTCTGCCTTTCATGCTCGCTGGGTGCCCTTCCAACGCTGCCAAGATGTGGTAACAGGCTGGAAGGCGGCACCTTTTGCGAAATGTGTGAATCACTTCTTGTGGCACCGAATTCTCACAGCGGAGCTACCAGAGACCATCCTGTCCCAAATGTTCCAGCTCCTCTGGCAGACCTCAAAAACATAAAAAAAAAAGGAAAATTTAAGAAAAGAAAGAAATAAGCCGGGTGTGAACCATCTGAATATGTAGCTAAAAAACAATGGATACCAGTAAATAAATTTAAATCCTTCTTTTGAAGCAGCCTCTGCCTGCTCCCCTGTTTAGGAATATAATTAGCAGTCAACCTCAGAGGATACATATTCATAGATTCATAGAGTGTGAGTCCAGCAGAAACCATTAGATCATCTAGTGTGATTTCCTATATATCACAGGTCATTAACTTTCACTGGGTTACCCCTCTGCTGAACCCAATAATTTGTGTTTGACCGGAGTGTCACTTGTAGCTGGCTGACACATACCTTGCACAAAGGCAGCCAGGCTTGATGTGATGACATCAAAAGATAGAGAATATATCAGTCGTTTTGCTACAATCTTTGGGTTGCTTTAATGATTAAGTTTCCCTTTCATTAAAAAAAAAAAGCCTCATTTTCAGTTCAAATATTTCTGTCTAGCTTCTAGCAGGTTTCAATATGTATTTCTCCAATAGAAAAAGAAAAAACACTACTAAGTATTTTATAGCTTTGAAGGTATTTATACTTTGGGACAATTTACTATCAATCTTATTTTGACAAGTTAATCTAATTGAAATTAGGAAGTCCTTGGTTAATTTATACCTATGGGGAAAGATCGCAGAGCTCCCTCCCAGCAGTGGGAATAAAAAGGCTCTGAGGAACAAAATACACTAAACCCATAACGGAGGAAGGTTACTGGAGTCACTTTAGATACCTACATAGGAGACATCTACCTCTGAGCTTGTCAGGAAAACAAATGAAGTACAGACAATTTAAGGAACAGATAGTCTGAGTTGTTTTAGGCAACTACTATAGGATACACTGATACACTTTAATTCTCTTCATTCATTATTCTGGAAGCTGGACAAGTAGCTCAGGTGGAGACAACTCACTGTTAACATCTGCATGTGGCTTCATTTGTATTAACATGCAAGTAAAGATGACATCTCTTCATGCAGAAGCTAATTCATGTCAACCTAAAACTGAATAAAAACAGCTTTCCTCTTTAAACCTTATTTACAAAGGCAGAAAAGCCTGAAGTGCCTTCTTAAATGCCCTGGCTCTATCCAAAACAACTCTTAAAACCTTATTACTGCTGCAATATGAAGCATCCTTCCTCTTTCTGGAGCAAAGGCTTCCGATGGAAAATCTGAAATTTAATACTATAATTTCAGCAAAATTCAGACACTCCTTTTGGCAAATACTTTGAATGAAGATAAAGGACAAATAGAAGACAAGTTTGTCTTTGTGGGATGAGTCACGGGAAGATCAGCTGTCAAGGCCTACAACTCATTCGATTCTTCTTACAGATGTTTTTACGATTAAGAAAAGTGACTCGAGTGTCAAGTGGGAAAAAGAGTATTCCCCCCAGATTCATCCATTAACTCCATCAGCAATACACCAAACCTCCACATCAGAGCAGGTTCCTTGACTGTTGACAATACAATAAAGAATGACTATTTACCATATGGTAATTATCGTTCAAGATGTGTTGTCCACATGGATTCTACTTTTGCTTATGTATCCATACAGGTGGTTGAGGTCTCCTGGATAGTGGTGCCTATGGAAATATCTTTATGGCTCGATCTTATTTCTTGTCTCCTCAGATGTGCTACCACGACCACCAAGTCCTCGGTGAATGCCCCAGGGCTGTGAAAAGGTCAAAGAGAAAAACCCATTCTAGAATCCTAGTGAGATATCCTGACAGAGAACTTGAGGAACTTGCTGTAAAGTGAATGAATGAGCAGATGAAAGACGGTATCTTGCCACCAGCTCTGTAATGAGGTATTAGGGAGGAGCGTTGAAAAGACGTGGAAAGTTGTTGAGATATTCAAAACCCAGGCAAGGATGGTAAATCTTCTTTTGGGGGGTGAAAAAAATAGCAGGAATAAAAAAACCAGAAAAAAGTGGCCTTATTGTGAACTCCAAGGGAACCTCCTCTAGATCTATAAGTTTAGTAGAATGTACAGTGGAGACAATGGAGACCAAGCTATAGAGAGATTTTTTTGTGTGAGATTAACAGTTACTGTGCAAGTAAGGAACTGTTTCTTTTTTTCCAGCCATTACAATCACAAATCTATTCCTCTGCATACTCTCAAGTGTTACCATGGCTGTAAAATATCTGTAGCAGCTTGGAGGCTTTGATGATGATAAGATGTATATGAATGTATTAAAATCGACAAATTATCAAAATAAGAATTTTCCTCCATAATTTTTCGCTGCAGATATACGCTCTCCAAGTATCGATGTTCCCCGGATGCCTGGAAGTCTGAGAGGTAACGTCCACTCTAGATACATATGGAAGCCAAAATCAAGACTCTCTGTACTGAAAAGTTTTGATCACTCTTATTTTCCAATAGGCGACATGGACAGGATCTAAACTGCACAATCCAGTTAATTAAAGTGATGGTGTCTCATATATATCCAGTGTATTAAGCTTGTTCCTGTCCCCGATGTTTCACAGTTCCAGCAAAAATAACTGACACACTTACTTGAATACTAGGTGGAAATCTGTTAATGTGTTGGGCAGGAATTCAGGATGAGTCTTAATAAAATGTCTTCCCTGTAAAAAATCAAAATAAAGAGATCTACCATTACTGGGTTTCCCTCCACCCTTCCTTGCTATTGCTTATAAGAAATTAGAATTTCTGGACAATCAAAAAAGAGAACAGAAGGGTAACAAGTACAAAAAGGTCTCATGAGTAGTGTCAGAATTACAGTAAAGCTCAGAAGACAACAACTCCTTTGCAGGTAAGTCTGTCGTCTTTAAGCCTTTTATTGACCTTTTTAACGGAAGTGTGAAAATATTGAGCATTTCTCAAGGAGCTGCCAGCTGAAGCTCCACTGAATTCACCAAAGGCTCCTTTCCATTTCGGCAGCTGTTCTCAAATGTTTTGAATCTGCCTTCTAGATGGAAACAGCAGATGACAACAGGTCTAGAGAGAAAATGTCTTTTATTTGTCTTCAAGGTTCTAATGGTTCCAGCTAAGGAGGAGATTTTATGCACTTCAAGAACAGTCCCACTTTGCCTCAATGGAATTAGCCACTTACTGGCTAAATTGTGGAGCAGAAACAGTGCAAATGGGGATACGAAGTCCAACTATGTTATGGTGATGTCACACCTTCAATGAAAAGAGCCAGCATTAGATGGATTGTCAGAAAACCAGTACTGTTTGGGCTAACAAAGACTCTCCAAATCTTCTTAACGTGTTCTTGTGCCAGCTTTCTGAACTAAGAGGGGTTGGAAGGAATATGGATGGCATTGCCAGTCTCCATAGGGAGAAGTCTCCAGTCTCCACTGGTGAAAGAAGCCAAGATACAACCAGCTAAAACTTTAGAACTGAAACAAAATCAGTGGTATTTTCTGTTACCTCCAATTGCATCAAGAAACTGTTATTTAAAGAATATTGACCATACTCTCTGCTTTCTCAGGGACAACATCCTTTGAACTTCTTTATGAGGTGATATGTAGGGAGACCTTCTACCCTAGAAAGGTGAAAAACTTCAGAGATTATGTTGGTTTGAGTTTAAGATCCAGAGCTGAAACTGCCTCCTCATCACAGAGATTAGACCTTGCTCTGCTAAAGTACAACACTGTATGTGAATCTGAACATCCAGTGGACAGTTGCCGATTAAACACATACAGGTGAGAAAATGAATGAAATGAATGAAATGAAATGAAAATGAATGAAATGAAAAATGAATTGAATGGAATGAAATGAAATGAAAATGAAATGAAATGAAATGAAATGAAAATGAAAATGAAATGAAATGAAATGAAATGAAAAATGAATGAAATGCTGGGTCAGAGCACGCATCAATATCAAGAACTGTATATGACAGCCAATAAGCAGGCACTAAATTGATTTATAACAGCTTAAGGATCTTTTCTTTTCATCTCCACTCCCTTCCTAGTAATTCCTAACATATGATTTGGGGTTTTTTTTGCGTGCTGTTGGGCATATTGACATTTTCACAGAAGTATCCAAGAAAATTAGTGATTATTGTATCTTAGTCCTGAGTGGTACCGGTCAGCTTAAAGCTCCTCACTGTAACGGCAAAGCCTAGCTCATTTCTCCCAGTGTGCATTTGTTCACAGTTATGTCTGTTGAATTTCACCCTCTATTTTGAGGACCAGTCACAAGCTCTTTTACATTCTTTCCCTATCTATCAACAACCTTATTCCCCTGACTAAATCCTGCTTCGCCACCAGATTTTCTCACTGTTTGTTCTCTCCTCCCCTGACCACTTATGAATACGTTGAACAGCACAGGCCCCAGCTCAGGACCCCACTAGTGAACTTCCCTCTCTGCAAGAACCAATATTTTATTTCAACTTTCTATATCGTGTTGTTTTAAGCTGGTTATTTACCCATGCAAAGATCATCTCTCCTACCCCATGGTCGCTAAGTTACATTAAAAGCCTTGAGTGGGAAATTTTGTGTTAATTTTGGAATTTCCTCAAGCAGATTTTATCTATCAGATCACTTGTTCATTGATCCCACCAAAGAACTCCAAGACATTTGTACAACAGGACTTCACAGATACCAGGTTGACTCTTCCTGAGTGAGTCATATTTATGCATATGTGCATTATTTTTTACTAATTTGCCCATACAAACATCTGTATTGCACTTCTGTAGTCCACTGAATCCTGGCCAGAGCCTTTTGAAAGACTGGTAAGGCTGGAAGCTATAAGGCCTACACAAGGGGCCCATGGAGCACTTGATAAGAGGCTGTTTTGTCTTTACAACCCACAGAGACAGCCAGAGCTCAGCCAAACGGCTCAGTTCAGGCACCAGAGATCTTAATTGTCATGATTACTGTTGCTATCTGTGTTGTAACTTTATTTACAAACACTGCACAACATCCAAAACCATAAACTCACTGCTCTACCCGGACACTGCTTGTTTACACCCTGAAATATTTAGATTTTGTAGAAGCAGACAATGAGGACTTTGTTCAAGAAAAATGCAAGTAAATCAACAAATAAACAAGACAAAGATAGACCCTGGGGACAAACAGTTCAGCCTGGGACATTTACAGCATCGCTTCAGTTACCAAGCCCAAGTGATGCTGGTGAGCAGGGCAGGAAATCTTCAGTGTGCAGAGGGAGGGCGGCCGCCAAGCCCACAACACCCTTCTGTTCTTCATCTGTTTCTAGGTGCTCAAAACAGTGTCCTAGAATGATACAGTTTCTCTTCAAAAATTAGAGGTTTTTTTTCTGGGGGGAGGGGGTTACACCTCCTGTTCTCCCACCCATTCCCTTCCTGTGACTCCAGTTCCAACACCCTCATGTTCCTTCTGCATCTGCCAAACATTTTCCAGCAAGCACATCTGCCTGCCCCACCTTGGCTGTACCTCTACCCCTCTCATCCCCAAACCTAAACTACCTCATCCATTGATTTTAGTCCTTCCCCATTAGTTCATCTCCTTGGGCTCGATATTCCTTTCCCTTGGGCTCTCAACATAATAATGGCTGACACTTCACATTTCTTTAATTCATTTTCTTTTATGTGCATTGGTGATGAAAGGCCAGGCTATCGCCACTATTTTACATCTGACACTGAATCACAGAGAGTGTAAGTTACTTTCTGAGGTTCACAGTGAAAACCTGTAACAGAGCAGAAAACTGAACCCATGTCTACCAGGTTCAAAGGAAATGCGCTTATCACGGGCCAGCCCCCCTTGCTCAGGTGGTGACCCCGCTGTGGAAGTGGTGGTGGCATGTGACACAAAAAGAATATTCCAAATTCGCATACTTCACCCTGTTTTGCATCTGTTTGCATACAACACTGGTCTACGCTCAGAGCTCTGGGGTGGTCACATCCAAGATCTCTTCACGCATGCAGAAAAGTAGGAAAAATGAAGCGGTTGCAGCCCCATCCTGAGATCACAGAATCACAGAATCACAGAATCGACTGGGCTGGAAAAGATCTCAGAGATCATCGAGTCCAACCCTTGGTCCAACTCTAGTCCATTTACTAGATCATGGCACTAAGTGCCATGTCCAATCTCAGTTTAAAAACCTCCAGGGACGGCGAGTCCAACACCTCCCTGGGCAGCCGTTCCAATGCCTGACCACTCTCTCTGTAAAGAATTTCTTTCTAATACCCAGCCTAAATTTCCCCTGGCAGAGTTGAAGCCCATGGCCCCTTGTCCTATTGCTGACTGCCTGGGAGAAGAGACCAATCCCCACCTGGCTGGAACTGCCCTTCAGGTAGTTCTAGAGAGTGCTGAGCTCACCTCTAAGCCTCCTCTTCTCCAGACTAAACAAGCCCAGCTCCCTCAGCCTCTCCCCATAGCTCTTATGTTCAAGTCCCTCTCGGTACTGTGCTCTCGGTACTCTGGAGCTCAGTTGAAAGAAAGCATCCAAAAGAAATACATTTACCAGCAGAGCAGGGCAGTTATTTGGGATAGAATGAGTCTCAGCGGTGAGTAGCCCAGCAGCTCTGGCAGCACCAGCCTGTTTGTGCTAATGATGACAGCTGCACAGAAGAACTGGGAAAGTTTTTCACTTTGCATGTTTCCAGCTCGTCTAGTTGCCCTCTTTCAGGAGTCCCGTCCAACTGGAATGGCCCGAGGCCTCGTCTCACTCCTCCCTGAAAAAGGAAAGGCAGCTGCTATATTCCACACTGTGTACCAACGGCCTGTAAAAATTAATGTTATCCAGCTGGCCACGAACAGGATGACTTTCTAGAGCAGGAGTCACGCTCTGGGACCGGTGCATTTGCCTCGTGCCTGTGCAATGAAAAGAAGATGGGTCTCAGCCCCCAGACTCTGCTCCTGCTCATGG
Source organism: Nesoenas mayeri (assembly GCF_963082525.1). Lineage (NCBI taxonomy): Eukaryota > Metazoa > Chordata > Aves > Columbiformes > Columbidae > Nesoenas > Nesoenas mayeri. The sequence continues at coordinate 4,509,674 of NC_137548.1, read as the reverse complement.
GTCCCATGCCCAGGGACCACTCGTCGTGCAAGCATTCCCAGACAGATCAGGGAACAAAGTGTCAGACTTCCTTAGATTACTCACATGAGTCAAACAAGCAGGATTTGGCCTGAATACAGGAATCAGTCAGTTATCCACTGCTAAAATATAGTGGATAATTGAAGATGAAAGGCAGCTGTAGACAAACAGTGGACCAGAATATTACACTATTTAAGAATACTAGGACTGAGCAGCGTGTGGAAAAGTACATTCCTATCCATATGAAATGGCAGAATAAACTTTGATAAACAGGATGTCATTATCAAATCATGAGTCCGATAAAGTGTCCTCTGCCACCCAGACGAGAGTGAATGTTGCCACCCATAGAGGAGGCTATGCCAGGAACTGGTCCCTCTTGCCTGGAAACGGAGGTAGAGCTGAAAGCCAGGGAGGAAGGGAAAGTGAAAAGAGCTGTGAAGAATGTGGTTTGCTGCTCCTGGTGCTGGGGGAAAAGGAGAGGACAACAAGAGAGCGGCTGCTGGGAAAGGCCACCTCCTCCACACACCCCAAGCTCAAGCAGCTGCAGAAGAGACGGATCCGCAGAGACCTGGCACGTACCGAGCAGGCAGCAGAGCCGAGGACTCAATCAGCTCTGGGGCAACTGCTTTGCCCAGAACTACAACGTGCCCTAGTGCAATTCAGAATTCACACAAGATGCTTGAGGATGCTGTGGAACACATCCTGCCCTTGGTTCTTCATCTCATCAACAGAGAGCCACAGCCAGAATTAAATACTGGGAGGTCCCCACTTCTCCATTTGCCCACTCACACACTGGATCTCACCTTGTTTTTGGACGCCATGGGCTCAGGTGATCACTGCAGCTGTTTGCCTTGACAGCACGTCCAGAGCAACGAAATACCTCCTGTGCTGAGCCACGCACTGAGCATCTGCTAAAAAATACCATCCTGTCATACGTGCATTTCCCAGCTGGGCAACTCTAAAGACCAGCCCTGGTCCGGCACAGCCCTGGCTGGAGAGCGGCTGATGCAAAGAGGAAAAGTGTCAGTCTCATTTACTACGAATGGCATGGTCAGCAGGGTGAGACTGAGCTGTGGCTCAAAAGCCTCGAGTGTGGTCATTCCTGCACCACCCCCAAGGAGCTGAGAGAATAAAGAATGAGCTCTTCCCTGCTTCCCACCTGGGTGAAAACACAGCACTCCTGTGGCCAGAATAGCTTGGTTTTCCCTCATTCCAGCTGAGCTCCCCTAGCTGGCACGCTGTGGGAGAAACGAAATAATAAATGAAATAAGTGGGAGAAATGAAGAAATCAATTTCTTCACGGCCTTCACCACTTGCCTGCTTCATCTGGGTTGGAATGGATGATCTCCAGAGGTCCCTTCCAACCGCAACCATTCTGTGATCTCTATGCACCATCTCTCCTGTCCCCTCACCTCTGGGTGCAGAGAACCAGGTGCTGATAGGCTGGGTGGGAACATCTCACAGCCCCAAGCAGCTGCGCTACGGCTGCTCCGCTGGAGCACATACTGCAGAGATGATTCAGTCACAATAGACTCACCACAATCTGCCTTTTCCTTTTTTAAACATTATCATTCCGTTTCCAAGAACAGACCAATAGCTTTTATAAGCCCTGCAAATATTCACCTTTAAAAATACTCTCCTTCTTTCTGGACAAATTACTTTTATGTCTATTTTTGAAGCACAAAGGAGCTGCGGTTCTCCAGTTCTCCATGCGGTTTTACAGCTTATGATCCCACACATTTTGCAAACTGTAAAACATGGATGTTTCCCTAGTGGAAAAATTTCACTATAAAAAATTCATGGAGTTTCCTGTTTTCACATGGGGCTTCAGTATTTTCTCTTTAAAAAAATATCACCCCTATGGAAGAATCTCGTAGAGCTTAATGGCAAAGAAGGAGCACGCTACAGATGTGCTAAGTGTCCGACAAAACACAATGGAAAATTATAACCTCTGTTAAGAAAGCCATAAAGTAATTCAGAAGTCCCTATTATTGTTTCCATTTACTGATCTGAACAGTTCTATAGGAGGTTATTTTTCACTATGAACTGACTGGTTTCAATGTTGTTTCATCTCATTTTCCACTGACGTAGGACAGGGTATGGTACAGAACAGTGTACACCGCCCTGGGTAGCTCTGGGACACTGGCACATACAGAGATCACCCCGAAAGCACCCTGGTGTGTGCAGGACGTATGACAGTGACTTCACAGAGTGGGGATGACAAGAGGGACTGGGATAGTCTGTGGGAAAGGGATCAGTATGACACTAAGTGTACAGGGGGCATTTGACCCACAGCACATGCTGCACAGGGTCATGGTAGCAGAGGGACTGAAACATCTTCCCCCTCCTCTGTAAATCTCCCCCTGGTAGCACTGGCTGGAGGAGCCTTTGCTCTGAGGAGCAAAGGGAAAAAATGTCCCGCAGAACAGTAATCGAGGACCTCAGAACCCCTAGGATGTCTGGGTGGCTGATGTAACTGAGATATCACAGAATCCCAGAATGTCAGGGGTTGAAAGGGACCTGGAAAGCTCATCCAGTGCAATCCCCCCATGGAGCAGGAACACCCAGATGAGGTTACACAGGAAGGTGTCCAGGCGGGTTGGAATGTCTGCAGAGAAGGAGACTCCACAACCTCCCTGGGCAGCCTGGGCCAGGCTCTGCCACCCTCACCAGGAAGAAGTTTCTTCTCAGATTTAAGTGGAACCTCTTGTGTTCCAGTTTGAACGCATTATCCATATCGCTCCTTAGTCGGGGCTTAAAGTGCTTAAAGGCAAACCCTCTCCCTCCTCAATTGCTCCTTTCTGCCCTTCGCTCTTCACATGCACCCAAGAGTGGTGTTTCCACTGGTGGCAGCAGCAGGATAACTGTCCACAGCCCCTGGAAGAGCAATTTGTGCAAGATGAGGACAGAGGAACAGTTTGCCTACGGTCTGGGGTGGGAAACCCCCACCTCTCCCTCCTGGGAAGCAAAGTCCCAGCTTACAGTAGCGACAACAACAGCAGTAATACCTCCATCATGTCTTCAATGGCCAGACCATTTATTTTCTAGCTGTACAAATCAGCCTGTTGACAAATATCACTGCTTCTCACAGACTTTGCTTCCCTTGTGTCAGTAAATCATCACGGCTGCAGCAAAGCTACGAGTGTTTGCCTCACAATACTTTACATACGGTTGTGATCTGAGCTCTCAGAGCCTTTTTCACTGTTTATTTTGATTTCAGCAACGCAGGGATACCTGTACAAACTTATGGCCTTGCTTATCACATACTTACTACATAATGCTGATCACGTAATGCTGTCAGTATTTGCAGCGTAACTCATAGGGGAAGCCACCAGCTGGGTAAGAAATCTTTTCTAGAACTTTTTGCACCTGGAAGAATATCTCCAAACCTCTTCTACAAAACCTTGAGAAAGGGATTCTTTTGTCACAGAAATAGCAATTTTTTGGCTGTCACCTCTGTCACGAATTTGCCAAATCAGAAAATCAATGGAGATCTTCTCAGTTTATTTCAAGACTTTCAATCTAGAATCAGTTGTTCAAACCTGCAAATGACATGAGGCTGCCTGCAGTACCTCAGAGGACCCAGAGCCACACTGAAATATCTCCCTTTGCTACACTAAACCCCTGGAAATTCAGGTAAGGGAAGCGAGAAGTCCAAAGACTTACTATAACCACACAGCCAGGCAGTGCAGAGCCAGCAAATGAGCAATTATATTTTCTTCTTTTTTTCTTTTTTAAATTTTTGGGATTATTCTCTGCATGGCTGACCAGAGCTGAGGACAATTCTCTGTAGGTTCTTCTGTATATCTGAGCAGGACTGTGGTGCATGAGCTGGTAACACCTCTCCACAGCCAAGGCCTCTACAAGCTTTTCTCCTTGGGCTGTGAAACAACACAGCTTCACATCCCAGAACTCAAACTCAATTTGCTTCCTACTCCCCCTCTATATTCATCCTCCTTTTTTTTTTCCCCTTTTTTTCTCTCTCTTTTTTTTTTCCCTAACTGAATGGCCATAAACTTCACCAACAGATTCCATACGGGTTATGTTACACCACCACCTGACTCCAAATCAATTACAGTCCAAAGGGATAGAGTTGCAGAGAGTCTGTGAAGCCCAGCCCTGGGGTTTCCATGAGGGACAGAGAAACTACAGTGCTAAGAACAGAGCCTGGAGATCCAGCTGAAAGAACTGAGCGATTTCATGATGAAAGCATGGGACTACGAGGCAAGAGACCCAGGTCGCCGTGCTCGCTGCAGACTGCCTATGTGAGATCAGTTTCTCTTTCTGTTTCCTTGCACACCGCAGTTCCCATCCTCAGGGCTTCTCAGTGCTACCAGAACACTGAAGTTTCATGATAAAGATGCAGAATGTTTTCTGGGAGACTAAGGCACCGTGAGGTTCTGAGATTTTGTTTCAACACAATAGCAGACCGCTGTAGTCCTAAGAAATGTGAGCGTGCTGATCAGTAAGAACTACCAGAATAAACCGTATACTTCTCTGACATCCAACATTAGAAGGGAAATCACAGGAAGATGAAGAGGGAAGGGACTCAATTCATTAAGCTCTGTTTCCTGCTATTACAAGCAAACGTGTCATGTAATCCTTTCCATCAGTCACAAGCGTTTGTTTGTCAGGTGTACCTTACTGGCCTGAGCTTAAGGTGTAACACAAGAAAGCAAACAGCACTTTCTCTGCAAGCAACAGCTGTGAAGGATGCAGCCACAGAGATAAGAGATTAGGCAGGTTGTGGCTGCCGTAGAACTCATGTATAAGGCCCTCCACCATCTACACAGGACGGTGAGATCGGCTCCACACCAGCAAAGAGACACAGAGGACAGAGGGCACGTGGCTTTGCCACTTACAGAATCATTTCAGTTGGAAGAGACCCTCAGGATCATCAAGTCCAACCATAACCTAACGCTGGCACTAAACCGTGTCCCTAAGAACCTCATCTAAACACCTTTTAAATCCATCTAGGGATGGTGACTCCACCACTGCCCTGGGCAGACTGTTCCAATGCCTGACAGCCCTTTCTGGGAAGAATATTTTCTTAATTTCCAATCTAAACCTTCCCTGGTGCAACTTGAGGCTGTTTTCTCTTGTCCTACCACTTGCTACAGGGAAAGCTGAACACAAGGATTGCTCATCTCTCCTTCTGTCTTCTCAAGAGATACTGCGAAAGGAATCGAAAAGACAATCCTGATACAGCACAGCACCATGCAATGCTACGCTGAGATAGCAAAGATACCTCTGAAAGAGAAGCAGGATCTGTGTAGGCAAGGCAGAGCCCTCCTGCGTTCGAGCCGCCTCTCAGTGCTCTGGGCACTGCACTCTCCACTAAAGAGAAAATATTTTGAAGGCTGCTGCCCAACAGGGGCAACTATGACAAATAGCTGCTTTGCAGTGTCGCTGAGACGTGTGCGTGTCTTAGACCTGTTCTTTGGGCAAAAATATTTCCAGGACAGCAACTGTAGCTTTTAAAAGCGGTGTAGAGAAGTCACACTGTGCAGCAGCTGTGAACAACCTGCACCAGTGCTGCCTGTCGGCTCAGGTCTGAAACCTCTGGAGCTCATTTGTTTTTTGCAGATCTCAGCAGAAGCTGGAACATTTCTAAGGAAATGAAGTTCAACTCCTTACCACTGAAGTCCTCTTCAGCTGCTTTAGCTTACGGTTGAACCCCCCAAGTCCAGGAAAAATCTCCGAGACTCACAGCTCTTTATCCTTCATTTATCTCACTGAATTGAGAAAAACAGCAATTACCAGGCATGGCTGTAAGAAAGAAAATGGATACAGGGCCTGGTGAAACGTGCTGCGTACCTCCGTGTCCCAGTGGGGCACAGCCTGAAGTCTTGGCTCAGTTTTTAACTCAGCACAGCTTGGAAGGGTATTAAAGAACGGATAATGAAAGAAAGAAGCGAAGATTTCTGGATAAACCAGTAGAAGATGCTGTTGCTAAGCACCTGTTTGATAAGTTAAATAAAGAAACATGACACATCATCCGAAAGCCTGAAGCCAAATTTCTCTCTTGCATAACTCTACTAAATCAATCAAATTACACAAGGAATGAACTTAGTTCAACACACCTCTGCCTAGCAGCCACTCAAGATTTGCCCTTCCCAGTTTTAGCACTGTTTCTCCAAAAGAATTGCGATGTAGACGAGGAGTTCACCGGCAAGTCAGCCTTTGTAGATCTGAAGTTATGTGGAGGGGAAGGGGGGTTGCTGTTCCTCCCTTACCTAATCTGCCTTGAACTTCTCTGCTGCAGGAACTCAGAGAGCAGCACATATGTTAGCGCCTTTCAGTGCATTCATACCAACATAAGCTCCGAAAGAAAATAATTCTTTACTCGCCATCTTTTGATACAAGCTGGAAAAGAAGCAGCTTGGAAGAGTTCCTTTTCCCTCAGCGGTGAAAATCGTGGTAAAGCACCATCTTGATAGTTCCCAAAGAGATTCATTTACAAAGATCAGTATAGGGGAGGCTTGTTTGGTCTCTCGAGATGTATCTCATCCTCTGACAATTCACTGAGACCTTTGCTGTATCTAGCTATATGTGTATAATTATCTGCTCTGATACCTGAGCTTCTATGCAACAGCCTTACTCCAAGTAATCCAAACTATCCCCAAGGCATGGCGAACACAGAATGGCCAAGGGAGAGGGGGGAGCAGCGGACTTCCCTCGTTTGCCGCTGGAAATCAGCATTTTAGGGCCTTGTAGTCATTTCCTTGCTAGTGTGAGGAAACTTTTTTGTACATTTATATAAAATAGAAGGCCAGAAGTGCACACCCCCATCTTACTTCCTAATATATTATGTCCTCCCCTGCCGAGTCCTGGGACTTAGTCTGGATTTGGTAACTGAAGTAATATAAATGTTAGCTAAGAAGTATTCCAGCAATATGGTTCCAATTTAAGCTTGTTTTGAAGTCTAAAGGACTAATATGTCTCAGAGATTCTTCACTGGACGTTCAGCTCTAATGTAATTTGTGTGGGAGCGCACGCTGCTCTCTAGAAGCCCTTCTGCAACGCTCCAGAAAACAGGTTCCTTCCCAAGCGGGATGAGGAGCAACCACGAGCCCTGGCCCTTGCCGAGAACTCTCTCACCTCTTCTGAATTTGGGGGCTTTGCGGATAGACGAAGGCGTGTGGGCAGCCGCTGGTTTCACTCCCCTTTTCCTCTCGTTTTTTGGGGGCGAAGCGAGTCACCTCCGAAGGAAACCATGCCCTGCAAGCGGTTTGCGCTTTCCTTCAATAACATGCTTCTTGCAAGGCTGCCTTTATTTGTGTAGACATGCATTCTCCAGGTTTGCCTGCCCCCTTTTCCTCCCTCACACCCCTACGGAGCCCCTGCCTGAATCCAAGTAATGAGCTAACCCATGGAACTCATTGCCCTTTATCTTGCTGGGGAACGTGCACCTTTTGAACTGCCATCTGCAGATTGTGTTGATGCACTGACTTGTTAACTGTGCCATACTGTGAAGGAAATGGCATGATTTAGATCAAGTGCTCTGGACGGCTGTTCATAAGAAACACTTGAGCCAAGCTGTTACTGCTCAGGATGTGCCCTGGGGAGAGGGGTTTCGTTTCGGGTCATGCTCTTGCCTTGTATGAGGGCAGGCGCAAAGTACTGAAATCACAGTCCTTCCCTGAAGCTGAGGGGAGGGGGGAGGAGAAACATTATGAAACCATAGAAGCGAAGCTGCCAAATTAACTTCTCACCCTTTCAATCACACTCCAGAGGATAAAAGCCTAACATTTCTGCCTCAGAAACAGGCTCAGTTTACACCAAACAAGTTATTTCTCTAATTTATCAGACTTGCCAGCTATCATTCTAATTATTGGAAACCTCAGACTTTTTATGAAGTCAGATGTACAGCGTTATTTGCATGGTTGTAACTTATCACTAGATATATAAGTCTCGGGGAAATAAAAGCTTTTTAGAAAGGAATCTGCAGGTTTCTATATGCAGTTCTGGGTTTACAAACGCTATCACTGGAAAAAAAAAAACGGTTCTGGATTTAATTTTCTTTAGAAAAAAAATGCAACTACAAACATAACGTAACATAGTCAAGTCAACGTGAGAGGAGGAGACTACGACGGAAAGCTCACCAAAAGACTCCCACTGACTTTCACTGGCTCTGGATCAGCCCTTAATTCTTTATCTTTATTTGCATAGTAGCATAATCATGAAAACAAGGTCCCAGCCAGCAGGCAGGCCAGGCTGGGGGAGTTGTGAGAAAGAGCCGTCAGACAGGCCGCTCGCCCAGCCCTTCCAAATGCAAACACTGATTTGTCCATTATATGTAAATGGATGATTAGAGTCATTCTCTAAGACAAATTTACTTTTCTGCACACTCTAAATCTGTTTAGTCACTTTAAAGGTGTCAATTATTGGAGCATGCTAAGACTATGAATTTCTTAGTAATAGCTTTAATAACATTTTGAAATGAAAAGCAGATACCTTGAAGTTGGCTTACTTTGAAAAGACATATGAGTAGATCTGGTTTTAATTTATGTCCTATTCTACATCTGGAATCCCTTATAATTAAAACTAAAAGCTGGACTACTACTTCCACCTGTCAAATGATGAAAAGATGAATGCACTAATAGCTTACTAAATAGCCCAACATGATAGAGTTTACTTTCCCGTTCAATACAGTAAAAAAGCATTTTGGACAGGAGGCTAAAGGTCTTTGGTCATTACTAATAACACGCTTTCAGTATTAACCTACGTACCCCACTACCACCACCACGGGTGCCTTTTAGCCCCGAGATCTCAAAGCTGCACTTTGCATTTCGATTAGACGTGTGTTTTCACCTTGGCTGCTGCGGCGCTTCAAGCTGCCCCAATCCACAGTTCCCCTGCCAGGTGGATTCTCTCTCCTATAACTATTTTCAACTACTCCACATCTTTCTTCCTCTCACGTTATTCTCTCATTAACCACTTTAATCCCTCAAGTTTTCCATCTATATTTCCAAAGTACTCTTATCCCAAATGAGAGTTTTCCCATTGATTGGATTATCCGGACTCTCTTGAGCCATTCCCTTACGATCCCTTCCCCTCCTGCTCCTGTCCATCCACCTGTCTCATCTTACTACCCTCCCTGACTCCAAAGAATTTGTACAGAATCGAAAACAACCAGCCCCTCAAAACCTAAATAGGGCCTTGAGTGTGAGAGCCGGTCCGAAGATGGAGCAGTATTTGCTTGAACATCACCATCAAGAACTTAGAGAACTGAGGCCCTGTCAGAAAGAACGCATGGACAATGACTTGGAGAGAGGCCCGAGGAGAAGCATTGTGTCGCACTGTTTTCTCCAATATGGGGGGGGCTGCTGCTCACAATGGCTGCTGTGTGGACTTCGCCTGCTGCTTCAGCCAAACCAGCCTCTGCTTCCTGAAAGTGATTGTTATGAGGGTCTCTTTGAGCCAGGGGCAATAGCTGCCATCCAGAAGATGTGTTCTCACCTGCAGCCTCAGTCACATGTGTCCCCCACCTGCTCCCCCAAACAATGGCCAACAAAAGGAGCATGCCCAGAAGCTCGCCAAGGGTCTTGAGGTCACCCAATGGACCAGAGAAAGACCCCTGTATGCTGGACACGTAAGCGTTGGCAAAAGAAAGCGTGAATCTTTCAAGCCTGCGCAGTACGAGCCTGGGTTGAGAAATCAAGGCAGAGACTGGCCTCAAACAATGGGAGCAAGCAGGGGTGAAGAAGCATAAAAGATGACTCCAGAATGGACACTGTTGAAGATCTTCCCGCCAGAGGATCCCGAACCACGACAGAGGACCAGCAGGACTCCGCAGGACCGGAGACCAGAGGGAGCTTCTGGAACTGGACTGGTGATAAATGCAACCTCATTTCTCATCTTTACTTTTACTTTTCCCCGTTTATTTTCCCTTTTCTTTTTCTTTCTCTCTCTATCGCGTGCCGCTTTACGGGCAAATTAATAAGGCAACACTGCTTGATTGAATTATAACGCCTTGGCATTTTGGTCGCCTTAATTTTGTGCTCTGAGATCAAGGCAAAAGAACCATCACGAGTCCATCATCAAATGGACCGTGACACTTGAGGTACAGACAACATGAATAAAACGACACCTGTTGGATTAACAGGTTAAAAAACAACAAAAATATTCTCCAGAAATAGTGAACACTTTTTTCCTAATGCCTTGATATGTGACCCATGAATAGTCAGATTATGAACCTCTTATGGGAATCTATGAGATTCCAGCTCTCTAGTGTGAGCCTGTAGCCCCTTTTGGCCCTTCAAAGCGATTTTTTCCAAGCTTTCCCACTTATCTTTAAAGCTGCTGAAAAAATAAACAAAAAAATGAACCAAAAAACAACAGAGGTGCGAATCCATTTGCAATACCATACATTAATTTTAAAAATAAATGAAGAGCAAAGGAGTTAGTTGCAAAAGGAAAACTCTTGTTGCGTCTTTGCAGCAGCCAGGCAGCTGTGTGGGCAGTCTCTGAAGATTAATTGGCTCATCACCTGCTGTTGTTTCCTCTGTTCATAGAAATATAGAAAATATCCGATCTGGAAAACAGGATTTTATTCTGCTTCACAAATAGTTTGGGATAGTTCAAAATGTGAAGGTGTCTACTCTAAATAAACGGTCTCATGAACGCTGTTGTTGGTATTACTGCTATCCACACAGCTATCGCTATTTCCAATAAGCAAAAAATTGAATCCAGTAGTTCTTAAAGTCTTGAATATTCTCATACAACTGTGTTACTCAAAGGAAAAGTCTTGTCTCCTGAGCTGCTAGACAGCTGCCCAAATGCCTCCTTGGCATTTGATGCCAAGAGACGTGAATATTCCAGCAACATGTTTTAGCTCAGACGGGGAGTTATGGAAAAAGCCGTCCCAAATATTACAAATGCGCAGCACTCAACTTCTTACGTCAAAGCAAAGAGTAATGTTTCAACTGCCCCAGCAAGTAGGAAATGATGCAGGTATTAAACATTATTACGAGAACAGAGACACATTAGTTACTGCTTATGCAGTAGGACTGTGAATGGAGCTTTTTGTTGTGAAGGATTTTCATGGGGAAAGTTAATACACTTTGTCCAGACCATGAGATGGTACAAATCAGTGTAGTTCCATCTAAATCAATGGATCAGTGTTGATTTACAGCAGCTGAGAATCAACCCCCTCCTTTTTGGCCTGCTGAGGATTGTATAACATATACTGCCTAGAAACACCGATGACAAATTTGAAACTGTGTAGGGATATGCTGAACCAAAAGCCTGATTCAAACCCAAGCTGGCTACTCTCCTTTTAAATCACTACGAGCTGCCGTCTTAAATGTTACTGTCAAACGAGCATTTTTAAACATGTCTCAAAAGCCAGTGGCTGCACCCGCCGGGCTGTGCCACGATGCCGCATTCCATACAAACTCCAACCCGCCCAGTGCCGATGCATAAATGATGTGTTGGTTTAATCTATTTTTCACAGGGGGTGTTTCAGAGCAGGAAAATTAGAAACAGGTAGAAGGGACTATTATTACTGTCTCATAGTGTGCTCTTGTACATGAGGATTGGATTAAGATAACATCTGGTCCATATTTCTTGAACTATTTCCCTTTTATCACAAGAAAATCGGCAACCCATCTCACAACTGCTCCTAATTTAGATCTAAATATCACTGATGAAACATTGTACAACATGCTGTTATCTATTAAAATGATTTCCCTGAAGGAACAGTGGATACTTTTATATTTTCCAGCAAAGCCAACCATATTCCCCCTCAGCACCTTATAATCATAAATGGTAAAAGCAAAATCACTTTGGAAAAAGCAAATGAGCCCCCACCAAATCTTGAGCTGGTGTAAATTAATGAATGGTCACTAATTGCAGCGAAGCAAGGTCCATTTATTAATACACCATCCTCCTTATGACAATGGCTTTGATTCACATACTCCTCAAACCTGCAAGGTGCTCAGGATCTTCTGCACTCGTTGCTTTTAAGAGGAACTGATTAAAGCGAAGTCCAGGCTCAAACACATAATATAGCGAAGTTTTTAAGCGTGTGCTTCGGGGTTTGACTTTTACACACACAGCAGAGGAACAATAAACAGTCCTGAGATGTTCTTTGGGAAGCAGAAAGGCAGAGCGCAGCACACTGTCATCCCTCCCATTTGGTTCAAACAGAAAAATCATCAGTGGAATGCAGTAATCTTTTTTTCAGCACTTTGCAGAGTTCAGGTCCCCAGAAAGCAGCCTATTGAGTTCAGCAAATAAAAACTTCTGTTTTCTTCACGAGTCTATAATTCATTTTCATGGACAGTAAATCAGAAACGGGGGGGGGGGGGGGGGGGGGAAGAAGTATTTTACAATCTCAAACTATTTTGCATACCTTCGCTGCACATCAGTTTTACCCATTTCCATCATATCGTTACCACTTAAAACAGGGGAATTAGATAAGCATACGTGCCCTGTATTAACCGGTTTAATTTAAAAGTAATTTCTACCATCTGGAATTACTATTTAGTGTTGTTTGGAGGAGGAAAAAATCAAAAAGAATCTGAAACTGTAGGAAAGATCATCACCATTTCTTTCAAAGAATAACCAGTCTGAGGGAGGGAGAAGCATACGAGGAATGTATTATAATTGATCGGCCACCAGTCCGCTTGTATATTTTGGAGGGAATTCTGAGAATAAAAAGGCTCTAGCAGTTATCAGCGGTCAGACTGGAGCCATTCATTTTTCACCTGCTTGTGTTTGTTGTCTGGCAACCAGTCAAGGGTGCTATTAGCAGAATTAAGCTCCAGAAGAAAAGATTACCCCGTAGGAGGGAAGATAAAGACTGGAAAGTGTGGCTTGTTATCAGTATCACAATAAGGACCAGGTCAGAAAGGATTCAGTGTGGGTTTCATTTCAAACAGGTAATCTCTGCTGAAATAATAGAGTAATTGTTGCTTTGAAACCTTTATGTGCTGCAGCACACTACAGCTCATTTGATACCGATTCTGGATTTAATGACGAACTTCAACAAGGCTGAAACGGACACACACAGAAAGCAAGAAAAGAACAGTGCGCTAGTAGAAAATGTCTTTATCCTCTAATTCCAGGTCAGTATAGTGAAACGTAAAATATTATTCAGGGCAGTTTTATACTTTGATTTATGTCTTCCCTCCTTCTCAGGCTGCTTTCTATCTGTCTATAAAGTTTTGGTCTATAAACATGCAGTAACGTAATACAAAATATTGCAAGAGTAATAACATATGTAATTATAGTACATCTCACAAATCCTGAACACAAGCAATGAATCAAAGCTTTCCAGGACTATTCCTTGAAATACAACTTTTTCTAGGTTTTATTCGAAGGTTTGCAAGCAGTCACAGGGACAAGCTGCAAGATGCACATTGCAGACAACAGACAGCATTTTATGTTTTTCTGGCAAATTGCCTAAATGTTTGTCTTGAAAAGTAATTGTTGAGTGGGCTTTTCCTGTTTTTTTCATTATAAAGATAATGCACCTTTCTCTCATCGTCTCCTCTAGAAACGTCCATTAACTGTTTGGAGTTTAATCTGCACTTTGGTTTCTTACTGTCTGCAGAAAGCGCTAAGCAAAACTTCCAGGAGTTGAACTTCTATGACTCAAAATACAAAGGATAAGCTGGTAAACACTGCAAAAACACAAAGTAAAAAACAAGAAAGAACTCTAGGCTCTAACCTTAGGACAATCCCTGGTTTCCAAGCTCTGGAGGCATTTAAAGAAAGCTCCACTTCGGTGTGGACTTTGTCAGCCTTATCCACAGTCCTTTTCAAGCCATGGCACAAGCCACGCCTGGGAGAAGCAGCTCAGGGCTCTAATATCTTCTCTGGGGCCATTCGGATTTCTGGCTGTGGGGCAGAAAACAGATCACACAGGGTTGTTACGCACAGAGGAAGCACCTTGATCCCCTTTCAGTTACCACAGGCCTTGTTGTGGCCCTCGAAACAATGCAGAGGACACAGCCAGGCTGTGATTTCCCCCCAGAACCTCAGTGCTGAATCCACAAACACATTTTATGGGTATAACGCCCACTGTTAGGTGATGTATTTAGGAACGTGAGTGTGCTCGCTCCCTCCCTGGGTACCTGATAGCACTCACTATCATACTGTCTTCTGCCTGGATTCAGATATGAGATAATCTACACTTAAGAGTTTTTGAAGTTGATCAAGGAATTCTGAGCTTGCACAGTTTTTAGTCAAAAAATCTTGCAAAAGTAGGGGATTTGCAGAAAATCTCCTTTTCTGCAAGGTACCAACCTTTCTATAAAACTAGGGAACTGTGGATAACTACAAAAGGGTCAACACAACATCAGTTCCAGATAAGACTGTGATAAGAGGTCCCTTCCAATCCCAAACATACTGTGATACTGTGAAGATAAGGCTGTGATGAGATGCAATCACTTATAAAGCCAAAGGCTCACAACCCAGGCAGTGTCAGTTCTCTTGATGAAATGGAATACAAGACTTAAATGCTTAAAATATTTTAATGATGATAATGTGGGTTTTGGTAAAAAGCAGTGGAGTGACAGAATCCATCAAAAAAACCTGAAGGATACACGTAGCAAAATTACAATTTTAAATGGGTACTTTATAAGAACTAAATCAGTGTCCAGTCTATGGCTTGAACACGGCAAAGAAATCACTCTGTATGGAAAATGGAGTCCAAAGGTGCAAAGAACAGAGTCTGGGAGCTCCAAGAGGCACAGCACAGGTTGTAGCACGGGGATCTCACTGTGGACAGTGCCATTAGATAATACTCCAGAGTGCAGAGGAAGAGACAGTATTGCTGCTGATAAAGTTTGCAGATGACACAAGGTTGGGTGAAGAAATTAATAACAACATGGACACATCAATTCTTCAGTTTCATCTGGGCTGTTAAGTAGGTGGAGCTCATTTGCTTACACATTGAACCACAGAGTCGTTTTGGTTGGAAAAGACCTTTAAGATCATCAAGTCCAGCCATTAATCCAGCACTGCCAAATCCACCTCTAACCCATGTCCCTGAGAACCTCATTTATGTGTCTGTTCAAACCTTCCAGGGATGGTGACTCCACCACTGCCCTGGGCAGCCTGTTCCAATGCCCCACAGCCCTTTCTGGGAAGAAATTGTTCCCAAGATCCAATCTAAACCTCACAATACAACCAGCCGCAGGGTCATGGCTTGAAAGGTCAGTACAAGGCTGGCTGGCCATTAAGAGCTATTTGGTTCTTGCTTGGGACATATTAGCTATGATTTTGCGTACTGAGCAGGACCAGTCACTCCAAACCTGTGGAAACGTTTACGCTGTGTTAACACTGCACTGCCTATAGATAACACTGACTGGTTCTAAATCCAGAGAGGAGAAGGGAACCAGCCTTGAAAGAAACTCAGGCTTCCAGCTTTTTAAAGTTCATTACCAGAACAATTACTTGCTTGTGTCTTGCATTTTGCTAACCTATTTAATTACTTCTTTTACTTGTTATGGCAACAAAATTGCCACACAGACCAAAACAAAAAAGACAGAAAGCTCTTCATTGATAATAAAACTTAGATTCTAGAATGATCTCCACAGGAGCAGCCTCTGGGTTCTCCTGGCTCCACTGAAGTCACTGGGGAGCACACGGGTTTGCCCATAGAAGGCTCATGGCAGATTCGAGCGCACGAGCTGAGGGGCTGATCCTGCTAACACTTCATACCAGGCACAGAGACAGTCAAACTAAACCCTAATTAAGTGTCTGAATTCCCAGTGAAACCCACGGGTAGTTGATGTGGATACTGATCCAGCTGTTTATCATTGTGAGTACACCAGTGATTTCTAGAGCAGATGATGGCACTTGCTGTTTTGTTCTAATTTCTCTTTTCTCCTTGGATGTGAGAGAAGTAAACTCTGAGGATGGCTGCATTATTAACTCCACACGAGCATTTTCTCAAAGGAAAAAATTACTCTTATACCTAAGTATGAACTTGAGTGCGTGCGACACAGGGAGAAAAGCAGAACATCACCGGAAAGCAGAAGACTTGAAAGTTTTGGAGAACATATACTATAAAGGCTTATAAAAGAGCTAGAAGACCTTAAAGAGATTTATATGGCCTCAAACATAATGACCTATTATGCTTTTTGCTACATTGCCATTGAAATTAGCTGATAAAAATATTTGGTGAATAACGCAAAATAAAAACATTCTGATTTCACACCAAAGGTATGCTCAGCTTTAACAGGAAATAAGAACCCTGCACCTATTAGATCATATCTTTGCTACCCACTCAGAGTAAATGATTGATATAACAGACATGTTGAATCAAGATGCGAGTTCATTCTTTGCTTTTCCTACACAGTCACTTTCCGCCAACAGATTTTCTTTTTCCCCCCAGAATATCTGTGATTCCTTAAATTCTTTGAGGTTATTCCCTTAATAATCAGAGGAGCTGCCTGAGCAAAGAGCTGCAGCACGACGCTTTCTCTCTGCTATAAGAGGGTCAGAGGCGGAACACAGCCCGGCTGCGCTGCTGCCATCAAACCAGCCCAGCTGGAGAAAACATAAACACAGTGGTGGGCAGAATAGCCAAAAGTAGGGGGCCAGGAGGGAAACCGGTCATGTCACTTATTTCTTTAACAGATTAGGGCCTGATCCAGGTCCCACTGAAGTCAGTGACACAGTTGCTAGCAAGTTCAACAGAAGAGATCTTTAAGAGTGTGTTTTCTTGCCAACTGAGTAATATGGCTGGGCCCTGCAGATTTCTGTGGCAAGGAAAGTAATCATTCCCCACCTCCACAGTTCTTCAGAGCAGACCTTATTCAAAAGAGCAGCTTCTTCAGGAGGCGGGATCCCTTTAGCATAAATATTCCTCCTGTCCCCAGTCACCTTCCTCTTCTTTGCACACATTTGCACAGCAGGGGATTTGATTTTTTTGTCAGATGTGGGGCACACCTTTAAAGAAAGCAGCTACTCTTCTCCACTTTGTATTTACATGCATTCACCATCCTGTGACTCTGCTACTCATACCTGGAGACAAAAGAATCTGCAGAATAATGACTAGAAAGTTGTTTATCTCTGTGGAGTTTAGCAGGTGAGAACAGCTACACCAGACAGACTTCTGCAAACCATGAGAAACCTCACAAGACACAATTATTTAACCTTTGATTAAAACATCCCTTAAGTCCTGCCATCCTGGCTCTCCCAAACTGTGCCCAAACATGGGAAGCAGTTCTGAGCTCTTTGCACTTGACTGTACTTGTGCACATGTAGCAGCCCAATCACAGAATCACAGGATGTCAGCGATTGGAAGGGACCTGGAAAGCTCATCCAGTGCAATCCCCTCATGGAGCAGGAACACCCAGATGAGGTTACACAGGAAGGTGTCCAGGCGGGTTGGAATGTCTGCACAGAAGGAGACTCCACAGCCCCCTGGGCAGCCTGGGCCAGGCTCTGACACCCTCACCAGGAAGAAGTTTCTTCTCAAATTTAAGTGGAACCTCTTGTGTTCCAGTTTGTACCCATTGCCCCTTGTCCTATCATTGGTTGTCACCAAGAAGAGCCTGGCTCCATCCTCCTGACACTCACCCTTTATACATCTGTAAACATTAATGAGTCCCCCCTCAGTGTCCTCTTGTCCAGCTCCAGAGCCCCAGCTCCCTCAGCCTTTCCTCACACGGGAGATGCTCCACTCCCTTCAGCATCTTGGTGGCTGCGCTGGACTCTCTCCAGCAGTTCCCTGTCCTGCTGGAACTGAGGGGCCACAACTGGACACAATATTCCAGGTATGGTCTCCCCAGGGCAGAGCAGAGGGGCAGGAGAACCTCTCTGGACTTACTAACCACCCCCCTTTTAATCCACCCCAGGTACCATTGACCTTCCTGGCCACAAGGGCACAGTGCAGGCCGAAGGTGGGTGGGAAGTGATTTAGAGCCATTGCTGAGGTAGAGCTCAGAAAACATGGAGATGTTTTGAGCTCATGTTGGTAGCACAGCTGTTAAATGGACTTTTTACGCCAAGGAACTTGTCAGAAGTCAGAGGTAAAACCTTACTTATTATTTTATTAAATTACTTGGGATACAACAAAACAGAATTGTTTCTTGTTCTTTGTGTTCCTTTGCATCTTAGGGGGAGAAATGAGATTTTATTGAATAGTAAGTGTAACGAGAATGGCACATTTGAGGAAACAAGTACTCATATCATTAGTATCAGGAAATGTAGTACATTAAGAATGTAGGAAGAAACTTCTTAATAGTGTAAAAGAGAGGGTTTATTAGTTTGGATTATTCCAATGGGTGTTTGTTTCTCACAAGACTGCAGCAAATTCTTTTCTTCTTTCAACTCCCAAATCGGTATTACCTTCAGGAAACACCCCAGTTACTTTCTCCTACCTCTAATATGTTCTTACCCTAAGGAGCCTCCTCTTCCCCTAAAAGGAAGGAACTCTGCAGTGATTTCTTCAGAATAAATCCTATATTTGTGAAGACTTATTATGGATGAAAATGAATGAAATAAATAGAACACCAAAAACAAAGGCAATGCTGTTTTCTATTGCATATATGCCGGCTGCATATTCAGCATGTTTTATCATCAATAATATTTATTCTTGACAGATTCCTGAAATCACCCCATGTACTGCTGTCCTATCGCACCACGTGTTCAACAAATGTCACTCACCTGAGTGCATGCTTAAATTTACAATTCATGCTGGATTTCTGCGGATGAAGAGATAGATGGATATATGAATTGTGGGCAAAGCTGTGAGACCTCACTGTAGTTTTGAAAAATTGGGTGTGGAAGATAATAATTTATTTAAGTTAGAAAAATAATATTAGATCCACAGATGATTTTTCAACACAGACTCATGTTCTCACTAAAAATACTCTGCTCCAAGGATGCTATTCGTTTGCTACCACTGTCTGTGTGAAAAGCTTAGATCTGCAGAATCTGGGCAGATCTTATAATCAAACTATTCTGACAAAACAAATCTTAAAAGCAAGATATGCAATACAGCTGTTTAGTCGTTCCCCAGGGCTCACTGGTGCTTACTGTCAGCTCTCAGCTCTTTTGCTTTAAGCAAGGAGGGCCGATGTCTTTAGATTATCTTATAGAGTATGTATGTCTCTGGTCTCTGTGCTCCATGCTTCACCCTACATGGCTCTAACAAGTCTCCCGCTGCCACATTCTTGTTCTCAGGAAGCTCTCTTAACATTTTTGTCTCCTTTTGATCTCTGGACCCTTCTCCTGACACTTTTCACAGCCACCTGAAAAAGGGATTCCTAAAGTCAATAATTTGCTTATTGTCTCTCTAGTGTAAACTTAAATGTTTTTCATCTCAGAAGCTATTTTCTTGAGTGTTCTTTTCACATTTCTGATTAGATTCAAGCAAGCTGGGATTTCAAAACCATACTACCACCTGAAATGAACACTAGTACCTGCCTACTGCTCGGTAACTATTGGTAGTCTGGGATTTAGATCTGTTAGCTCCTTTATAGTGTTTAATAGGTTTAAGTATATGGAGGCGCTACAGCTGACAGTGGATTTTACACACTTAAGGATGTGATAGTAGAGGAGACCTTTTCTATTCAGAGAGAGTCCCACCGGGCATGTAGAGGTCCGTGTCCTCAGACCCTGTTGCAGGACAGAAGCCTAAATAAACCATCTAGCACAGTAAGAAAATACTTCTCAGCCTATTATATTCCGCCCCCCCCAGCACCACCACCCCTCCAATTGGTTAAAATAGTACGGTATTCTGTACCACAAAAGACTGTAATTTGTAAGGAATGCTGAGCACTTGGAAAGCGCAAGGGGACACTGAGAGTGGGGAGGTCCTACCCCATAGACACTCTGGCCCTTTCAGACCATAGGAACACAGGCTGCCCCCCCAGACATGAAATGCAGCCTTAAGAGATGAATGCTGTTCTTAGCCTGGACAAAAAAATCAAAAAAGATGTTTCCAAAACTGCACAGCTCGCCTTTAGCCCAGAATCTTTCTTTCAAAACAATGAAGCCTTTTAGAGGTTGCATACAAAGGAGGAACATGGAAGATAAGTTTACTCTTGCTCCACAAATGAAATCTGATTATATACCAGTGCTCAGCCATATGGAACAGAGAATGTCTCAGCTCTAGGGACATTAGACCACCACCTCCAACCCTATATGGCACTGAAGGAAGACAAAAGAAATAACATAGACTGAATGTCTTGTTGATAAGAACAGGAACAATCAACACAAGGACCTCTGGACATTCAAGCACTGTCCTCACCAACCACCTGCAGGAGAACCAGCATCCGTGATCATTCACAGTTTTCCGATGGCTTCCATTTGTCTCACACTATTTTAATGGTTGAACGGGGTTTAAAACCATCAAAACCAGTTTTATTGAAGACAAAATTCTGTTTCAGACGACAGAGAAGCAAAAATACCAAAAGAATTAATAATGCCTGCTATTACTCATTGTACCTCTCCCTCATAAGGAAAGAAAAATGGTACAGTCACCACAGACACAGGTTAAATCTGTCCTGGTACCTTTAAGAAATTCCATCAGATTTCATGAGCTATGCAGGTCAGGCAGGATCAGGTCAGTATTTTAGGCAGCAACCTCTGAAGAACATCTAAACTGCTGCAAGTGATACGGCTGAGCCAGTAGCTGCATCCTACAGTCTAAATCACTGCAGAGCAGATGACCCAAAATGGTATTAATGGCAGGCGCTGACAGAGATACTACCTTTCACGTGACATGTAAAATTCACGTACTTAACACAGCTGGTGAAGTCAGAAGGTATCTCTTGCAGTAAAATAGAATACTAGTTGCACTGTTTCAGCCAAATTCCAACACATTTAGGTTTTGCTGTCCTGGGAACAGGGACTTGCACAGCTCTGGGAGCTTCACCTTCAGTTGTTTTGAGGCCCACGGAAAAACACCCCTGTCTAGAAGAACTCCAAACAAACCATATGTCTGCAATTCTTCCATCTCCAAATCCAAATCCAGGGATAACATGAGGTGAGATTCACAGACTGTGGAGTATTGTGCTGTGATCTTTGGCCTTTTGGAAAACACAACGTCAGAGAAATTTCCGAGGCGAGTCTGCCGGAAGGGAAGAATCCTTCACATCGCAATATTCTTTATTCCCTGGCACTCCTCTGACCCCTGATGTGATTCACTCAGCCTGCAGGAAAGTTTTTGCTCCACCTGATGAAAGAAAAAGGGTAATTTTCTTCCAGATTGATGAGTTGGTTCAGCATTTACTCTGCAGTCAGGCAAGCATGGGAGCTGCTGCCCCAGAGGAAAACTATCCACATAGTTGGGAAGAAGGGAGAAGAAGAGGAGTGAGACTGTGTCCTTCACCTGAAATGAGCTGTTGGACCCATTCAGTCTTATCGTGCACTTTCCTAGTGAGAGAGAAGATGGCTCGATGTATAGAAGACCTGAAGTACCATCTAGAGGAACCTCTTGTCCTCAGAGGAGAGAGTAAGCCTAGTGCAATGTTCCTGACTTAAGACTGTACTTAAATCTTTTGCCTAATAAGGACAGCATTAAAGCATCTCCATTAGATGAGGAAAATATGGGCCATGGTATCTGTGCCTGAATTCAGTCTTGCCAAAAGGTCAGGGCGGAT
Source organism: Nesoenas mayeri (assembly GCF_963082525.1). Taxonomy (NCBI): domain Eukaryota; kingdom Metazoa; phylum Chordata; class Aves; order Columbiformes; family Columbidae; genus Nesoenas; species Nesoenas mayeri. Next base: position 4,488,084 of record NC_137548.1, on the reverse strand, counting down.
GGACCCAGAGGGAGGACTGCGTTATACATCTCGGCCGAAACAAAAATCCTGCTTTCCCCGTGAATGCAAGCGTTCTGCTCTTCTGACCAGGCACACCTGTTTTCTCTACTAACTCACATCCTCACAGCCACGTGTGCCCAGGGGAAGGGGGGGAGTGTCATAAATAGCAGAAGCAAATAATTTACCCAGAGAAGAGCATTCCATGCTTTCTGTATGCAAATTCTGCATAAAAATTCTACATATATGGTGCAGAACTGCTCTGAACCGAACTCTAAAAATGTTTAATGCAAACACAGCTGTTATCAAGTGTTGTTCTTTCCAAGACTCCATTCAGTTTGATAGTTATCACTATGCCAACAGCATTCCCAGTACAAATCTCTCTGAGACTTAATAACTGCTTTACACACAAGAAGTTCACTTCACCCTGGAACTCGGTGCTCTGGGTCTCTACCAAATGTGTTTCTCCCTTCTAATGGTACCAAGTGATCCCAAATCAATCCTAACAGATACTGATCAAAGATATTTAACTAATATAGGTTTTTAAGGACTACAAATATTTTTAATTTAAGGACACACTTTAGAACATCCCTGTTCAGCAAAATATTGCAGTGCCTTTGAGTACATACTCAAATGTCACTGACGTCAGAAAAGATATGATATATATGTTTAAATCACGGTACCTGGTAAAATTCACCAAAGTGTTCTGAATTGTAATAACACTTTATTCAAATATCAGTTTTTCAGGGCTGAGGTCGATCAGAGAATTCCAATAAAATGTTAATGTAGCATTTTAGTTGACTGGTTAGATAGTTATCGACATTAGCTTTTAGAAAAGGGGTATTTTTAATCCAGCTATAAAGGAGGTTTTTTAAGAATCAAAAGTCTTTTAAATGTGTAATTCTACAAGACTAAAGGACACAGCACTTCACTTATATTTCCTTCAGGGGGCTGATCATAGGATCTAGCTGTGCATTGTGTTCTTGAGACAATATCTAAAATGACTCAGCAGCTGGCATTTTCAAATGTCATAGAGACAGTAAGGTCATTCTCTTTAACCCAAATCAGGACCTGAACTGTTGATTATAGAATATGGATTAATATTATATGCATATATGTGATTTAAAAAAACCTGAGCTAGAACATTCTTATTCATTTCACTGAATGCCTACAAGGGATGCATCCCTCATGGAATTGACTCCCGTGTAGGAAGCAGAGATGGCAGCTCTGTCAGGGCAGCTGCTCTTCATCCCTTTCAGCTGGGCAGATCTTACAGGATCAGCTTTCCCAGCACACCAACCAGCACCGCAGAGCTAATGAGGTGGAGCAGGTCATCTGTACACACACAGAAAAAAAGGATGGCAACAGACCTCCTTCCACTCTGAAGCAAAGACAAGCACGTGCTGCAATGTGTATTAGTTAAATGTAGCATTGGTAGCATATCTAACACTACATCGTGAGAAAAAGTAATTCACAGAGTGTCATAGGAACATATATCAGTATTATTGTTGTAAACCCCAACCTTAGGTTATGGTTGGACTCGATGATCCTGAGGGTCTCTTCTGAAATGATTCTATGATTCTTACAGTTTGAACTCCAGAGTGAAGTAAAGACTCCGCTCAGGACAGACTGTTCCCACAGCTCATCCTCTCTCCTTCATTAGCTCACCAAGCAGCAGCATCAGAAGCAACTGGGGGTTAGTGACACATTGTAATTATCAACTGATAGTCTGTCCCTGGGAAAAGCAGAAGAGAAGTCTCTAATTAACGTGGGCCAGTTACTTTCCTCTCTTAACGCTTCCTTTGCTGAAGCACAAGGCGGAGCAATGGTGAGGAAGCCAAATAAAAAGCCTGATGGCTACTTGCATCTCTATGCCTGAAGCAGGTTTCACTCCATTTGAGCACAGATCTAGCTTTGAGAAAAGCAGGAAACAAAGACATATAGGCCTGTCCTCTAGAAACCAGCGTTTCCACTCCTGATTCCTCATGGTACACACAAACGGCCACGATTCAGGAGTCCCGGTCTGAGCTGGCAGTGGGCTGAGTTCCACAATGTCCATGCCTTCAGTATGGAGACCACATAAACCCACCCTCAGGGTCTGTTGGGGTTTGGGGGATTGCTTTTAGGATTCTGGAGTAGTTTGCATCAGGTACAAGAAGTGCTGTAGGTTCTGACTTTGATTTCCTAAGGTTATTTGTAACCCTTGCCAAGGGGATGGTGCTGAGGGAATACAAACTGGGAAAGGCAAGTGGCTGAAAGTGGAATTTCTGAGAATATTCTCAGAGCTGAGCTTGAGGCTTTGCTTTGTGGTGCAGGTTCCCATCAGCAATGCAGATGGACAGAGGGGTTTCAGCTCTATGCCACTACACTGGATGTGCCCAATTTCAGTTCTTCTCTCAAAAAAAGACATATTTTTGCTTTTATGAGGTACAAGCTTAGGTGCAGGAGAAAGTTTATGACTGACAGAAACATCTTTTCTCAACAGAGTGGTCCAAATCACTCCACAGGGACTCCCACACTCTCCCAGAGGAATCACATGAAAAGCAGACAAGAAAACAAAAGATGACTGAATACATGTCACAGCAAGGAGGAAAATCAAAATCTTTACCCCTGAGTGTATTTAATTGTACCTGACACTGTAGACATATGAAGAGACCAGCTTGCAAGAAGAAGCTGGAGGAATCCATTGAGAATTGCCACTGGCTCAAACCAGACAGACTTCAGAGGTCCAAGACACAGCCCTCAGCTTGCCAAAGTCGATAGACAGTCCTGTCTGAGAACTCCGTGACAGAAACCGATTAAGATGACCTGCAAGAGACAAAAGACAGACAAGAGAAAAGCTAGTAGTTTTCCAGGAATGAAGGCCACATATTATCACCATGAACATGGAAGATTCCAAGTTCAGGAAGGACTTCTTTGGTTACAATCCACATTGACATCCATGATATTACACACCAGGCACCAGCCCAGAGCTCTTGACAGACTGCAGAAAAGGGTTTTTAATTATCTTTTCAGAAAACTTTCCAAGCAAGGAAAAGAACAGTAAGTGAAAGTTTAGCTCATTAAGTAAGCAGTGAAGGAGGGGAATTTTTTTTTTGAGCAGTGGAACAACTTTTACAGAGAACAGGGTTTTAGTCTCATACAGAGGATTAACAGCCTCCTGAAAGATAGGCTAAAAATCTCTTATCAGACTGTGTAAATGGCGTTTGAAAATGAGATAATGATGCTTCAGATGCCTAAATGTGTATGTAATTGGACAAGGGTTCAATCAGCAAATAGCACTGCGATTCAAGGCATTATCTGGCCTAGCAATGTGTCACCGCTCCTTTGCTGCGGGTTACAAAACCACAGCTCAGCCAGCAAGAGATCAGGCATTTCCTAACGCGGACTAAAAGGCTGGTTCAGCCTCTCTCGTGCCACATCTGGTGCTCATCTACCTGCAGGGTGAGCTGGATTGGGGTGCAGTTACACAAGACAGCTATTTAGCTGCTGAAAAAGAGTGGCAGGACTGGATAGCAGGAAGTAGGGAGGAGCAGAACTACCTCTTTCAACAGAAGGTCAAGATGTTAGATCAGCTCAACTGTATCATATAACTTTATCCTCAGATTTCCTAAGAGAAGAGGAGGGAAATCAGAATTTAGGTGGTCTGAATTACTCTCTAGAGATTTCTCCCTAAATTATAAAAGGAAACGAAAGTGATTGCATCTTAACTCTAAGAAAAAGTCATTTTCAATGGTTTTGCCTTCCTCAAGCTGCTTCACTAAAGAGTCTGATGACTACTATAGTTTGTGGGAAGGAGGGAGTAGGAAAAGCAGTGGTGAGTCTGATACTGAGGTAGTTTTTGTTTAGAGAGATTAAAACTGTTGCAGACACACACTCTGATTTAATCTGGGGAAGAAGAAATCTTTACATTCTAGTGGTCAAGAACAGCTAAGCATAATAATATCTAAAACTGGCACAGCTAGACCTAGAAGACAATGTCTAAAGGCATTTTAAGGTATTGTGATTTGAGAGAGATTAAGCTTAAAAACCTCTGCGTTGTAGTAGGAGGAGAAGTAGTAAAAAGGAGGTGTCAGAGACCTCCTTTTCTTTCCTTCTCTCCTTGAAGAATAAATAATTATCTGGTTTAAACTTGGGGATAAATTAATTAACCTGAATGTGAAAATCGCTGTTTACATCTTATGTAGAGAAAGGAGAAAAAAGAGAGCGCTCAATTTTTTTCCAAGACACTTACCTGTTAGGCTGTCAGAGATCGCACAGGAACGCACTGAATGCTTCCAAATGATGAAGTGAGCAGTGACACGCAACCATTTCGTTGTCATCAGGGTAGGAGATAACCCGCTTGCAAGCCTTTGTCTGTAATGGAGAGAAAGAAAAACTGTATTATCATGGATGGATCACTGGGCCATTTTAAAACATATTGAAACATAACATGTATGTTTTGCCAGCAGGATTGGAGATTGACTCCGACAGCAGTAAGGATTCCAGTGGCAATGGACAAACACAAACCTTTGAGACGCCGTGGCATAAAAAAAGTTCATTTGACCATAAGATGTCTATGAAGCGGAAGCAGAGATGCATCACCACCTCTGTACACAGATGAGACATCTATTAGAGTTGCCGGTCGGTTTTGATGCACATTCCTTGAAGAAGGTTTGACTATTCCTCAAGTATTCAAAGTAAGGTTACAAAAAATATTGAGATCTAGAAAAGGAAAGCTTATAGTGTGAGGCTTAAGGAGTTCAGTATATTGAGCTTAATACATGGAGAGGAGACTTGACAACCAGGAATGTCTTGATCTAACAAAAGTATAACAAAATCCTGGAGCTGGATGGAGTGGAGACTGATTAATTCAACTTTAAAATAAAAAAGTGATTTCCTTGTAATAAGCATTATTAAATATCAGAACATCTTAGTACAGGATTTGGCTGACTTTGTTCTTCTTAGCCTTTAAGCAAGACCAGATACAGTTCTAGTTTAACACTTTAATCCAGCTTCCAGAAAACACCTCATGGTCTATGGAAACAGGGTTGGAAACAGATGATCAGTGGGGTGGTCCCTTCTGCCCTGAGTGCCTATGTACAGGTAGCAGGTACTTCTTTAAGAAAATAAACAAAGACCCGCTTTAAAAGCCAGAGTGTAAACTGATCTGACTGATGTGGTCTGATGCAACAGACTTAGCTTTATTGGATTAACTAGCAAACTTTATCAGCTTCCCAAGAGTCCCATGAAAACATTCTAGTGCTTACCCTTTCAAGACTGTTGCTTAAAAAGGACTTGAATACGAGCAACTGCAAAAAAGGTGGATGGAGAGATCGGAGTTGTTAACCTTTGCGGACAATAGTCAAAATATATGGTTTATGGATGTACATTCACATGTATGAAGCCAATCTAAATCCATTTCTAAAAGCCTGCTGCTCCTGTGTGAAAGAGCAACCCTTCGAGGAAATAAGGAGCAAGGAGCAAAAGTAAAACTGAAGTAAAACTTGACTTTGCTACAATAACCAGTCATTTACCTTCATTACCGAATTTCAACCTGTGATCAACAGACAAGTTTTAAGGAGTCTGCAGCATAGTAATAAAAGACAACCTATTTGCCACGGTCTTAAACTCACTATGCGAGAGTCTCCTCTGAGAGACTTTTCACAGTCTGTGAGCCCAAATGTTCAGAAACCTCTAGCTTCAATTTTCAGAAGCCAACAAATGCGTTTTGGATGCCTTAATTTTTAACAGCATTCTTGCGATTTTTTTGCTGGAAAAGATGAAATATTCAAAGTTTGTTGAAACCTACACTCTGAAGAATCTTAAACACAAAAATTGAAGAACAAAAAAAATCAGTTGCTCTTTTCGTCCTAGCTAATTGTCTTTCTGTTTGGTTTGCTTTTCCTTTTCTTCCTTTTTTTTTTCTAAGGCCTGTGAATAAATCGGAAAAGCTGTCATATCGTATTTGACAAACAAGTTCTCTAAGAATGAATGCATATGACCCCAAAAAGCAAGGTGCAAAATCTCTAACAACTGGCTCTCCTTGGGGCTGGTACATCTGCACTGTCAGCTATTCTCCAAACCAGGCAGGTTTGAAGATTTCTGCGTGCACAACACACCATGTGGGCTCCAAGCCTACAGTACAGCTCCCAAAAGGAGATTTTGATGGGTCAAAGCCATTTGATTGAATTAGTCCTTTATTGTTTACATTAAATCCAAGTGAGCTCAGAAATACTGACTTATCCTTCTGAAAGACTGGATTATACCGCGTGGCTCGGATGCAAAAAAAGATTAGGGTTTTCATACTAATTACTTCCAGCATGCGAAGTGCATGGAGCAGAAGAGCGCCGACTTCAGAGACACTCTGCTGGGTGTTTCAGCGCAGGAATATTTGCCACCTTGTCTTGCCACAAGTAAAATAACTGCTGCTCCATAGTGTAATTCGGAGTGCCACATTGTCATTAAACCTTGCGTATGAAATTGCCGTGTCTGGGACAGAGGGTAGTGACAGCCCTTTCCGCTTGTTTCTGGTTGTTTGAGCCGTTTTTCCACAGTCACTGTTGCTGTGAAGTACAGTGTAGCACCACCTCCTCCTACTGTACATCACTTTTTCAGAAAATCAGAGAATAGGAAAAGATTATCTCATGATTACTGAGTTTTCATTCATTTCTACTTAATCAGCTAAGCAATCCATCAATAAGCAAAGTTTCCCAGGCTACAAATCCCAAGGTACTTTCAGCAATTTGAAAAATCAGAGCTGAGTATAGATGTGAACATGATACGCCAGGTCACTGTCATTACTGTAAATCACAAGTGCTGCAGTCAGACATGATGGACAGATACAAAACATGCAGAAGACTCTTTCACATGATGGGTGTTCTAAATGAACCCTTATATTCCTCGTAATCAAATGGGCACCTGCTTACACAAACAGACATTCAGCTTCTGGGCAGCTTTCGTGGCCAAAACCAGAAATCACTCACAGGTAAATCAAAATTAGCAGGGAGTTTAATAATTTGTATGGGCAAAACAGATGTCCCAGAAGCACCCACAGCGTTCGCTGAATGACTTTGCACACAGTGACATCAGATCTTCTCACCATGCATATTACTACTTGGGGCTTGGGGTCTGTTGGTATTTGTTTGAGTGATGATACTCGGTGCAGCTTGTGAAAACAGAACAAACAGAAGGCTTAAATGAGACTGAAGATTTGTGAACTGCTGATCCTACAGAAGGACACCCTATATTGCTTTAACATTCAGCAGTACCCAGTACATGCGTTTTTTATGATAGTTTTTATATATTAAGCAAAATGTGCTCAAACTCTAAGTTACAGTAAGGAAATCTCCAGATCTTTAAACTCACACAAGCTGTGATGTGGAAGGTAAGGCTCACAAAAGGGTCTTGTTTTAAATCTTGCATTCAATAAACTGCTAGAAGAACAAAATGAAAACAAGCTATTGTGTTAATCTCCAGATTAGCCCTCATAGTCTGTCAATTTAATACTGATTAGTAAACAATGTCCATAATTAAGCTGTTGTTGGAGACACAAATGCCCCACGAGCCCGAACTAATGCGTAGTATTCAATCCTTTTACAAAGGATGGCAGATACAATTCCAGGAATGTTAATGCTGTCAAGTATCCATGATGTACATAACAAAAGAGAAGGCAGAGAGTTGAGGTAATTAAGCTCACACTAGACCTTCTCTCCAACCTGTATGTGTTTACTGACTAAACATTATGAGGTGTAGTAAATAAAATGCCACTGAGTCGTGGGAGCTGGGACCAAAAATGGTACGAGGTTTATGGGGCCGTCAAACTCTGGATTCCCCTGGCATCAAAGCACACACATACCCTGTGCTAAGGGCAGTGACATTAATGTGCATGACAGGGGTCCATGGGGCCGTGGTCCCCTAATTGTTTAGGAGACCTTTTAGTCTGGTTGCAGACTGCATGTCTTGGTATTTGTGGAGCTAATTGCACTAAAATCCGCCAGCACAGTGTTTGCGGTGATGGGTTAACTCATTTATCCTCAGGATAATACTCAGCTCTTTGTCAACCTGCTCTTCCAGCAGTGCTGCCGATGGAAACTCCCTGATTGCCCATGTGCAAGAACATAAACATTAATATGTGAAACAATACCAATTTTTCTGAGTGTTTTCATTACTGGTAACCTGTTCGACTTCTCTCATGAGGGTCACAGAGCCAAGTCTGGAGTTTAGTCCCTGATAAACTCCAATAGCTGGGACCAGCAGAAGTGCTTGGCCTGGGCTCCTCTTATCAGTTTATTTTTCTATACTGAACCTCACAGATTTTCAGTTTTGAACTAACCTTGTGCAGCAGAGCACAGACACGCTAATGCTCTGGGTTCCCTGGGACATTCTGGTTTTCCCCTCAAGAAAAGAATGAAGGTGGATGTACTTATAAGCAATCTTTTATTCTGATCTCAGTATTTTCTACATGGGGACAAAGTGGCACTAGCCATAGTCCGAAAAGTGACATAATGCAGCAGAATATTTTTTCCTAATATGGACTCTGAGATGGACAAACTTCAGAGTGAGAGGAACTAAATATTGTTTTTCATGTTTTTTCCAGAGTTTTTGATTTATGGTATTTCCCCAGACTTCTTGCCCCGTGTTTACAAGTACGCAACTAACAAAGTCATAATTATAGCAATTCAGATGGGTGGAGAACTTTCTGTCCAAGGATCTCAAACGTCTTGGCACACACAGAGCAGCACCGTGCAAGTTTCCTGCGGGATCAAATGTATTGATAACTCCATTGTACAGTTCGGACATCCACAAATTCAATTGTTTTGCCAAAGGTCAGAAAGAGTGTAAATTAGTGGTAGAACTGGGAAAAATACTCGATAGTATCTTGCCCACTTTCCATCTTAGACTACCCATTTATTTGATTCAGGCAGGCCACAAGTTCCCAGAATTTTTTGGCCAGGTGGTGAGACTGTTTCTTGGGTGTTAGAGAAATGCAGCATCTCTGCCATTCCAGCCTGCAAACCCCAGCACGCAGGGAACAGCCTCATCCACGCTGACCGTGCACAGAAAGAATAGGGGAGGAGACAGGAGGGGGAATGTGCGAGTAGAGGTTAGAGGTAGCAATAGTACACCCATTTATTTTGGCTTAAACTGCTATGGAATCATAGGCTCAGTGGAAAATGCTCCTTCTAGAACTAGTGCCAACCAGCCAGTATCCCTTGAACTGACTCATAACTAATGTTACCGAGACACAGTGTTTTAACCTATGTATTAAACTCCCCTCCAACATCCCAAAATGCCTTTTTTGGTCCTTATAGAAGGAATAAGATTTGCTGCCTTCACAAAACCTACAGGTTTCTGCAGAAGCTTGTTTGGAGTGGATGTCACTAAGCATGTTGGAGGCAGAAAGTGTCAGTGGCCCAGTTGGACACACAGACAGGGTTGCTGTACCTTAGCGTCCCTTCAGAGTGCCCAGCAATCCCTCAGCCTCTGGGGACATGTGGCCTTGCCGAGCAGCTCAGCGGTCACTGTACCACTGCCGAGCTGCACTGCAGGTTTCTGAAGTTTGAGCCTTTCCAGAAAGCTTCTGGTCTGCCTCGTTCGCCCATTCTGAGCTGTCAAAACAAGAGCAGGTGAGACAACAAAGCACAAATATGCAGCTCAAATCTCACTGGGTCACACAACCGTTCATCAAAGGGAACAAAGGCAGTAGCTGACAGAAAAGGAAATCTGGGACTGGGACTGAAGTACAGAAGTGAGAACTAGAAGGTATAAAAGTTTTTCCTATTTGATGTAGAGGAGTCACACAAGAGACTGACAGAGCTTTTACTGAGCCATGAAGGAGATTAATAGAGGAACAACCTCCTTCTCCACTTACTATCCTGCTTAGATGGGGAAAGGCTGTTTGAAGACTCCAGTTCTGCTGAAAAAAGCATAATTGCCAAATAAACCCACTTTGAGCACATTAACAGGAAAACAGGACTATAGATAAACTGTAGTTCCACTACGCTTTTGAAGCTGATCAGAATAAAATAAGAATTTCTCATTGCTCAGCAGGAAAGGAATATGTGCTTGTCTGATCTCACAAGCTGATCTCACACTCCCCCTTATTCTTTCATAATAATTGTCTCATCATGCAACATACAAACGATCTGATCACAATTTGCAGAGAACTTGAAGGTACTTAGACAAGAGATGCAACAGAAGCACTCAGCACATTTAAAAAAAATATTACCCCCTTTCTATATAAGAATATGGATAAGCACAAGAAAATTGCTGTCTCTTTTTCCTACTGGTCACAGCCAATAGCTAATGATTCATACGTAAAAGCAAAAATGTCATAATGCACTTAACCAGATGTGAAAAGCTGGAAATGGAGGTGTTGGTGGATAGCTGTCCTTAGCTCCTTACTGTTGCAATAAGCTTTTTCCTTCAGACCTCGAGTGGAAGAGTTTGAAACATCTCCATACCAAAAAAAAGACAGAGAATCAGTAACGGAATCAGTACTTTTAAAAGATAAATTGTTAGCTGGAATATGCTCTAGACTAGGTGTATGCTGTTTGAAAACCTGCTCTTCAACATTCACAGAAAAAAGAGCTTTCATACTGTCAGGTGTATCAAGAGGCAAATAATTACCCAAAGTACACTTCACCAATACACGCCACTGAGTTCCTCAAGTAAAGCCTCAGCACAGGAGCAAATTCTGCTAACAGCAGCTTTTTTTTGACTCGCCAACCACAGAGTGTTCAGGCTGAATGGAAATGTGTAAAGTTACTTATATTACAAACATCCTCTCCCGGATCCAGCAATACCTGTGGAAAATGGGACAGCCTTCAGCCCTGTTAGTTTCCGAGGAAAACTGTTCCTGGAAGCACTGTATCACACAGAAAATTAGTGAAAGCCTGCTGTTTGCATCACTTAAACTAGCCCTACTCCTTTAGTCTGAAACAGGGCTCACAGGAGCAGCCATGTCGATACAGCTGGGGTGGCACTAAGCCCCTGCCCCAGCACAGCATCTGTCTCCATCCAGAGGAACCACAGAGTGGTTGGAGTTGAAGGAATCACTGGAGATCATCCAGTCCAACCCCCCTGCTAACACAGGGTCACAGAGCAGATCACACAGGTGGGTCCAGGCGGGTTTGAATGTCTCAGAGCAGGAGACTCCACACCCACTCTGGGCAGCCTGGGCCAGGCTCTGGCACCTCCCAGCAAAGAAGTTTCTCCCCATGTTCAGATGGATCCTCCTGTGTTTCAATCTGTGCTCATTGCCCCTCACCCTGGCGTTGAGCACCACTGAGTCTGGTCCATCCTCTGACACCCACCCTGAGATATTGATCAGCATTGATCAGATCCCTCTCAGCTCCTCTTCTCCAGCTGAACAGCCCCAGCTCTCTCAGTGTCTCCTCATCAGAAAGATGCTCCAGACCCCTCAGCATCTTTGTAGCCTGTTGAACAGAGCGCAATCGGGTGGTGGGAAGTCAAGCCTCACTGCTCTGTGACACCATTTCAGCATCGTCTTGGGCAAATTTCTTGCATCCAGGTCACTCAGGGGACTATTTTTACAGAGCTGTAAGTTCCTATTAGGAATTAGATGTTTAAATAGCTTTGTCATCTTGGTCAAGATTCCTTTGTGTTCCAGTTGTTCAAGTGAAAAATAAGACAGTAACCCTTCCTTGCCTCCAAGGAATTTTGTAGGTGTAAAGACAAGTCTCTGAGGTGTTAGGGTAAGTATCTACAGAAAGAGCCACTTAAGAAAGTTAACAGAGCTTGTATTAAAACCCAATCTGAAAAACAGAGGGTTTAGCCCAGATCATGCAGTGTCTGTCTGTCTGTCCCCTCCACAAACATCCCCACTTGCCAATTTCAGCCATAAGTGACTGGACTGAGAGGTAGAGGCTTCAGATAAATTAAAGACTTTTAAATTTTTAAAAGCAGGTACCTCTCCTCCATTATATTATAGTAGAGGAAGGCCAGCGGTGCATCCCACACTGATGGAAACCCCGTGTGCCAAGCTCAGCCCTCAGCAGCGATCAGGAACTCCCAGAGTAAAGAGCCTTTGGTCTGCCCCAAAGACAGAAAAGCTTCAATCAGAGCATCTAACCATGAGACACACAACTCTTCCACTCTTTGCTGAACTTCTTATTTAAAAATCTTTTTTGCTGCTCCAGCCTTTATCACATTGCTTGGTGCTGGCCTCTCTTTTGTGAGCATCTACTGCTTCATCTACATTTCATCCAGGATGACCATACTATAGAGGTAAATCTACCCTTTTTCTTGATCCACAAGTTCAGCAGTAACAAGGATGCTGAACTATTTGGTGTCTACAGTCTCACATTCCCTGTGCACTGGTCCCTGCCTCCTTGCCCAGTACCACCTGTATCTCCTCTGCCACCCCAGCTGACCAAGGTTCCTACCCCGTGGCCTTTAATCTGGGAAGAGTCTCTACAGCCCTTCCTGGTGGATTGGAACAATCCTACGGGATTGTTATTTAAGAAAATTAAAGTGCATTTGGCACCTTCTAGTGTTGTTTTGTTTGATGAGCCAAGGAACGCAGGTGCTACAGTTACTATTTCAATAATTCGTTGCAAAACAGAGAGGAAATGATTTCTGTCACTGTCCAGTGCAGAGGATATGGTCTATGTGACTATGAATGGAAGAGTGTTTTTACACAGATGCTTCCAAAAACCTAAATTGATGGCATGATAGCCATCAATTAAAATTAAAGATAAGCAGCTCAGCATTTAAGCACAGAAGAAACAGCTTAGAAACTGCCCACTGGGTCAGAACTAACACCTACCAGGTTTAGCGTGGTCTCTGGGAGGAGGAGAAGAGGGACAGTAGCAGATACTGAAGGAGCAATATCAGACTCAGGCTAAATACTGTACATTTCATCTGACTGAACTCCACCGGCTTCCAGCAATCAAAGGGACGTGGGGTTTCTGGGCCAGGGTTGCACCTGAACTCTATGAATCTGTCTAAGCTCTTCAAATAATCTTCACTTTTTGCTTTCTTAAGTTGGTGGAAGGTCTCCTGTGAGAAAATATTCTGTAGCAATTCACAATTATGTTACTTGCTAAAGTTACTTCAAAAAAGGTGAATTGCCTTATTTCACATCATTCAGTAGTCCCCAAGCAGCACGTCATCTGCATTCTGATTAGCACACGCAGTTAAGCCAAACTGATTCGAATAATTTTTTAATAATTTAGTTCTCCCTTTGCAAATTAAGATCCACCTTCTGTTCTAGAAGCTTCTAAGAACCGACTGTTGTTGGGTTAGCTGTAGGGCCGATCCCCCGATAGATAAATCACAGTCACTCATTTATCCCGCAATTGCACAGGCAGAATTCCCAGCCTGCCCAGAGAAGTGTCTGCTCGATCACCGGCTTGTCCTTCAAACTTGACTGCTCCTCCTTCCCCAAATACATGGACATGGGAGATGCCCTGAAGCAGAAAGGAGCAAACACACCAGCTGTAACTTTCAGAAGCTTAGCTGGAATTAAAACTTGTAAGCAGAGGCCAGGTTAAAAGTTTCCTTTATGCCAATGAGAGTTTTTCTAACAACTTCAAGGGACTTTTTGGATCACTTCACAAGAGAAATGAGCTGAAACTTTTGTGTCAGTTCTCATTTACCAGGCAACAATCACAACAGAGGCAGCAGTTACACCCTGGAAGGGTTGAGAATGGGGGTTACACAGCAGAGGATTCACAGCAAGTGTCACCGAGCCCATCACCTCTGCTGACGGTTCCAGCTATTAGAAACCAAGAATGCCGTGGAAAATCATACTGCATTTGCTCCTGAAGGCATTCCCTAAGGCAGAAGGAAAGTAGGTTATAATTTGCTGCTAGAAAACTGGGCGTTACTCCATCAAGAGAGAAAAAAATCAAAAAAGTGATATTTTAAAAGAAGATTATGAAATCAGATGCCATCTTGTGGCCAAAACCCATGAAATTGCTATGGTAAATACAACACAGTAGGCAAAACACACAATAAATGCACAAACGAGAACAAATAAGGGCTTAAAAGATTGGTGACCTACTATCGAGACTTTTAATCTCCAAGTCTGTAGTTCTCTGTTTAATGTGTCTGTCCACAGGTGTAGAACCAACTCCTCCACACTTCTGACAGTTAAACTCCATTAAAAGACAGCTGCAATTATTGAAATTTTCCCCCACATGAGTTTTCTGTGCAAATAATTGCTATGCATGCTCTGCAAGTTTGCCCAAGTTCTGACTGAACTGAAGCAGGAGGAAATGCAGGAGATCACAAACAATGAGACCACTGAGTGTTGTTACTGCCTGACATAAAATAAGTGCCTTTCCCAAAAGACAAATGCTCCAAGTAGGACCTACTTGTACACTAAGTTTGTTTGTAAAGATGAAAACGGCTGCACAGAGGAAACACGGATAGTGATGACAGCAAGAGTATAAGATGGTATATGTAAGAGACTGTCTAGAAGTCTGCTGTATAGGTTACGGAGGGAAAAGAAAACACTTGGCCCAACAGAGATGGGAAACAGGAATTTCTTCAAAGTCCCTCACGTGTTACACAACCAAAGGCATGGAGATGGTAGCTCTGCCCCAGCCCTTCTCCTGTCGAACCACCCGTCCGAATCTCTGGATGAAGGTCACTCACTCCCGCAGCAGTGAGAGCTTTACAACCTGTTTTCTCACACCTTCCACAGCAGGCAATGAGAGGCTGACACCATTGCTAGGGAACAACACAAAAAGTCGCTGTTAGCTCTTCCACAACTTGAAAATGATCACATATCTATGCATAAAAAAGGTACTTTTAGCCTTTTAGGTGGTTATAGAGCAGCTTTCATGTCCCGTATGGCTGGCTGCAACCAAGGTACCTGTGTGGTCTGTGCAGAATATAAAACCATCACATGCCCAGATAAAGCCTTAATTGGCACACATTTTGAACAACTCTTGTCCCTGTTCCATGGTTTTACCAACCCTACATTGCACTGTGGGAGGACCCCAATTCCTGACTGTGCTCACCACAAATATAGAAATAAGTTTCTAATAGAAACAAAGGCACCTAATGACACTGAAAATACCTTACAGAATCTGAGACATCTGCACAACAAGATGCGACTAAGGATTCAGAGGAGACCTGTGACACATTACAACATGTCAGATGGTGTTAGGTGTCTGGGTTTAGGCAAATGAATTGTTCCCACCCCATGAAAACATACAGGGCTATCCACTCAAACATATAAAGAAATGCATTTGAGCTGGTAAGAGCAGCGGCTGTAAGGGGTTAACCAGCAGCCATTATCATAGTGAGGAAATTGCCCCAACAGAAGTATAATCCACATGGTAGAAGACAAGTGTTATTCACAAGTTATTAATAAAAGAGACCAAAAAGAAGGCAATGGTATACTGTTCTGTTAATCTCATAAGCCCAGATGTTCATGAAATGAAAAACAGCCCAAGTACATGACCTTTCATACTGATGTAAAGGAATGTTTAAGATATGATGGGATGTTATATATCACAGGTTGTTAAAAGCATCGTGGAAAAAATTCAGTACGGATAGCAAAAATTTAAAGAATTGGATACTTACAAAAAGATATATCTGATAAGACACAAAAAAATCAAAGCAGATTATACGATTCCACAATCACTTTTATAGACATCGATGTTTATACAATGCCAAAGTGCAGTAACAGCAGGAATCACTATGGCAAAGGATTGCTGCCATTTCTTGCCCACTTTCTTTAAGTGTGAAAGAAACTGGTCATGCTTGGGAAGACACGCCATGTTCTGATCTTATGCACAATAAAACATTATGCAGAAAGCACTCTATGTGCAAAAATAAATCAAATAAAAATATCTATGGACTTTATTGGAGTCGGTTCTTGAGGCAATCATTTCATTTGGAAGCAAATTAATTTGGGGAAGCGAGAAAATAAAATTTCTCTGGATGCTGGTCACCCTTTTCTGTTCTAGCACCGGTGAATGAGGGCGACTGGCGAACCGCAGGTATTGTGGGGAGATGAGGAGAAGTCTGTGTGTGCAGACAGCAAAGAATTCAGACATAATCCCTTGGTCTTCCCCCTTGTTTCTTTTCTTTTCAGCGTAAAACATGTGGTTTACACTCATCTTTGTGTAAACTTCTCTGCAGTGAGTTGCAGACAGAGGGCAGTCCCTCTGTAAACAAGATGGACAAAGCTGAGACTCAGAATGTGTGGGAACATGTGTCTATTGTAGCTTTTTATTAATAACACCACCTGGTCGATGTGGATTCTGCGGCTGCAGATCAGCACGGGCCTATTGGAAGCAATGGAATAAAGGAAGAGAAATGCACCAAAATTGAACATTTTGTCCCCCGCTCCCTGCATCCCCACCCCTTGCTGACATTGAAACAATCTGGCCTAGACAGGGGGAGCGTGGGGCTTGGGAGGTCAGTTTACACACGGGTCAGCTTATATGTGAGTGTATACAGTATCGGGGTCTGTTTTCTATTTGCTTGTCAAATACCAACACCATAAAGAAAGGAATAGTACTAAATCCACCATTTTAACCTTACACACACCCACAATTACAGCTGAAATAACTCAGCAATTTTTGAGTTATATGAGTGCAAAGAAAGCATCTGTAACCAATCACCTATTTTTTGTTGCCTTTTTTTTTCTGTTTGTTTTTGGCAATTCTATATCTTAAAAATTGTGAATGCAGTTCTATTTTTTTAAAAAAGAAAACTTGTTAAAAAAAAACCCAACACATGTGCTCTCAGGCTGAAAACACACATGCCAAATTCAGCCTGGAGAGAATTTTTACGGCTGAGTTATAAAACCCTGAAAATAGGGATTTATAATGGAAATGCTGACAGACCATTAACTACAATAATAACATAAACGGAGCAATAGAATTTCCAAGTTATCTCCTTTTTGTTTGTGTCAGCATTCCTGCCCCAAGGCACACGCAGCATTCGCAGCACATCACTTGGGGTTCTCTCCTACGGCGTTCACAGAACACAGAGGAAGACACAGCAGAGGAAGCAGCGAGGCATAATGTATGTAATGTATATCTCTGGGTGCATCACATCCCTTCAAGCGACTGTATTCAAGGGCTTTTTGGATGGTTTGTGAGGAATCTTGCCAGTGAGCAAAGGCAAATAGCAGCATCGCAGTTCACCTGCTTTGCTCGGTGCTTTATCAAAAGGAAATCACGCCGCTGCTCGCTCAGCCCGCACAAAACTTTGCGCTGCCCAACATGGGATTTGCTTTGAGTTTTCTGCGTGACCCACAAAAGAAAGAGGGGGATGATAACCACTTAGTATTAAAGTCTGTAACTACACATCACATGCTCTTGCTTTAAAAGCTCAAGTTATGACTTCTCTAGAAAGATGAATATACAGAAAATATGTAAACTGTCAAGCTGCTCAATATAATTTGCTCCCTAATATAGATGAGGACGAGTTGTTTAAAAATAAAATAAGCAACAGCTAATGCTACAGAATCTGTACATTCTTTGCCCTTACAAGAAAAACATTCTTACTGGTGAAGATCTGTTTAGCCCATTGCTAGTTTGTTACAAAGTACATGTTCCTAATTAAAACAGAATTTCAAACTATTCTGCATGGAGTTGGCATTGGGAATGAAAGAGGATGACAGATCCTCATACAGTTGGGATTTTGTCAGATTCAGTCGGCTTCTGACTCATTCCCTGGCTCGTTTGTCCCATGCATTCTACAACACCTGATATAACATGGCCAGTATTGTTATTCCCATTTTACAGACAGTTAAAGAAAGGCACAGCAGTGAAATAATCTCCTAGTTAATACATATCTGTTTTCTTCCAAAACCCAGGAAGAGAACCAAGTTTCCTCCTTGTTTTCGTAATGTCTGTTGTACAAAACACAGATTTCAATCTTTTTCATTTTAAGGGCAAAAAGGCTAAAGATAACCCATGAGTTGACATAACTCATCTGCCGCAGAAAAGCCCTGGTTGACTCCAGAAGTGGATAACAAGTTCCAACATCACAAAAATCCTGAGATTTATACAAAAAGTGCAAGTTTAAACAAAAGAAGAGCACAAAGCAGCAAAAGTCTTTTCCTGCTAATGTCATCAATGCTCCCTGACAGTCCCTGCTACCCACCTCTTCTGACATTCCCCGGCTCCCTCAAAGGGGAACCATTCTCTTAAAAAACGCTATTCTCTTCATTTATCTGCATTGAAAGAAAGAAACTAGTGGCCGAAATGATTCAAGCTGCTTTACCAAGTACTTCTGCCACTATTGCTCTGCTTTTGTCCAACACACATGTCTAAGCCTCATCTACGCTCGGGATATTTGGCACGCTGAACATCCTTTGTCCCCCTAGCATGCCTAACACGCTACAAAAATGCTCCCAACAGTGCACAGGCACTCACGCCACTGTTTGGATTGAAGTGCTTGTAGATGACACATTGTAGACGCAGACACACGTCTGTTGTTTACAGCCCAGGATAATACAACAGACAGTCAGTTGTCCCAGTGTCTCGCCAAGATTAGCACGTGGAAGAGCAGGAGCTGGCTGAAGCGGAGGCTCAGCAGGACAGGGCTTGTGGGCAGAGGGAAACGCTCCAAGGAGCGCTGCGATTCCCTCGCAGTGAGTTCACATGCTCACAGATTATCAAGAGAATCCGCATTCTGGAAGCTTTCTTGTCTCCTTATTGATACTATGCTCTCATAGAACAACATCTGTGAGAAATGCTTTTTACCATCCCTGAGAAGCCAACAGTCTGCGCTACATCCATGTGATGACCTGGCCTCAAGAACAAATGCCTTCCTCGCTTCCCATCTGCCTATGGCACTGGAGTCCATTTGGACTTCAAGCGTCAGCAACAAGAAACCTGGATTCATAGAACCATTTCAGTTGGAAGAGACCCTCAGGATCATAGAGTCCAACCAGAACCTAACTCTGGCACTAAACCATGTCCCTAAGAACCTCATCTAAACACCTTTTAAACCTCTCCAGGGATGTTGACTCCACCACTGCCCTGGGCAGCCTGTTCCAATGCCCAACACCCTTTCCAGGAAGCACTTTTTCCTAATATCCAATGTAAACTTCCCCTGGCACAACTTGAGGCTATTTCCTCCTGTCCTATCACTAGGACACCAGCTGGTACCATAGGCTGCAGCGCACCTTCCTACCCACAGTGACCACAGGCAGATTGTTTCCTTGCTATTACACTGGCTCACCATGAAGTACTCGCTTAAGTTCCCACTGTTATTTTTAAGAGACAAAAATCGCCTAAATAGAAATGGTCTAAAAGACAGCCCGCTACTCCCTGCAGAGCTGGGTGGCTGTTCCCAGAGGGAGAACTTCCCTCAGCGTCCCCAGCCTCGCTGGCACTGCACGGCAACGGGTGGCATCTTGGAGCCTGATAATACGGTATTAATCATGTTTCTTGTCCTGTGTACTCATGGCCAAAATCAAACAGCAGTACTATTCAATATATTCATCAATGACTTGGATGAGGGAATAGAGTGCACTGCTGGAGAGAGTCCAGTGCAGAGCCATGAAGATGCTGAAGGGAGTGGAGCATCTCACATGTGAGGAAAGGTTGAGGGAGCTGGGGCTCTTTAGCTTGGAGAAGAGGAGACTGAAGGGTGACCTCATTCCTGGTGATCAATATGGAAATGGTGAGTGTCAGGAGGATGGAGCCAGGCTCTTCTCGGTGACAACCAATGATAGGACAAGGGGTAGTGGGTTCAAACTGGAACACAGAAGGTTCCACTTAAATTTGAGAAGAAACTTCTAAGTGAGGGTGCCAGAGCCCGGCCCAGGCTGTCCAGGGAGGTTGTGGAGTCTCCTTCTCTGCAGACATTCCAACCCGCCTGAACATCTTCCTGTGTAACCTCATCTGGGTGTTCCTGCTCCATGGGGGGATTGCACTGGATGAGCTTTCCAGGTCCCTTCCAGTCCCTGGGATTCTGGGAAACTGGAAAAATGGGAAATGCTGCATTAAGGTAACACTTCCCCCACACAAACCACCATAGAGTCCTGATTCTGTCCCTGCAGCAACGCCAGCCCTTGGAAATGAGATGACTCCTGTTTGAAGTCCTGAGCAGCCAGGTCCAAAGTGAGGAGTCAGTCCATGGCTTCCAGCCACATCTGCAACACCTCCCGCCAGTTCCTGGCTTGTACTTTACGCTCCCCAGATGCAGGTTCATGAGCCATGACAAAATTTGCGGGCAAAGTGGAACAGATGCACAGATTCATTTCTACTGGTTTGAGGTTTTGAGAGGAATGTTCCAGACGGTTTTGGGCAGCATTGAAGAGACCAGGCAGTGCTGGGCGGCGATCAGAGCCCAGCACCTGCCCTCACCCACCACACACTCCCTGGTGTCACTGCCTCATGTTGAGAAGAACAAATATTTTCAAGCTACAGAACTCTTTCTAAGTGATTTATAAGGTGTTATTATAAAATTGCTTGAATTTCTGAAAAATATATGGGTTAGATTTTTTTTTTTTTTAACATTTATTTAGTGCTTAATTTGGTTTGGTTATTTGTTTCATTACAGGAGATCAAAAATAATACCGGTATTCACAATGAGCCATAGAGGCCATTCAAATATGTTGAAATAACTTTAAAAGCAGGTGGTTACCTTATTAAGTGTTAAATATCTAGAGTTGAAATATGAGTCTGTTTCCGTCTGGGGCATGTAGTAAATGGCTTCCACATATGCATAACAGCCCATTAGCACAATAAAAAAAATTAGTTATCCAGTTGAAATTAGAATAAACATGTATTAAATGCAAGAATTTCAAAGAATCAGTTTTATTTTATAAACCATTGCTACAGCTGAAGAGCCATGGCTCCCCTGATCTAAACAAATACGGCAAAATAGAAATGATTCTTTTGAATTCTTTTACCCACAGTTCAGTATTGGTGGGAGGGGAGGTGGGGGGAACAGAGACGTTTGAACTCATCAGGTACATGACAGAGAACCTTCAAATTTCCCTTTACTAAAGAGTTCAGAGATTCCACAGGCAGCAAAGCAGCTTTCCAGGACAAGGCACTTGCTTGAATCTGCAACACAAATATAATTCATTCCTGAAACTCAGTTTAGTGAAGCAAACTAAGACTGCTCTCAACATTTGGATGGCATACCAGCAGGTCTCACCTCTGCATGAGCAACCCTCAGCAAAATTTGTTGAACTTTAACTGATTCTTTTGGAGTGAAATATTCATTGGCAGGTGGGCTCTAAAGGCCTGAGTATCCAGGCTTAATAAACATGTGGTCAATCAGCCTGTGTGTGTTTTAATAACCACAACAATTCCGTAGGTATTCAAACAACCCAAAATAATTTTATTTTTATAACAACCCATGGCAAGTCAAATAGGGAATAGAGCAGTCTAATGCTAAAGTAAATGTCCATAAACTTTTAGCCATATATGCAAAAAAATAAAATTGCAACAATAAAAACAGTTTAGTAGTCCCCATGCATACATTGCAGCTGAAGGTAACTCTTTCAGCCACATGTTCTTTTTCTCTTGAGAGTTATGTTTTGTATTTTACACTAAATTCTGGCATTATTTTTCACCTGTTAATCGAAAACCGCAATCACTTCTGCAGTGTTTTAGTCTGCTTTCTGTATTTGCAATTTGCACTAACTGTTAAATCTTTCATGGTGGCAAAAAACCATCTCTAGATGCTGCTCAGAAAGCCCGACGGCTGTTGTGACAAGTGCAATGGCTCCGATGAGAGCGTATCTGTCCCAGCTCTCCTCAGAGCTGATCTGCCAGAAATCTGAGTCCTGGCTGCCAGATGTAGCACAGGGATCGTCACTAGAAAGAGAAAACCCAAATTCTACAACCTGCGTGAGAACAAGAGTCCAGTGATGGCAACAGCATCATGTCTGTTCACACCAGGGGAGAATTTAGCAGTCACATCTATCAAAATGTGTGCATTTTGTACTCAAAGGGAAAAAATGTAGAAATAGATGCAAATCTACACGACAGGTCAACATCAGGTTTCTTGTTAATTAGGTATTATTCCCGGGCTTGTTACAGAATATAAAACCCACTGCATAATATAAAACCCACTGCATAATATAAAACTTTACCATCAAGATTGTTATCGTGGACATTGCTAAAAGCAACATTAGTTACAACGACTGCAGGACTGTGGGATTCTCTCATACATACACACACACATCTCCGTGTATGTGTATATATATATGAATGTATTAATATATTGCAGTTATCGTCACATCTCAGCAACGAAACTCCAATTTTAAATACCATCTCAACAAACTTGTAATATTTAATCCCAGGGGAAAAGCCACCAATGCTTTCCCGAACCATATTTGGCTGCTTCAACCATTCCACTAAGTAGCTCTTCAAAAGTTTCCATGAATAAACTTCATTTTGATTCCGTATCTATGGTAAAAGTACAAGACATTCCAGCCCTACCTCCCCCACCATGTAAGTGCACAGAAAATCACCAAATGTCCTTTATCCAGGACAGCTTCCTCCATACCCTCAAAGAATCTGCTCAACTTCAGTGGTAGCTTTACCTTTTTTGCTCACCAGGAACCCCACCCTGCCAGTGACTCCAACAGCATGCAGGGACATCTAGTGACCAAAGAAGATATTGCACATAAATATAGCGTTACATCTATCAATTATGCTACCTATTTTGTTAAAAAAATCAAAGGAGCAAAATTAAGTGCTTGGAAATTAAGAAAAACACGGTTTCTTTTTTGCTGTTGTTGAGATATTTTCTACCCAGTAAAACAGCCAAGGCCATGTCCACTCATCACAGAATGTGAGGGATTGGAAGGGACCTCAAAAGATCATCCAGTCCAATCCCCCCGCCGGAGCAGGAACACGCAGATGAGGTTACACTGTCTTCACTTGGTTTAACCCTCATCAGGGTAAAAATAGGAGGCAAGCTATTTATTTTTTAATTTCACTTTAGAAAAAGGTTTCATTTTCCTCCAAGGAAGATCGCAGCAGAAGAAAGTTGCCTACCAAAAAGAGTTTTCTTCTTTGCACTCACCAAGCTGAATTCTGAACTCATTAAGGGGACATTCACGAGTATTATTACACATTTCTTATTCTTCAAATAACACAAAAAGCAACATTCTACATCACTATCGTCTTTCTTTTTCCTCCACATCTATAAACACTGTCATGGAAATAGCACTGGTAAGTAAACCCATATTTCTGACCTGCTGCATGTCTAACATTTCTTCTTTAATAACTCCACGAGCATGGCAGGCTCTTCCTATTAACTACATGACATCACCATTATCAAAGACGAAAGGAAATTAATTTTGTTTTCCAAAGACTTGGCAATAAGTCGGTTCTTTACTTCATCAGACATCTGCTGTTTTTCTACGTATGTCATTTGTGAAGCAGAGTTTTCCTTATGACTTTATTCTCCTAACAGTTTATCATGCGACACGGTTTACCCGTGAAATAAAGTGGAGCGAGATTTCTCATTTGCCCTGTAAAAGTGTAAAGCGAACTTAAAGCCAACATTCTAATCTTTATTTCAGTTTCAAATGCTTTTTTTTTCTGGTTTAAAATAAAGCTCTGCAAAGACTGTCATGCAAAAATAGCCTCTCATGGTCTTTGCCTGAAATTTATTACTAGTGCTGCAGTACTTTGTTTTAACAGATGGGACTTTATCAGCAAATTATACGGGCAGGCCACCAACTTCCTTCAGGAATGGAGGAGTGCTAGTATTTACTTGGGCCTTATCTATGCACTTAAAGCCATATTCTAACCACAAAATTCTATTTTCATTTATTGATATAAAAGACAAAACACAGAGAATCTTCTGTTCTGAAGCATGCTGCATTCCTAACCTTTTTCATCCCCATGTGCGTGATAGGTACCTGCTGTCAGATATTTCACACGAGCAAAATTTCTTTTCCTTTCTAAAGTGGAACGGACTTTGTTTTCATGTTCACCATATAACTGCATTAATGCCGGACAATTTACATCACCCTTCAATATATTCATTTTGCTAAATAACTTGTGGTTTTGTTTGGAGTTTTTTCCTTACTTAGCTACACTGTAATTTACTCTGGAAGTAGCATTCTAAAATTCTGGAAATCGTATTCTAAAATTCTAATTTTGCTGATGACACGTACTTCTACAAACTACAGCCACCAGCACATCAAAAACTGGAAAAGCCAGTGAATGTATCTGGAGAGGAGCAGCCCCCACGCCATCCCTTACACCAGCCACTTTGTGCTATTCCAGCAGCGCAGAAGGACTTTAACCCCAAAATCTGGGTATTTTGAGCAGACAGGAGAGGGTGCAGCATTAAATACACCCCAGCCAGGCAGTGGGATGGGAGGAGATACAAGTGTGGAGCAAATGCACTCAACTTCATGGCCAGTCTGGCTGGTGGCTGCTCGGCTGTGTCACCCATAGGGCTGTGAGCTCCTGCTGGGGTTCTGCACGAGAAACAGAAAAACTAAATGAACTCATTAAATAATAACTCCAGGGAAAGAAGAAATAATGATGAGCACAGAGCGTCACACTAGCTGCCAGTTGCTTTGTCCCATTACAGCACCTGATGTTTATTCTTATCTCTAATCAAGATCTAAACATATCAGAATTTCATTCTGAAGTGCGAATATCATCCTAAAATAAGCTCTTTTTGAAATAATTTTGAAAACGTGCATCCTTTATCTGACAAGACTCCATTCAGCGGTGCACTCTAAAAGATATGGTATTCTGAAAAATACGGCACTTAGCTTATTTTAACATTTTCCTAATGAAACACTCCTTAACAAGAGTTTGAATTAATAGAAAGGATGCAAAGTAACTTATTTTGAATGGGAAAGAAAATTCTAATAGAAAGCTATGTAAAAACTTGCAAAAAATCCACTGAAACGTTTCAAGTGCTTTGGTCCAAATTATTGAAAATATCATTAAAACTAAATTATGCTTTCCTGTTCAGTGTAATTCTTTCCATATGGTTTTATTTGTATATGTCTGTTATAGAATATACTGCAGGACCCGATCCTGTAATGACTCCTATGTAGCTGTTGCTTATTACTTAACATGGTGTTCTACATTCCACACACTTTTGTCTCTTTATTTTGCTTGTTTTTTCTACAAAGATGCTTTTACTGCCTCTTTTTTTTTTAAGCTATAGCTTTTATGTGTACCTATTCATAAAAGCAATAAAATTACTCTAAAAACATATTGGAATATTGGTCTGTATTGGACTACTGGAATTTTTTCATGATACCCACCTATGAATATTAGAGCAATGCATTTAAGACTCATTGTTCAGCTAGAACAGGCTCTTTGTCAGTAGAAAGATTGTAAGTTAATTGTCAACTATGACATTCAGAATCCAGCACAGAAACATCATTCTGAGACACAGTTAAGCAAACTATTTTAACTACAGATAAACACAATTTGTCGTAGTTCTTACTCTTCATGACTCAATCGTCCTGTTTTTCAAGTACATACAAGGCCCTGCTAAAGACTGTGCTCAGAGGGTATTAAATCAGATCTTGATGGCCAAAGTCTACTTTTTTATCCGCAGAATGAATAGGTCCTATTCCATGGGGAGCTCCCCATAAAACATGGGTGTTACTTACTGCAAGAAAACGTATCAAAAGGTAGACCTCAGAGAGTAACTTAATAACACACTCCTAGCAGAGAAAGTTTGCAAATATGCTTACTACAAAAGTAAGAGGATTTGTAGAGAAACACTGTGAAAATCTGTTAACGGTTCTGGCCAAACAATCCATAGCTGAATTTCAAATACTCCAGAGTTTGCAGATACACATATAAACCAAATGGTGTGGTAGGGACCACCATAAGGGTAAGGGTTATTTGCTAAACAATAGCTAATATAGTGCTTAGAGGCGATAAATGATTGCCAGAGCTGTAACTTGTGTGAGAGCAGTTAAGGCAAATTCCAAAGTATTTTAGCTGAATATTGCATTCAAATTCTGACATATGAGGATAGGAACTCATGTGAAATGTGGACTTGGATTTAAATTTTTAACTTCTTGCCGTTCAAGTTCAGGGTATGTTTGGGTCACACAGCTCAATGCGGGTTTAGATCTCTACAGAATATCAAGTTTTTAAAGATACTTTTCATTTTCAGATGTGACAGTTAAAAAATCTTGGGTACAATAAACCATTTGACTCGGGGAAAAAAAAGTTGAGCTATAAACTGAAACCAAAGTAGCTCAGCTTGGGAGTGTCCCAGCTGCAGAAACCTCTTAATTTTAAAACACTTCGATTGATCCCCAATCTCTTCGAATTACAGTGCAGTAAGGACTATGTGCCCTTCTGAAATCAGGTTATGCTTCAATTACTTCATCTGCGTATAAATTTCATTGTTATTTGAAACATATGCAAAACGCAGATACCAGTATACCCTAAAATTGATTAAATATCTACCTCATTAAAGTACAAACCCTACAGTATAAGAGGCCCTACTACGAGGGTTCACTTTGCATTAAGAATGCTAAACCTTGCCAGCGAAATACCATTCTGGATCAATCCAGTTTAGCTGTACAACATCTGTATTTTGGCAGCTGGACACTTAACACTACTGAGAGGCTCAGTAAGGTTTTCAACGAGTATCTGTTGACAGAGTAAATACAAACTGACTCCTAAAATGCAAGTTTGCTCCCCCGATTCGCTCAGGCTGTCCCAGTGAGAAAGGCAAAGGGAAACCTCAGGTAAAAATCTTCATCTCATGAGCTGACATTTTTGAGAACCAAATTTGGATTGGAGTATTTCACAAATTCAAAAATGACTTAGGGAAACATGAAACCTGACAGGCTATTAATCCATTCTGGGGACTATTACCTTCCAGACAATTATTTTCAACATATGATTCTGAGGTTTGGAAAACCTTTGTGCCTCTTCCCATGAGGATTCACAGTCTGTTGGCCAAATGTGTCTCTGCACTGTGGTACTAAGAACATACATGGTAATACTGTGTTTGCTGCCCTTGACTCAATATACCAACAGGAGGAAAATTTCATACCTTGGTTCTGAGACACTATAAAAAAAGGCAATAATTCTTTTTAAATGACAGAAAAAAAAACATGTATACACACAAAACTGTAAAGAAAAATATAGGTATAGTCAATCTTGGCAAGGTAACAAACTAGGTGAGTGGTATTTAGAGATTCTGGATGGATGGATCATTTTTTCCTGTCCTTCCCCTATAACCTGACGAGATTTGAGATGCCCACATAGCAGGAACGGCACTTCCTGGGGTCTCTTGGTTTTCCAGACATGCACACATGTGCAGAAAAGCCTCTGAGCATCCCAGCTTACCCTTGGAAAAAACAAAGTCATAGATGTGCTGCTCAATCAGTTTGCACAGCCCACCTCTGGCACCATGCACCACATGGAATATAAGCCCAGGAACCCCACAAGGAAAACAAGAGCCACAATCATGGATTTTCCACCATTCAAACAACTCCTGAAGTCAACAGTCCACTCTTAAAGTGCTCCTGAGTTGCTACCTGAAAAGGATTGATTGGTTTAATTCTTTGAGTGAGCAATATGCAGCTTATGGATCACAGGCTGAGCACCGTTGCAATCAAGAATTCCAGGTGTCTTGCAGCCCTATTTCTCTACTATTCTGTGAGAACTGGAACAACTGCACATTGCTGCTGCTCAAAGCAATATCTAGAAGGTGTAAACCAGCCCTCCAGTTAAGTAAGGAATTTGAATGGGTACTTGATCAACAGGATGAGTTACAGAGTTGCATCAGGTTTAAATCAATCCCTTTTCAACAGAGCACTTAAGTATGTGATTACCTTTAAAGATGTATGTTCCTCATTAAGTTGGTGGGTTAAGTATGCCCTTAATGATATAAGAACGATAAGAATATGCTGAACTACTTTACAGATTTACAGATGGCAAGCTCCTCTGAACAGGACCCTCATTAGTGTTCCCGCTGAACTGACAAAGGGACCAGTTGTTTTTACTACACGGGAAATGGGATGTGGTCTTCCGTAATATTTCAAGTATTAAATGCAACTGCAGTCTCCAGAAGAAAGCCACTCAAATCCACATGGACGTCCAAGCTACAGTACCATACACCTTCCTGAGCAATCCAGGCAAAAGTCTTCTGAGCGTGCAAGTGGCCGCAGGGGCAAGATGCACAACGTGCATTCTCGGAAGATCATTTGTAAACTTGGCCCGAGGTTCGTTTTCCTAAAATGCTGCTGCAAGCAATTTGTCACTGACTCTAAGTCTGACAAACAAGCCCCTTTAGGCTCATTCGGATAAAGATTAGCAACGCTTCACTGAAGCTAAGGATGAAATACAGGCTTCGAAGGCATCACTTTTACTTATGACATCCAAAAATTACGTTAAAATAACACCGACAAGGCAATGCCAAGAATTCAAAAGTTAGGAAATGCCAAAATTAAGGTTTCCTGTGTAAGCTTCGTGAAGTCCCTTTCTGAGTGCTCTTCATGATACAGGTTACATGATTATGTACAATTTTGTTCCATCAAACCACTGTCTCATTCATCCTGAGGTAAGGAACAGCTTGAGGAAGGAATTAGGATTATCAAGGAGATAGCTGTCTGTAGAAACTCTCGCTTGTTCAGAAAACAAGGAGTTATTCAATACTTTCTACTCTTCCATTCAACATGTAGCCCCCAGTTTTATCTTATACATGGCCTTTAAACTATGCATTTAATACAGAATTACTTGTTTCCTCATTGGTATTCCTATTGTCCTATAGGCACAGCATCCAAGCACTTCACATAGGGAAAGAAGTTTGGTTTTGCAGCAGATACGTGAGAACAAAATCAATATCCTTCACTCAAATATTTTTCTATTTCCTTCTGCCTTCACTTTCTATTTCACTCCCATCTTTTCTGTTGAAATTCCCATCAGGTGCTTCTTCCATTTCTTTATCCTGCCCATACACTTCAGAGGCAGCACTAGCAGCAAAGAAAATGAATTATGAGAAAACTGAACTTGTTCAGATGGAAACCAGAGAATTTAGCTGCCAAATTCTGACAAGACTGAAACATCTGGGAACTGAAAGTTTTGAGAGCCATACAGCTTGGCTAGATTTGGGAAAAATTTTATAGGGTGGCCAAGAGATCTTCCTCTGATATCAGAACAACTTCTACTCCAGATTTCAAGTGTTTGTCCAAAGCATAATTTAACAAATATTTTTAATGTTAGCAATAACAAAGATGTATCTTTCTCTAATCTCATCAACAGTGCAGCTGGGTTTAGCCATTCCTTCCAAATAGTTGAAGAATGACAATGAGAGAACCAACTGGTAACACAGTGTTATAATGTAAAGCAACAGATAACACCACAGATAGCGTGACTTATTTTGCATGTAGTTAACGCAACATAACGCTAGAATCACTGGCAAGTACACCATCAATATCGTCCAGGTATTTTTAACAATACCAAAATTAAAATATCTGAAAAAGAATTGTCCATCTACCGATACAGGGTAACTATTAACAGAAATAAATACAGCAACTACTAAGAGCAAAGCTCAGTATAGCGCATACAGGCAGCAGTTCTGTGCTACTTTGCAAACGTTATTAATCCGTATCTCTCTCAAATTAGTGCCTTTGAGTAGAGCCTCGGCTGAGATCAACTGGAGAAGCCCCACGGAACACGTCAGTTTACATTTAGTAAGATTATGACCACAGTTTGCTTGAGCTAAGTTTTCTTCCGAATAAACAGGGAGGGACCCACCAGACTGTTCTTTATGGGTATCCTCAGTTTTTCAATTAATTTCCCACTTTGGCCCAACAGTGTCTGAATTAATTAGCCTCCCATGTATTCTATTATTAATAATTTCATCTTTGCTCAGCTTGTTGAGAAGACTGGCCTGTCTGGGCTCATGGTGAGAATGGACAAACCTCTGGCTTGTTGGGCAGTTTTGTTTGTTTTAAATAATATCTGGGTTTATGAATGTTTTTGTATTAGAGTGAATGGAATACTACTAATTAAAACCAGTTTAAAAGTTGGAACAGATATGAGTGCAATATGTACTGAAAGCATTTGGGTTCTTCTGGGGTTTTCAATTCAGATTTAAACTAATAAACATTTCGGAGTAAAGTTTCTTGAATTTAAGGGAAAATAACACAGACAAATAGGCTAAGGTACATTAGAGCTTGCAGTGACTCACGGAGCCAAGGCTTTAAGAGCCATATTAAATGATATGTGCCTTGTGATACTAGGTCTGTCTCCTCAGGTTTTCACAAAGAAAACTGAGGAAAATCACTGATAGTTTTTACCTTCAGTCTTTTGCCTCTGCAGAACTTTTAATAAAATTAAAGGAGGCAAAGCAGTCTAATCACAGGGTGTGACTCCAAGACCTCAACAGTCTTTGTTTCCTTTCGCTTTTAATTTTTGGGTTTGGCCCATATAAATTTCCTTTCCCATCTCAGCATCCTAAATGAATCGAAACATTGCTGGAGATCAGCTTAGGTCTGATCATTTGGCAGGACTCACTACACACTTGAGAAATGGATTTCAAGCAATAAGAGGACACAAATACGAAATGGTTTGGGACAACGTTTGGTTTAAGGTTGGGCACTTCCCAGGCATAAAACTGCTGTGGAGCATCAATGAGATTCAACAACCATCTCCTGGCAGCTGAGCTTCAGCTCCATTTAGCTAAAGAACTTCATAGAGGAAATCTCAGGATAGCTGGGAAATGACAGAAAAATAGCACAATTTGAGTACCTAGTTCTTCTCTTCCATCCCAAACTTCTGGGTTGCAATGAAAATATAAAAGCCAAAAAGCAATGAGTATGCCAAGAAAACATTAGAAGCTTATTAAAGCTACTGGCAAAATGGTTAATGTTTTCCCCTTCCTGAAAATGTCAAGGAAAGGTAGTCGTTTCTGATGAATCTCCAGTAGAAAAATAATTACTTTTTATCAATAACCCTACTAATGATATAAAAATCAAAAATTTTCAGCATAAAAATACGTTTTGAGTTTTACTAAAGAATTTCCATGAAAGCAGATATTTTCTACACACAGAAAGTCCATATGTTTTATCAAAAAAGAGTCAACAGCAAATTTATGACCAATGAAGGTTGTTATAATTTCGTAAGGCTCTCTGGATTTATTAGTGGGGATTTCCATCCACTGGCTCCAAATGGCTGTTCTTGAGTATGATTCCTTCACTCCGGTTGTGAAGGCTTCATCTTTTAGGATAGATGCACAGAAAGGAAAATAGGAATACTATTTTAAATACAAAGGAAGATGAAGTGGTGATTTTAAGTACGCTTCTCATTAGCTTAACAATTCCTTTTAAAATTAATACATTAATTTCTTGTGCTTTCTTAGAAATGAGCATTTGTGGGGAGGACTACAGCTGAGACACACCCTGATATGAATGCAGATGCTGCTACCTAAACATATAAATCACTAAGTGTTACAAAGTACCTTCTCCCCACCTTTTAAATGACTATTTAATCCAATTAGTTTGCTTTTCGTTTATTAATCACCCCATGTAAACACAAGATTCCTCCCTTTCTTCTGCATTCACTAGTTTAGTCAGGAATAAGGTCCCACACAGGGCAGGGATTTACATCGCAAGGCCCCAATGTGGAAAATCATCTTTCAGCAGCAAGAACAGCATCTGGCACCTTGGCTTGTTGCACACAGTTGTGCTGACAGGTCTGGAGTTGCCTTTCACAGTGTCACACAGGCTGCTAATGCGACGTCCCTCCCCACTTGTATTCCTCCATGTCATTTTTCTTCTCAGACTCACTTTTAGCTCTGACAAAGCTGTGCGTGTTGGTCCCTACAGGCCGATGGGCCCATATCCCCTCTACGCACTACGACCACCTCATCCAAACATCCATATTGAGGCAGCCTTCTATACGGGATTTCCTTAGAGGGTTCTGGTACTCATCCAAAACCCAGCCCTACGAAGCAATGTGCTTTCCCCTACACCTTCATATCAGAGGACCTTAATTCCAGCCCAGCATCACTGCCACCCCATTAAGCAGACAAGGGAGGTGCCAAGAAAGCAGTGTCCTGCCGCAGAACTCCAGATTGTCACCACCTCAGTGTGAATCAGTGCCATTTCGTATTATTTCCACAGATCTCTAGTGCGTGAATCTGGGATGTGAGCTGAAAACATAACTCACAAAGCTGCACTGATAAAGTATTTTTCTTACTCGTTTAAACATTCAACACACTAAATACATAAAACATCTTGTATATGAACCTCTTCCTGTGTGGACAGACCCACTCTAGAGAATAAGCCCATTTTCTTTATGTCACATGAATGAACATCAACACCGCATGACAATCTACTGCGGACCCATTTATAATGATTTACTGAAGAACAGGACAGTACTTTCAAAACTTATTTGATGTAACCCACCCAAGAGTCTGACCATCTGGTTAAATATTATTTTTCTAATAGATTTCAGAATGTTGGTGCACTTGGCCTGTAGATATTAATGTAAATACCTCATCAAAAAGGAAAAAAGTCCAGTTACAAAAGGGCATAAAGTATTCCTGAACGAAACCCTGCAGTGTATCCTCCACTGCTGTAAATAAGCATGAAGCAACTTACAGGGGGGAAGAATCTGGTGAGCTATTTAGAAATTAATGACCCTGATTCCACAGCATCTGAAATGATTTTTCTAGAAGAACTCAGGCAAACAGAGTTCAGCAGATTGAAATGAGTATCTCACAGGCATGATGCTCCAAGATAAAAAGCACGCTGGCCATTTTCCAACAAGGACCTTGAGCATGTGCTTATCTTTAAGCTTACGAGCAGTCGCACTGAAGTCCCAAGCTTTGTGCCCGAAATTAAACATTAACTCAAGTATTTCGCTGGATCAAGTCCAATGCAAGTTTAAAAGCGTCAACTCCAACAGCAGGGATTGTTTTTGGGAACAGTTCCTCGGGTACCCCTAGCATGAGCTGAACATTGCAGGAAGGGATGAAAACACTTTTCTGCTTTCCAGTAATCTAAAGGTATAAATTAGAGCAGATGCAGGACTATGTGAGTTTATGCTGGTTAAAATTCCAGCTGCTCTGACACTCACTGTTATGAACAACCCCAGCTGATGGTCTCCGTCCCATACATGCCTAAATGGGAGCGAATTCTCAACTGCAGAGATTTTTGCAGAGCAGCACAGAGTTCTTGGTCTTAACAAATAAGCAGCAAACATGAGACAGTCACTAGATATTCTGGATTTGTAGAGGAGCATTAACATCCATGGTGCTAATCACCCACCAGAAAAGAGTGAAAACCCTGGCTTCCTACAAATCAGGGAAAAGGAGCTTAAAATATTAGTATTCCTGTCATTCTCAGTTTTTCACTAATAAAGTAAATGTTTTCAAGTTGCTAAATTACTATCAAGGTTAATAATAATAATAATTTGCCTTGCAAATTGTAGCATTTCTATAACTTTATCTCAGTCATCCAAAATAAAAATAGAGAAAGTTCTAAAAATCTGGCACAAAGGTTTTAATTAAGTGTTGTGTCAATAACTGAGTGTTTTGCAGCATTAACCTGCAACTATTAAAGTGAATCAAAGAGAGAAGAGGCAGAGATGGAAATCAGAAAGAAGAATAAGAGCTGCAAAATTAAACCATTCTCTTTCACATGTGAAATTCAGTATAAAATACTTCCCCATAAATAGCTGTCAATAAACACAACTGCTGCAAATGTATTTGGTAAATGTTGAGGTCAAAGGCCTCAACTGTTTATTGCCTTGTAAACTCAAAGGCAAGTAAATTTATTGCCTGAACGAGTTTCAGAGTATTGGCCATCATAAAAACTCTGCATCCGAGGTACAAAATAGCCCATCAGCTCACACTGCCGCTATTCCACACGTAACTCAGGGGCACCACCTGTATCATAATTCAAAGTATGGGAAAGTATATTGTTGCCATGCTGAATATATACTGCCACGGGTTAGTGCTGAACTGTCACTACTATTGGAACTACCACTTGGTGAAATTACGACATTTTCAGAGTCTCTAATTGAAGCTGGAGCAGCAGCGGACTAAGTGCTGTGCAAACGCAGTGAGCAGCAGCTTTACCCCAAATGTTTGCAATCTAAGTGAAAGCTTACAGACAGAAAGGAAATATTTCCCTCTGCACTTTACAGCTGGAAGAGTGGATCTCAGAATTTATGAGATTTAGGTCTTGCAGACAGAAGAAAATTACATTAATGTACCTCTTTCCCCTAATTTTAAAAAGGTTGAATTGGTTCTATAGCATTCTATAAAATCATTAGAACCATGGTCGGTGTTTAGTGCCAAATCCTGTCCTCAGATCCATTATTCATTACTATACTTCCAAGATTAATGTGTTGAGAATCTTATTCTCTTCCAGCTCCAAAACATAAAAGGGCCAGTTCAGGAAATAAAGTGTATATATATGTTTTCTTGAACAGGATTCTATTTAGAAAACATTATTTGCTGTCCTCCAGAGTTAGAGCTCAAGAGCTGAATACATTCAGCATCTTCTCTCATGTGCTCCTTTCTCAAGCAGTGTGTGATTATTAATTAATGCAAATCAACAGAGAACAGGTATGAATCTGTACAAATAGGCTCAAGAAATGATTGCAGGCTCAAACTAATATGGCATATGGTATAAAATATTATACAATCAGACTTCGCAATCCAGACTGTAAACTCCTCATGGCAAGCCTGCTGTGATCATGGAACCTGCAGCCAGTGTTAGTAACTTTGTTGTGTGTGACCACACAACTTCAGTTGTGTGGTCAAAGGGAACTGTCTGGCTGCCCAAAACTCTGCATGTCAATTTAAATGGAACTGTATCCTGCCTTTGCCCTTTGAGTCCATTCTTGAGT
This sequence comes from Nesoenas mayeri, assembly GCF_963082525.1. Lineage (NCBI taxonomy): Eukaryota > Metazoa > Chordata > Aves > Columbiformes > Columbidae > Nesoenas > Nesoenas mayeri. The sequence continues at coordinate 4,453,318 of NC_137548.1, read as the reverse complement.
AGCTTATAGTATCTGCAGATAAAGTTTTGCAGGGTGTTATTTGAGAATGAAACTGCTGACAGAGAACGAAGCACCTGACTGCATCTGCCAGTCAGCAGCCTAGTCATTTACACACTTCAATGGCAAACATATACACGCAGATAGGCACATATCAATACATGCACATATCCAGGACCCCACACAGACAAGAAGCCCATAAAACAGTAAAACAACAGCCACTCTTCAAAAGAAAAAATAATAATAATCTAACTCCACAGCACTGCAAGGTCAAGTAAAACAGATATCTAAATACAAAACATTCCCAAACATGGATAGGTATCTCTCATTTCCTAGAGAACTATGGCACCAGTAAAGTAAGGCATGGAAATTTTTGTTTTTACTCTAGACAGATCTGTTTTCCAATATTGTTCCCATCAGAGAAAACTGTCTCAACTTCCCTCCAGCCATTTCTCTGAAATGTTATATGATAAAAAACAGTGCTCCATCTGAGAAACCCACCCCAGTACATTCCATTTGCCACCAGCCTAAGTCGAAGGCACAAACATCTTGTCAAATTCAACAAACCAAAACTTAACATGAAATGTAGTGGGCAAGGTGCTGTCATGCTGACCCTCCTTTTTCTATTTGTAGTTTTTATAAATACACAAGTAATCCAGAACACACGTAGCATATGACAAGCATAATACTGTGATATGGTTATTTATAAGTGGCAAATCAGAAAATTTAACACTTTTTTCCATGCTCCCAGAACAGCTTTATCTTGTGATGATGACATCCAGAAGCCCAAATGCACAATACTTGTGACTGAAGCCTTCACTGGAGTAAAATCTATTTCCAATAAATTCAGTGGGGACTCTGTGCCCTTGTTGTCAAAAGGAAGTGAAAATGGAAGAGACATCCATCTCAAAGAGTTTACTAGCAGCATCTCATTGCAAAATGCAAAGAGGCACAGGTACAGCTTTGGGTCCTCCAGACACAGCGCAGGAAACCCAAATAGCCAGAGAGAAATGTTATTTTCTACTACCTGCAGCTGAGCAGGTAGTTGCCCTGAATTCTAGCACAAGGGCTCTTCAGTTTCTGTTTGCAGCATACAACAAAAATAGTGACCTTGATTTAGAGAATCCATAAAATCTATAGGATATGATGGAAGCAGTTCCATAGGTTTGCTGTTCCTGCTTGTAAAACACATGGTTCCTTTCTACACCAGGACCAGTCTTGAACTATAACTCCTTATTAGACCCACTGTCTCATTGCCGTCAGTAACAGGCATATAACTCATCTCCCTGCCTTTGCGCTCCCTCAGGAAGAGTAACAACACAACACCCACACAAAACAGTCATTTAGTTTATTATGAAAACAGATCTTTTGGAAAAGACATCCATTTTTTAATCCTGGATGAAATTCTCCATTCATTTATGCTGTATTGTCCAGTAAATACCAAGCTATTCTACAAACAAAATTATTCTCATGCCTGTGTTTAGTATTTGATGCCAAATGGAGAATTAGTGCCTCAGAATCAGCTGAAAACAGCAGATGATGGGAATAAAATCAGAATAGATACACTAGTTATAGTAGTTCCACTAAGGTTAGTGAAAATATTTAGTAGAATGGCAGAAGTGAATGAGGAAAAAGTCCAAATTACCAGGGGAGAAAACAAGCCAAACAATAATAATGCACAAATATCAAACATTAAACACTTTTAGCTACTTCCGTCCTGTAAGTCTGTTTAGTAACAGTTAATGGAGCAACAAATAAGTAATATTACGCTACCCATCCAGCACACTTTCACTCAAGAAACAATGCAGCCATGAACTTTCCTCAGCATAACATTGGATATGAATGGGGTACTGTTGCTTAATCATTCTCCTAAATGTTTATAGGATGGAAATAAGATCTTAATATAACTAGAGGGGCCACAGGAGGGACACTTTAAAGGCCACACTACCATGTGTGTCAATACCAAGAGCTCAGTAACATCTGGTTTAATTCATTTTTTGAACTGTTTACTAACTGTAGACTAGGTGTTATTTCCTCTTTGAGACGGGAAATGCCTTTAATTCATGCCAGTGCATCTCCCTCGTGCCAAATGGGCACTCACGAGACACCACAAAAACCAGTTTAGCAGTTGTGGTAGAAACCAGGGCTGGGATTTGCCTGTTGTGTCCCTCTGGATTACAGTCCCTTGGAACAAAGGTGGTTTCTTATGGTGCACACGTCAGCATAATATTTGGTCCTACAGAGCCTGAATTTGGACAAGGCTTCTCGGTGTTTCTGGAACACAAATGTATAAGATGATGATCATTTCCAAAATCTATACCCTCTGTTGTACAAAGAAAATGTATCACTTTAGCATCATGTTTTCTAAAATACCTTTCAAGATAAGGTACAACCTTTAAGGAACTCTACCCACCAGTCATTTTTAGAAAGGCATTTTTTAAAAACAATCACCTGTTAGCTAGACTGTTTTGGAGAGACCTTTTGATCAGTTGGACTCAGCTGGTCTTGCAAAAATTAGTTAAACAGTTAATTAGTTAGTTAATGCAAAGCCACTCATGAATAATTTTTCAGAAAAAAAACTGTTTTGGTGTGCTTGGGTTTTTTGTTTTTCACATCTGTGTTTGGCTTTGTGATCACAAAAAGAGAAAGCAGAAACAATTTGAGGCTGTTAGAGAAAGATCAAACTCTCCTCAGATCACCTGTATCAGCAAACACGTTTAAAGTGCAGCTGCAGTTGGGCTGTGTAGATCAGCTCTCTGTGCATTCGCACGAGACATCAAACCATGTTAACAGCCAGATGAACAAGCCAGAAAAGGTCATTTGAAAATCATTATGCATTTGTTTCTACGAGTAACACCTTGAGGCCCCCACTGCGAATGTGGCTGTACTGCAGCCATTTCCTTTCATGTCAGAAATGGTTTTTTTGAAGTCTGGCATAAGGATCACACTGATATTTTTGTTAAGAAAAATTTCATGTTCCACAGCAGGTCCTTGAAAACAGCAGTGCAACGCAAGTCTTTGGATTTTTATCATTTGCAACCCAATTTCAACTTTACCTTACATCACAATAAAACGGCTTCAAAGCTCATTTCAATCTCGTCCCAAGAGAGCATTTGTCCATATCATGAAAACCAGTATTTAATTTAATACGATTACATACACATGCCCATGCAGTCAGATGCCCGACTGGAACCGCAGACTTAAGACAGGTCAGGAAGAAGGTGCATGGTGGGGCTTGGCAGGGAACCTGCTTTAAGTGCTTTTGGCTCTAGTTGAGAACATCAGTTTCTCGTTGGTGAGTTCTGACAACAAACTGCTTTCCAAAGTAAAAAAAAAAACCAAAACCAGAAATAAAAGAAATCCCTTCACATATTCCACTTTGGGCAATCATGTATCGGTGTCATAACTTAAAATCAACAAACCACACAAAGAAGGTGAATCAAAGTTAAACACATATGTGGCGTTTACATTCTTTGCTTCTATTTCTTACACCTACTTTTGCAAACAGACATCTGATGCATTAGACTCAGCTGGCAGAAGCATTTTATTCAAGTTCTCCCAGTCAGTGCTCCTCCACAGGTATTAACTCTCCCTGGGGAATGCAGGCACAAAGGTAATAAACATATTCGTTTCATTACAACATCTTTAAAAATGTAAAAATTCTAAAAAACCAACTGTAAGCTGACCTCCAGCCAAAGTACACATTAATTATACAGCTTAAGTCAGGCGGATGCTCAAGGAAAAGAGATATAATGTTACACCCAGCTGGATACTTTGTAGTTAGCACAAATGTAATATAAAGCGTACCAGAGTTTGTCAAGTGTCTGCCTGGATTTTCAGTTTTCATTAGTACTATAATTAAAACCACATTTTCAGCTATATTACCTATAACAAGAAAGGAATGAGAAATGAGGTTGTCAAGGTCAGTCTCTTTCTGCTCTTTATACTGAGGATCTGCAGGCCACAAGTTGTTGAATTTGGTGTAAACCAGAGTAATAGGATGGAATGTCACGTTACAACCAAACCTTTGTGGTTGAAAAGACAAACTCATGAGGTCACTTCCTTCTAATCACCAATGGAGCATATTTATCAACAGCCGTATAAGTCAGGAAGACAGGCAGGCAGATGACAGACAGACTGACAGATATATGGAAATACAAACACCCCAAATGCAGATACGACAGAGCTGATGCGCAGACACATTCCTTTTCGGAAAGCTGTGCTTCACCTTACGCTGTCATAGTCCTTCCCATTGCTAAATGACACCACTGTAAATGCTCTTTATGCCCTTTCTACGGCTTCCCACAAAGGACACAGCAAAGATGAGGAAAATATGAACAACTGATAACTTGGACAAGAACAAGATAAGAAGAGTTAGACACAGATTGCCATTTTTTTTTTTCACTTTCAGAGAGTTCATGATTTTGTTTCAGACCTGTAAGACAAAGGGACAAGGTAGCAGATAGTAAACTTCCTAGCACGGTGACATACTGTTCCAATCATTAGTGGATGCCTTAATTAGAGACTGGTGGTGAAAAGCAGCATAGCTTTGTCGAACTCAGAGGTCAACACCTTACTAACGATCTGACCTATAAATTTTAGTATTAAAAAATGCATTTTTTTTTGTATTCAAGTGCAAATAAATACTTGAGGCATCCAAGGCACCAGTGAGCATGTAATCTGGAAAGCAAATATGGTTTTAGCTTTCAGGAGAACACAGACGAAAAGGAAAAAAAAAAAAAAAGGCAGCAAAGCAGCTGATAACTCATGTTAAATACAAATGACAGTTTGTTTGTGATACTAAAAAGGGATTTTAGCTTCATTTAAAAAAACTGCTATGAAGGAGATGAGTGAACTATTACAACACTGAAAGACTTAAAAACGATACCCCAAAAGATAACATTCTGACAATAAAGTGAAAGAGCTCACATAAAATACAAAAGGTGTGTTGTAAAGAAGGATCAGAAGGGCAGACTTTGAGCTTCATCTAGTCATAAATCAAAAGCTTGTTCTCCATCATTCTTGCCTATGAGGTCAGCTTTGATTCCCAAGCTACAATTCCCAAAGGATGGAGGTATTTCTATTGGCAAGTATGTGTCTGTCTTCCCCCGGGCGGGCTCTGCCAGCCCTGCTGTCACCATGGACTGTCATTATCTCAATCTCTTTACTGCCCAGGATTGTTCCAACCTGGAGCCACAGGGAACTATCACCGGGCTGTGAGAGGAAAACCCAGTTGGAAGGCGAAGGGTATTTGCAACAGATTAATTGACAAAGAAGTTTATCAAGACAGGCCATCTACAAGAGTCATCATTCTCCTTCACCGTGGCCAAATGCTTTAGCACACTAGTCTCCAGGAGACACGTTAGGAATACAAAAAGTTACACAAAATAAAAATAAATGTGTTTAAAAACCCCACTGCTTAAAAACTCTACCACAAAAAAAAGAAAGCAGAAGTACAACTTTCTACCCAGTCAAGTGCTTCATATATTTTGTGTCCAAGTAACTTAAGCATTAATCTTTTAGCTTTTCATCATGCAGACTGTTCCTACTCATAAAAACAGTTTGTGTGAAAAGAACTAGCCATGTGAATACTAGTGCCTCAATCTGCAGTCGGCCATCCCCGTGTTTACAGGTAACAGGCAAGCACCTTCCATACAGAAACATTTACAAAACACATTTAGAATTGCATTTCCCTGATTTTCATGCAGTGTACTAAATCAAATGATAATTATGAGTTTTATCTACTTTTCATTAACCACAATGTTCCAATATTTCTTATCCTAAGCCTTAAAAATAGAAGTTTATTTCAGAATACTTCTTGGGTATTATTACCCCATTACAGCGGACTTTCATAGTGTCCCTGCACAGTGAATTCTATTATTTGCCCCATTAGTATTACAGTGGTTTTACTTCAGCAATTCTCACTTAATATAGAGAAACGTTCCTGTGTGGTGTAAAACCTGATAGTTACTGCAAGTATCTCTAACAAAAGATAACATTTACAGAGAACAATACAGACATCTGATCCTATAGGTTTTGAGAGATAAAAACCTTCATTCTTTCGGAAACAATTTGTAAAGGAAAGGCATGAAGAGGTGAAAATTCTAAATTTTTAAGACAATATCGCCCTCTACTGCTTAGGACACATTAAAACCAGGGAGGCTCAACCTCACCTGCATTAAGTCTTCACACAACACAGACATGAATAAGCTCCTGACCCAGAGATGCTTCACAAACCTTGGTGGTTTCACAGCCTGGGAGTTGTTCCCTCCCACATAAGCTGAGCAAACTCAGCGAGGGCAGAGCAAGAACTCCACAGCAAGACATTGCTAAGTGCAGGAGAAAGATTATTTATGCATCCTCTCTCTGACATGAGCACACATCTCCCTTGAGCGCAGGGAAGCTGACATAGGTACCTTTGCATGCTGTGCAAGCCCTATGTGTAGGTCTTGTTTTTCCCTGACCAGGTAGTCTGTGTCTTCCAGACTTATATAAAAGAGGTACAGATTGCTCAATGGGATAATATGCTTAGGTACCATCATACATCCCAAAGCATCTTTACCTTAAGCGTTCTAAACTTCCCTACAAACAATAACCCCATAAGTCCAAAATCACATGGTGGAATAATAGTATACACTAAGTCAACAAGGGGACTAGGTCAAAATTGTTCTTGTAGCCAACAGAAGTGTACCAAAAGATTTTAATTTCTTTATTGTTTCCAAAAACTATCGTTACTTTGGTGCAAAAGTAACTGCAGTTTTGGACCATGAATTTTAAATCATTATAATTAGGTTCTAACACATTTATTAATCAAATTAGGAACCTCTACAATCAACAGTTTTTCCAATGAGAAATAAGTTCCTTTTTATTGTTGCAGTATAAAAATCTGTGCTTTGGGATTCAATGAACTCTTGGAAAGCATTTTCTGCATCCTCCTGGTTGTGGAAGAGTTTTCCCTGCAAAAAGCTGTCAAAATGCTTGAAGAAGTGGCAGTCGGCTGGCAAGAGGTTAGGTGAATACAGCAGATGAGGCTTCTGTCGACCAATGTTGGCTGCAGGCATTGCAGTTCTTGGTGTATGTCATCAATTTGCTGAGCATGCTTCTCAGATGCTATTGTTTCACTTGGATTCAGAAAGCTGTAGTGGATCAGACTGGCAGCAGAGCATCAAACCTTTTTTTGGTGCAAGTTTGGCTTTGGGAAGTGCTTTGGAGCTGCTTCTCAGTCCAGCCACTGAGCTGATCATTGCCAGTTGTCATGTACAATCCACTTTTCATCACATGTCACAATTCAATCAAGAAATGGTTTGTTGTTTTTGCATGGAATAAAATGACGCTTCAAAATGAGGATTTCTTTGATTTTCAGTTAGCTCATGAGGTACCCACTTTTTCAACTTTCCAATTTGCTTCAAATGCCAAACCACCATAGAATGGTCAACGCTGAGTTCTACAGCAACTTCTTGTGTAGTTGTAGGAGGATCAGCTTTGATGATTGCTCTCAATTGGTTGTCATCACCTTCCAATGGCCACGACTACACTCCTCATCTTCAAGGCTCTTGTCTCCTCTGCAAAACTTCTGTAACCACCACTGCACTGGACGTTCGTTATCAGTTCCTGAGCCAAACCCGTTGTTGACATTGCTAGTTGTCTCCACTGCTTTACAACCCATTTTGAACTCAAATAAGAAAACTGCTCAAATTTGCTTTTTGTCTAACATCATTTACATAGTCTAAAAATAAATATAAAATAAAGAACAAGTAATAAGCCAGGAGAAAAAAGGTGAGAAAAGCGCATTAAAATGATGCATAAGATAACCACATTTATTTAAGAATGTATTCCAATTTTAAATGTCAAATTTCAACAATGCGAAACCAGCAATTCCTTTTGCACCAACAAATGTTTGAGACCTGATTTCCCTCTATAAAAAGCAGTGTTTACTCTTTGTCATTATAGCTTAATTACTCAAGTGTTTATTACTTCTATTTTTATTATAGCTTTGACCAATGAAATATGGTAGTCAAGCCCACATAAGGTTCTTGGATCCTTGTTAGCACTATTCTAAAAACAGGCTTAGTGTCCGTCACCTGCCACCCAATGACCTTCATTCCATTTCAAGAAACAAAGTTGTTTGGTGAACTCGTTATCAGATGCCTTTGAAACTATTGAGTGAACACCTGCTTCTACCAATTTATTCATTTTCATTTTGTTGGTTATTTGTTTGGTTTTGATGCTTGTTTTCATTCTACTGACACTATAATTTGTCAGTGAGTCAGTTCCTCAGAGACATCTTTAATAAAGACAGACTCTAGTCATGGAAGATTCTCATGCTACTCTGCAAAGAACATTGATTTAAATAATTCATTTAGTCTTCAACTTCAACCTTAACTTCGTTAAGGATTCCTCTTACAACATTATCAATAGGCCATAAAAATTCTGCTTCCAATATGACTGGAAAAAGCACATTAGTAGTTTTGCATCTCCAGGGAGTTTGCTCCTCAAAATCTTTGTATCTGTGTAATTACCATCTTACATTTAACTTTGGATTTTTATTCCCATAATCTAAATATGACTGCATCGTTGATGGATGTCTATTAAATTCAAATAGCCTTATCTTCTCTACTGCTTAAGTAATACATCCTCTTTCTTTTGTTGTTTTAGTTCTTCAAATGTTTCCTTACTGTCACAGACTCCATGCAGCCTGCACCATAAGACCTGGAAGATGACACTTCCAGCTGAATTTTGCTGATTGATTCACAATAACTGTGTGCAGGATTTGGGTTTAAGAAAAAATAGTAACTGGAAGATCGCAAAGCTCGTCTCGCCAGAAGTTTGCTATTGAGGCGATATCAATGCTTCTGTGAAGCACCGGACACAGCTGAAGATGGAACTTCAGAGAGGTTGGACAAGCTGCTCGGGTGACATATTTTGCTTGCAGATATTATGATCTCTATGTTTTGAGCCAGGATGATTTTAAGTACAATCCTAAATTACTGCCCTGTGACAAATTATTCTCTCTGAAGTGAAATTAGTAGACATCCAGCATAATAAGTGAAAAACCCGCTGGCAGCTTGTAGGTAGTCCATTCACTCCTTTTCCTTCCAGTGCACAAGCTTCAGGCACGTATGGTGCTTTGATCTCTCTGACATCACCACCCAACCTCAGCTCCTGACCACTGCCATCCTTTTGTCTGTTCACAGGCTTCAACAATACTATAAAGATGGCTCAGTGAAATTCATTAGCTTGTCTTTTACAGGGGATTTAAGGAGATAATTTGAAAACACTATTGCTCCTAGTTTCCCAAATATAAAAGTAAGATTTAGGAGACAAAAAGAATCCTGCTTCTGATACTTCTTACTAGGCCAGCTGGGCAACCTAGATCCTTTTTGATCAAACTCCACTGATGTATATATACTTTTTTATATTTATATATGTAAATGAAAGAACTGTGATAAACAAAGGGCAGACAAGAAACACACATCATCTCATGCCAGCTGCATGCAACAGCATAATTCCCAACCATAAGTAGCACTGGACCTTCTTTATCACTATAAAAGGCTCAACGTTTCAATCCAGAATAAACACGGATTTGTTGAAAGCTGCAAGTCAAAATATCCTGATTACAGCGACACTTACATAATTAGTTTCAAGATAAGCAGGGCTGCACCCTGCCTAGAAATGTAGAAGTTCATTTCCATTAAAAATTGCCAGTAACAATTATAAAACTGCACAGACTACTATTTTATTCACCTGTATCCTCAGCAGTTACTCTCCAACACTGTTTTTCATCACCAGTTTTAGGGCCAAATCTCAGATCTGGTTTTAATTCAATTGACAAGTAGGATTTATAGAGCTAGAAAGAGCTTAAGCCTCTCTTTCTTTCAACTCTTCGCTCCATGGTACCATCCTGGCAAAACAATCCATAAATCCAGTCCTATGGCAGCAGAAGCAGCATATAACACAATATTCACAAGTAAGTCGCTCCACAAACCAACGGCTGTTCTCAGTACTCAGCGTGTCTTTGTTCAGAGCTACAGAAAAATGACAGTTTTGAAGCTTTATTGACGGAAAAGACAGGCAATCCATGAGCTTTACGCTTCTGGTCAGCTGCCTGCCACAAATGTATTTGGGTTGTGATGGGAAGCAAAGAAAAACCACATGCAAGGGAAGAAAAACAATAGTTCTCTCAAAAAATGTGGAGTAGGAGGGTAGTTGCTTGTTACTCTGAAATAACACAGCTTGCAAAGAATCTCCCTTCAACAAACACTTTGGCTTGGAGCAGATAATCACCATTCACAAATATTTCTGTCAGTGTTCTTTTGGCGCAGTTTTAGAATAAAACCCCAACAAAACATACTCAAGTGTAGCTGAAGAACTAACTAACAATGTGGAAAACTGATGGAATCTCCCAAAATTGTGCTTGCAATTCTAAAATTTTGTTATCTCAAGTTTTCTCCAAACATTACACATTTATCTCATGCAACAAGAATTGTTCCATTCACATCCTCATTGGGAGGTACAATGTAAAGTTTGTAATGTAGTGGCATTAAGTTTTCTACAAACCTACAGTTTAAAGTCAAGGGTGGAAAAAAACAGAAGATGCTTGAAAATGTTGAAACTCTGTTCCATCTATCTTTTTTACCCACCAAAAAACAATCTGAAAAATTGAAATTATGTCATGGGATCTTCTGGTGATATAACCAGTGGATTGCTCCCAAAGACATTACAGTACATCTCTTGTAACACTATGCATATTAATTACTTACTAAAATACAACATCCAGAAAATGACATCTGAAAAGAGAGGTGACTAATAAGTCTTTGGCATTACATATGTTTGTTTGGAATAATAAGTTACCAATGATTTTCAAATTATTTTAATAGTTTGGATGTTTCAGATTTCATTTTGGCTCCTTGCAGGAAAAGAACATAGCTTGTTGATTAAAAGTTTCTTTTTGAAAATACATCCTAAGACTATATACCATCAAGCTCATTCTCTCCTTCTTCCACATTGGTCCTTGGTGGGCCCTGTCCACTCCACTCCATACACACCAGTTCACTCCCAGACTTTTACCTGAAGTAAATCAATTATTTAGTTTTGTCTGGGAAACCTGAGTGTGGAAGAGCAGGTAGAAGATACTACATGTATGAACCACTCCCCCTGGCCCCAGGACAGCAAAACCAGGTCAGGCTTAACTCTGTCAGAATTTTAACACTTCACTGGTATGACAAGCAGTGCACTTGGGGTATGAAGATCTTCACTTTGTCTTTGGTTTTGTGCACACAGATTTGAGTCAAGTATAACCAGAGTAACATTTGAAAGCCAGCTGGCTTTCAGGAGCTTAACTGTTTGCTGAAAAAAAAAATGAGAAATAAAAATGACCTGAAACCTTTACAGGTTTGAATAGGATTGCTTTCACAGGACTCACCATTGGGTCCATGAGAAAATTCTCAGCTGACCCACCAGAACTGTCTTGCTTACACCACTTGCTTACATTCCAAATTTTGTATACAGATATTGCTGCCAGACCATAAACCTGTTCTACGCATGTGTATTTAAAGTCTGGGAGATAGAGCACCTTGGAAAACCTTGCTGTTTTACTCAACTCACTGTAAATTATTTCTAATATTTCTGGAAGGGTATTTAATACTGCATTAAAGGCATAAGTGTATGTCAAGCAACATAATTATCTCTCCACAAAAAAAAAGGCAACCAAAAAATATAAGTCCAAGCAGCTACCATGTAAACACAAACTTACCACTCAAATTATTACTGATTGTTGTCAACACTCACAGTAAGCAATTATTTTCTTATATGAAGTACAGATTCCCCATGTTCTAACTTTTGTCCATTGTCTCTTTCTGCTACACACCTCTAAGAAGAGCATGTCTCCATCTTTTTTAGATCCTCACATTAGGTATTTGTAGACAGCAGTTCCCTGCCCAACCATTTATCTGGTTATTTACCAAAACCCTGGTTAAATCATGCATTCTTCATCACCTCTCTCACCAATGAAATAAATCTTCCAAACTATGTATTTCAGCCCATGCCTGTGACTGTTTTTTCTTCACTTTGCACAGGCCTCCCATCTATAAACTAACAAAAACTTCCAGAAGATAAAGTCTTGATGTTTATGCGTTCCTTTCTATATGCCAAAAGAACACTTTCTGGCAGACCAAGACAAGCAAGATGATCTAGATGCTTTAGCACATTACAATTTGACATGATGGACAACAGCTTGATTTAAGAAATAAACAATCCTAACAGGTACCAAGCTAATTAAATATAATATTTGTTGTTTAATACTGCAAGATGCCTAAAGTAATAAGGAATCTCACAGGACCTTCCCAGGTTTGTTTTGTTGTTTGTTTTCCCAACCTTTTTCCTCCATTTACTTCAGATTTCACACTTACATATTATAATTATACATTTCTGCCACAACAGAAGCTTTAGCCTCACATTTGGCAGAGTCCTTGGTATTACCAGCTCTTATTACCATTTTAGATCCCATACTGAGTTCTACCACATGAAGGCACCCAAACTCCAGAGAATCCCCTTGATCTTCTCAAAGGACAACCAGGAGCATCATCTTCATTGCTATTTTTTTTACCTTTATCCATCTAATGTCACTGCTTCCATAATGATATAACCCACAGAGTTAAATTCTGCAATACCTTTCACATGAATAGGCCAAAATCAATCACAGGGGAAAAAATACAGTTAATTTCACATCTGTATCAAACAGTACAAGTGTTCCACATAATCTGCAGGGGCATAAGGGCTAAAAAGACATTGAACAGAAGTAAACAACATACCTGATCCTTCATGTAGCAGCTGCAGGAGTTAAAGTGATGTTTGCAGCTACAGTGGCTGGCTGTCCTCATGTTGCCTCAATTCTTCAGACATATTTCTTCCCATTTCTCATCTTAGTCACCACCATCTGCAGTGTTTTAATTCTCCATTATGTTCAGTAATGTAATTTTTGTACATCTGCTATCATATTCTGGGGTTTAATGAAGTGGTCTCCTCCTTGATCCCCTCATCTGCTTCTTCATTCCCTGAACTCACCCTAAATCCTGTGATACCAAGCAATTTGTTCCTACAATCCTTCTCAGGCAGATTTCAATAAAACCTCCAGCTGTGGAACTAATATGAATGTGGAACTAAAAACCTGTAATCTCCACACCTGGAGAACTTGCACTGACACCACCAGGAAGCCCTCCAAACACAAACCACTTAGGGAAATTAGTATACAACCATATTTTTGACTTTAAAAAACATCTTTGAGAGTCTCCATGACCACATTTTATCCTCTAGATCTATGTCAAAAATCACTGTTCGTCCCTGGCTCCTTCACAACACAGTTCTACACATGTCTAAGCACAGACTGTAGAAATGCCTTAATCCAGTTTTTTAAAACCCAAATTCCACACTAACAAATTATGCATTTCTCCCTATTAATTAATGACCAGAATTACTGGCATGATAAACCAAAAATGCTGCAAAAAGAGCTCTACTAAAATGTGCTAAGCACAGGCAGCAGCCTAGCTCTTAAAAATCAGGTAGCCAGAATCTTCTTTCCCCCTGGAGCTTTCATGCTAGTTAGGCTCAGAGAAAAACTCCATGTCATACACTTAAATGTGCACAAAATGTTAGAAAAGAGGAACATGTGAAGAGGAGGATGTGCACACACCAAATTGCTTTAAGTCTGAATTTTCCAGGGGATCCCACCAGAGGATGCATTGCAGCCGCCTTCGCTTTCCTTTGCGTGGAGCTGAGGCACCTGCCCAAGCAACCGTGCTAAGGGCACATCAGTGAGGTACGAACACTTTGAAGAGCTGCATGTCCTACTGCTGCCACGATATTTGACACTGAGTTTAACAGAGCAAACATTGCTCATTTGCTGCTTCTAATAAGTCAAATTTTCTCTTCACACAGAAGTGACCAACGAAAACCTCCACAAGGCAGCTGTGAGTCCTGCAGAAACCCCCCTGCAGCCACAGAGGCCACAAAAACCACATTAGTACCAAAAAGGGCCACAAACTGCACCTCAACCCGCTAAACTCAAGCACATCCCTGCTCCCACATGCACCATGAGGGAGGCCTGTGTGGCTGTAGATCCCTCATCCCACAGGCCCACTTTTCAAGAACGTCTCTTCCCTTCAACTTCTCCCTCCTACCCCACAGCAGATTTATGACCGACAGAGACAAATGGAAACCAAAGGCCAGCACCGCAGGAGCTGAGGAGCACTTCCCACTCACTAGGTGCTTTCCAGCACTGCATTGACCTCAGGAACAGCCTCCCAGACAAAAAGGGCTGGGGCAACCTGGATGCGAGTCACGGCCAGCTAAAAAAGCCCGTCCCCAGCCCTTTTCCAGTCAGAAAACAGCTTTAAAAAGGAATTAAGCGAAGGGGGAGCCGCGCGCGCGCTGCCACCCTCACCCTGCCGGCAACGGCCGCCCGGGGCTCGAGCCACCGCACCTTCCCGCCACACCGCCTCAGCCAATTAGGGCAAAGATCACCACCGCCCTCTTTGTTTTTATTCTTTTAAGCCCGCCTCTCTTTCACGGCCCACCAATCAGAGCGCTCCTCTCGCGAAGCGCGGCAGCTTCTCATTGGGCAAAGGGGGAGAAGGGCTCTGCCAATGCGGTAGTTCGGGTGAGCGGGGCCAGTTCGAACGGGCGGCGGCGGGGGAGCGGCGCCATGGTGCAGCCGGTGAGGGGCGGGGATGGCGACAGGGAGCGGGATCGTGACAGGGAGCGGGATCCCCGGGGTCATCGCAGCCGGGGGCAGGGCGGGCCCCGACCCCCAGGTAAGTTCCTCGCTCTTGTCCCGCCGCAGGCCTGCGCGACACCAGCGGGAGGCTTTGACTCTTCGGATGAAGAGGGCGCTGAGGGGGACCCGAGGCCGCTGCCCATCTCCTGGTGAGACGCGCCCGGGACCGGCGGGAATTGAACATTAAAGGGCGTTTGATACAAAACGGGAGTTTTTCCCTGGAGGAAACTGTGGTGACCGGCCAGAGCGGGGTCGGGGGCTGTGGCTGAACTGGTGTCCCCACACAGGGATTGATTCCCTGAGCCGCTTTTGGAAGCGTTTGCTGGTCACTGTCAGTCACGCTTGATAGATTTTTTTTTTTGACAAATCTCGTGGGGATTTGTCAGCACTTTTCTCCTCTTGGGCAGGGGTATGTGATGAAGTACGTGTCCACACGTGAGATTCCTTTGCCTGGTTTATTCTTAAAAGTGAATTATAGGTAGGTAACTCTTCCCCCACTAAAAGGGACCTGCAAGAAGGCTGGAGAGGGGCTTTTTTCAAGGGTCTGTAGTGACAGAACAAGAGGCAATGGCTTAAAACTGAAAGAGGGGAGGTTTAGATAAGATATAAAGAAGAAATTATTTCTCATGTGAGTGGTGAGAGCCTGGCCCAGGTTGGCCAGAGAGGTGGTGGATGAACCATCCCTGGAGACATCCCAGGCCAGGCTGGACGGGGCTCTGAGCAACCTGAGCTGGTGAAGATGTCCCTGTCATGGCAGGGGTGGCACTGGGGGAGCTGGGAAGGTCCCTTCAACCCAAACCGTCCTGTGATTCTCATAGTCCCACAGAAAAGCAATGTCTGGTAGTGAGTTATCTGTATTCAAATAACACAAATGTTCTGGGTTGGTTTTTGTTGTTTTTTGGGGGCTTTTTAAAATTATATTTTGTTTTTCCTGGTAGGTTGACTTTGTCTCCTGTCTACTCTTCTAAATTCCTGGGATTATGTTCCCTTCCAGGTAAGAAGTATTCACTGACATTTGCAGGCATGTTTGAAGCTGAAGAGAGGCAATATCTTGTACCCCAAAATTCTGTGTTCCATTTAGTTGTTGGAGTGACTTGATTTATAATCTACCACTGGAATAATTGTTTCAAAAATACCAAGACCAATTGAGAGAATATCTTAACACAAGATAATTTGGCAGAGTGGTAGGAGAACAGCGGCTGTCCTCCATTGTCAGTTAAAATATTGGGATTTTTAGCCTGGCTTGCTGTTTATAACAAGCAACAACATAAGTGAAACAAGACTGCTTTGACAAATAATTCCTTTATAAGATATATTTGGCTCAAATTACACTCACTCGGTCTGCTCACAGTTCTGCACTGCTCTCCCTTAGCATCTGGGTTGTACTACTATGACCAAGATATAAAAATAAACATACAGGCTTTCACTGTATTTTTATCTACCAAAACTGCAGCCATAGTGAATCTCCTGTGGTCACAGAAAAGACAGAACTGCTGGTGGTGACACTGTGGACTTTCTCTGTTTCATTCAAAGCAGTTACTTGACTTTCATCAGCCAACTGAGAAGTACAAGCTTGGGACTAGCACCACACTGAAGAACTAGAAAACAAGTGTTGAATAATATTTGAATTTAAGTTATCTTGAAGTGGATGATGGCCAGTGCTAGTGAAAATCCCACTACCACTTGAACACTGGTTCATATATATATGCCAAAAAATAGCTGCATTATGTTTTTAAGCTACCTGAGCTGTCTAATCTTCAGATGTATCCAGTCGTACTCATGCTGATACAGCTTTTGGTCTGCAGGATTCTGCTGACTCGTTTTCAAAAGGTGCTTCAAGATACGCACAATCCTGAGCATTGTCAGGGTAGACCTGAAGATTCTGTGCCTACGGGGCTGTAAGAGAAGGAGGGGAGACAGAGGGAAGGTGCAGCGCAAATATTCTGAGCAGTTACATCTCAAACCAAACAACAGCTGTGAATATTGCAGTGCAGTGTTCTGTAGGGGCTGCAAAAATGCCTTGGTAGTGTGATGTGAGGAAAAAACAGAAGTGGGGATACACTGAAGACTGGATAGTGAGGAGGATTTTTAACCTAATTTATGCTGAATATTATAGAACAGGGAACTTACTTTCCTACCAGTCAACCAGATAACTTTGAAGTGATCTCTATCCAGCCCTTTTATTTGTTGGGGTTTTTTGTTTTATGGGTTTTTTGTTTGTGGTGTTGTTTTTTGGTTTTGGGGGATTTTTTTCAAGCTGTACCCTGATTTATAATATCCAAAGCTCTTCATCTGGAAAAATGCATAGCAGCTTAAAAACTTGGGCAGGTTGTGGGGTTTTTTAATCCTATTACATTACAGTATTAAGCAGATAATGGAGTTTAAAGTGTCTTTTGCGCTAGTGATCTATTTGCAAAAATAAGAACTGTGTTTTACATGGGGTGTAGTTTTGGCTTTTGCTTTCATTTTGGTGGGGAGTTTGTCTGTGCTCTATTCTTCAACTGTAGCAGCCATTCCATAAATGTCACTTGCCTGTAGTGGTAATTGTCATTCATAATTTGTTTTAGGTTGCAGGTTTAAGGATATTAGAAGAAATCTTCAGAAAGATATAGGTGAGTCTTCTGGCCAGTATATAAAGGCCTCTCTCTTCCAGGCAGTCGATGCAGCAAATATCTTAGTGCTGTCACCATTATGAGCACTAGATACGACTTTCAAGTGTGCAGTGCCACTTTCTCTCTGGCTTCTCTACCAAATATTGGACAAGCAGTCAGATAATTTCCAGGCTGGAGATGTACAGGCTTATCTTTCGGAGTAACCACAAGCTCTGCTAAGTCACATGCAGGAGAATCCGTCTTTAAAGCAGCTAAGACCAAGATAAATTACAAACTTGTAATCTCCTTTTCCCAGAGGAAAGTGAGATTGGGATAGAAAAGGCGAAATAATGTAAAGATTTTGCCGAATATTCATCTGTAAACACTAGTAGAGGAGAGATTAATACCAACAGCAAAACCCCACTGTGTTTGGGCACAGTCGCAGCTGGAGATGGGACAGACTCATGCTTAAGCTGGCAGCAATTAGCTGAGTTTTGATGTGCTTTTAATGAGGCTCATCTTGAGATTCCCTCTGAACCCAGAAAAATGCTCTCAGGGGTCACCTGGAGGCAAATGTGGGTAAGACTCAGCAGAAGTAAATGCTGCTCAAAGAAATATTGCTAACTCCTATTGTCTTAACCTCAAAGATTAAACAAGAGAACCAGTACCAAGTAGTTTATCTGTTTATCATTAAGCTGGATAGGCTTTTGTTTATTTGCAAGTGTCTTAATTTGTTGGCAGAAGAACTAAAGAACTACGGGACCCAGGATGTATTTGTGCTTTGTACCAGAGGAGAGCTCTTAAAATACCGAGTACCAAACCTTATAGACGCCTACCAACAGCACGGGATCTGTGTGCACCACTATCCTATTCCTGATGGGGACACTCCTGACATTGCCAACTGCTGTAAAATTCTGGAAGAGCTCAAAAACTGCCTGGAAAGTAACCGGAAAACGATCATACAGTAGGTTCTGGTTGTCTCCCTTTCACCCCACATTCCTGTAAAAGATACCAGCTTCTCTCTAGGTGCATGACCAGCTGAAAATGAACCCTGTCAAGTGACAGTTGCATTTTTTAGAGTTAGTTCAAGCTGTGAAAAGCCGCCTGTTTCTCCTCGTGCAACTTTTGGAGCTAACTTGTCCTTTGTAAGATCCAAATCTCCCATTTCCCATTGTTCTCTCCAGCAAACGCTTCACATCATGTGTTGAACGGCACCAGACAACTCCTCACTGCCAGCCCCCTTGGATATTGGGTGTATGATATGAGTTGCAAGCTAAAGCAGCTGTTGTTAGAGGATAACACACCTCTGGGCTGTTTATCAAGGAGTCAGTGGGTTCCAGCAGTGCAAAATTCACTTGTAGTTTGCCTGAAATAGGTTTAAAATAATTTCTTTAGACAGTTGTAGTGGAGCTCGGAGTAGAGGGGGGAAAACTTTCCAAGTTCTGTGTTCCCTGAATGATCCTGTTGACAGCTCCCCACACAGACACCCGCTGAGTCCTTGGGCTCCCTACTGCCATCAGCAGCTCACAACTGTCATCAAAGCCTGAATCTGGAGTAGGATTTAAAGAAAACTGAAATTTCCCACTTTTGTGCCCTTTTCTGTCCTCCTGTGCCTTTGGGACTATTACCATGAATGAAGGGAAACTTTAAAATTGCAGTTTCTCTAGAAAGCTGCTGCTTAAGGAAGGTGTGACAAATAAATACGAGATAGCCTTGTAGGTATATTCCAACTCTCTTGTACCACTGCTCCTCTCGGTTAAATTAAGGCAAGAATTGTGTGGGTGTATTTACTTATCGAGGTGCTCTGGGTGTTGCAGCATAATACAGCTCAGTACAACCAAATGTTTTTATTCTCTTTTCAGCTGTTACGGCGGCCTTGGACGCTCATGTCTTAGTAAGCACTTACCTTCCCTTTCTCAATACCTGACTAACCCACCCTGCACACCTGTTTTTGGGAGACAGCATTGCCTAAAGGAGCCAAATTCTCCTTGAAGCTTAACTGGTTACAATGCAAAGTGCCACTGCGGGTAGCAGGTTAGGTAT
Organism: Nesoenas mayeri; assembly: GCF_963082525.1. Lineage (NCBI taxonomy): Eukaryota > Metazoa > Chordata > Aves > Columbiformes > Columbidae > Nesoenas > Nesoenas mayeri. The sequence goes on along the minus strand of NC_137548.1, from coordinate 4,433,917 downwards.
TATAGTATATGTGGGCCCGTTTCTTGAGAAAGGTGTTGTCAAATGGTAGGAATATGAGCTGCCTGTATAGAAACTGTTCGCAGTGAGTGACATAAGTATGTTATGGTATAGCTCTGAGTGTGTAGGTGAGAGGATGGAGGGTCAGGTGGGGTCAGTCTTTTAGTGGGGTGATAGAAAGTTCTCTCTTATTTTCTCGCAATTTTCACTGCAAATTTTAGTCTCCTCTGACCAATGGGATTGCACTTTCCCCTCTTCTCTCAATGACTCCTCAGGAAAAGGAGATAAACACTTCTTCTGCATCTTTCTTCAGCCCAATGTTCCCCCTAAAGCTTGCAGGGGCATCAGTTATTGTGTGTGTGCCAGAAGGTGATAATGCCAAAAAAGCAACTGCAGTCAGAAGACACAAAGGGCAACTAACTGGGTGTACTGGAACTCATTCATCAAAAGCCTAGAATTTGCCTCCCAAATGCTTCTGGAAACACAAGGGGGAAACTGGGAGGGTTTTCACCTGTTTCCAAAGCCTGTGGGCTCAGGCGGGAGCAGTGGGCACATGGGACCAGGACCAACAAATAGTATTCAGCAAAAGATGCAGCAGATCTCTGACCCCCATATGATGAGGTTGAGTTTTACTGGAGTGGTTTTCATGGAACAAATCTATTACCGCACAAAAGCGGTGCTGTGCGCGGGAGGAGGTGCTCAGTAGCACAGGGGTGTATTTACTTCTCTTTTACAGTAGCTGCGTGTCTCCTGCTTCGGCTTTCGGACACGCTGGCACCTCAGCAAGCCATAGACAGCCTGAGGAACCTGAGAGGATCTGGGGCGATACAGACCATCAAGGTAATGAGGCTAACAAAGGTAAAACACGTGTGGAAATAAGGGCAGAGAGCTCGGATGGTCAATTCCTTCCTTCCCAAAGGGATCCCGCTGTCTTTCTGAGAAGTTCCCTTGCTGCTCTCCTGCCTTTGAGCCAACCATCTTGTTCTGTCTCCTCTCAATTCAACAGCTGTTCTCCCCGCCTCTTCTTCACCATCATTAGTAACTAGTTGCTTTCTCATCTTTATCCCTGCTCATCACTGTTGTCCCTTTTTCTGTTGCTCACGTTCTCCTCACAACTTCTACTTGATTCTTCTGCCTTGATTTCGTTCTGTCTCACTAACCCGTGCAGCTGTGTTCACGTTCCGTAGCCATCACATCCATACACTGACAGCCTTCATTTAAGGAGCATCCCTGGCACTAGTGTTAAAACCTACATGGAGGGAGGCCTAAGTTGCTGAACATCATTTCTTTTTTCTTATTTTGGTGAGATTTTCAGCTACTCTGTACATATTTCTGTTGTCACGAGTCCTAAATGTTACATTCTTAAAACAGTTCTATGTACAGGAAAGAGGAGCTGACATTTAAAAAGTTAACAAGATAATAATTTCTGAGAGGGAAGTGCTGCCCAAAGACTGTTTCTCTGTTAGCTCTAAGCCTCTCTGGAAGGCAAATCTTGTTTAAACTACTTGTTGAGAATCAGTTTTCAACAAACCAAAGGGGCAGGTGGGGGGCAGCTTGCGTGTCTGGTTGAAGAAACAGGGAAGGATTGAACAAATGTTGTAACGAGAAGCCCTCAGAGGCGCTCAGGGTGGACAATCCGTCCTTTAGCCACTGCTGACCAACATTTTTATCTCATTTTGAACACTTGCATCTTACTACTCCACGTGATGTACAAGTTGACCTAAGAACTCTTAGTACACTCTTTAGTACAAACTGTTGTACATCATCACAATAACTCAAGACTCTATTCTGCACCATGGACTCCTTACGGAGAGAGTAATGGTGATCCAAATAAAGCAGCTTGGAATTCTGACATGAAACTTCCACCTATGATGGCCATGGTTTGCATTAGCTTGATCTCACGTGTGCCCTTTATGAGGAGCCACAAGATCCAAGCTTGGATCCATGGTGAGAAATTCCAGGGGGTTTGGAATAAGCACAAGAAGAGCAAATAAATGGACTAGAGGGTGCAGTTTTAATTCTGGGGTATCAAACAGCTTTTTAAGATGGGTAATGCCTTTTCCTGAAGTACAGAGCGCTCATTACAAATCCAATTGTGCTTTTTCAGCAATACAATTACCTCCATGACTTTCGAGAGAACCTGGCTGCACATCTGGCAACAAAGGACACGGTATTAAGATCAGTATCACGATAACTAATACTGGAGTGGTGCATCTTTGTGTCTACATGGCTGACGGACGCCTGGACAAAACATCTCCCAACCTTTGCAACTTCCCGTCGCTCCAGCCCATGCGACACAGCCACTCACTTTAACTTCTGTGTGTAAAATGTTGGGGGTGGGGATGGAAATCTTACAGGACACACTGCATCTTCCTTAATTTAATACTCACCACCTTAAAAATACATGGAAGTGTATTGGTGTTCGTTACTGCTCTGCCGGTGGCCCGCACGCCTAACGAGCTCACTTTCCACAGAGTAATTACTCTTACACAATGTTAACTTCACATTTAACACCACAGATGCGCGTGTGCTGCCGTTTAGCTGATGTTTTAACGTTGACGTCCTATGCGCTGTTTCTGTGAACAAAGCGGAGGGAGGCTGGGCTGCCAAAACAGCGACCAAATTTCATTTTGCTTCATCTGTGTTCTATGTAGCATGAGAATTGGGAGGAGCGCTTGGACGTGAAGGCAAAATAGGGGAGGAAAGCAGAGAAGAGGTGAAAGAGAACTCCTTATCCACCGCCTTCCTAAGAACCACGCAGGGAAAATGTAGCGAGGTAAAAATTACATCGAAAAAACCTCGGCTCTAGTTTTAAACTGAAAATCAAGCATAGAAATTTTCACACTGGAGCGCTTGTGCCTTATGAACTAGTAAGAGCTTTCTGAAATGTCACGGTTCTGCGTAGCATGTTCAGTGATATTTAGGAATGAGATCCTCTTGTTCCAACAGAAGGAGGTTTTATAGTGTGCTAAAGCAAGCAGGCAGGTTTTATATGGCTGTGGCAGGACGAGACACTCTGTGGTAGCTGCGTGGGTGAGTCTGGCACAGCCCGTCTGCAGGATCACACCAAAGCAAGTAAATAAACAACCCGCTGTGGGCTGGAGAGAATCTCACAGCAACATCTCTCTAACAGTTCACATCCCTCCTGGTTAACTCCATCCACTCACAAACACCAAAGATGATCAGACTCCTGAAGAAAACATTTAAACTAGTTCTGTCCTATTTGGAGGAAGCAATGATCATCCACTCCAGTGCCCAGGGGTCCTGGGACCCCCTGTGAGGTCATTTTGGCTTTGGGGCGATACCCTGTGTCACCCACACTCTGCCTTTTGTTGCGAGACAAACCAGCAGAGTCAGAGGAACTGTTGCCTGTGGGCTGATGTTGCTGTGAGCTGTACTGGTGTCCCGTCCTGCCTCGTCACCATCTGTTTCCCTGTCGTTCATGCTGTCACTCCTCCCAGGTGACACTTTTTTTCCCTAGTGCTGCAAGAAACCACCTGGTTACATGTCCAGCACTGAGATGGGGCCGTGTCCTGTCACTTTGAAGGCAGACAATAGGGATGCTTCCACTTTCCACAGCACAGAGTCACTTACAGAGAACACTTTGCTCAAAACTCGTATTGTTGTGTCAGTATTCTCCAGCACAAACAAATCAGAACATCAAAAGCACTGTCTGTCTGTCCCATCTTCAGTGCTGAGTCCTTGCAACTGAAGGTATTCAGGTATTAAATATATGTCAGATGGCTGGAAACTTTCTGACAGGGAGAGAGAAACGTTCTTTATTTTTTCCATAATCTTTTGCCTCTTAGAACTCCCAAAATCAATTAATACCACAGCCACATTTTGAATGTGAAACGACTGGTACTCAGCAAGGCATCACGGGTGCTGCTCCACGTACTCACAAAGACAAAACGGGGTGCGAGGCGCACGTCGCGGGGTGCAGGGGACAAAGTTCCCCCCGCAGCTGGGTGGTTGCTGGCAGACATTAACCTTGTTTTAAATAAAGATGCTGACCGCGGTTCCTAAGCAGCTTTCTCTGAGGGACTCTGCTGGGCAGTCCTCACACTTCACACACTCCCTTCTTACAGGAATTCTTAACTTGCCCTTCTGACCTTTCTCTGTGATGCTTTGACAGTTTAAAGACCTTTGAAATAAGATTAAATCCTTCAGTTCTCATGTATTTAACCAGGACAGAACGCAAACAAGCATTTTGTTCTGGGGTTAGCGGTGAATTCAGCTCACCAGAACTGCACCACAACTACAGGGCTGCTTTCACCTCTCAGTTCCCCTGCTCAGGAACACTCAGATGCATTTTATGTCGATGTGTAAAGCTGGACCTTCACAAGACAGTGCAAATGTTGCAAACGTTTCGCTAAATATGCCTGGCTAAAGCTGCTCCACAGCTGGAGGGGGTTTTCAGTTGAACTCAGGAAATCCTGCATTTATTCTGGTGTGTAACTTGGTTTAAATCAGCCCAAGTACCAAAGGAGTGAGAGGTTTCGAAGGCCATGGCGCCATGCGCCAATAAGGCTCATTTCTGGAACAGATTAATAAATATACAACCATACAAAAGGGTTAATTAAATTTTGCTTACACAGGGTGAAGTCATCATCTCACTGCAGTGTCTGAAGGCCCCAAGCAGCAGGAAAATAAACATAAGCCAACAAGAACAATATTCCCAAGTTTCCAAAAATGATGATTGTGCAAGGAAGAAAATCCTCCTGTCAAACTAACAGCGGATGGAGCGGGATCGCAGAACGGGAGTAACGGAGCTGTGGATGTGAGGAGGTTGAAACCCGTGACCTCGCACAGAAAACAAGGGCTGGGAGGTAACACCTGCAACTGCTGCAAAAGATCTGGGACAAAAAAGCCAAAAACAAGAACACTTGAGCCAAAAGGGCATGAGAAATTAAATGTCAATCAACGCAAAAAAAGAAACGTGTGAGAAAAACTACTTTATGTCCATACTAATAAGCTGGCAGGTATTTGTTATTACTCACGTAAGCAGAATTTGAAGTTATCAGAGCCTGGATTCTCACATCCCCAGTATATTATAAAAGGAGGAGAGGAATTCAGAAAAAGAGGAGGAAACTGCTGCTCTAAAGCACAAGGGCACCCAAATCTCATCTGATGACAACAGTTCTGGTCTCCTCCTGCTTAGAAAAGGGAAATTTGCAGAGGAGAAAGCGTAACGACAAAGCTACAGATGTTCCACTCAAAAAGAGATTAAACAGACTTGGACAGATGACATGATGGTCTATTCAAATCACCCCTGGCATAAATAAGGTGGAAATTTTCAATGTCTTAAAAAAATAAGAGGTTAGAAGCAGCAGATGAAGTCAGCAGAACTTCTCAACAAGTTTTCTTACACATTGCAGAGGTCACTGTCCCAGCATATCAGCCACCCTGGGTTATAAAAGTGCTCAAAAAGCAGCTGAATTAATGGAAGAAAAATCTATTCAAGGGCTGTTGACGCCAAAGCTCCCGCTCAGGACACCTTAACATATGGATTTCCAAACATTGTCCCGCTATTCCAGCAGAGATGTTGGATACCTGCTCAGTGTCATCGCTCCTCAGTTGTTGCCTCTGCCCACCCCAGTATCACAGTATTTGGGTTTCTGGTCGAACCAGCGCAGCCATTCACATCATTTTAACACCCAAGAGACCCAAAGTGAACAAAAAAACCCAGTTTATACAAGAATATTTTACTAGAACTGGGAAACTATTATTCTCCAGCAGCGCTAAACAAAAAAAATCCTAATTATTACTCCTAAATTAAGCAGCTGTTGCAGTCACAATTTATAAAGCAATATTATCGTCCCCCCGCCCCATTTATCTGCAGACCCATAAAAAAAGCCCCAAGCCCAGGAAATCAGAGCTTCTCTTTTCCAGACATTATTTGATTCAGTGCTCTGTTTTTAAAGGGTAACACAATTATCCATCATAAACAGCTGAATACAGGAGGTATCTGTTCAGCTTACAAACCAAACAAGGAACCGGGTAAAAAGTGTTTCTGAATTTGAGATTTTCTTTTTTTATTATTATTATTTTTTATTGCACTAAGGAACAGCGAGCGGGGCAGTTTCACAAGCTCACTTTCTGCTTTGAAAAGCTCTGTAGTTATTACTCTTCAACTCAGGAGTATTTTCATCACTGGACTTCGTCATTGTTGTAGGTTTGTCCATTTGTTAACGAGACAGCACAGACATTAAAAACAAAAATCATTTCAATTCATTCCCTCGTGGACAATTCAACTTGTATCGCAATGACACACGCTTGAGCTTAAAGCAAGGTTAACGTTTGGAGAAAATACAGACGTACAGGAAAGATTAACCATAGAAAAAACAAACTCCTATTTTTGCAATTGTGTCCGTGAATTCAGCTGTTTAAGACCAACGTCGCTTCCAGGTCAAACCCCCAGCACCTCTGGTCCTCCCCATGCGCTCGGCAGCTGATTTAGAGCGGGACACGCGAGTCCAAACGAGCCGCTACAAAGCCCGACCTAAAGAAACTCCCTAGTGTACTAAGGCTGGTAGTAACAAATACCTACTTGAAGATTACGGCTGTTCCTTATGGAGTGCAAAGTCAAAACTTCTCGAAACCCAGTAATCTTTATATTAATTGACATGTACTTCTTTAATTTCAGTGTCCCAGTAAAATATAAGAAAAGAGTCTTTCCACAAGTATAAAATGTGGAAATATTTTAAAAATAGGGGAGTCGTCGTTTTCTAACGCAAACGTGATCATCAGATTCCAGATTTAATCTTGGTAAGAGGTTCTCGTTGTAAAGAATCCATGGTTTGTGGCTTTTGCATGCACTTAACTGGAACAAAGCTTGTCAAACGTCTTCTTAAGAGCTCACCAGAACATAAATCATGCTGGAAAACCAAAGAAAAATCTTAAGATGCACCATTTATACATTTAATGATACAGTCGTTGAGTTTTAAGGAACAAATCTGTGTGAGGTAGATAGGTAGTGACTGAAATTTTACACACAAAACGCATCAGAAGGGCTTTTTGATACAAAACATGATGCAAATTGATGCACCGACCCCTTGGCACTAGACCAAGGCAGACTCTTCTACCTTTGACAAAAATCACATTTCCTTACTCTAAAAACATCATTGTTGCAGCTTCTTAATGAAAATACTGGGCAGGGGGTTGTTATATTACACTTAAAAGAAGAAAAGCTTGGAGCTTTCAAGTCAAACAGATTCAAAATAGTAATTCCGACCAAATTAAGAGTTGCGTTTTAAAACAGAATAAAATGGTGATTGTGGATTTTCTTTCCGAAAAGTTTGCGCTATATTTATTCTTATCTATGAAATTTCTCTTGTACACTGAGCCCAACTGAAAAAAGACAAAGGTGAAGATGAGATGGGAGACAGAGGAAACAAAAACTTACCCGTATAGGTAGTAAAAAAAGGATAGAAGGTAGAATGCTAATTTGCACCATCCTTCTTTCTGGCAATAGGCTAAAATATCTGCATTCATGATGGTTGTGGGATCGTACAGCCCAGGGCCGCTCATCACGGGTCTGCTCATGTACCTGCAAGCGACGCAGGGTTAGTTTTGTGGGAACAGCGCCGGGAAACATGGGGTCCTGCCCCCCATATAACACCAGAACCGAGACACGGAACCACCCCCTTCCAGAAAATTCCACCAGCTCCGCGTAGGAGACGGCGAATTGCGGGAGCAACGGGAAGCACAGCACAAATAGAACAGAAACAACAGAGAAAGCAAAGCGATGGGGCTCGTTTTATAGCCACAACATCAACTTTCTTAATGTCCTATCAAAAAGCATCTTTATTTGCCAAAGACGCCGAACACTTAAGAGGAAGCACTGCAACGGGAGAATGAGTAACAACATAACGAGACGCCGGGCTCGTCAATATTACCTCCAAATATGATAAGCCAACAAAGGCATATTGAGCCCCAGCGTAAGCCACTCTGCTGCACAGAGAAACATGACACAGAAGAAGGCGTGGATGAGGTACTCGGGAAGGACAAGCTGGAAAAGAAAAAGAGGAGTTAGACATCTCGATTACCCAAAGCAAAACGTGTGGTTTAATCTATTTTGGAGTTAAGCTATCATTTAAAAATTATTATTATTATTATTAAAACACAACACTACCAAGACTACAGAGAGTGAAAACAGCAGCCAGCGGTGCGTGCCTTGCTGTTTTCACGTGGTATTTATGAACCAAGAAGAAAAATGTCAACAATTAAATGCTCCGATCGATAGTTTTTCATTGCTTCTATTAAATTAAGTGCACTGTTAACAGATTCCACGCTTTAGGTATGACCTTTGGAACAGATCAGCGAGATATTTCTGCTCATGCGACAGAGAAATATCAGTAGGAAACATGCTTCAGGTAATGGTTTATTGGCAAAAAGATGGTTTGCGTTTTCCTGGTTTATAGCTTTGTTTTGGCGTTCACAAATCCGTCATTTTTCCAATTCAAAGGATTTGCCAGCTCCTTTCTCAAGCAGTTTGGGGGGTTCCAGCCACCCTCATTTTCCGTCCCCCCCCCAGCATGCGTTACAGCCTCATGCTGCCCAGCACAGACCCGCCAAGCTCATTATCCATTTACTCCAAACCCACAGAAAGCGTGAAATGCCAGGTAATATTAGTGTTATTAATAGGAGACATATGGAGAGAGACACAGATTAAAGGCATGCAGAGAGCCAGCAAAAATCTCACACCTGCCACAAGAGGAAAATTGTCTGAAATAAGTCACCCCCCAGTGAAATCGTTCACTCCTTTATCACTTAATTCAGGAAGAATGAAAATCCATAAGCTTTTTGCTTCTCAACTCAGGACCACTAAAACATCTCCCCTTGAAAACAGCTCTATTTCTACCTAAAGATTTAAACTGCGTGCACACACATACACACACCGCCCCGCTTTTGCGTGTGATTAACATTGCATAGGACGACTACACTGAAATCTCAGTGTTTTCTCATTTCTTTCATTCTCTCCAAGCAGATGCTTCTTTTAAATCCCAAAATATTCCTAGAAAAGTACAAACTACCAACAAACATTCTCACCACCTACTTCGCTCCGACATTCTGTTTCTCTAAATGAAGAACATCAAAGCAAACTTGCATCGACATCAACAAAAATAACCTGTCATACGTGAAATGTTTCTAGTAAATCTTTTTCTCCGCATTCTTCTTTATATACTTACCATTTACAAATTGGCAATTATTTATAGGAGAACAACAACAGCCCTATCCAAAACACCAAGCATTTGGCTGCCTGCTGAGACACATTCACCAGGTCTGAAAATCTGGAGTTTATTGAACTATACATCTCAAAACATGTTTTCCTTTGTCCTGTTTATCGCACCCTAATCCCGCACCACAATATCTGTCTCTTTCAAATCCATCACATCTTATCCCGCCTTGTATCTCCCAGAGAAAAATTAATTATAGCATATTCTACTGTGATATTTATCAGAGAAGCGAGGAGGAGAGAAATGGCGTTGCCAAGAAGAGATGATACAACTATAATAGGAGCAGGGAAGACATCAAGAGGGTACTAAGCAGTTACTATTTTGGGCTAATCTGCCTACTCAGGTGTCTCAATTCCTACCAGGATTTTTGATTCTCTGTATAGGAAAAAACACATAAGAGTGTTTGTCCAGAGTAATTTACCAGATCCCCTCAAGAGTGTGGATCTTAACGTCACCTTTAGTGGCTACTCTACTTTCACAACAGCAAATATTAAGTGATTGAATATCTTCAATTCATATCAATAAACACCGCATGCACGTGGGTTAACAGAAGGTTAATATTTGCGTTAAACATGCGCATTGTAATACTTCCCAGGTTGTGATAAGATCATAATGCATAAATGTAATGAGGATTTGCCCTCCCCGTACTGCAGCAGAAATGACCCGAGAACAGACCAAGCAAGGGAAACTGTTAGATGCAAAGCCCTGAGATGCAGCCTCTGCCTCTCCCCACCCCTTCTCTTGCTGTAAAACTCGCTGTCAAGCTACGTGCTGTTTGTCTAACATACATTTCCCTCCCCAGCTGCTGTCAATTCACTTTTCATTTGCAACATTTACTTAATTCTTCAAAAAGTTACAGTCCAGGCCGCGCTGTTGTGCTGCCCCTGCGTTCTACGCCAGCCTGGGCACACCGAGCCAAAGTAAAACCCATGAGAACAGCACAAAAAACCTGCTGGATCGAACTATGTGCTTTTTAACAAGCATCCCTTTGATTATCGGTGTTACAGGTGTAAGCAAATAGTTTTTCTCAAATTATTCTCATAAACCAAGGAGTTCAGAGCTGCATCCATGAGCGGCCACTGAGAAACACCCCTGATCCTGAGACACGAAGCAAAGAAGTGAAGGTAACACCTGTCACATTATACCCATCTAAATCCTCAAATGAGATCACAATTTACTCAGTCAATGCTTAAAAATCAACCAGTCTCCTATAATCTCAGACTTCAATAAACCTTGCTTGAAAAGTTCTATTTATTTCCCTCCGAACTCAGTCCGGCTAATGAAAAGGACATGTAACAGGCATGTAACAGTTTTCCCCGCTTCGCTGGGTGCGCAAGCAAAATCGTTTTGTGCGAAATATGGAAAAATCCATGAAGTTGTTGTTATATCAACCCCAACAAACAGATAACGAGCAGATGAACAGGCACACTAAACAAAAGAGCTTCAAAGTATTACAAATGTTCCTAACAAAATGAAAGGGAAGTGGCATTAAAAACATGAAACTGAGAAGCAGTACACACCTTCAATGCAATTTTGACTCTTTTAATCTTTTTGACCTTTTCAACTGTCTTTGTGCCGAAAATGTAGAAAGCAGATTGAAAGAATGTTAGTACGACAGCTGACGAGATCACCAGCAGATTAATAACAGTCAGAATATTCAATTTGAAAGCAAAGAATCAGACATTTTCCCTAGAACTTGTGCGAAACAACTAGGTTTTGTCCACCCAGATGCAATTCTACTGCCTGTTTTATCAAGACGACAGCAAAACCAACCACTTTACATATATTTCTTTTAAAAAGTGTTCAGCATGCGACTTACAGGATTGAGTGTATTACATTGGTCTATGGGATTCTTGTAATCTGTCTTCAGTTCATCAAATGCTATGATCTAGGAAAAAAATAAAGGAAAGAGTTGTGATTCTTCAATCCAGGAGCAACAATGTATTTTATGTGTGAAAAATAACATTTCAGTACAGAGCCATAAGCCCAACTGCTGCCACCACATTCAGGAACATCATTTCTCTAAGGTCATAAACCCACAGGTGAGACCCTTCTCAAACAGGTTATAAAACAAGAAAGAGAAGATATTTCAGGCATTCACATCTCTGCACACATTCTCTCTTTATTTCCCCACCAACAACTGGTTTCCCAGATCAGGTTCAACAGTTTTAACCCCACTCGCCAAACCCCGTGAGTGACTCTTGGAACCTGGCACAGGGATCACTAACGAAATTAAAAAGCAACAGCAAACTTAAAAGCAGCCAAATGTTTGGTCTCATGACCGTCAAAGTGAATGCTGACCCCACATGTATGTCCGAGATGTGCATCTATTTAAAAACCTACATATACTCCACCTTTTCGTGCCATAAAAATCAAAGACACAGCGTGAAATACAACAAAAGCCACGTCTACAGAACAAGTGTCACACCAAATATGAAAAATCTTAGAATCATAGAATCATTTCAGTGGGAAGAGACACTCGGGATCCTCGAGTCCAACCATAATGTAACTCTAGCACTAAGCCATGTCCCCGAGAACCTCGTCTAAACGCCTTTTGAACCCCTCCAGGGCTGGTGACTCCAGCACTGCCCTGGGCAGCCTGTTCCAATGCCCCACAGCCCTTTCCAGGAATAAATTATTCCCAATATCCAATCTAAACCTCCCCTCGTGCAACTTGAGGCCATTTCCTCCCATCCTATCACTTGCTGCTTGTCTTAAGACCAACTTATTGTCACTATAAGATTCATTTATATTCAGTATAAACCCACATATGTTTACAGGACAGGGCTTATATTGCAACAGAAGTGTTTTTGCTAGGGATAACTACAAAGCTTGAAATAGTGCCAAGAACATCCTCCTCCTCACGTCCTTTCCTCCAGCAGCTTCTCACAGCGGAGCCACAGGAGGTTCTGGCTCTCCCTGTGTCGGCTTCAAGATAGAAAACCCTCAAAAAGCAATAATAAAGAAAATATCAAAAATTAAGTCTTAATATAAAGCACATAAAGAGTGCAACACATAAGTGATTATTTCTATTAAATAAGGAGCCAAACTGACTTCAGAATAAAGCATTTCCAACAACTCTTTTAAAAAAGGAACTGATTAAAAATACTGTTTAATGAAATAGATAAATCTTGTATCGGCACTTGAAAATCCATTCTACCCACAGACAAGCACTGCCATATTTCCACATCTTCAACATAACAGCGAAGCCGGGGACCAGCTGTGGTACCTCAGCTCCCCCCCAACCCCGTGAGTGCCGGAGGGTGACCCCGCGCTTCAGTAGCCTGAGCTGTTTGAGAGGTCACAGAATCGCAGGATGGTTTGGGTTGGAAAGGACCTTAAAGCTCATCCAGTGCCACCCCTGCCATGAGCAGGGACATCCTCACCAGCTCAGGTTGCTCAGAGCCCCGTCCAGCCTGGTGTATAGAACCACAGAATCATTCTGGTAGGAAAAGACCCTCAAGATCATCGAGTCCAACCATTAACCCACCCCGGCACTGCCCCATGTCCTGAGAACCCCACCTGTCCAACCCTCCAGGGATGGTGACTCCAGCACTGCCCTGGGCAGCCTGTTCCAATGCCCCACAGCCCTTTGGGGAAGAAATTGTTCCAAGATCCAACCTCAACCTGAGCCCTGAGGTGTCTCCAGGGACGGGGCACCCACAGCTTCCCTGGGCAGCCTGTTCCGGGGCCTCCCCACCCTCATGGGGAACTATTTCTTCTTTATTTCTAATCTAATCATCTCCTTTTCCAGCTCAAAGCCGTTACACCGTGTTCAATCACTACAGGCCTTTGTAAAAGTCCCTCTCCAGGCGGTGAGATCTGCAGGGACCCCCAGCCTGCACAGACAGAACCCCTCGGGGTCTCTCACGGAGGGCCAGACGGACCCTGCCCGGCCTGCGCGGGAGAGCGGGCTGAGGGAGCCGCTGCCCCCGGGCACGGGCCGCACCGATGGGACGGGCCCCACCCGCGGGCGCTCCCTCAGCGCGGGCCGCGGGACACCCGCGAAGGGCCGCCCGCTCCGCTCCCCCCCCGCTCCCGCACTCACATGCCAGATGGCGAAGAAGATGAGGGCGGCCGTGAGCAGCAGCGCCAACATGTAGCAGAAGGCGGCGAACGTGAAGGCCATGGCGGCGGGGCGGGCGAGCCGCGGCGGGGCCGAGCGGCGCGGGGGCTGCCGGGAGCGATCATTCACCGCCGGGCCGCGCCGGGGCGTCTCCGCGCATGCGCCGCCCCGCCCGCAGCGCCCCCTGCCGGGCCCCGCCGGCACCGCCGCCACGGCGCGGGCGCCATTTCGCTGAGAAGGGGTCGGTCGGTCCCGCGTCGGTATTTGCGAGTCACAGGGTGGCTGGGTTTATACTGAATATAAATGAATCTTATAGTGACAATAAGTCGGTCTTAAGACAAGCAGCAAGTGATAGGATGGGAGGAAATGGCCTCAAGTTGCACGAGGGGAGGTTTAGATTGGATATTGGGAATAATTTATTCCTGGAAAGGGCTGTGGGGCATTGGAACAGGCTGCCCAGGGCAGTGCTGGAGTCACCGTCCCTGGAGGGGTTCAAAAGGCGTTTAGACGGGGTTCTCGGGGACATGGCTTAGTGCCAGAGTTACATTGTGGTTGGACTCGAGGAGCCCGAGTGTCTCTTCCCACCGAAATGATTCTATGATTCTAAGATTTGTAATGTCTGGTGTGACACTTGTTCTGTAGACGTGGCTTTTGTTGTATTTCACGCTGTGTCTTTGATTTTTATGGCACGAAAAGGTGGAGTATATGTAGGTTTTTTAATAGATGCGCATCTCGGACATATATTGCATTCAAGAACATCATTTCTCTAAGGTCATAAACCCACAGGTGAGACCCTTCTCAAACAGGTTATAAAACAAGAAAGAGAAGATATTTCAGGCATTCACATCGCTGCACACATTCTCTCTTTATTTCCCCACCAACAATTGGTTTCCCAGATCAGGTTCAACAGTTTTAACCCCGCTCGCCAAACCCCGTGAGTGACTCTTGGAACCTGGCACAGGGATCACTAACAAAATAGAAAAGATCATCCAGTCCGACCCCCCTGCTCACGCAGGGTCACAGAGCAGATCACACAGGTGGGTCCAGGGGGTTTGAATGTCTCAGAGAAGGAGACTCCACACCCGCTCTGGGCAGCCTGGGCCAGGCTCTGGCACCTCCCAGCAAACAAGTTTCTGCTCATGTTCACATGGACCCTCCTGTGTTTCAGTCTGTGCACGTTGCCCCTCACCCTGGCGCTGGGCACCACTGAACAGAGTCTGGTCCATCCTCTGACACCCACCCTGAGATATTGATCAGCATTGATCAGATCCCTCTCAGCTTCTCTTCTCCAGCTCAACAGCCCCAGTTCTCTCAGTGTCTCCTCATCACAAAGATGCTCCAGACCCCTCAGCATCTTTGTGTCCCTCCCATGGACTCTCCCCAGTAATTCCTTGTCCTTCTTAAACTGGGGAGCCCAGAACTGGACACACAACTCCTCACCAGCGCAGAACAGATGATAAGCAGATAAGGTGGTTTTCAGGTCGAGATGCATGAGATTGGTGCAATCCCAATAAATATAGTGGCATTTTGGAGGGAAAGACCAGGTAAATCTGAGCGATGTCTGGAGAGCAGGGAGATGGCAAATGGCTGTCAGGAAGAATTACTGCGGAAGGGTGTGTGGTGGGTGCCCCGGGAGGTTACAGGTTTATACAGTCCCAGATCGATCCAGTTTGGGCCTTGCTCAAAAAGTACTGCAAGAAAAATCATTTGAAGAGAACATCACGTATTTTCCTTCTGCAGGGTCATATAAAAGTCATTTCAGTTTTAAGCAACAATACCTTGCAATAAAGGAAAGGCTGGGTCGTGTTTGCGCAGTCATCTCCACACAAGCAGCCTAGTGATTTCCAGTTTCCAAAAAACTAACAGCTGCCAAATAGTAAATAATGTTTTCCAGTGATATCTGCTGGAAAGCTTCTCATGCAATTAATTGTCAAAATGGGAGATGAGCACTTTTATTTCCTTCCCCAAAATAAGAGGGAAAACTGGAGCAAATGAGTCACCTTTAGGAAGTCAGTTGTTGCAAACATAGTTGATCTTTCAGTATAAAATCGCTCATCTCGTCCCCAAACTACGCCCATAAAACCACTGTGGTGTCATTATGACCAATGAAACTTAAGTGTGAAACTTGGAAAACGGATTTAAAAATTAACCTTAGTGAATAGTAATTAAAAGGTAAAGAAAACAAAAGCACGAGAGAGCACGGGGTGGGTGCCCCAGCCCGGACAGCTGCCCGGGGAGCCCTCCCACCCCCTCCCGAAGGGACCAGCCGGGCTGACCGTGAGCAGTAAGGACATCAGAAAAGGTTGAGCCTAATGTGGTTGCCACCCATCCGGGGGTGACAGGATGGATTAGGAATAACACCTGGAATCCTGGGGTCAGTTTTGGGCCCCTCACACCAAGAAAGGCCTTGAGGTGCTGGAGCGAGTTGAGAGAAAGGAACGGAGCTGGTGAGGGGCTGGAGCACAAGTGTGATGGAGCGGCTGAGGGACCTGGGGGGTTCAGCTGGAGAACAGGAGCTGAGGGGAGACCTTCTGATCTCTGAACTGCCTGAAAGGAGCTTGGAGCCAGGGGGGATCAGGCTCTGCTCCCCAGGAACAAGCGCCAGGAGCAGAGGAAATGGCCTCAAGTTGTACCAGGGGAGGTTGAGGTTGGATCTGGGGAACGATTTCTTCCCCAAAGGGCTGTGGGGCATTGGAACAGGCTGCCCAGGGCAGTGCTGGAGTCACCATCCCTGGAGGGGTTCAAAAACACATAGATGAGCTTCTCAGGGACATGGTTTAGTGCTACTATTAACAGTTGGACTTGGTGATCTCAAGGGTCTTTTCCAACCAAAATGATTCTATGATACTTCACTTGGCCTTATTTATAAACACACTGTTTATTTCTTACTTTGAGCAGCCTCAGGCCACATCCACACAGATACACTTATTCTCAAGGCTATTTGACTGGACTTTGCTGGAAGACCTGACGTTCAGCATTTAAACTCCTCATTTCTGGCTTTTCCAAAGCCATCCAGAAGGGTCATTTGCATCAGAAAAGCTGTGGGAGGTAAAGACACAGAGAATATGTGCAGACATGCTGTTACACCTTTGGACTGGGCAACGCTGGTTTTGCACTGTGATGCGGAAAACACTTTGATCCATTCAGGGTAGATATTTACTCTAAAAGGGACCCAGATTTAGTGACCGTCGCTGGCTGTTTGAATACACAGGTCATCGCAGCAGTAAATTCCTTCAGAGCACTCCAGCTGTTACAGATGCTGATGGGTTTGGATTGGGATGTATGATCTGCATTAGCCGAAACACAGGGAAAGAAAAGGGAACCAAATCATCTGCTCTACACCACAATAAACAAGGCTGTTGCTAATCACATTCTGTGTTCTTGTATGACACAATGTTGTACAATCGGGATGTGTAGTAGCAGAAATAAAAAGGTGTGTCAGCCATGTACTTGGCATTTGCAACTAATACTGGTTGTGCCTCAAGGTATGTGAAGTTTTACTACCTCTGATGCTTTACACACCTTTCAGCCGCAATTATCCTGTCAGGAGAAATGGAAGGCAGCTATAATCTTGTGCAACAAAGATTTGTTCATTGAGGGATTTCTTGTATCATAGATTATCTATTTAAGACAACACAAAGGGAAATGAAAAGCAAATTCTGTAGAAAAGGGTCTAGTTGATTCTCATTTCGTCCATTTATATGGGATCTCTAATCAAACAACTGAGTATCTTCTCAAAATGTTCTCTGATTAAACTTTGCAAGCAGTGTAAGTAGGACACAGTGGAGATCTGGAGGCAGCCGACAGCTTTTCATGCGCTTTCCTTTTCATGTGGACTCATTGAGTTTAATCCTGATTGGAATCCCAAGGGAAAACGCCAGTGTCTTTTCACCTCATCTTAAATCCCTCTCAGATATTTGTCCCTCACAGAATCTCAGAATGTCGGGGGTTGGAAGGGACCTGGAAAGCTCATCCAGTGCAATCCCCCCATGGAGCAGGAACACCCAGATGAGGTTACACAGGAAGGTGTCCAGGCGGGTTGGAATGTCTGCACAGAAGGAGACTCCACAACCCCCTGGGCAGCCTGGGCCAGGCTCTGCCACCCTCACCAGGAAGAAGTTTCTTCTCAAATTTAAGTGGAACCTTTTGTGTTCCAGTTTGTACCCATTACCCCTTGTCCTATCATTGGTTGTCACCGAGAAGAGCCTGGCTCCATCCTCCTGACACTCCCCCTTTATATATCTGTAAACATTAATGAGGTCCTTATTGAAAAACAGTCATCTAATCAGACAAAATTCAGTGTGTTACAGTCTGTTCATGTGGAAGATTTAGCTGAAGAAAGGCGGCTGCGGCAGGTCGCAACAGCAGTGCTTTTGCAGGGCTGTGAGGGACGATTACACAGCAACTTCTCTGTATTATCATGGTAGAAACGCATGGGGTAACTACATTCCTCAACATTAAAAATAATATCCCTGGGGAAAAAAAAAATAGTTATTTCAGTTATAGATATCAGGGACAACTGTTGAACTCAGTAATTAAGATCCTGCTGATGCAAATAAAGCCGTCACTTACTGGGTTTTCAGGAGAGGAAAATCTGAGTGTTTCTCCATAGTTCAGAAGAAGCTCTCGGAGTGCCTGTGACGCAGTGTAGCAGAGCTCACCCTTCTGCACGCCTCTGAAATACCCGTCAGGAGCAGCACAAGTACAGAGTCTCTGCACCCACCTCCTCGATGTGCTAACAGACACTAGGATGGTTCACTGCTCGGCCTTTCATCAGCAGAATGAAAAGATCCAAGGGCTTGTGAATGCACCAGCTTCCTTCCGAACCGGCAAATGTCCTTTCCTGTTGCGCTAATTAACTCATCTTTAGAATCCCTGTTTAGACTTTACCGTTATGTATGTGACCACGTAAACAAATTCACTTTATAAATCCCTTTGCACATGAAAGACATTCTCAAGACAGACAAGAATCATATTCAAAACTCAATTTCAAAAGGCAGACGCCACCAGGCATCTCCCCACATCTCATTATGGAATCCATGCATGGCCTCAATCCCTCCAACATTTACTGTCAGATGGCAACAGGTTTTTTTTAATAGGCTAAACACTGAATACTCAACCTGTCCTTCTAATGACAGGGTTTGTTTTTCTCTTGCTGGGTAGAGCTCCATACAATTCTGAGCCCATGGCAAAGAGATCAGGCAAAGGGAGCAATAATTGTTTTTTCAAGAACTATTTTAAAACACATTTCAGGATTCAGCTGCCCATTAATGAACTAAGAGGGAAATTTCCCCAAACTTTCTGTGTTAGCCCAACTGCAGTAACTCTGATACTGAAAAACGTCATCCTTGGTCCTTACTCTTCATCAAATAACTTTAAATTCTGATCCAATTATACACTGATGCAGCAACATCAACCTGAATAAAGAGAAGTTGAAACCATAGTGGTGGCATTTGGAGATGGCGTTACATCTGGTCCCAAGTGACAACACCTAAAAAAGCCTCCCTTGTTAATTATTTCACTGCTAATTGTTTTAGCAGAAGCACGGTCACCGCTGGATATGGTGGTAAAATTGCATCAAGGTAAAGTCAGGGCAGATACTCGCTGGGACAAATGAGGCGTTCAGTCCTCTGCCAGATGTGACATCATTATTGTTCCTGCCCAAAAGGAAGGAAGATACATGTGGTTTTTGCTTTGTATCCAAAAAATCAGCTGGTTAGGGCTGTATCTTGTCAATTGCCAAAAGACACAGCCCAGTTCTCACAACCTCAAGCTTCCCTCAAGTGGCTCTTGCAGTCCCAGACCTGCAGCACACTTGAAAATGTAGGAGGGAGAAAAAAGAGTTGGGAGACTTTGGTCTCTCTGTTCTCCCACAGAAATCTTGTGTGGCCTCAAATACGGCACCTTTGGGTCGTATTCATGCACTTAAATCATACTAAGCAGGATTTCAAAAGCCTTCATCTACATCTAAATACCTTTACAAATCTTGCTTTTGATCTCTCCAGCTATATCCGTATTATCAAAGCAGCTCAAGGCTCTACCAGTGATGGATATTCAGCCCCCAGCTGTTCTTAAGATTTAAGAGCTTCCCTTTGGTTGGGCAGAGACCCTCAAGATCATCAAGTCCAACTGTTAACTCACCCCTGGCACTACTCCATGTCCCTCAGAACCTCATTTATGTATCTGTTCAACCCCTCCAGGGATCGTGACTCCAGCACTGCCCTGGGCAGCCTGTTCCAATGCCCCACAGCCCTTTCCAGGAAGAAATTGTTCCCAAGATTCAACCTCCCCTGGCACAACTTGAGGTTGTTTCCTCTCATCCTATTGCTTGTTACTTGGGAGAAGAGCCTGACCCCCCCTCCTCGCTACAACCTTAAGGTCTTTCTTGTCACGAGGGGCCCAAAATGGACTCCAGGATTCGAAGTTCCACGCACCAGTTCCCCCATCAGTAACCTCAGGCACAAGGAGCAGGGTGGGTGGGTGGGTTGCTCACCCTCCAAATCAGCCTCTCCAGGCCGCATGGATGAGGTCACAGAGCCAGCAGCTCCAAGATCTTAGGGCTAAACCGCAGCAAGAAGCACATGGACAGCAGCATTGGCACATGGACTAAAGAGACAGAAGCTCTCTGTAAAATGAGAACAGCTCTGCTTCATCTCAAACGGGGAAATCGCGCTTACGTTAGAACGTGGTTATAGACCTTGGAGTGGGCCATTCAAGGAAAACAGGGCTGTTGAGTGGATGTATCTATTTTTCCATTCTGGCAGTAATACAGCTACACAATTTGTTTTGCAGTTCTGAACCAAACGGTTGCACATTCACAGCTGGAGGTAAGGTAGAAATATTGTCTCTCGCTGATCCCTTGATCCAGTCGTCCTGGCTGAATTAATCATGTTCACAAATCAATCCAGGATTTGTCGCTGTGGGAGCAGATGGCCAGGCAGGCCGCGTTTGTGAGCAGGGCGGGCACATTCTTCTCCCAATTATCCAGCAGCATTTTCCAACAGCGGATATTTAAAATTAGATATTCTTTTGAAGAAATGCTAAATCTCTCTTGTTCCCTATTCAGCTCAATAAGGGCACTGACCCCTAACTTTCTGCTCTACTTCTGCCCTCTAAGGCCTCAGTGAGAGTGTAGGATGGCTGGTGCCCCTTTCCCTTTCAACTGAACAATTTCTGCCCCATTTTCCTCTGCGCTCTTCCCATTTTCTGCAGAAAAGAGGTGACAACAACAGATGCTGTTTGGCAGGGGGATTTCAAGGGTGCGTTACATTAATTGTTGAGCCGAGCACTGTGGAAAAGGGAAAAGAAGCTGCATTCATACTACTAGCTGCCTGCCACAGCACGTAACAGCAGGAACGGTTAACAGTGCCCCTTTCAAAAAGCCTTGATGGGACTTCCCCGTTGCAGAAGTAAATTTGCCATGAAAGACAGTCATGCTGTTTCCCCAGCGTTCGCATCTGTTCTGCATTCAGAGTCGTTCTGGCTGATAATTGCTCTCTGCTCCCCTCCATCTCCTGCTGAGGAACGGCTGGAGCTGTCAGGGGAGTTTCAGCCGAGCTCCATCACCTTCCGGATGAGACGTCTCACTCACCACCCAGGGTGAACATGGTTAACCCAGAGTACATTTCCAGTCCCTGTAAAAATCCAAGCACAACAAAAAAACAGTCCGGAGGAGACAACCCCCCTGTGGCATGACAAAGCGGACCATGCTGATTAACTACGTGTATGCAAATGTATTAAAATCATCTCTTTCACTTTATGGGCACATTAAGAAAAGACACAGAGGAAGGCTGCACAAGATACCACGTATACACACCGGAGTAGAAAGCCTGTTCTCCCCACGAGAGCTCAGCGTCTTAGTGTCACCAAAAGGAACAGCAGATAGAGAAGAACAAACGAGAACTGGGAGAGGAACAGTGGCCAAGTTTACACAGATGGGAAGACCATTTTTCATGCAGTAGTGTCCTAACCACAACCAGGGAATATTCGCTGTTTAGTATTTCACCATTTTCCTTCACTGTTTTTCACAGAATGAGAATTGAGCGTTAATAGGAAAAAAACTGAGATATGTAATTGCTCAGCCTTATGCTGAGCCTTTCAGTATAGAGTCCTGGCAGATACCAATATGTATTAATTGGAGAAATTAAAAGCTAATGCCAGGGCTTCTTGTGCTTCAGAATTGTTGTGTTCATTGAAACATGGCTGGCAATGGAGCTCCAAACACCTAGAATACAGTACAAATCAATCCAGCCCACTGCCTTACAAAACAGCCCTGAAAGAAGCTGCCAATACCCCGATTGACTGTTACTATATTTTTGAGAACTACAACTCCTTTTCCTCGCTAAGCTACAGAAACCCATACACCTGCATATCTGGCGGTTCGCAACTGCTCTTTAGGAACGTCAGGGCTTCCTCTTGGATCCATGAAAAATTCCCTCTTCTCCAGCAGTTACAATTTAAGCCGTGTGCCCAGACCAGCCTGGACGCCAGCTCAGCACACAGGACTGATTCCCTGGGCTCAATACCCTTCTGGAGAAGAAGAGGTATTGTAACATTTACTCCACAAACTTGGTACCATCTCCACAGCTCTTCCTTCACTTGGTAGAGGTAGTTGTCATACATGTAGAAGGACCTAAGGACTCCAAACCCTTCTCTGCAGGCTTTCCCACATGAAGCTGAGCTCACTTTTTTTTTTCTAACCAGCCACATGTTAGAAGATTGACAAATCCTGTTCTATTTTCACAGAATCGACTGGGTTGGAAAAGACCTCAGAGATCATCAAGTCCAACCCTTGGTCCAACTCTAGTCCGTTTACTAGATCATGGCACTAAGTGCCATGTCCAATCTCAGTTTAAAAACCTCCAGGGACAGCGAGTCCAGCACCTCCCTGGGCAGCCATTCCAATGCCTGACCACTCTCTCTGCAAAGAATTGCTTTCTAATATCCAGCCTAAACTTCCCCTGGCAGAGTTGAAGCCCATGCCCCCTTGTCCTATTGCTGACTGCCTGGGAGAAGAGACCAATCCCCACCTGGCTAGAACTGCCCTTCAGGTAGTTCTAGAGAGTGCTGAGCTCACCTCTAAGCCTCCTCTTCTCCAGACTAAACAAGCCCAGCTCCCTCAGCCTCTCCCCACAGGTCTTATGTTCAAGTCCCTTCACCAGTCGTGTTGCTCTTCTCTGGACCCGCTCCAGCACTTGAATCTCTTTCCTGAGCTGAGGGGCCCAGAACTGAACACAATACTCCAGGTGTGGCCGCCCCAATGCAGAGTACAGGGGAAGGATCACTTTTCTACTCATACAGGCAGCAATTGCCGCAGCTCCTCTTCCAGCTCCCCCAGAACCAACTAGATTATTTCTCTGCATCATCCCCAAAGACCCTGCCAAGTCCAGGGCTCCCCGTAGCAAACTCCTCCTGGTTACACAGCTGGAAAGCAGCAGCTATGTGTGCTACACAGGCTACACCGCAGATCTGAACTGCTTTTCCATTTTGTTTCCTATTTTCTTCCCTAGCTTTGACTTTAACAAGCACTCAACTGCCCTTTTCAAATAACTATTACAAATCAATGACCTTTCCTGAAGGAAAGCAGCTGCCCTTCACTTCATATTCCTATATCTCCTTGCAATTTTCTTTTGTCAGCTTTTGTTTTTACCATCGCAATGATCTCGCAGGACCAGTAAACCATCACCTCATATTCTAGTTAAGTACACTGAGTGAACAGGACTCCACAGGTGGCCTCCTCCTCTGATGGGAGAGCTATTTATTCCTTTTCTTTTTCCCCTCCTTCCCTTTAATCAGCTGTTCTTGAGAACCATTCTGCTCCCACAGCAGCTCAGCTGATTTTTATTTCATAGCTTTTGGCAACACATTTGGTTGCAATACATTGAGGTGACCAAGATGCCATTCCAGAGCTGAAACAGCTGCGCATTTTCTCCTTCACAGATCAATCTCGCCTGAGACAGAAGGGGTTGACCTCTATCATGTTTAATCAGCATTGGCAAAAACAATGTACATCAGCTACCGAAGCTAAATTCCTTGTATTATCTTTAGTAGTTTATTCAACAATATGAAAAAAAATTATCTCCAAGGACAGGAAAGGAAGAAACAGTCGCCATGCATCAATTAAACCTGGGGGTCTTGTGGGCAGGAAAGAGATGAGCCAACAACTGTGAGAAGGAAAAGGTGCAACTAAGTTCCTTTGACTCCTTCAAGCCCTGGGGTCTCCTACACAACTACTCGAACAGCATTCAGTTGGCACCTACACATTACATTGCATTTCACAGCTCCAGGTTACGCCGGGAGCCTTGACCTGGTGGGAGAGGTGAAACGTGGAAGTCTAAGTGGTGCTTCAGAATGAAGTCGAGCCCACACGCTGTCTTAGAGCTGACAAGAATACACACCGAGTTTTGGGACACCAAGGTGCAAAGCAGCTGGAGGGGACAGCAGTTGTCCCACTGCACTCCATCAGCGCCTCTCCTTTGCTGTCACCCTTCACAACAGATGGAAAGAGGGATTATTTTAGGTAGAAGAGCAAGTGAAGGAGCACATTCATGACTGAAGACCATGCTACAAGTCCAAAGCAAACTCCAAGAAGCTGAGAAAAGAAGGTCATACGTAGAATTAAAAGCTTTATCCCTGTCAGACACTCACAATAGATGTGATACTGTGCAATTAAAACAGGGCAACAGAACCTCTTAATTAAACATTTTATTTAAACCAATACAAGCACCATGCTTAGCAAAAAAGATTTGGTTTAAAGTAAACATGCAGTGTGAACTAGCAGAGACTAAACAGCGGATGGAAGTTGTACTGGTTACTGATATTTTCATGGAATTGCCAAATTCTCAACTCTGGCCGTGAACCTCTCGCAGCACTGGTGCCAACCCTGCCATGTCACAGGACACAAGTTACGCAGAGTCCGGATCACGTAACAAAAGCAAGAGTTTCACTGTGCCCCTCCTCATGTCCCATCATACCCCCCGTTCACAGTTACTAGATATATCTATTAAAAAAGAAAAGATAGTTGCATGACATTTCCTTTTTCGAGCACACTGAAGCGAGGAACTGAACTCCCTTGCTTTTGCATGTGTGATTCAGACTCCTGTTACCAGTTCAACATTGATTTCTGGACTAGCTATTTTACAGTTAAAGATACAAAAATGGAACCCTGGTACAAATGCAGAAGACGCTCCTTTGGAGAAGTGAAAAGGTGTTGACACCTCCATTATTGCCTTGTTTGATAGATCAAAACAGCATTCATGATCCTAGAAACACACTTAAACCATCAAATACTTTTTGTTAAAAAAATTCAAACAATACAAATCCATTTTATAGGCTGACATGCAAACTCATGCTTTAATTCAGCTTACCATCAATTAATAGGATTACAAAAGCTGTATCCCTGCCATCTAGTCAATATTTAAAGCAAACCAGATTAATTGTGGCAGAAGTCTCCCTTTATGAGAGACCCTCTAACTTTAACTCCAGGCCAAGGATTCTATGGCCAACCCAACTCCTGAAAAATAGGAGCTCACAATGGAAAATGCTGACTCTCAGACCTTTAGCTACAAAGGCTCCTATAAGTGCCATTAATTTATGTTGTCCTTTAGTTTGAACCCTCTTTAGAGATCTGAAAATTCAAGACAAATGTACGATTACAGATTGGCAACTCACTAGTAAAGCACAGTCAGAACATACTGGCCTTCTGAACATGGACACATCTGCCTCCTGCTTCTCTTCAGTACAGAAAAGAGAGTTCTAAAGGTGGGAAGAGTACATTATGAAAACAAGTATGATCTGTGCAGGATTTTGACATAATTAATGCCTTTATTTAATCAAGTATTAGCACTACCTGTATCTCAAGAGCCTAGGACAGTAAGCAGCAGCCAGTTGTGTCGAAACACCGCATTAAAAACAAGAAAACCACAACGGAGCCTAGAACAGCAAACATCCTCTGCATGCTTGTTCTCCAGGTACCAGCAGCTGCTTCCTCAGCTTCACAGCTCTGAGAGGGGACGGACGTACAGCTGCCAAGAAGAGCTGTTTGAAGAACAGTACTGGTGGGCTGAGTAGCATCGACATCACCTTTCACAAGAAAAAGGCTTTAATGCTCTCATGGGGATTTGTTGGCTCTATGCAATTGTGGGGCAGCACTCAAGGCAGAAAGTCCTTAAGTGGAGGCAACAATAATGCCTGAAGAGACAAGAAAAGAACTTGGACTGAAGATACAGCCAATGTTTTCTTGGCAGAAGGTGGAGTGATCCAGAGATGAAGAATCAAATTCAACCATTTGACTGCAGCAGCTCCTCCCTTCTCCTCCCGAGAGAGAAGGAGAGAGGCCCCTTTTACAGTTATTTTTGTCAAGACCTGTGCGAGCAGCAGTTGGATGCTGGCAGCCTCCCAGTGTACAAAGTACAGTAACAAAGATGATTAATCCAGTTTTCCCCACTGCCAATCAAGCTGAACGGTACAAGTGGCAGTTTCCCTGTCCCCCACGCTGTACTGACATGCCTGTGAGCACAATGCCAACAAAACGAGATCCTTGCTGTTTCAAGACTGATGCTTAGAATGACATTATTCTTTAAGCCAAAGTCTTATTCATACAATGTTTGTCACAAAAGATATTGTTTTTATTGATCTGTAGTACAGAACGATCAAGCAACAGTTTCATAATCCACATTTTTTTTTTGTCCAGGGAAGTGAAATTGTTTTTCCAGTTCACTACGTTAACACAGAAATGTAATTTTAATTACAAGCATTTTTTTCCCTGCACTGAAAGACCAACTTAATTGGATCATTCTAACACATACTTTGAAAAGCTCCTCTGAAGTCAGATTAGTATACAAATAAATGAGCAGTAACATCAAACTAAGAAGAGATTTACCAACACTGAGGACCTTTGCAAATGAATTCCCTGTGATTTTAGAGGAATTAGTGTTTTAACACTAACACAACAGATGTTTACAAACAAAAAATAAACCTCCTTTCAGCAAAGGTTTCACAGCATGAAATACTGGCCTCCAAATTTAACACTGCATTCCTTCCCAGCAAACAGATTTGTTAGCGCAGCTGTATTTTAAGGTACGTTATCAACAGGAAGCTGCTCTCACGCAGATACTGATTCAGAAGCACAACAAACACTCATGAGCAAGATAGTGAGATACTGTCACATGAGCAACTCCTTTTGCCACCGCATGGGCCAAACGCGTCCCATGTCAGACAACTACTCTAGCGAATATAAAACAGACCTGTAAAAAGACTGGTCATATATAAAAGTTAAATACTATTTTCACATTAGAATATTTGTTGTTTCAAAGAGATGAACCGTAAGTAAATGAAAATCAAATTACCACTTATGCAAAAGCTTTATCTGGAATGTAGTTTTGACCAACAAGCAGTTAAGAAAGAGACTGTAATTACTCAAAAGCTATGTGTGGCCAGCTTTTATAACAAAAGAGATAGAAATCATTCATAATCATGAAAAGCTTTAATCTCCTGACTCCTACAAATGGAGCAGATGACTGGAATTTCAAAGAAAAGGAGGTTAGCTTTCTTTTATAACAGATGTCAACTGCAAGACCAGGCACTCGGAAAAAAATGTTACTTGGATTCTTTAACAAAGTTTTTACCAAATTTGTAATAAGTGGCAGTGTAAAATTCTCAAGTCATTTTAAAGCTAACAAATTAAAGGCACACAGTATTTTAACAGGTGTTCATATAACAGGAAATGAGCAAAGAGGTAAAGTTCTTAACAGTGTAGTAAGTTATATATGCAAAACATCTGGTACCAGAGTAGCCAGAGTTGTAGTTCAGCCCTTAGTTATCATCTAGTTCCTGTAAGACTATATCAGCATGAGAACTGGACAGTCAAAGCTGTGCCCTGAAATTTTGTAAGATTGACTCAGTCAACTGAGGAATTACTGGAATGACAAAAAATAATTCCAAGAATTTGAGAAAGTTCACGTGGACTCGATGGCAAGGCAAACGGATGGATTTGCAGTACAAGGATTTTGTCTTTTGGATATTAAATGCTTCCAGAGAGTAGTTTTCAAAACTGAGAAGACGTTAAGTCAAAAAGTCGGAAAATTACGTGACAGTACACAATTTCTGCATATAAATGGCTAGTATATGTCATAAGGATGCATTTGTAGCTCAGAAGAAGTTAGCGTCAGCTTCCAAATTATGTTCGTAGATAGTTATAAATCCAGAACTGAACTATTTTAGTTATAGAAATATTAGTCACAGGAGTGCAAAAGGAGTCCCTGCAGAGGAGTATTCCCTTTTAACAGGTACAGATAAGGAAACACCTGCAAAGACTTGTTACTTCAAGGAGACAGACCTGCTATTCTTTGCACAAACTTTGCACAAGAGAGATACTGCAGGAGACAGATGTAAATACAGTGCATTTTTTAGATGTAAGTATTCATGTCTGGTTCCAGTATTATCAGGATGGTACATAAATACTTATGTTCGGAGGTTTTCTTAATGGAAGAAGCCCAGTTTCTCACGCAGCCATTCTTCAGTTAGGTCTTCTGTATTTCTTATTTCAAATACCTAAACAAAATTGCATTGTGTAAATTCTTCAGGTGATAGTACTTGAAAGGGATAAGCATACAACGCAGTCAACACCTTGCCACACAGGTTGGTTGAGGTGTAATAAACCAGGAACCAACCCGCGGTTTTCATGTGCTTTCTTGAAAGGTTCAGTTAATGTTCTAAAGTAACATCAGCGGAAAATACACAAGACTAAGTGGCAAGGAATATCACTAACTTGAGCAATTCCATAATTCCTATTTCTAGACTTCATTCTTCTTTAAAACTAGGTAAGAACAGCACATGTACTACATTTTGAAGTTATTCTGAAATGGCACCATCTCATATGCATTATCTCAGCAAGAAGATAGTCTGTTTGAAGAATACAAATTAATTTAACCTCTGGGCTGAATTAAGCTCAAAGTTCAGATTTGCCCAGCCCAAGACACAGTTATTCCTCCTCTGAAATGAAACAAATCTACATTATCCAGTAGCACACTGTTTTCCCTCTAAGAAAACCAAGATACCTCAGAATAAAAAACCCAACCAAACAAAAACCACCAACCCAAAGCTTTGTAGAAGTCTTATACCATGAAACAGAGAATAAACCAGAGACACCAATATACTCTTTACTTTCCATATTGGCAAGCAATGCTTTGGGTTTGTTTGGAGTTTGTTTGGTTGTTCGTGCAGTTTTTGTTGTTAATGTGCTTGAAAAAAGGCTCAGTTAATCCTGTATCACTAACTGGAGTCTTCAAGATGCCCACAAATAGATCATCTTTTCAGAAGAGTCACATAAGTAAATTTTACAGATCCACAGGCTTTCAAACACGCTGCCTTCTAGGCAATAAAAACAAGAAAAATATTGTCACTGGAAAGTGGTGTTACTATTCTGACAACACTGAAAATAAAGCTCTGCCAGCACTAAATCAGTTATCTGCCCTTCTAAGGGTATGGAGCAGAGAGCTGCAAAAGGCATGCAGGCCAAAACAATGGATGGGATTTTTTAAGACTCACAAAGTCTTCCAGTGAACCTGCTGTTTGGAAAGAACTTCCTATTTAATCCTGTCCTCATCCACTTCACCATTTTAATCTTCTTCAGAAAACAATTCAAGTTTTGTATCTTTTCTTCCTCATTCCCCATCTCTGCTGGAATGGGCTCTGAACACTGTTTCTTGTATTCAGGCAGTGATTCACTACTATCAACTAATACTGATTTTTTTAAGTAAAAGATGAGGGATAAAAACCACAAAACTTGGTATTAAAAGAACAGCTTAACAGAAGCTAATACGCAAGCCACTGAAAAAATAAGAGGGCTCAGCTGAGTCACATGCAGAAATCGCTGCAGGAGGAAGTCACAGCATGAGCTAAAATGAAACATGGCTCAATGAGTGGGGACAATGAAACACATTTGAAGAACAAGTAAGCAACCTGGAGACAGATTGTCTTCTCCAGCTTCAGAAGGAAGATAATAGACCCCTGATCCAGCTGAATTTCTCCCTCTTGACAGGTGAGAGTAACTCCAATAGAGCTAGTGCCCAGGCTTACACCTTCTTCTCATCAACTCTTCTTTCTCACCTACTGAAAACTTTCTTCCTCCTGAACAAACTCTTCCTTTCTATCAAAGATGCTAAAGTTCTCAGGCCTCTGCGGTGCAGTTTCAACAAAGTTAAAAAAAGATTTCTTGGGGCTGTACTGATTGCTTCCCTCCCGTTTAGCCCTGTCAACAAAACCTCTAACTTAAAACAGAGAGGTCCTTTCTCACAGGGTATAGCTAGAAGAGGGAGAAGTTCACAGTTTTCTTATTGGCATGAATTACATTTTTACTGGGATGTTAAAAGTACTCAGTCAGGATAAGGAAGATCAAAAGGGAACAGTGCTATTGAAGAATGCTGAAGTCACTTCATATTGTATAAAAAACCTGAAGTGGCCACTCACTGTATTTGGCTTTACTGGTTGAAACTAAAACTTTAAGAAATCTAGGTGCCAATTAAGCAGAGTTTTCAAAATGACAATTAGCTGTGGCTTTTTTTGGTTTGGTTATTGTTTTTGTTTGGTTTTTTTTTTGTTTGTTTGGTTTGTTTTCTTTATATATATACACCTAAGCTCAGTGAATGCAGTGATTTATTCTGGTCTCAGTACTGGAGGAGGCAAACACAGGAAGATTTAGAATTGTTCAGCACTTGGCACATGGGTTATTTATTCTGAAGGCTATGTTCTGCAAGCATCCAACCCATAAGCCATCCAGCAAAACTAGTCCACACCACACAACTTCAGACTATTCTTCCCATTAATAAATTCATTTGCCAAAGTAAAGACATCTGCCCTACTGATGGATATTTTAGTTTTAGAAAACACTTTTCTTCCTGTACCCTAAAACTCCACAAATCCTTACATGTCACTCTCTTCAGTCTTCCTAAAACAAAATCTGTCCACTGTAATTACAAAGTTTCATAATGCTCTTCTTGCAATAGGTTCAAACAGGACACAAAACAGCTTCTGCAACCTGCATTTAAGGGGGAGACAGTTATTTCAGCTGTTCAATTATACCTTAGTGAGTTCAGCTGTCTGTACAAGCTTATTCTTGCTTCCAGCATACATCATCTGTTGTTCAGGCTTACATCCTGTAGTTGTGTGAAAAAAAATATATACATAAAGAGGTTGTCTAGTTATTTAAACTGCAACACTTAAAAAAATAACATCTTGTTTTTTTGAATAATCCAAACTGAAAGCTAAAGTCTCCATCCAGAGAAGTGACCTGTTTCTCTACATACATTGTCATCCTTGCTCTTACTTTCATAGCTGGTACTTGAAAAGCATTTCCAGAAGTAATAGTTGTGCAAGTTGAATTCGTGGTCTCAACATGCACCTGTATTTCCACTTAGAGGTTCCACCAAACACTCCAGTGGTCAAACTTGAATCACAACAGCCAACCAAGCAGCACCTCCCACCACCACAGCACTGTGCTGATTACACTACATTCAATTCTTTACCCTCTTCCCGTTTCTGGAAG
This sequence comes from Nesoenas mayeri, assembly GCF_963082525.1. NCBI lineage: Eukaryota > Metazoa > Chordata > Aves > Columbiformes > Columbidae > Nesoenas > Nesoenas mayeri. The sequence continues at coordinate 4,403,073 of NC_137548.1, read as the reverse complement.
ATTCTCATGTTTTTGATACTTAAACTTACACAGATCTTTATCGTTTATGCCTTCGAGCTGGAGTTAAACTGAGAACAAACCAAGTCAGTTTGAATTTGTTGTTCTTTCTCCTAATGTCTCCCCAAATTCCCAAACTTAACTGGTAGCTCAAAATGACTCCCCTCTCACCCCCACCGCAGAGCCACTGCAGTCACGGCTATAGGTAACTGCTGTTTAAAGTCCCAGCTAATGGTTCATTTCTGACTCCAGTATCAGTCTAACCATTATCTTATGTTTGTAGAGATTTTTGAAACACAAAACCTCAAGGAAAAAAAAGGCTTTTCTTTAGTATTTGCTTGTTCATAAGTTTCTACATATGAGTGTATAATACTTCTAAATCTTGCCATCAATAGAGAGTGCTATGTAAGCTCTCTTTTCCTATGAAGTACTACTAGTCTGCCTGCTTTGCTACTTCAAGGTCTCCCAGAAAGTTTCTTGCTGTTCTAACTTACAAAATATCTGTCCTTCTGAAGACAAGTAGCACCCAGAACATTCAAAGATGCTCAGGTAACTGCAGAAGAATATGCTTACTAGTTGCTAAACTCTTTACCTACCTAGTTATTCTAGTTCTGAGTAATGAAGGGTAAAACAATGCAATCAGTTTATCTTCTTGTAAGGGATAACAAGGATAATCCAGTAATACCAGCAAGCTTCCCTATTACAATTCAGAACACAGATGGAAGCCACAGGAGCAACTCAGCTCTGTAAGAGCAAACCAAGTCACAGGTTATTTGGCTTCTATTAAAATTACAGAGTTTTCTGCACAGTTAGGTTTATGTTTAGGGCTAATGTGATGCAAGCAGAGGAACCTACTGCTCTGTATAAATTTGGGACAATCTAAGACTACACTCCTTTTCTCCTTGACTACAGCCTGTCCACCCAGCACTTTTACCTGCCCAGCTGTGGGTTCCAGAGCCCTCTTTTCCTCCTTTTTCACCCGTAGTTGTTGCAATCCTTTAGACCTTCACATCACAGCACTGTTTGGGAGCACCCTCTGTTGCTGCCCATTACATACAGGCCCCCCCGGAAAACCTTCCTCTCAAATCCCATCCTAACCCTTCTACAGAGACCTGTTTCTTTCACAGGTAGATATGGGTTCCAGGTACTTCTGAGGAATTTTTTCCCAGCCAGTCGCTAACATCCCAACAGCAAGATGGACAGAGATGAACAGAAACCCTCAGGAACAGAGGTGGTACCTTCCAGCCCTCTTCTCACCCATTTCCTGAGCCTTGTCTGGTGATATTTTGAGGATTCCCCAAGATTTGACAAGAGGGTGACAGGATGGAGTTAATATACTAGATATTCCCCTCTGCCAAAGAAAGTCTCCAGATGCCATAGCCTTATAGGGCCTCGCTTCCAGCACTGGCATCAGCAAATCCAGCCTTAAGTATCTGAACCATTATTTGAGCATTAAGCATTCATTTTGTCTTCCATAGCAAAGAATATCCCCATATGTACAGCACACAGTAGCTACCACAGTGTTCACTCACCAACTGGACTGGAGAAGATAAAGCACAAGGGGTAAGAAATTCTTCCATCATCATGTTGATACTTGTAACTATACACAATAAATGTTTTTTCTGAGGTTAAAGAAACTAAGAAATCAACAATTTTATTAGGATATAATCCTCAGTTATCAGAGCTTGATGAAGGCACAAATAAGTCTTGAATTCTAGGAGATGCTTTAAATTTGGTAAGGACTCTCACTGTTCTCCTGTTTTCACTTCCATATTTGACTTTCAGAACTGACACTGCCTTTACCAACCTCTACCAGAGCTGGGTGACAGGGCTGTCTTATTGTTTCACATCAGAGAGTTAAAAATCACCCTTTCATCACAAATATTCCTTTCCCAGCTTTGTAAAAAGACTTCCCACACCCACCAATGTGCTTAATGGAAGCCAAATTCTTTCTTTGCAGACTAAGCACTTCATTGTTTCAGGTGTTTTGCTGAATTTTAACTCAAGTTTTCACTAGCACTCCTGCTTAGTAGCCTCCTACTGCACCATGCTCATGAAAGGAAAGATTCAGAACAGCACGTGGAATAGTGCCAGCCGGCTTTTGAGGATAATGGAGGCAGATATTTTCTTCACTAATAACTTAAGTACCCCTCTTATTCCATCTAGTTAAAGAATAATTTACTTGCCTCTTTTTTCCTTTTAAATACAGGGATTCTTCCCCAGATCACATGCCTATAGCACACCCAGAATCTGTAACTGCAGCAAAACAGCAAAGGCCACATGCTGACAAAGTACCAAAATGGATCCTAAGTTACACAGGCACTTTTCTAAATTTAGAAGTAGCCACATACAAAACTGGTACATTTTACTCACTTCTTTACATTAACAGTAGCATGGTTTCATTTTACTTCCCCAAACTTTATCTAGTCTAGAAGAAAATAAAATCTTCGGAAAAGCTTAAGTGTTGTCATTGTTTCAACAAGTGGGACAACTGTTTGGTGTATCCCAAGAGCTGACACCCAGGTTATCTCACAAATAAAGTATCAGTAAAGTCACACTACATGCAAATATTGGCCTAAAAAGGTGAAGTCCAACTCTGAACATTTTGAACAGCTTCCAGGAGTGAGTAAGACCAAATGCCAGCAGCATTAGAAGGATATCGAGGTTGTCTCTCAGGCAGCTCATCTTTTAGCTCATCGGGAGAAATACCCTGGTAACATTAAACACAAGCAATATTTGAACAAATGACCTTGCAGTTGAAGGTATACTATGAAGGCTAAAGCAGAATAATAGAACAGTGAAATAGCTGTACATCAGATGTACATCTACAGTTGAACTGATCATGATCTCTCAATCAAATTACTAGATCAGTTTAGGAAAGCAGTTTGTGTGCTAATAGATTCCTATGACTAAACATAGAATTAGTGTTAGCATGAATAATCATCTCTATTTTAGGCATAATGAGTTTAGACAACATTTTTGGCTCTAGTTGGATATGCTGGCAGCTACTATGCTTTTCTAACTCCAGTGCTAAACAGAAGTAAGCAAGCACACACCAAAAAGTATCTGTTAAAATCAGCTACATAAATGGTGTTTTTGAAAAACTCAGTCCTTCCTTCTTGAGCAAGCAAAAAAGAGTCCCCATTCTATCTAAATCTTACATTAACTTCTACATTCTAGGAATAAGAGCTACAGTTAATGCTCAAATCCCTGGGAAGGATTTAATTTTGCCCTATGTACCATTAAGAAACTCTACATGCTGGGCTGACCTTATTATGCCACCTATCAAATTTAGAGTCTGCAGAGGATTAGCAATCCCAGCTTCTAATTGATGGCAGATCAGCTCAGAGTCAAATATGCAGATCTATGGGGAAACACAGCAGAAATCTCTTCAAAAAGCAAGAAGGTGCCAGAGATGCTTTTTACCTAGTTGTATCATAACAGCTTTAAAATAACTTTTTTGTGCAATTAATTAGTCAACTCAATTGCTTCTGCATAGTTCCACTATTAATAGTGCTGTGCTTTACATGCAGAGTGACCATGCATTTAAATAAGCTCATGACCCAAATTAGATTAAGAGTTTGATAACAATTTGAAACTAAGGCAGTACCTTAGAGACAACAATACATTGCAGGCTGAAGATACTCTTATTTACAATTCATTTAACAAACCTCATGCTCCTCATCCAGCACCACCAACTGCTTATCCTTGTCGATTTTCACTATAAATCAAAAGAAAATGCAGATCAATGTTTTTCCAATCGATCTATACAATGTATGCACAAAGCTTTTTAGCATTCTCCCTATAAGTGCATTCCTCGTGCTTCCATTCTGCTTCTTCAGTCTGTCGCCTGACTTCCCAAAATCACTGATGGCAAGAGAAGTGCACAGACTCAGCACTGTTCATCGCAATACACTCCTCTCAAATTTCACACAGAAACGTCAAATCCCCCTACTTAGAGGCTACAAAATTTACAAACTCAAATGACTGTGACTTGACATTTTTTTACCATCATTTTACAACCAGTGGTAGACTCTGAGCTACAATTAAGTATAAATACTAAGAGCAGATGCAGTCTTGTATCATAAGAACAGTGTTGCTTTACTGTTCAAATTACAGGCAGAATTGGAAGTATCGAAGTTCATACAAGAAACAGCCTCTTGGCTCACATTTACCTGGTACAGCAGCAACATTACATGAGAAGGAAAAGAGAAGATCAAGTTTTCTGCAAGACTTTGCAATTTTTGTCAGACATGTTTTTAACTTACTTATAATGGCAGCATTGTTGGTTTCTTTACGAAACCGGAATTTTCTCAGTTTCTCCACCAGGTCTTCAGCAACATCACAAACCACCAGAGATTCACTCTAAAAAAAAAGAAATGACAGAGGGGAGGGAAAGGTAAATCCTTCTAGTAAACCAGAAAAAAATGCCCATGTCATGAATATGTGTGCATAAATCCTGCTTTAGTGGTTTATTGGAACTACATGCAGCTTGTTCTGTTTCAGAACATCAAACCAGAAAAAACACAGATGAAAGCAGTTTTTAAAAACACTCTAAGAGAACACTTACCTGTTTTAACATCCCTCCTCAAAGCCACACAGTTAACTAGAAGTATTTATTAGCTATTCCTGAAGTGGGATTATTCTCACAGGTCTCAGAAGTAAACAGTTTTTACAGTTCACTTGCAAAGACAAGTCCTGAAATAAGGAAGTCCCTTAATGTGGCAGTAAACTGGCTAAAGTAATCTAAGTATATAAAATAACAGGAGGTACTATTAGCATTTCAGAAGCAGACAGTAATCAAGGGTCACCCCTTATTTTTACCTGCAAAAATACTAACTGAACTTTCAAGATTTCCAGATACGAAAAGCATTTATTACATTTTAATCAAAAAGCATTCATACTTCCCCCCATGTGCTTATAGGTTACTAACTCCAAGTTTTCAGAATAAGTGTCCAGATAAGATATTAGTCATCATACTGAAGATAGGGAAGGAAATGATCATTTCACAAGCAAGTTATCTTCCACGAAACATGCAATTTTTAAACTGTACCAAGCCAACCACTATCACTTCCTGAGCAACATTTTATACACACAACCTCTATGGCCACAGTTAAGAGATGCATGCCAGCTAGAAAAGTTGTATTTAACATCTCCAGCTTATTCATATTGTATTTGTAAATTCCTAAGGTATCAAGGCTTTTGTGCCAAAACAAGTGTTTCACGACTTCCTTAGAAAAACTGCTCAAATTAAAAAAAAAAAAAAAAATGCAAGATTACCTATCACAAGCTCTACTAAAGAGCTGTATCATTCAGATAAATCACTGTGTACAAATCAGAAGAAAGTTACTTTTTAAACTTTGAGTTCTGTCTCCTCGCATTCAAAACTGGCTTGTGAGAATTTCCTCAGAAAGCAGAGAAGCATCTCTCCTTCCCCACTTCCAAATTCACCTTGCAAATATCCTATATTTGTTTTTACTCCTGAAGAGACTTTCACCTTAACCAAATTCTGGCACAAAGTCTTGCCGTTCTGCTTCCTCTCAACAGCTGAAGAGGAAACCGGGCTCTGCTGTGACAGGACAGGTCAAGCACTGTGTGTGCAGATCCATTAATTTGCTTGTTTACCCTAAACTTTAAAGATTTTTGATCCACAGAAATCATAAATATCCACTTTTGCTATTTCAGGAGATCTCAACAGACAAACAAGAAAACAAACCAACCGGAAAGCCACACCAGAATTCAAAGCTGAAGTTATATTCTGTATTAAATGCCCTTTTCTGAAGCATTTCTCCCAGTCCTCTGGGCTCAGCAGTTTCCTAACACCATCCCGCAGGCATTGCTGTGTAAGCATGGCTCTTGCTTATACCTTTACAGCCACGCAGACATAAATCCCTAAGAAAAGTTGAAGGCCGCGCCTGCAAGACACACTGTGACAGCGGATTCGGATCATCTACCGGGGCTAAGTTGGCTCACCAGTGCCTGATTTAATAGAAACTGAAGCAAATCAAGAGACAGAAGGGCTGCACAGACAGCAGGCACACCCGCCAAGCAGCGCAGCAGGGGGTTTGCTGTGGGTGACCCTCAGCCACCACTCACACCACTATTACATTGCAAGATTTTCAGAAGCCCTGTAGCCGGCAGGGCCGGTCACCGCTGTCTCCGCAAACAGCTGCTGCTTCGCTCTCCCCCCGCAACAAAACAACCCAGAAGGTCCTTTTCCTTGCGGAGCAGCGGGTGAGCACAGCCCGACCCGGAGACGCCGCTCACGGCGGCCCCTTCCCAGGCAGCACCCCCAGAGCAGCGGCTCGCCCTGAGGAGAACCGGTGCTCGCCGCTCCCTAAAGCACCTGCTCTCCCCTCACAACTTCTTCCCCTGCGGACACCGGCCTCACGCCGCCCCTCCCGCCTCAGCAGGGGACCCCCCGAGCCCGCGGAGCCGGTTGCGCTCCCCCCGGTTCCCAATTCCCCTCAGGCAGCACCGGCTCCTCTCACCATCTTGCGCGCGCGCAACCGCCCAACCGCCGCCGCTCGCGCGCCACCAACGGAAACCGCCGCCGCCTCCTCGCTCTGCTGCGCACCCCACTGCGCCTGCGCAACGGAGACCCCGCCTCCCCCTCCCCTCTGGCCAATCAGCACCGCTGTCCCAGCCGGGCGGGGCAGCGTCAGCCGCCTACGGGTAGCGGGAAGGTTCAAGGGCTGGCGGGGAGCGGCTCATTGCCGGGGGCTGTTCAGGTGCCGCGGCGCCGCCGGGGTGGGGAGAGAAGGGGCGCCTCGCACCCCTCCGCCCCCTGCTGTGCGCCGCCCCGTTACCATGGCGCCGCGGCCCCGCCCCCGCGGAGTCATGGCAACGGGGCGGGGCCATGCGCAGGGGGCGGGGCCGTGCGCAAAGGGCGGGCGGGGGTTTCCTCACGCAGGGTCCGTCAGAAGTGGGGGCTGTTCCTGGGGGCGCGGGGAGACGGGCTCCGAACTGAGGGATTCTATGTGTTAGCGGTTAATGTCACTTGAGGGTGACAATATTTAAAGCCCGATTCGCAGAGGATCATCATGATGCGGATGCCGGGCAGGGATATCAGCCCGTGGCGGGGTGACCACGGTTAAGGCCGTTAAGGCCTATTAGTAATGTCACATCCTTTGCTAAAACACCAGAGAGCGCACACAGAAAAATGACTGTTAAAAAAGCTTCAGCTGGAATTTCCGTCTCAATAAAGATGAGAAAATTCGAGCACAAGACAGAAATCGGTAAGCTCTGCTGCTCGTGGTACTTATTGTTTATACAAGTTGAGCATAATTCTGGAAGCACAGCAGGATCTGGAGCTCACAAATACAAGCAGCGAGTGTGAGGCAGCCCATAATAGGCTGTTGGTGGAGGTCTGCCCCGGTGCTAAGGTAATATCTGGCCTTTTTTGTGCTGCTGGAGATTTAAGCTGCTGTAATGACAAAGAAAATGCCTGCTCGGCCATCCCATAACAGTGAGAATTGGAAAAAATAATCTCTTTGCTTGCTCAGAGAGAATGAAACTACTTCACATCTCAGACATGACTTCTTGCAGATTGTAATAACGACTTAAATGCCAGTTCTATAACATAAAATTGCAGATTTTCGGCGAGAGCTTCAGTAAACACCACAGAAGCACAGGATTGCTGAGCAGCTGTTGAAGTGTCACTTAATCTCCATGAGCTCTTAAATGCACCTATTTCAGTATTCCATAGGTAGTTTGTTTATTCATTTTGTTAGGCAAAACCTATTTGTGTTTAGGAGCAGAGATCACGGGAGGAGGTTTGCAGCGCCCCTTACTTACTCCAGCTCAGTTTTCCAAGCGCCACGGAGATGTTTGAAGGCGGGTTTCTTTTTATTATTTAAATGCTTTGTGCAAACCCAGGCAGGTGGGGAAGCCTCGCTCAGCCACTCGGGCCCTGGCCCCGCCCCTTGCCCCGCCCACCTCCGGGCAAGCTGAGGGCAGTGGCTTCGCTCGGCTACCGCGCATGCGCGGGGCTCCGGGCCGAGGCGGCCGGCACGGTCTGGCCTGGCGGTTCCTCCGCTGTGGGGCGGTGAGGGCTGGCCCCGGCCGGTCGGCCCCATGGCTGAAGTGTTCCTCGTCATGCTCTACGAGGACTTGCCGCTCTTCTGCATCACTGTGGTGTTCATCTGCTTTCTCGTTACCAGCGGCCTGGTGCTGGGCTGGTGAGTGCGGCGGGGGCAGCGTCTGGGAACCGCTCCGGCCCTGTGAGGCTGATGTTACTCGTGGAGGCTGTTTTGGAGTGATGGGCTCCGGTTGTGGAGGTCTGGCGGTGTACTGAGGGGGCACAGTGTGGGAGGAGGGTAATGTGAGCTGGCACCCCTTGAGATACGAGCTCTGGGGGTGTGGGGTGGGCCGGGGGTGGGACAGTGCTGGGGATGGGGATGTGGGGCTTGCAGTGGTTGGAGAATTGAGGTTGTGTTGAAGAAAGGAAGGTGAGGACGGCCAGCATTGACCATAGGGGCTGCTCTTGTAGGAGAAGGGGAGGATGGTAAGGCAGTATCTGGAGTTGTGTGTCCAGTTCTGGGCTCCCCAGTTTAAGAAGGACAAGGAATTACTGGGCAGAGTCCAGTGGAGGGACACAAAGATGCTGAGGGGTCTGGAGCATCTTTGTGATGAGGAGACACTGAGAGAGCTGGGGCTATTCAGCTGGAGAGGAGAAGCTAAGAGGGGATCTCAGCAATGTTTATAAATATCTCAAGGGTAGGTGTCAGAGGATGGACCGATGTGTCAGTGGTGCCCGACGCCAGGGTGAGGGGCGACGGCACAGACTGAAACACAGGAGGGTCCATCTGAACATGAGGAGAAACTTTGTTGCTGGGAGGTGCCAGAGCCTGGCCCAGGCTGCCCAGAGCGGGTGTGGAGTCTCCTTCTCTGAGACATTCAAACCCGCCTGGACCCACCTGTGTGATCTGCTCTGTGACCCTGCGTGAGCAGGGGGGTTGGACTGGGGGATCTCCAGAGGTCCCTTCAACCCCAACCACCCTGTGATTCTGTGATGAAAGCTGTGGAAAAAACAGAGTGGCTGGGAGAAGACCTGACTCTGAGTGAGGGGTTGGGGATCAGCGCGGGCTGCTCCAAAGGAAAAGTTTGGCACTGTTGGAGATGGATCTCTCAGATCCATCTGAGGTAGTTCAAATGAGCAGATATGGAGTAAAGTGCCTGGTGTTAGGCCAAGTAGCAGCTAAATCTGCCAAGCTTTAGGGCAGGATTCTTACTGAGGCCTGAGACTACCCAGGACCGCTGATAGGGCACCAGGCTGTTCCACTGCTGAACTTCAGAGAAGGGGGAATTTGAGGTGAACTGAACAGGGCGCTGGGACTGGAATGGGGGGAACCATTGAAAAGCTGACTTGCTAAAGTGTCTAGAGAGGTGATGAGTGGCAGACCCTCTCCTACTGGTGTTTGAGAGGATTCAGCAAAGATATTACTGTTGGCTTTTTCAGAAACAGATCCCTGAATGTCGGTTCATCGCACAGTTCTGTTTGTTTTCCTGTTAACTCAGGAGTGTCCGTAAATGTAAATACTGATACTTGCCAAGTGGAGAGCATTGATTAGCAATCAAAATATTTTATGTAGGAATTGTGGATGCACCACACTTCTGGAGAGAATAAAACGGAGTTATTGTATTTCTTCCCATTGGCTTAACATTAATATCTGTAGTGCTGCGCTTCAGTGTGTTCCTTCTTTTGTCTCTGTTTGAATTACAGATGTTTTAGCTGTAGCTGTTTGTTCTCTTGGCAGCTTATAAATACTCTGCCTGACTTTTCCTTTAGTGCGAAGTCTTTCCCTTGTTTACATCACTTTGTTAGCTGCCACTGGCTCAAACACATGCCATCTATTGCTTTTGGTGTGAATGAACGTATCTTTTGATCTTCCAGATATGCTTTGTGGAAAGCTTCTATTTCTTGTTTTGCATTGCCTCCCCTAGTGCTGGGTAGGTGGTAGTGAAGGCAAGACTGTTTTTTGTTTATCTGACTGCTGGATGAAGCTCCACCTCATGATTTACTTGGAGAGAAAGGTGGTAGAAATCCTTTTCATCATTCTCTCTGTCCCAGTGAACACTGGTGGTATTATATTGTCATCCGCTTCTCTCCAGTTGTCCTTTTTTGCTTTATCAGTTCTTTAAAGATACTATCTTTACAAAAAGTATACTGAATCATGATTCAAATAGATCTTCTGCATGTATATCCCAAACCAGGGATCCTTTATCAGTTTAATCTTGATTTACCTACTTATAATCAACACTTTGCAATCCTCTGCTGCAAAATGTCTGAAATAGCTGTGCCAGAAGATCCTTACATCTGCACACATGTCCATTGATGCTTTTTGGGCTACACGGTGTGCAGAGGACCATCCAGATGGATTTTTATTTCAGGAACAGAGATTCTAAGTGTATCTGCACTAGATATTATTGCAGTTTATGTACATAGATACAAACTGTCTTCACACCAGTTTGTTAAGGAACTGTTAGTCAAGTCAATGCAGTAGCCAGGGGCTCAGCACATGCAAGTAGGTGGCAGCTGCTCAGAGATATTTGCTGTAGCCGTGTGACCAAGAGCCTCCAAGCAATTTCAGCGTGGCTGCAGCTGCAGTTACAGTCTAAGTGCTGTTGAACTTGCTCGTGAAAACAACTTGATCCTTTATTTGCTACACAGAGTACTATAAATGCATATGGTGTCGTGGAAGTACATAATACTTGATATATTACTGTAATGACATTTTGTTTCCTCCATCATTTTTGGCGTCAATTGTCAGCTTGTTTTATGGATGTGTTCGTGGTGGTGTCAGTCAGCCTGAAAAACACCAACTGCTTAGGAATCTTAATGTTTGCGTTTGCAAAATCATGCACTGATTTGACGAGCGTCTATTTTTAAGGCCAGACCTGGATCCCTTTGGCTCCGCTCAGAGTTGCAGTAGGTTCCTGCACAGGCAGCTTTGTAGAGCCAGCCCGTTAGATGCTCTGGGGTTGAAGGGGAATTTAGATTAGCTCAGTATGGTCCTATGCATCGTCTTTTCAGCTTAACACTCATATTAGAAGGAGCTGCAGGCTCGGTACCGGTTTGAGGTCCAGATGGCTCTTTGAAGAAATTTAACTCATGAACAAAACCAGTGGAAACTGCTGCCTTTTCTAAACTAGTGTTTCGAATAAATTAATTTTCCCCTATACCAGCTAACGATCTGATAGAATGTTAGATGGCAAAATATATCTCTATTTCTATTGATCATTCATATAATGAATACTACATTAAAATTTACAGAGGTGCCATACCTTACTGTTGAACAGAAAGGCCTTTCTGCCTTCAGCTGCTGCTAAAGCTGTATTGGAGGCCTTTTTCTGTGGCTGCTTTTCATGGTGATTATCCTGTTGCTTTCGACCAGTGAACGCAATTTCCAAAGAACAGGATTTTTACTTCAGAATCAGCCAGATGGTATAAAACAGGAGGCATCTTTCTGTGTGTTTGGAGAGATTAGCTTCACTCAGTTTTGGATACCAAGTAAGTGAAAGAGCTGCTGCACCTGGTTTCTTTGTAAGATGTTTAACTGGTACAGTTCATTCCAGCCTCAGTGAAGTCAGCACGACTGGTTTTACTTCCATCAGAGAGAGATTCGACCCTCCATGTGTGCAAAATAAGTATGGCTGAGCACCCTATATTATATCATTGAAGAAATGCAAATGTTTCCATCAAAATCTAGCAAAGATGGAGTAATGACTATAGAGTATTTTCCACCGGTTCAGTCTCTTTCCTCTTTGGTGTATCTGTGACACTCAGGCAAGGCAAGATGTTAAACAGTGAAGGCAAATATTTGTTAGACTCCCAGGAACAGGTTGTTCCTATTGAGAATGGTTTTGAGAGTTTTTTTTGCTGAGATAGTTTCCTCAAATTGAAAATCACTTTTGACTGATGTTTTTTCCCCGTTAGTCTCACAAAGGGCTCCCCTGCACCGTCAATCAATAGGAGGGAGCCCAATGTCAGTAAAAGCTCCGCTTTTCTTCTTCGTTTGACACGCAGGAGTTAGAAAAGATTTTAAAACCAGGGAAAAGTAGCAGTTAAGCCACACAATTGCCTGTTTGGCTCAGAGCTGTATTGTACACGAAATTACTCTAGCAATTTTCAAACTGATTACATTGAAGTTGGTCATGCCCTTTTCAGCTCGGGTTATTGATGTGAGCCCTATCTTACCGTAACCGCCGCTATTTCAGTGTAGTAAATGGAAAAAATTGATGCAGGGAAGAGCCGACGCTTTGTGCCATTCCAAGTTCTCCAGCACCCAATATGCTGATGGCTGCATAAACCCAAGTTCAAAGCCATTAAACAGGCCATTGCTTCAACAGTACAGGTGGCAGCGACAAAAGCACAAATTCAGGAAAGTACAGCCTGAGCTAATTAATAACTGTTTTCTAAAATGCATTAACGAAAGGCTCCCACAGCCTCTGCCTGTTGCTTTACTAATGAGATGGGGTGGATTAATACAGTTAAGAAAATCTCTTCAGTCTTCAAAGTAGTCTTCTGATTGCATATCTGGGGCAGTTTCTCTAATCAGCTTTTGGTTATTGAAAGTTATTGCTATCACCTTAAAAAGTGAATTATTTCTAGGCAAGTGTAAAAGGAAGAAGATTCTGATCTTCTGTAGTGGTTCTTTTAAAAGCCCCAGGCAACATGAAAATCTTGGGGCTTTTAATTGATGTCAGAAATCATCCTGAAATATTCTTTCTCACGTTCTTGGATTTTAATTTTGATCGATAGGGTGTTTAAACTTTTAAACCTATGATTTGTTACACTTCTAGAGTCAGAATCTCACTTGAGCTAGATTGCTAATTTCATCTTTGCAAGGCTCTTAGAGGCTCAGCCTTGATTAGAGTCTTATTTTGCACTTGGTTTCTAGCTAAAAGGAGAAGCTTTATGGCCCCTGATTTAATATCAGCATATTATTGTAACTGAGGTTCATGTGGAAAATAGGGACCTTGGTCTCCCATAAAAACATCTTGCTGGCTGTAGTTACAGCTGGGAATATCTTAGGGCTGAATGATTTATGCATAGGGTCTTCCTTTTGAGCACCCAACCCATTAAGGCTGTTCCATCTTTGCAAGCAGCAAAGTTGTTTTGTTTGGTGGGTTTGCTTGGTTTTTTGGGTTGGTTTTGTTTTGTTGGTCCTGTGACTGGATGTGCAGAATGTCAATTAGGAGAAATCTCTGGTGAACCATTTACCACTAGAGGGCATTGACCATTTAATTCTCTTTCTGGAAGTGAGTTTCTTCTGTGTCCCTGTGAAGACTCCTACGTTCTGCCATGGAAAGCTGAAGTCAGATTGGCGGGCTGTACTACGTATGCATCCTAGCAGTATTCTGCAATGCCAAGCTGTTTGTTGTGCTGCTTGCTATTCTCTTTAGAGCAGAACAAACAATTCAAATGTGTCAACACTAACTCTTAACCCCCTTGTTCTTCTTGTTTTATGTCTCATAGCTTCGGCTTGGTCGTTCCTGTTATTCTGAGAAACTCAGAAGAAACAGAATCCAGCACGAGAGTATTGAAGAAGCGGATGAGACAAGTGAAGAATCCTTTTGGGTTAGAAATCACTCATCCTGCCACAGCTTCAGTAACAAGTCAGTGGATTTCAGATGTGCTTGATTTTTGTCAGTTTGGTTTCCTGAACGTAGCACTTTGCTGTTTTCTTGCTCTCACCCTATTATCAAAATTCCTCAGCAACATGCTTCCGCCCATCACTACAACAGAAATAATAATTTTTACACAGCTCATAAATGTGGTGCTTTTAAAAGTGAAATATTTGGATATTTAAGTGCAGATTAACTCTTATTAAAGAAGCACCTCCTGCTATAACAGATTTTTAAGTAACAAAAACATTTGCAGATTACCAGCTGCTGTGGGCGTTTGAATTGTAGAATTCTATGGAATTCATTATAGAATATAGGCCACTCACGTAAATCTGAGTCCAGATCTCCAGCAGTGTTTGGAAGTGCACTACTTAAAAACAAAAATCCATATCTTTCTATTTGAGCTTCACTGCAAAACTGCATTTAAATATCTGTTCACATCAGAGTTCAAGTAGTTCATAATAGCCTTGAAATCACCCACGTAGGAAGTGAAATCCATGCCCTTCTGCATCATTGGGGAGTAGTAAGCAAAGCTGAGCATCTTCCACGCACGCAGATGTGGAGCCTTCCTGTGGATGAAAAAAAGGGCTGCAGCAGTTTTATTCTCACCAGGAGAGAAAAACAAACCAAACACATAACAACTTAGTGTTGAGGTGACTTGGATTTTTTTTCCGAAGGTTTGAGCACTTGAATTTATGGGGACTTTTCAAGAGTTCTGCTCCTGTTTGTGCAGTAAGTGTTTAAAAGTTAATGGCTTGAGTACTTTTAACAAAAGTATTTACTTGGGTATCTTTACAAAAGCAGTAGAGCACATAAATGCTCTGTGTCTTCCCTCTGCGTGACCAAGAGTGCCTTATTCTTTGAGACCAGAGTGGGTGTTGCAGGCCAGTGATACATTGGATACCATTATCTAAAGAGGGAATGGACTTTGGGCAAGGGGTTGTGCTCTTGAGTCTGCCACCAAGTGTGTAAAATGTTACCAGAAGTTAAAATTTACCTTTCATATGATGCACATGCTACTCTTGTTAGCTTAATTAGCTATTTTACCTCCTTGCACCTACTTCCTAATGTCCATGGACTTTCATAAGCACTAAACCTAGTCTAAACTCTTAGAGAATTAGATTATAATGACAAAAACCTGCGACACTGAAATTGTTTTCTGCGTGTTGCCCTTTAAGTACCTAAACTTAGCAGTTCCAGAGTTCATTACTCCAGCGAGTTAATGAAATCCTTATCTTCTTTCTACAAGAGGGTGTAACACTGACACCTGATTGTCTGGAAGACTGTATTCTTACATGCTACTGGGGCTGCAGTGTTCAAAAACTCCACGAAGCGTTGCAGAAACATGTCTACTGCTTCAGAATAAAGACTCCTCAGGCATTAGAGGATGCTCTGTACAGCGAATACCTCTATCGACAGCAGTACTTGTATCCTTTTTTTCAATTGTTGTGACAAAAGATGCTAATTTGTTGGCACGGGGAATGTTGAGACTTGTGAACACTCGGCAGTTCTTGGCACAATGTATTTATGAACAAATATGATGAAAAACATTCTTTACACGAACGTCACATTTGTCTACAGTTGCAGCGACACTGATTGTTTTCCTTGACACATATAAAGCATTAAAAAAAATGAAAAGGAAGAAAAATATTGTCAGTTACCAGAAGATGCTCAAGTTGTCGATTTTGGACCAGTGCCTAGATCTCGCTATCCCTTGGTAGCACTGTTGACGTTAGCTGATGAAGAAGACAGAGAAATATATGATATTGTAAGTAATATAAGAATATATTTTAGGGCCACTGTATTTAAGATCCAAATGTTTCAGGAGACAGGCTTGAAATAAACAGCTTCCTTTCCCTGTCCCCCAAATTGGTCCCTAAATTTATCACTGATGACTCCAGGAGAGCAAGAATAATTGTTATATAAAAACTATGTATGCCATTCAAAAGATGCTGACGGTTTTCCCAGAGCTTGTATCTGCAGACATCTTTGTGGTAAGCCCTGTGGCCAGACAAACTCGGGTTTTCACAGGTTAGTAAGCTATTACTCTGATTTTTCTAGTCACATAAACCTGTGGTGGAGCTCTTGGGCTGATAGAATCTTTTGGATTGCTATTGGCAAAGCAGGAGGATTTTTTTTGTTAGTGTCTGGCACAGATATTTGAGCTGATTACTGACTCGACTGTTAGCAACATAGAAATTACCTTCCTGTGCCAGCCTGAGGCTGTGTAATGCGGTACATTATGTCTCACAGTAGCCAGCTCCAGGCCATTCACAAGAAGGTGTGAAGGTCCTGCAGGAGACTGAGATGAGATGTTAAGCTCCACAAGGTGGTCTCCTCCTCATCTCTTACACATAAAACAGCTTCAGCCTTCTCACATGCAGTTCAATATCCCTGATATACTCTGACTCATTCTTTTTGGAACGATTTGGGACGCACTTTTATCTCCCATCTTTTCATTTCATTGATAATCTGTTAGCACTAACTGCCTGAACGATAATACAAATGAGCTCAGAAGCAAATTGCCTAAATCCACTGAACGCTTTTCCGTATGTTCATTTGGGAATTGTGCCTAAGAAATCTGTTCCCTTCCCAAGTGACGCTTGTCCTCAGCTTCTTGTCATTTCACCTTAGGACTGTGTTTCTCCCTCCTGTCCCCACTCGAGATTTCCACCCCCCAGCTATTTCCCAGATTAGTACATGTAGGTATGTTTAGAGCTCAGATTAGTTTAATATAAAGAGCCTATAAATGTCAAATTTGAATGTGCTTGACATTAACGTGGATGTGAATTCGTAACACCTCTCCTTTGTTATTAAACTTAGAAGAAGTATAGTGGGGGAGGTATTTTTCCCCTGGTTTGGGAGAAAAGCAATGCAACTAGAATCTGTTAGTAATCTGGCCAAAAGAGTAAATCCGCGTGAACTCCTTGCCAGACAAATGTCAGAATTGCATCTGTTATTGTTGAAACAAACTTGTAAAATATAAATATAGTATGGAAAGGGATCTTTGCCACCCCGGCCACTATGATATTACTGCAAGGGACAGTATGGATTCTTAGAGCAGTGCATTGAGCTCCGTCTTGAGTTATTTTGTGTGTCTGTGTGTGTGCATCTATCACTACAGAAGGTGTTCCAGTATCTCTTTTTGAGGGGGTCTGTTTTCATCCTAAGTATATTTGCAGCCGGATGATACCTGTTTGGTTTTGTGTCATAATTTAGCTCCAGAAAACTAGCATAAGAGTTACAGAAATGATTTGAAGACTGGCAGGGATAAAGTGGAAGAAGACTCCAATCTTAGGCATGTGTATAAAAGAGAAGATCGAGAGTAACTTGATTATGATGTCCAAGTATTTACAATAAGAGGAAATATCTGGTGCTCAAGGAGAAGGGATTCTATACTCAAACAGCATCACATTTCTATTATATCTTAGCAGAATATATTTTTGCATATATTTCCGTACTACAGGGCAGTGTCATGGAGGAGGCAATAGCTTGAAGATTGAGATGCTTGTGTTGGGAACTGGTCCCACTCCCAGTTAAAAAGCTGCCTGCATGTCTGAACAAACTGAATTGAGAACATGCCATTGTCATTGAGAAAGCACTTACGGTGGGATGACACAATACAAGTACACTGAGAACTGTTAACTTTTAAGCTTTTATTATCAAAACACAAAATCTGTCATTTTAATAGAGATTTAATGGCTTTCAGCTTCCAAACCAAAGCTAATAATAGTGTGAGGTTTGTGTGGTTTCTATTTTGGTTTGGTTGGTCTTTTTACGCATTGCAATATAGAGAAAAAAGACCTTAATGCCAAAGAACAGTAAATTCAGTTAGTATAAATACAAATGTATAGGTGCATATGTATTTAAACTCTGCATGTAATTAGCTAGATTGTGGATTTTGAAGTGCAGGTCTGATTTGCCTTTTAATTTTTTTTTTTTTTTTAAACAAACCAGCTCTCTTCTATATTTCATTTCTCTTTTGTCAGCTTCTGGGAAGTACAATGATATTGAATTTCACTTAGTTTTTTCCCTGCTTTTTAGAGGCTATTCTATCATTTGGGCAGGGTGAGGGCTATCAGGCACAGCGTGCAAGCTTAGAGTGCTTTTATTTTCAGAAAAGCGACTCTACAGTCAGCCCACAGGGTCCTTCCATAATCCTTTCCAGTGCAATCTGTCTTTTGCCTACTCGGTTTACAAGCTGATCAGTGACACTTCTCCATGATTTTTGGAGTCTACAACCTGCTGTCTGCGTGTTTGAGAGGGAAGTGGGAGAAAGCAGAGAAGACTTTGCCTTTTATGTGTTCCCCTGTAATTCTGCACTCAGATTTCAGCTTGAGCGTCATTCCATGTGTCGAGGGCAGCTCGGGCTCTGGCTGCAGGTGTTGTATGGGATTTTAGTGCACAGAACTCCACTGAAACGGAGCAGAACCAGAGCAGGTCTCCATCTCCCTAGCCAGAAAACCCAACTCTCCTTAAATAGGGAGCATGATGACCATAACGTGGAATATTCTCATTGATCAGCCTGGTGTCGGTCGAGGTCCGTCCCCTTCATGGCCTCGCACCTGCAGATAGCACACAAAGACCTTGGCTCCCAGACAGCAGCCAAGATAACAGCGACTGTTCCATTCTCTTTGTTCCAACTCAAAACCACTGGGAAGTTACTTGAAGAAAAACATTAATTCTGTCCCCCAGGGTGTTATCTTCTTGTTCTCAAGCTAAATCCAAACAACAACTGTGCTAGCTGCGAAAAATAAAGGCTTCTAACTGCATGTGAAAATGATGAACTTGCTTTCAGTTCAACCAGCACAGGCGCCTTTTTGGGTTGGGGTGAGAGCAGAGTGGAGAGCCAGGGCAGAAACCTGCAGCACCACCAAGTGTTGTCTTGTGCCATGTCCTGTTTTTACCTGTCCTAGCGTATATTTTTGATCTGTGCTTGAAGTCAACGTTGTCGACGTCTTGATTGTCTAAAGAAATAAGAAGGTCAGAGGTTGTAACAAAGCACACAATTCCAAGCAAACTGTTATAGAGGAATGATAAAACGAAAAGTTACTAAACATAGGTTGTTTTGTTTTATAGATTTCAATGGTGGCTGTAATTCACATTCCTGATGAGAGCTACAGATTTTCCTGCAGAATATTATATCAGTATCTACTTCTAGCTCAAGGTCAATACCACGATCTGAAGGTAAGCCACATACTGAGTCTTGTTTCATTTGGGCAACAGTGTTAAGTTTATGTAGGCTTTCAGGAGCCTGAATTAGTTTAAGACTTTTATTGTCATGCAAAGAACTGGATAATAGCAAAAATTATTTTATTAGTTCAGTAGTTCCAGCCAAAGTTACTGTACAGAAATAATTTATATGAAAATCCTGAAGATTTCCTGGAGAAATTACTTGATTCTAGTGTAGAGACCTAGGTCCTGACCATTTATTAAAGTAGTAAGACATTAACTAGCTGTCGAATGCTTCTTTTCTACAGAACCGTTGTTACCTCCTTGCTAGTCCCTCGAACCAGCGCTTTATCCTGTACTGCCCTTCAATAAGCTAGAAGTTGGGCCAAATTAATTCAATTGACTCTATTAGCATTCATTCAGAAATAGATTTATCCAAATAAATGTTTGTCCTGGCCATTTTTTGCTGACATAGTTGATGCAGGTAAACTTCCCTGCTGATCCCCTTAAGCTTTCTTTTCATATATGGTCACCATTGTGAAAACACTGCTTAAACTGAACAGAACTAACTGTGCAGCTGCTCTTTATGGCTGTCTTGGGCTGCATGGTAGTTTACTGGGGTTTTTTTTAAGAGATCACACCCATAAAATAAGGCAAAAAGACGAAGGGGATTGTAAGATGAGCAAGAGCAGAATGGTGTGAGTGAAGTAGATTTGGGGGCTTGGTGGGGCACATTTTTGGTAGGAATGGGTGGAACCAACCGTCCAGGCAGAGAATGATACACCAGGAACAGAAATCTGAGCTGTTCAAAGCCTGGGCAGTTCTGTTCGCGTGTGTATGTTGTTTTGATGACTTACCCTCGATATTTTCCCGGTGTTCTATGTAATTTTATGCTTCTAAAATGCATTTAACCCAAGGGTAGGCAACTGTGGGGTCTCTTGCAAAGAGTCAGGCTGGCACGATTTGACCCAGTGCAAACCAGTGAACCTGACCCAGCGGAACTCACGTTGCATACATGTGTTCAGGTACCGGGTTAGAGCTTCTTGACTTCTAAATGTTTGCGTATATGTGTATTTTAGCAGCTCTTCATGTCTGCAAATAATACTGCACCTTCTTCAAGCGGTACACCCCCTGGCGAGAGAAGCACTGACAGAAGCTTGCTAGAAAAGGCCGGACTGGCTGAAGATGAACCAGAATTGCATGAAGAAACCAGTAAAGACTGTGTTGTTTGCCAGAACGGTGCAGTGAACTGGGTGCTCCTGCCCTGCAGACACACGTGCTTGTGTGACGGCTGTGTTAAGTATTTTCAGCAGTGCCCAATGTGTAGGCAGTTTGTTCAAGAATCTTTTCCGCTTTGCAGTAAAAAGGAGCAAGATGAAGATGAATCAACCCATATCTTGCAAGATGTTCCTCCTGGAAGAGTTTTTTAATGAGGGAGGAAAAGCAGGACTGGGTTGTATGCGCCAAGATTAAATGTAGAAAACAAGCATTAACTTGTATGGGTTTGCTTTTTATTGTTAGGTAATTTTCAGCTTCCTTATTTGTCTTCGCTCCATATGCTCGCAGGAACACTAAATTTATCCCTGCAATGTGGACACGAGAAGTGCGTAGGATATCTTTGAAGGATGTGATTTTTATTTATAACTTCTTAGTTTTTCACAGAGTACTATTGGAGGCTATTTTGATTACTAAATTTAGTATATCTGCTAAAAAAGAATAAAACTTGCAAGTGACTTTGCACACAGCTCATTCTATATTTATTGTATTTAAAGTACTAGAGCAATATATAACTTGGTGTAATTTAGCAACGTGGCACTTTACAGAATGTATCACATGAAGCAAAGTAAATATTCTTCATTGTTAAACCTGTGTATATTTCTTGTGTAGATGAAGGCTGGACTGTGACAGGAGCTGCGAGTTGAAGGCATTTGGGACAGTTTCTGGCTCGTTTGAGAGATTTGTGTGTGTGTGAGGGGCCTCAGCCAGAGCCCGTTGAATGAGTGCAAAGATTTTTGTTGATTATTGTTGGCTTGAACTAAACGTTGCTGACACTTTCAAGCCTGAGCCTCTGCTGCGGCATCTCGACACACAGACTTTCAGGCTTGTTAGCGATGGCTGTAAGAACTTGTTATCCAAGCAAATGTTCATTAATTACTCCATAGAGCAGATACTTGGGCAGTTTTGTGGTGCTATTCTTCAATGAATAGCCTGCTTTGGGGAATTTCCAACTCTTTTTACTTGCATGGTCAGCTTGGATGCAAAGTTGACCGTCTACCTTTTATCAGTAGTCCCAGGGAGTTTACTTACTCAAAGAGAGAAGCTAACGAATAGCATACAATAATTAGTTTTCCCTTGCAATGGTCATATTGTCAAAAGCATGAAAAATGGCTGTTGAAAAGAGAAAATGTTGTTTTGCTTCTTAAGAGAGAGCCTAATTCTCCTAAAGATAACGGGCTGGTTTTCACATCTGCTTGTGTAAGACAAAAATACAAATGCTCGTTAGGACGTGTAGAAAATGGGGAGTAGCTGCTTTCTGTCCTCCCTCTTGTTCCCTTGCAGCTTTGTCCCACATCCAATTCCAGGACAGCTGCTTGGTCTTGGGGACAGAAAACCACGCTCTGAGCTGTTCAGCTGTGTTCTCCTGCTGCTTTGCAAGGTACACATGAGGTGCTGCACACCTCCAAAACAGGGAAGGATGCTTCCCCTACTCAAAGGTATTCCGTCTTTCCATCGTTCGTTTTTGTTTTCTCATGTCTCTGCTTCCAAACTCTTGGCAATGAGGAAAGGATTTAGGTGATGCTGGTGGAAAGAGTTGTAAAGACAGCTGGAGGTTGGGAATTGATGCACGTAGCCCCAGATTTCCAGCCAGCGATCAGTAACAGTTTGTAAGACAATTTATCTGGTGTACGTCAAGTGACCTTCCTTGCCAGGCACGACTCGGGAATAAACTGCTGGCCAAATCAGCCTCTTGTTTGCACTGTATATCAAACGGGAATTAAATACCCGGTGGCTGTGGGGACTGAGCTGTGCTTGTGGAGAACTATAGGAGACGTGGTTCTGTGTGGAAATGCTGCAATCCAGGGGGTAAGAACAGCAAGAGGAGAGCAGAGAAGGATGTAATAGCGGGAGGAATGAGTGTTGGTGGCAGCAAGGCTGTACCTCAGCTAAAAACAATGCAGATGTGGCACAACGGCGTGATCCAACTCGAGCAGACCCAGAGCTGTCTGTACTAAGAGAGGGTAGAAAGGCTGTAAATATCAGTGTCTTCCTCACTCAGGATGAATCACTGAAGCAGGATGAGAACTTGTCCTCTGTGTCACTACAGACAGTCCTCGCCGCTCCACTTAGACGTGTGGCTTGGCGCTTGTGAGAATGTGAATGTGCAAGAATGAGCGTGAAATAGTGGGTGAAATCAGTCTTAAAATTAAAAATGACCTTCCCTTTCTAGGTGGTTTCACGCTGGGTTTTGCAAGCTGGGTTACAGCATACCTGGTGGAGGTAGTTGCTGAGTTCAGCCTCCCTGTCCCCATCTCTAGCCTTGTTCTGCCGTTACAGGGGAGCAGCTAAAGTGATGGTGGTGGAGCTAATTACTCTTCAGACATCTCTTCATGTGTCGCCGTTGTGAAAGGGAGAGCTGCTGTGAGTTGTTCTAGGCCTCTGTGGGCCCTCAGAGAAAAAATAATACAAAGACTAAAGAATCTGAGCCACGGCAATAGCCGTTTCCATACGAACAGTTTATATATGTGGGATAGCGGCTGCCCAGCTCGTTATTCCAGAGAAGCAGGTTAATGCTACACTGGTTCCAACCTGGAGCTGGGCACCGCTTGAAATTTAGTCAGGACTTGGTTTGTCCACGTAGATGATCAAAGAGGTGGTGTTTACTGCTTGACCACAGTAGTCTCCGACATTAAATCAATTAATTAAAATTTCCCAACAAGACAGTGTGATCCAAGCTTGTGGGCTTGTTTAGTCTCCAGGTGAAATGGTGTTCAAGTAAACCCCACAGAGAATTGCCTGGTCTGTCTCATCCTTCAACCAATCGATGCCAGTATTAAATAATAATGGCAAACAGGATGTAGTTGTGCTGAACTGCCACGCCATGTATTTACCATTAAGTCTGTCCCAGCTTTTCATTTGTTTCATGTTCTTTTAATAGCATTTTCCAGAGATGCTGAGTCGCTTTATCAGACCTAACAAAGCTTCCTTGCTGGCCCAAATCAAAGACCTGACAGAGAGTTATAAAAGGTACAGTAGCTGGATTATTACATTTGTCTTTCTTCTAAAAAGCCACCTCAAAGTACAGAGCAGGTGTGAAGTAAAAGGAGCAGCTCTAAAGCTGCCTCGTGTGTCCCTTGGTTGTCTTAAAACAGGGATTCAAGGCTCTAAGAGAAGTATAAAACCTTCCCGTGACCCACAGAAACACAGTATATTGTAAGAGGCTGTTCTGCTCTGTCACCCTGTTGTAATAGAGGTAATATACCATTCTTCTTCCACTCATTCTGGATGATTTGGTGATATCAAGGAACATATGTGGACTTCTGGCAACAAGACTTGCTTCTTGTCACCAGCATTGCGTTATTACAAATTTGTGATGATTTTTTGCTGCAGGAGAAAGGTGGGAGGTACCTCGCTGCTTGGTTTGGTTCTTCAGCTGTAATTAGAGCTGAGGCTTTGAAATGAGTTGATCCAGCTAAGTGGTGTTACTTGGGGATGTCCCAAGGGACTTCTCCAAATGCCAATGGACTATGATGTGAACACCTTCTGTAGAACAAGTTTCTCTGGTAGGATCTTCCCTCCTCCCATCCTGCCTCCTCCAAGTAGAGGATGGGCAGTAGGAGGGAGACAATTCAGGTCAATTAATCTTAAAATGGTCTTCTTGTTCCCATGAAGAATTCAGAATTCCCATAAGGTGCTTTGAAAACTGGATAATGCCCCAACCCCTAATCCTCGTTGATGAAAATGCTCTTGGTTCTACTACGGACCCTGGGAAGTCTCAGCACCAGCACTTAGGATGACCAGTGACCACCAGAACCAGTAGCCAGTGCTGTCGACCTGGCATGGTGGTGTTCCCCATCAGGGATTAAGGGGAGCTCAGCATCTCATGCTTTGGTGGGTTTGAGCAGATGAGAACCCATGTACATGTTTTGTTCAACTTTAAGACAAGCTTCTGTGTGAATCTCATTAAAATGATTCATTTTAGGCTGTAGCGTGGAGGGTGTTGGTCTCTTCTCCCATGTAGCAAACGAGAGGAGAAGAGGAAACGGCCTCAAGTTGCACCAGGGGAGGTTCAGGTTGGATGTTGGGAACAATTTCTTCCTAGAAAGGGCTGTTGGGCATTGGAACAGGCTGCCCAGGGCAGTGGTGGAGTCACCATCCCTGGAGGGGTTGAACAGACGCAGAGATGAGGTTCTCAGGGACATGGGGTAGTGCTGGTGTTGGGTTAATGGCTGGACTTGATGTTGAGGGTCTCTTCCAACCTAAATGATTCTATGATTTACTTACTTTAAATCTTAAGGCTTTAAACCTTAAGTGTGGCAAGAGGAGTCAGGAATCGGGATCTGAGTTTCTCCTGCTCATTTGTGCATTGCTTGGTCCCCCTGTGCCCTGATGAAGCTCTGGGAGGTCTCTGCCAGGGGAAGTCCCTGCAGTAACCGGCCACCGGTCACCATTTGCTCCATTGTCCTGCTATCCAGAATAAACAAGGACTGGCCTCTGTCACTGCAACAGACGTGCAGCCCCTGCAAAGGTTGTCCCTGGTGTCCTGTATGTTTATAGCTAATGTAATTAATGCCAGGAATAGATGAATTTTATCTGATACAGCAAAGTCCTCCTCTGAGCTAAGCCATTAGAAAGGCTTGGTATTGTCTTGCTGGAGAAAGGGCAAAGAGAAAAAGAGGATTAAGGTTATATTTCTGGATAACTTTATTATTACTATCATTTTAATGTTATTTTGGTGGCATACAGTGGCCTCATAATGCAAATGTGCACCTGAGTGCAGCTCTCAGGCCATAATGGACCACTGGAGAGTCCTGTGTTTTGCATGGACCCCCAAAACCAGGCAGACCCCACTCCCTGTTCTCCAAAGCAGCGTAGCTACCATCTCCTGGGCTGTTTGCTGAGCCAGTGACCACAGAGGGGCTTGCAAGGTCCCTGCTGAACAGCGCAGAGTGTCTCTACACATTGTTTCTGTATTGGTTTTACTCCCTCGTGCCTGTGAGCAATGTGGGTAGAGCGATACAAGCACAGAGATGGTTATGCCTATAAAAAAAAGGAGCTTCGACTGGTTTGGTTCCATAAATTAGTAGGAATGTGCAACACCTACATAAAGGCACCTTTGTCTGGATGCTGCTGCATCTTGCTTTAATTAAGCCATTTCATGACGGGAATGACTTAAAACGGTGAAAATATTGTAGTAAACACAGACTTAGGACTAGGCAAAGTCTTCAACAGAACCTGATGTCCAAAGAGAGGAGTCGCTCTGTTTCTCCAACAGTATTTTTAAAAGCAATGACATTATAAATGAATGCTGACATTGCTGAGCCTTCATTGTGGTTCAGAGAAACCAAAAAAACTCCATTTACTCCTCCTCCCTATGCACCAACTCCTCAGCCATAGAAAGGGCAATACTGGGATGTTTGCCATAGTCGTGACATGAGGAGTCGCTGCGTTTCCATTCCTTAGGAAACACCTGCACTAGTGCACTGTCTGGGTGCCCCTGAGGGTCCAGTGAATCCCAAAACTACTTCTGCGGGACCAGCAATAAATTATCCAGACAATAAGTTGCTACCTGTGGTTTAAATCCTCAGTCTGTGCGATTCTTGCATCAGAAGATTTGCCCCTAAAAAGCATTTATATGTTTCACATGCCTCCTCCAGCTTTTTGTCTTCATCAGATGAGGGTTTTTGGCAGTTCCTAATGTTTTTTCCTCCTCTATTGCGTAGCCAGTTCACATCTAATAGTTGTTGGCAGATTTTGCAACAGTAGCTGTAGTCAGGGACTGGTGAGGAGTCTAATGCATCACTTATCTCTCTCATAGTGCTATTTATTTCAGTGTCTATCAGCTCCTTGTGAGCAATATTTTATCAAACAGGCTAGAGGGAGTATCGCTAAACTGTGAATGATTTTGATAGTTGTTCCTCTTCTTCTTTTCATCTGCAGATGCTCTTTAGCTGGGAGGCAGTGAGACCCCGGAGATCTAGCAGGGGTCATCATGCATCAATCTCCTGCCACCAGAACTGACCGTGAGATGTTCTGTCGCTTCTTAGCTGGTCAAATGCAACACAGACGTGCTCGAAGCTACTGGATTTTGGTCTCTGTGTCCCGAAGGTCCTTGATTTCAAGGGTTTTCCCTGTAGGGAAAGAGCCTGGACTGCAAGCTCAGAACACACCAGCTTGCTGGAAGGCTGGGGTGGGATCTTGCTGAGGACAATTACGGCAAACAGGGAGCCCTGAGGGACTCAGGTACCGCGTCTTCTCCTGGGGCTGCTCCGCTTGCCAAGGTTAGCAGACCCCTTTCTATGGCGGCACGTTTCATCAATCAAAGTAAGAATGAGGCAGCGATTTATGGTGTAGAACAGCTTGAAAAGTGATGCTTTTCACCAGACGCTGCGTACACAGAGACAAGATTGACAACCCAGCTGCTGCCTTTCTTTTGAAAACCGGCTTCAGTGGTCAGTACAGAACACTGGCTGGAGTGGCTGCAGCATCATCCAAACCCTCCTCTGCCAGGACAGCTTGAGTGACGCAAGAATTTACCTTTATGTTTTGCTCTAGGACCAAAAGAAAGACGTTTCTCAAGAGCTGGTGAATTCACATTTAACAATTACTATAGCTTTTCCAGTCTTTCAATATTTAATATCTTCCCAGAGACATGAAAATGTATAAAATAAGTCTGGCAGCTCCAGTTTTCCCTTTCAGCGCCAACTTAAAGACAAAGTCTCCAAGTCCAACACCATTTAATGCTCTATGATTAACAAACCATTTGCTTTTCTCCCGCCCTGAAAGGCCAGGCTGGACAGGGCTCTGAGCAACCTGAGCTGGAGAAGATGTCCCTGCTCATGGCAGGGGTGGCACTGGGGGAGCTTTCAATGTTCCTTCCAACCCAAACTGTTCTATGATTCTATTTGATAATATAAAGGACTCTTCACCCTATGACGTGTTTCAATGGGGTCATTTATATCCTGCATTAAGCAATATTTTCCATGGTGTCCTTAAATGTTCCTGCTTGCTGCACATTAAGCATCATTCTCCAAAGATTCCCACAAAAAACATATCCTCCAGCACTGCTGATATTTCCCTTGCCGCACATAGTCTGAAAGCTACTGAAAGAGGTGGTGGGGACAGAGTGGTGGCTGGATGCTGAAGTTGGGGACAATGACAAAGTGTGGTAGCTTGTGAAGCTTTTTCCTGGAGCTGGCACCAGTTTTAACCCCAGCCATCTACACTGGAACACGACGCATGATCTCGTGTGTGAACTATGTGGTCGTCTGTGCTGTAGGGAGCGGGACCAGTCCATACAAGGGCAAGGCGAACCCAAAAACGTAGCCACTGGTTCTTGATCCAGAGCTTTGTTTTTCCAAATAAGCTCCTGAAAAGCACAAGGGTAGGAATGTTTTTAGTCTTTTTTTATGTCTCTTATTTGGAGCAACATGATCCTTTGTAGCAGGATTTAGAGATGGACCTTGGTCCAGCTGAGTGGCCTTACCTGTGCAAATCTGATCTGATTTATCCCCTTTTTGCATCTTCTCATTTCCACGAGAATCTTCTCTCTCCTTCTCTCTCCTTCTCTCTCCTTCTCTCTCCTTCTCTCTCCTTCTCTCTCCTTCTCTCTCCTTCTCTCTCCTTCTCTCTCCTTCTCTCTCCTTCTCTCTCCTTCTATCTCTCTCCTTCTCTTCTCTCTCTTTACTTTTCTCCCACCTCTTGCAAAGAAACTCGTTGATATCCATGAAGACAGGAGTGGCAGTTTGGGGACATTTTAGCAGAGCTGCCAGGGTTCCCCACTCCCATGCCAGACTCCTCGTGGAAGTGGTGACCTCCCCTGTGCTCTGCTGGGTGGTGGCTGGAGACAAGCTGGGATAGCTGAGGTTAGTGTACGAAGAACAACATTTCCAATTTTACATATATATTTATACCCTGTTTTCAAGAAAACAGGTAAAAACTTCTGAGCAGCAATTTAAACACGTGGCAGAGAGTTGCACAACCAGTCTGGTTCATTGGGGAGTTGGGGCTGGTGTTACCCAGTTTGCTGTTAGTCCTTCGTAGACATGCCAGCCTTCATTTATGGAGCTCTCCTGAGAAACAACCTCCGTACCAGGGTGAGTAGGTGGCATTCTGGGCAAGTGAGTGGCCAAAGTTGTGGTGGGATGGAGAAGAGACATGCAGACAGTGTAAAGGACACAGCTGAGACTGGATCCAGGATCTGGATCTGCCAAACCCATCCTGCCTCCTAAGCACACGCAGACTCTCTCCCCAGTTCATGCAGTTTCCGTGTCTTGTCCCCTTCTTGTTGCTTCTTGCAATGTCTTCAGAGAACTTGGGCAAAATGCGGACTATCCCTTAGATCAGTGGATCATATCTATTTAGATCTATCCTAGCTATGTGCTCATATTATAACTCATGTTATGCCTGTTACTCACGTAGGTTTTGCAGAAAGCTGCGTGTTTGGAGCCAGGAGCAGGAGGATCAACGTGAGCCATTTGCCCCAATGTTTGCATTTCACGCTTGGATCCTCTGCTATTTTATCAGGTGAGAGTGTGAAGGTTTCCCTCACCCCAGCATCCTGGCTACATCTAAAACCTCACCCAGCCTGGCAACTCTTTCTCCTTAAATTACCATCATTTTGTCAGTACCAGGCATGCTTCATTATTAATAATTAAGTAGAAAAACTGCCTTAGTATCAGTGCTGCTGACATGTCTTGAGTTGGAACCAGAAATGGGTAGTTAGGGAAGCAATTTCTCACTGGTGCGTGCTAATGCACATCTCCAAGCCCATCTTGGAGCTGCTGGAGCCGGGGAGTCGAGCAGCTCCCTTGGATGGTGCCTCCTTGGGGATCAGCATCTTGTTTCATCAGGGCCATCTGCTCGCAACACAGCCTCAGTCCGCTCCAAGTCCTACAACAAGCTGCTTTCATTGCCGGCTGGAAATGGTTTGAAAAAATCCGAGTGTTGTAGGTAAACATGACGTGAGGCGACGGGATATAGCCATCCAGGGAGTTCTGCCGCCAGCCGGCATTTACGGGGTGTTAGCACGCGTGAAGAGGGGCCCAGAGCCGCTCAGGCATCTCACTGCAGACACATCCGAGGTGTGAGCTGGAGTTGTGCTCGTGCTGGAGGGGATGGGATGGGACATCTCCCGTGTGCCGCGCAAACCAGCACACCAAACATCTAGGCTGCCCCGAAGGCCCAGCGGGGCTTGAGTCAGGCTTTGCCTTCAACACACACAGAGGTCTGTTTTGCAAAGACCAATTCTGCTTACTGTCGATGGGACAATAAGGTTTTGCAACGCAAAAGTCTGCAGTTACATTCAAGGGGCTGTTCGAAACTGGAAGAGCCCAAAGAAACATACTGCCTGCCTGGATAAATAAATACTTCCCATCCTTTTCTTCCTCAGCTCCTCTTCGTCACCCGCTTCTGTGTGCATCACCGGCCTGTGGTACATTTGCAAAGGTTTGGATTGGTGGGTTTTTTTGACAATCATTAGTTAAGCTGATTTATTTTGCTGCATCTGTGTCCCTCAATCAATGTGTCAACTCATCGATGAGCAGACCTGACATGGCCGGAGATGCTGGTGCCCTCACAGCACAACACAACGATGTTTTCAGGGATGAAACTGGGTCTTCTGAAAGCAAACCCTTGACAACGGTTTAACAAATATAACATGAGCAGCACTCCCCATGCTATACAGTATTTCCTGTGCATATCTGCGTCCTCCTCCCCCAGCCTCAAGCAGGTCTGTGTAGGACAGACATTGGAAGATCTCTGCCCCTTTCGCAGTGAATTCAGACCCGAGGTCACCCCCAAATCCCAGACTGAGTACAAGACTGTGAGTATAAGTGCAAATTTTTAATGTCTACCCCAGCCAGTTTGGAAATGTAGGCCCACGTAGGTTTTAGTGTTTACTTTTTATTTTTACTTATATTTCTTATTTTGTGAGATTCATACAAATAAGCCCCATCAAAACCAAACACACCCAAAGTAAGGAAAACACTTGGCATCCCAGCAGCCAATTGCCACACTTTGTTCAGGAACAAATGGAAGAGCTGTTGTGTTTAATTATCTCAGCCTGTCTACCATGATATTTTTCACTAATACTTGGGTTTAATGAGCTAGGAAATCTGGGCCATTGTGCGCTGGTTGATACACTCATCTTTTCTCCAGCTAAATATGCAATCGGAGATGAGCAACTGCTGCCTTTGAACCCAAGAGCCGTCAAGATTCACTAATTTGCTTAGACCACCTGCTTGGCTAATATTACTGCAGGCCTCTTGTTTTCTCTCCGAATAGGTAAACAGAAATGTAGATGGTGCCTAGACAGCACGCGTGTTGCCATACCAAGCCACCCTGGCATGCCAGGAGCTCTGCCCCAGCCAAAAAATGACAGCGCAGGCGACGCCAAGCCCAGTAACAACCTCCACTCTCTGCCCCAGGACTTGCAGCCCTGTGAAACGGATCCACTGGGAGCCCCCAGGAACTGCCATATAAAATAGAATTATCCTGCTTCTCCACTCGCTCTGGCTCATGTTTGTGCAGAGTTGGTGTCTCTGCTCGCAGGACGCAGCGTCTGCACATTAGATGCTCCATCCACGGGGATGGGAGTTGCCCATGGAGGTGCTGATGAGTTCTTCAACCGCAGCCAATTAGCTCCAAAAAGGAGATTTGCCTCCAGCCAGCTTGGGGATCCTTATATCAAAATGATCTCTATGGGCACCCACAGCACAATGATGCAGCAGCGTATTTCTTCCACAGGTCACAGATGTATTTTTTAATTACCATAGAAACCTCCAAACATCACAGCGTATGCTGTTACATCAGGATCTCACTCATCCGTGTCTGCCTCGTCAGGACGCAATGGGAAATAGGTGCCTGTAATCTCCCAAGTGGCAGATGATTGTTCTATTATCAGACACGCTCTCCATATCTCCTGGAGCACAGGACACACTCCATGGCTTTGGTCCTTTTACTCTCACTCATTCGTGACTGGCTGCATGGGGGGGACACGGCCTCCCACCGATCTGCCCAGCCTCGCAGATGTTTCAGCCCTAAAATATTCTCCCGATCGCTGCTGTTACCACTTTAGATGTGCAAAATGCAAAACCTGAGAGGCGTTATCAGCGAAGCAAGCTTGGCAACCCTTAAATTAGCAACGTGCAAGCGTGCGGCGTTCTGCCCGGAGCTCCTCGTGCTGTTACCGCTGATGGTTGATGAGCCTCGCTCCGTCTTCCCGTGCAAGACGTGC
The DNA here is from genome assembly GCF_963082525.1 of Nesoenas mayeri. Taxonomy (NCBI): domain Eukaryota; kingdom Metazoa; phylum Chordata; class Aves; order Columbiformes; family Columbidae; genus Nesoenas; species Nesoenas mayeri. The sequence continues at coordinate 4,371,821 of NC_137548.1, read as the reverse complement.
ACACCGGGGTGGCAGATGGAGCATCCTCACAGGACGTCCGGACAGCGGGGGGATTGTCGGCGCTGAGGTGAGGGGCGAGGGGCTGTTTCGATTGACCATTTATTTAGGATGGAGCTGGAGGATGAGACAGATGGTTGGGGTTTGTTGGCAGGGAACTCCGCTCCAGTTTGTTTAATTAGTCACCAGATACACTGAAAGCTGAAGCACGTTACATGCCAACTTGTAAGCAGGGGAAGATGGACCATTTGCGCTTGACGGAGGAGTTGCTGGAAGCGACTGGTCGATCCTCATCTCATGGTCCTGCTGTGGGGTCGATGCTCCTGCACATGGGACCTGGTGCCGTCGGGCAGCCTTTAGCTCCCCGCTACTTTATTTCCTCCATGTGTGTTGCTTTTTAAGCCGAATGGTGCACAAACCCAGAGTTTTCCCTCTTCCGGCACCCACCAGAGCACACAGACACTTTAGGCGAGTGGATTCACCAGTGTAGGGGGGCAGCCCCTGATTTGCCACCATCCCGTCACATCTGCACTTGTCTTAATCCCGAGCTTCCCTGTCCGCAAAGCAACATGGACCAGAAATTGCTGCAAAGGTACCGGTGTCACTCGTTCCCTGAAGCCCAAGCCATGCACGGATCAGACACTCGACATCCTTTTGCCGTGCCCACAAATAATCACATTTTACGCCTTTATTTATGCTTTATAGGGTCTTAGATTCTGCTTAATATTTGCTGCCTTTTTGCAAAAGCTTGTGTTTGTTTGGTGTGTTTTGTTGTTCTTGTTGTTGGGCTTTTTCCCCCCTATTTTGGATATCCCTTATTGGACATACCTGTGTCCCTGTTGGATACACCTGTACCACTCACCCCTTGAATGCTGAGCATGCCGATGTGCAGAAATAAAATCATTTAAATAATATTAACTAACTAATTCTAAAAACTCCTTTTCTTGCTGATGTGATCTTTACTGGTGCAGAAAGTAGCATTTCCCCCCCTGCCTAAAAAAACCCCAAAACAAACATGAGCAGTGTAGGGAAAAGGGACCTGGGGTCCTGGTGGACAGCAGGATGAGCATGAGCCAGCACTGGGCCCTTGTGGCCAGGAAGCCGATGGTACCTGGGGTGGGTTAGAAGGGGGTGGTCAGTAGGTCAGAGAGGTTCTCCTGCCCCTCTGCTCTGCCCTGGGGAGACCACACCTGGAATCTTGTGTCCAGTTGTGGCCCCTCAGTTCCAGCAGGACAGGGAACTGCTGGAGAGAGTCGAGTGCAGCCACCAAGATGCTGAAGGGAGTGGAGCATCTCCCGTGTGAGGAAAGGCTGAGGGAGCTGGGGCTCTGGAGCTGGACAAGAGGAGACTGAAGGGTGACCTTATTCATGGTTAGAAATATGGAAAGGGTGAGTGTCAGGAGGATGGAGCCAGGCTCTTCTCGGTGACAACCAATGATAGGACAAGGGGCAATGGGTTCAAACTGGAACACAAGAGGTTGCACTTAAATATGAGAAGAAACTTGTTCCCGGTGAGGGTGTCAGAGCCTGGCCCAGGCTGCCCAGGGGGTTGTGGAGTCTCCTTCTGTGCAGACATTCCAACCCGCCTGGACACCTTCCTGTGTAACCTCATCTGGGTGTTCCTGCTCCATGGGGGGATTGCACTGGATGAGCTTTGCAGGTCTCTTCCTGTGATTTTGTGCCCCCCACAAAACTGCTATTACCCCACAGCCCACTAGATGGTGGTTTCCTCCACCATCCGCACTCGGGGGGGGGGGGGGGGGGGTGGGCGGGCAGTGACTTCGGGGTGAGGGCTCTTCCGCCCCCCAACCCTGAAGCGGAGGATCACCCCAGTTTTTTCAGTGGGGTTTTGCAAGCGGGGAGGCGGAGGGCGCGGAGGGAGGGGGGGGGGTTTGGGACGCGCGCTTTGCGCGCGTCCCAAACCCCCCCCCCCTCCCTCCGCGCCCTCCGCCTCCCCGCCCCCATGACGTCACCGCTATGCAAATGAGCGGCATGTGGGGAGCGGGGGCTCCGCGCGCCGCCGGCCTCAGTCTCGCGCCGCGGAGCCGCCGCCGCCGTTCGCAACCCCCCCCCTCCCGCTCCCCCCTCCCCTCTCCCCGCCATGGCACGGCCCCCCCCGGCGCCGCGCCGGCCCCCCCCGCGCCCCGGGGCCACGACGAGTCAGGTGAGTGTGTCACTATGCGGAGGAGGGGAACTTTTTTTGGGGGGGGTACCCCCCTTTATAACCGTGCTTCGCTGCAGTGGGGACACCCCCCCACCCGAGTGCTGGTTGCTCATTCTCACCCCCTACCCCCCCCCCCCCCCCCCCCCCCGCGGTTTTGCATGCGTGGGGCGTTGCTCATCTCGGGGTATTCAGTGCATTGAGGGGGGGTTGCTTATTGCACCCTGTTTTGCTTATTGCACCGCATGGGGGGGGTTGCTTATTCCCCCCCCCACACACACACCGGGTGTTCTGAGGGGGCTTCCCCCTGTGCTTGGCTGCTGTGGGTGGGGAGTTCCCTCCCTCTCCCGGGTGCTGAGTGCAGGGGCGGGGGTGCTTATCCCCCCCGTGCTTTGCGTGGGGGTGCTGACAGTCCCCCCCTCCCCCGTGCTGCTGGGAGCACCCTGGGGGGTACTGGGGGGTGCTTCACCCAAACCAACTGGGGGGTCGCTGGCAGCATAGGGGGTGTCAGAGATCTCGTTGGAGGAGGGGGGGGGAGGAAGGCTGCAGTGCCCGGGCCGAGCCTTCCTCCTCCTCGCCGCCCCCCTGACACCCCCCCTTTCTTTTCCAGGTGTGAGGCCCCCACCGCTCCCCACCCGCCACCGCCTCTTACACTGGGGTTTTCCCTTTTTTTTTTGGCCTTTTTTATTTTTTTTGGCCGCCCCCCCCTTTTCCTCTCCCAGCGTCGCCGTCAGGGAATCCAGCGCTGCACCGAAGCCAGAAGAGCCGGAGCAAAACCCAACCCAGGCCGAAAGCTGCGTCCAAACCAAAACCCACCCTTTTTATCGCAGAGGAGATTTTTTTTTCCTCCCCCCCCCCCCGCCTCTAATTTTTATTATTATTATTTTTTTTTAAATCCTGACCCAAGACGTAGCGGCGCAAGCAGCGTCGAGGCGGGGGGATCCCGCCGGTTATTTATTCTCTCCCCCCGCAGAGGTGCGTCTCCTCCGGCTCACCATGATGTTTCGAGACCAGGTCGGTGTCTTGGCCGGTTGGTTCAAGGGCTGGAACGAGTGCGAACAGACTGTTGCGCTGCTCTCGCTCCTCAAACGCGTCAGCCGGACCCAAGCTCGCTTCCTCCAGCTCTGCCTGGAGCACTCCCTGGCCGACTGCACCGAGCTCCACATCCTCGAAGGGGAGGCCAACAACCCCGGTAAGTTGGGGTTTTATTTCATTTTCCAATATTTTTTGGCTGCAAACCTTCTCGAACGATGCCCCGATGCAGGCGAAACCATTTAAAAAACCAACAAAAAACATTAAAAAATAATAAATCAGCAAGCCACCCAAGCAAAGAGGGGAACCTGGCTCCCCGGCTTGAACGCATTCAACGTCTTCTCATGTTTTATTTTTCAAACGGGCGATGGCTTATTTCAGCTTTTCGCAGCAAAGTCCTCGGGTCTATGGCGTGGTGTAACTACGGCAGCATGAATGATTGGTGCTTTGGGGTTTTTTTTTCGCTTTCCCCCGTCCTCCCCCCCCTTTCCTCCTTCCATGCAGTTTCCTGTGAAATAAGTAAGTCAGGTCACGTAGAGTCTGGATTTTCTAGGCTTCTTTTGGACAACGTGGCTTGCTTTGCTTTTGCAACATGCAGAAGAAGCCTCTTACTACCTTAAGCAAACTGTTATTTTCTAAAGGTCTGAGTGGCTGGGTTATCCTTTTTTTTTTGTTTGGTTTTTCTTTTTAATTCCAAATGTGGCAATTCCTATTTCATCATTCAGATCCTGTTTGGACGCATTTTTTTCCTGCGGCTCTGAATACCCCCTTGTGTTTCAGTGGAGCTCTAAGAAAATATGAGTAGGCTGTTTTATGTTACTGAACGTACAGGACGCATTGCAAAAAAATGTGCGCGGCTACGAAAGTATATTTTGGCTTTATTTATGCACCTTTACAAGTTATTCAACTCCGCAGAAGTAAACGGAGTTAGAGCAGGATGGAAATGGTATAAGCAATGTGTGAATTGCGCTGTGCGTTAACGTATTTATGGGTGTATATGTGTTACATTTGTGTTTGTGCAGATGTGCGCAGGGTTGCAAGTCGCTTTAAGCGGAGTTTGTGAAATACAGATTGCGAGTAGGGAAGGCAAAATCTGTTTTTAAGTTGCATAGTTCTGTTAAAAAAGAGAAAGGCAAGGCAAAAAAAAACCCCCAACAAACAAAAAACACACCCTGTTGCAAAGCATCTTTTTGTTTAAAATCCCAGGGTGCCCCAGGAGCTTTTTGCTTTTGGGGCTGTGCGTGTCGAAGCGGTGCCGGGGAGCAGCCTGGCTGCGTTTGGGGATGGGTGGAAATCTTGCGGGCTGGCGGCCGGATCCCGAACAGAGCCCCCAGTGTTGCCGGGGACGGGAGGAATGCAGGGTCCCTTTCTCCAGCTGTTCCCTATTAGAGCACCGAGCCGGCAGGATTTGGCAGCTGCCTGCGCTGCCATTTGATGACAAGGTCCAGCCCAACGCCGTGTTCCACTGAGGATGGATTTTTTAAAAAATTTTTTTAATTTTTTGTTATTTTTAAATCCTTCTGCAGGAAACGGAGCCCGGGGGCTGCTCCGGCACGAAGGGCTCGGGGCTGTTTCTGGGGGGAGCGAGGCTGGAATTGGCCGTTCCCTTATATAGCCCGCAGGAATGAGAGGCAGGAATGCTGCCGAGTGCGTCTGGGCGCAACGCTGCTGGTTTTTATAAACAGCTGAAGGGTCGAACTTCATCCATTTGGGTGGGGAGGCCCCGGGGAGGGAGCGTGTTCTCTAAACTCAGCTGCTCCAGGAGAAATGTGCAGCCTCCCATGCTGGCCTTGGCGCAGCCTTGCTGCCATTCCCGCTGCAAGTCAGCATAAGCGATACATTTTTAATTATTTTCTTGTGTCAGCATTGCAGTTTTTCATTCAAACTGTGTTTCTGGCAGTAGCCGTGTCCTGTAGGTTGGTCACGTAATTAGAAGAGGGGCGATTTACCTCCTGACTGCAGAAGAGGCGAATTACAAAGGAAAACAGCTTAAGTCTTCCCAGATACAAAGTCACGTATGGCCGTCTGTGTGGTGGCATCTCGATGTAAGCCAAGGTGGCAACCAGGGGTTGGACCCTTCCCATGGCTACTCATGCAAGCAATCCCTGCTCACCCCGTAATCCCGTTGACCTTGCTTGGCACGAGGGTTTCTCCTGCGAGCAAAGTTTGGCATCCGGCCTGTCCCTCGGTGCCTTTATGGAGCTGCCTGCACTTTCCCTGACGTTTCTTCCAAAAAAATCAGCTGTTCCTCCAGGGCATTTGTAACGCCGATAGCAAAACCAGCATCCGTTGAGTTCCTCTTGCTCAACACTTCTTTGTAGGGCTTTCCAGGAGGGTGGATGTCTCCGTGTGTCCTGCAGAGCAGGACTTGGGCTTTCACAAGGCGGGCAATCCCGTTGCGGTGGAGGAAAGAGTGGCTGAGGTTTGCAACCAAGCACTGTTAGGAAATAGCTTTTAGTCTCCAGTGTTGACACTGCCTTCTTCTTAAAACACCTGTGTATTTTAAACCATTCTTACTCAGTGCCCATTTCGAGTGCCTGACATTTGTCACTTGCCTGGCAATGGAATCGCACTGAGTTCTTCTGAAAAGCAGTGTTGTCGTCTAACCTTGCGTTGCTCTTTACTTGTTGTATCCCATTGTTTGCGTAACTAACTTGAGTTCCTCCCAGACCCTGCTTGTACGTGTCCCACCAGCATCCCTGTTGACGTTGGTGGCGTGGTGATGATGGTGTGCATGGGATTGTGGGGTGGCAGGGGCTGTAGGAGCTGGCTGTAAGATGTGGTGTGGTCACCTTCAGTAAGGTGATTTGGATTGGATATTAGGAACAATTTATTGATGCAAAGGGTTGTTGGGCATTGGAACAGGCTGCCCAGGGCAGTGGTGGAGTCACCATCCCTGGAGGGGTTGAACAGACGCAGAGATGAGGTTCTCAGGGACATGGGTCAGTGCCAGGGTTGAGTTAGCAGTTGAACTTCACGATCTTGAGTGTCTCTTCCAACCAAAATGATCGTATGATTCTATTTTATGAAGCATGGGTGAAATCCTCCATCTGGCAAGGGGTGTCACCGTGACTGGTCTGGTCTGAATGCAACGTGCTGGTCTGATGTGCCACAGCAAGTGTCCGAATTGACTTAATGGTGGGTCCTTGTGAAAAGTGAATTGTTTTGTACATGCAAGACCTGTTGCTTGACCCAGCCCTCTTGGGAGCTTGGAAAACTTGAATGTTACCTCTAGTTCACCGCTGTTAGAAGAAGGTGACAGTCCCACTGTGTTCCTTGGTGGATGGGCGCCATTCTTGGGAGCAGCATCACCAACAACTGAGATCAGGACGGGGCCTAAAGGGAGACCAGAGCATGAAATCCTTGCTGGCTGGTGAAGCTGGACTCATGATCCTTTGGGTGTGTGGACCAGGTCTGGAGGAAAATTTCTCTCAGCAAAGGTGTCGGGGTTGTTTCTTGCCTGGTAGACATATCTGCTGTGTGGCAGGTGAGATGGGAGAACCTCAAGGAAGAAAAAGCTCTCTTTTTAGTCAGTTAGTTGACACAGAGAAGCAAGTATATTTATTTTGAAGGAGTTGTATCTTATTTTTATTGCAAGTGTAAGGATATTTTTGAGAATGGCAGCCAAGCCCTCCTCATTATGACTGCAAACCCAACGTGGCTCTGCTGTGAACTGCCAGAAGGCCTGAGGAACCTCTTCTGTGGCTCTTTGAGTACCTGCTCAAGCGTGGAGAGGTGGATATAACCATATTGCCCACCTCAGATAAGAGACATCCCATAGAAACCTATGCTGGTGTCTCTGAGCACACCAGAGATGTGGTGACTACATGTGGTGCAGGGGCAGCAATCCGTAGTGCATTGAAAGGTATTGTTCGATTATGAAGGTAAAATAGAAGTGAACATGGAAAGAAATCTATACATTTCTTCAATAGGTGAAGTGTACAGCTCGTGGTTATTCTCCATGGTCACTACAAGTGGCCTCACAGAGCTTTAATTGTTTAACTGATGAAGAATGTGGGTTGCTGCTAATTCAGTTTGAGTGCAAATGGCTTGGCCTGCCTTGCGTGGAGAAGAATATGGAAACCATATTATCCGTGCACCGAAATAGAAGTTTCAGGTATTACCCAGCGCTATTTAAAAGCCGGCTATAACTTCCTTCCTTCCTTCCAGCTTGGCCTCGCTGGGCGGCTTTGCTCCCAGCTGCTCGGAGCCGTCAGGACGCGACGACCTCCTCTGAGCCACCAGTAAAGGTCAGGAAGGAGGGAAACGGGACCTGTGGTGGCAGCGGGACCCGCGGTGCTCCTGTGCCCACCAGGACACCGAGGGGTGCTGCTGTGGCCGCTCTGCAGGGTACGGACCCCACGAGGAGATGGGGGCTGCTGGATCCACCAGACGTGGTCCGTAGGCTTTTGGCACTGAGTGCGGGATGCGCTTCTGCTCCTGCCTGCTCAGGTGTCCCCTCTCTGATGGCCAGAGGTGTCACTGGGGGTTTTCTTCTGAAGCAGTCTTGTATCTCAGTTCAGCTTGGTGAAGAGAAGCCGAGAGGGATCTCATCAGTGTTCATAAATATCTCAGGGATGGGTGTCAGAGGATGGACCAGACTGTTCAGTGATGCCCAACGACAGAGTGGGGGGCAACGGGCACAGACTGAAACACAGGAGGCTCCATGTGAACATGAGCAGAAACTTGTTTGCTGGGAGGTGCCAGAGCCTGGCCCAGGCTGCCCAGAGCGGGTGTGGAGTCTCCTTCTCTGAGACATTCAAACCCGCCCGGACCCACCTGTGTGATCTGCTCTGTGACCCTGCGTGAGCAGGGGGGTTGCACTGGGGGATCTACAGAGGTCCCTTCAACCTCAACCACTCTGAGGTTCTGTGATCTCATGCCATCAGCCCTGGCTTTGGAGCTCCCACAGCTTCAGCACTGCTGCAGTTTCTGCTGGTCAGTAGAGATGCCCAAAGGCTCCTGTGTGTCCTCCAGGCATCCAGACACCCATTGGCACTGATGGTAGCAGAGAGACAGCTTTAAGCTCTTGTTTTTGAAGGATAAGTAGCTTTCTTTGCCCTGTGTGCAGGACATTAACTACTTCACAGGTTTAGGCCAAAATCTTTATTTCATTTCGGCAGGCTGTCAGGTATCACAATGAGGACATCAAAATGACCTAGATTTCTTGTCCTGGGAAGGACCGGCTGGAGGAAGAGACAGGGGTTGCAGGGAGCAGTAATGTCTTTAATTAGACCAAGTGATGCAGCTGGAAAAAATGGCCAAGCACGAAGGTGCACCAGCTCAAAGGAGGGCTTGTGTGGTTGTGAGGTTTGTTTTATTTTTTCCTTTCCCCGACTGTACCGGCTGGTCTATTAAAAGGTATGACATGTTCCTGCAGACGTCGCCTCTCATATCCTTAGGTGGTTGTGGCTCCAGCCCTACGGCTGTTGCAGACAGTCTCCCAGCCCATCGGGAAGCTGCCACCCCTCCACTGTATGGATTTCACAGTTTGCCCCCAGTGACCCTCGCTCACGGAAAATCATCCCCGTGCCCAGTTTGGAGATGCTTCCCACTTCTTTCTTTTTTCTTATTTTTTCTTGATTTAGTGTTGCATTGCAGTGCTGAGCTCCGGTTTAAGTGTTGCTGGGCTGTCCTGTGCAGGCGTCCCAGGAGGATGAGGCAAGGATCTGAGCCCCATTCCCCATGGGATCACTAAGATGTGGACACTGGCATCGTGTGCTCCCTCTGCTCCCTTGTTTCAGCCCGGAGAGGACTGTGAGCAGCCCTGCTCATTAAAAATCATGAGCTGGGACTCTGAAATGGAGAGATCTGCTGAGAAGTTGGACGCTGGCTGCTTTTAATCTGCATGCTGTTGCATGAGCTGCTCCCCACGCATCTTGCCTGGGTTGTGTTTGCAAACTTGAGGGCTAAAAATCACGTGTGCCAGGTTTTTTGGAGAATAGCAAGGGAAATAGAGGTACAAAGCAATGTTAGCCAGGGGTTTTGAGCAAGGTTACACACCAAATATTCTCTTGCAATGTTGTGATTCAAAGGTTTTTATTTTTAAAGACACTTTTCAGAGTAGCTGCGGGAATCAGCGCACACCAGCATTTGGGTCACGCCAGCCCTGGCTGGGTGTAGGTCTGTGGGGCGGCGTGACGAAGGCTGCCCTTCATCCTCCTCCTCGCTCTGCCTGCACTTCCCTTGACGGGACTGAGAGGAGACACCTCTGTGCTTCTACATTTTCTGCTCTTTCCTTAAAAACACTTTCCCTCGCTGTTCCTGGCACTCGCCCCTTGCACTCCAAGGAGGGAGAACCTCGCAGAGCACCGGCAGTACCACTGATGAGCTTTGCTCCACGGGGCAGAGCTAACGAGGCCAGGTTGTTTGGGTGACAGGTGTGTCTCTTCCAGGGGGACTTTTTTTACATACCAATTCATAAAATCAGAGGGAGAAAAAAGTTAACTAATGAGAACACTGTGGTTTGCTGCCCTGAGCATTGTGCTGGTGCAGGCGGGATGCTCCCTCCCAAAGAGACTTTTCCGTACTTGGCAGTGTCCTTTTAACGGTTTTGTCATATAAAGTGTGCCTTGGTGAGAGGCATGGTGTCAGGATTAATTCCCCCAGTGACCGCAGTTGGGAAGAATCCTGCTTTTGAAGTGCGTGTAGAAGATGCAGAGAAGCATTTCATGCATCATTGCAGACTTGAGCTGGAGTTTTCTATCTGGGCCAGCTTGTTTTCCCTTGATTTCTATCCAATTGTTACCCTTCTGTGCAGAGATCTCATGTTTGCAGTTGGAAAAGTAGTTGAGATTGAATTCTGTTCCATGGCATGTGAATGGGAGGAACCGCACGGGGCATTGCTGATGGTTTATGGCAATATTCAACCTGTCAGGATGCAGCTGATGGCAGATGTCAAGGATAGCTTGAGATCAGGAGCTGAATGAGAACCACCTGTAGAGCCATCAATTAAAACAACCTACTTTGCAAATATCTTCAATGAGATTTAATGGATGAATGGGGAAGGTCCTCTGCTCATAGCCCAGGCCGTTGCTGGTGGATGGTTGTCTGTGTGGTTACATCCTTTGGTGTGTTAGACCTCAGCACCTGAACGGAGCTGTGTGCCCATCTCGCCATTTATGGTTTAGATATTTACTTTTGGGCCAGTTGCTTTGAAACCCTTGATGGTCAACCAGAGCTTCCCGCAGGAGCTGGTGAAGGTGTTTGTGGACCAGGGGGACCGTGGTGTGAGTTCTCATCATCTTACAAGCCCCGGCCTTTCTTCTCATCTTCCATAAAAAAAATCCCATTATAAGTTAATACATGGCCCATCAAAGCAATTTTTTCCCCAAGCTGGGAGTCATGTTTGCAATCAGAGTGAGTAACTGAAATAGTAATTAGTGTGAATGCTTGCTTTATTTTAAGATGCGTTCGTCAGTGCTTTAGCTCTCTAGCGTCGTGCTTGTGTCTAGTGTTACCTCAGATAACTGCTTGGAGAAAGGGCAGCCCTCGTGCTACCGCTGCACCCAAACCAACAGCTCCTCAGGGCTTGCATCCACCCAAGGGCGGAGAAGCTGCTGGGCTGTGTTTTGGGGTTCGCACCTCTTCTCCCCACTTCTGGCGTGATGCTGAGTGAGTGCAGGAGCCAACGGCAAAATCACCGTGTTTTCAACCCTTTCCATCTGCAGAAACCCAGGCGTGGGGATTAAGAGTTGCGGCCGGAGAAAACCCCGACACACGAGGTGTGTGACTCTGAGCGTGCATGTGCCCTTTGTATTTTCTTTCTATTTTCAACAAATAAACGAGCATTACATTTTGCTAACTCTTGGTTACACAGGAGCTGCTAAAACCAGGTGGGTCCCTTCCAACTCAAGACATTGTATGATTCTATGAAGGCCCCGATATGTTTATTTTTCTAGCGCTCTGGTCCTATGAAGGAGACCCAGAGGTTTGCTTAGTGTGTTTGGCAATGGCAAACAGCCAAGCTGGTGGCTTTCCATTTCGGCCTTGGTAATTGCAAATCAAGTTGAGGTTGGAGCGAGCGGATTCATTCCCCGCTTTCCACTTGTGTGTTTTCTTCCTCTTCTGCAGCAGATGCATTAAGTGGAGGGGCAGGATCTCATCAAAACAGCTTTGGGATTCTTTCTCTGTTGGAGAACGTGGTGCTGGTTTGTTTTTTGGAAGGGTTTTTGCAGGCAGAGGGAATTGCGTTGCTGGCACGGGGGGGAATGCAGGATTGGTCTCCTCTCTTGGAGCAGAGGGCTTGGGATGGTCTCACCCATTGCAGGGAAACCGCGCAATTTGATCTGCTCTGATTTTGGGGTATGGAGCAGAAAATGAGCCCTTTTGGGGCGCGAAGAGCATTGCTGGAGGCAGAAACCCATTTTGCTTTATACCTGGTGGGGTCAGCATGGGCTCCCCAGGCAAACAAGTCTAAGGCACAAGCAGATGTGAAGGATTTATCAGCACAGATTCACCCATCCGATAGTGGTTCCCAGCTTGTGCTTTTGTTGGTGTATTTGCACCTGGTGGCTCCATGGCATGAGTGTATCAAAGATTTTGGTGCAAGTGTCTGAATCGTAGCGCGTTTTTCTGATGGGGCTCATGCTGCAGCACCTTGTTGATGGTTTCCCCGGCTTGGGGCTCCTGCCTGATGCAAGCGAAGGCTCCACTTGCTCGGTGATGAAATCTGTGGACTTCTGATCTCTCAGGTTCAAACTGGGGTGATAACTTTGTGTTTTGCTACTATTAATTCTGGCTCTGCCCTTTGAAGACACTTCAGGACATTTGCAATGCTTGAGCTGGAGCACAAAAACTTTCTTGTATTGTATAAAAGTAATCTACAGGGTCAACAAGGACTTTCTCCTGCACATGCTACCGTACTTGAACGAACTTTTGGTCATTTGGTGTTGTGAACATGGGACTTTCTTCTGGAATATACAGATGGATGGTACCAATGGCTGAGCCGGCTTGTGCCGCAGTCCATCCAAACCTTCCCTGGCATTTGCAGGGCTGGATGTGGCCCAGCGCCTTGAGCTGTCGTGCCTGGAGATGTTATTTTACTTCAAGTAACGTTAATATTGTGAGTGTCATGTGCAGGATTCAGCAGCTTTGCTCCAAGGCAGCCCTGGAGTGGAAGAAGCACAGGGCGCTTTAAAAGGCTTCGCTTCTGTTACTGATCCTCGCAAGTAATTCATTCCAGATTTCTTTTTTTTTTTCTTTTTTTATAAAACTTATTTCAGACAAACCACAAACCTGCTTTAATTTTAACCATTTAGTTCTCCTGCTCCTTGTTTACACCACTACCTGGTAGGATACGGGTATCTGTTGTGTTTGGAGTTTGAACTGCTATAAGAAGTAATTGAGTGGGTGGGTGGAACAGGGTTTTACCAGGTTTTGCTTGAAACATTTTGAAACTTGCTTTCTGTGCTGCTGTGGGTTTTTTTCTTGTTCCTGTGTTCTCAAAGAAGCGAAAACCCTGAACATCGCAGATCGGTGGTTCCTGTCCTCAGGTTTTTCCCGTTGTTGTCTTTTCTCCGTCTCTTGTCTGCAATGGGAAGTGGAGAAGGAAGAAAATGGCGAGAGAAATGTGGAGGAAAAAACCCACAGTTTTTGTTGTGGAGAAACTTGGCCGATCTGAGGTTTGCAAGCGGAACGCAGTGTTTCTGCAGCAGCTGTGGTCTACGTTCATGCATTTCCCTGCTTTATATATTTATCCTGTTGGGATATTCCCCTCGTTTCTCACGCAGCAAACATCGATGTGATTTTTCTACCTTTTTTTCTGTCTATTCCCCAGTGTACTCCATGGGGTCAGCTTGGCTCTGGGTAGGTTTTTTTTAAGTCTTACCGTTCCAAAGAAGTGGATTATTTAGAAAAAATACAAAGTCCCCTGGCTGTTTCCCTCCAGATAATAGGAATGTAGATGAACTGTTATAACTACCTGAGTGACCTTTTAAGATAAGAATTGTTATTGACTGGCAGCATTATGTTAGACTGATAAGAATTCTTTTTAAAAGAGGAAGAAAAAAAACCCCAACAAACCCTCCAGTAACCATAACAACATACTCGCAGTGCACAGCTCCTTCCTGGTGCTGGTGCTGGGGTCTTGAGGGTCACCCATGGGGATCCCATCCAGACCTCCCCAGAGCTTCGTGTTGGTGCTGTGAGGGATGCTTGAGGTCACTTGGCTGATCCTGTTGCTGTCAGCCCTCGAATTTTCATCACCTGTAGGGAATTGTAGCTGGAGAGTTGTAATGGGGCTCAGTCCTGTGCTGCTGAGTCCGGTGCTGTGGGTTTGGGGTGGATGGGTGGATGGGGAGAAGGTGCTGGGAACAGGAAGGATGTTTTTGGGCATCCAAGGAGGATGCTTTTGGTGGTCCTTACTTAAAAAAATAAGCATTCAGGCAAGGAAGGCTCTTCCTTTCCATCACTGTGCGGGCAGGCACAGCACAGCCCTTGGAGCCCCGTTGGGAATTGGCTCCCATCTCTGCACCCCAGGGGAGGTGCCAGCTCCTGTTTTGGGTTGTTATAGCAGAGTTAGGAGCCTGATGAGAACATAAACGTACGTAAAGCCTTCCTTCACCCCGCTGAGCCCTGCTTGGTATGTTTGCACATAGCTGCTCCTGGGGTTGCTGTCAGTTTCAAGCAGAATTCACATTTTTGCCCTGGACTTGCTTACCTTGTGTTGTCAGGGCTTTGCCTCTGAGACTATTAGAGCTAAAGAAAACCAACCGTGAGCAATTGATTTTTCCTACCACCTGCTTTTCTTCTTCCTCCATCCCTTTGCATTTGTATTACCTGCGTGACGTGGGTTCCTACGTTTTATGGAAAGCGTGCGTTTCGTATTTTGTGGAAAACTCGTGGCTTGCAGGTGGGGGTGAGCCAAAAGGTGAACAAGCAAAGAAGCAGCAGCTCAAAGAGTGCAGAGACCCAGGAGGTCTGAAAGGAGAGGGGATAAGCCTGATAAAAAAATACTCTAAATGTCTTAGAGTGAATTTGAATACATACCAGCAGCAGAGGTGAAGGTGTGTATCTCTGTGTCTGTTCAGGAAATCAATTCCTTAAACACACTCAGTTAAGAGAGTCATTGCAGCAGCATGAATTCTTTTAACGATAGCGCCGTGCAAAGGTGTCTTCTCGGCCTGTGCTCGCTAACCTTTCATCACATTATTCGGGAGCAGTCAGTTGGATGCTGAATGCTTTTTGTAGCCGATGTCAAATCTCGGTCAGCCGGAGAGCCTTTATAAATAAAGGTGTCTGCTTGTATTCAGGCATACGTGGATAATAGCTGCTGTAATTCAGCTGTCCAGCTCGGCTACCCGGCTTTTATAAATGACTGATCAGAGATTCCGCTGAGAATAAGTATTTAAAGGGATGGAGCTGCTAAAAGTGGTCTCTGTACCGATAAGTATAGCGAGTCTCTATCCCTGGACAGGTGGCCGGCGTTACCCTCTGTCCACTCGTGTCCCGGGTTTATATTTCACACAAAGCGAATGTTGCATTAATAAAACTATTATTTTGTGGTTAGCTCGCAGGGTTCTGCATTAATTCTTTTGCAAGCTGCTCTCGACTTTTTCAGTTTGTCATATTTTTAAATTTATATTTTTTCCCTTTTTTAAATGGAAGCGTGTAAACACTTGGAGATCTCTCTGGACAAGCCATAGCAGCTGGAGGATACTGGTTTCTCTATGGAGCAGAGGAATTTCATCAGAGGAGCTATTGTTCGACTGTGTTCTCAGCATTTTGGCAACTGTTCTTGAGATTAACCCTACAGAAAGGGGAGGGTGCTCTTCGCCGGGTCTGAAATAATTGCAAAAATGTGGGCAGATGCTTTTGCATTGTTAGAAGTCGATACTGGTTGGTAGTGGGGAAGCGTGGTGTGGGATTAAGGAACGGAGAAGCCAGAGTTCTTTAAATCGCTCCTAAAGCCAAGTGTTAGCATTAATGTTCAGTTGTTTTCTGTTCCTTGCTGTGAATCCAGAATAATCCATTTTGCTGGGCATGGGATCTTCTGCTTGAAAAGGAGGAGGATTCGGTACAAACAAGCATCCCGAATATGGCTTAGATATGACAGGTGGGGAGGAAAACCCTCCTCTAGCTCCAGAAGGTTTGTGCCTGGGTTACCTGTGTGTCCAACACTTGTAACATTTATTCCTCCCTGCATTTATTTATTTGAGTCTTGGCTGAGGAGTTTATATCACTTTATATCCCTGTGTGGTGTACCCCAGCCTTTTCACCATTTGCATCCTCTGCATCTTGGCAGAATGTGCCTTTTCTGCTGTGACTTTTATTTGCTTATATTTTTTTATATTTTTTAAAAAAAAAGGTTGCTAAGGATTTTTCCCAGGAGACACTCAGCACTTCTGAGGGACTTCTTGCATTCCCGCGCTCTTATCCCCATCCTGCATGGGAAGGTTTGCCAAGAAAGGTTGGGCCAGATGATCCTTGTGGTCCCTTTCAACCTGGGATTGTGTGAAAGCTGATGCTCGTGCGCCAGTTCCTTTTTGGTCTCCCCCAGCTTGGACCCCTGTGCCCATTCCGAATTGCAGCATGAGCGAGTCCCAACTCGAAGATGGAAATGAAGAAGGATTTAGTCTGCTGCTTGATAGACCACCCTGCTGAATTCAGTGATGCTTTTAGCTGGGTTTAATTCCAGTGGGTGAGTCCTGCTCACCAGTGAAATGGCTACAAAAATATCTTCTTGGGTGTTTGCTTGTAATTATTCTGAATTTATCCTGCTGAATTTGCCTACCTGGCACTGGTGGAAAGTGGGAACAACCTCTTTAGTCCTCCTAGGGCCACTGGATCTGGCAGCAATCTCCTTGATCTGGAAAAAACACTTTGCGATGCTGTCTCTCTTTTTCTACGAAGGCACATCAAGGTGTTGTTGAGTTAATAAGTAGATGGTGCTGGCAAAAGTTGGTGGTTCTGGAGAGGCAGAGCTCCTCGCTGCAGACCTGTCTGGCTGCAGAAGCTTGGCATGTGGCCCTTTCTCTCTTGGGCAGAACAGACTTGGTAGAAATCACAGTGTCACAGAATGGTTTGGGTTGGAAGGGACCTTCAAAACTCATCCAGTGCCACCCCTGCCATGAGCAGGGACATCTTCACCAGCTCAGGTTGCTCAGAGCCCCGTCCAGCCTGGGCTGAGATGTCTCCAGGGATGGTTCATCTACCACCTGTCTGGCCAACCTGGGCCAGTGTTTTCCAGAAGTGGAGGTGGTGGGGAGATGCCAAGCTCTGGATGAGGAGCTGCAGCTGTACCTGGTTTGGGTTTCCTTCCCATGTGCTGCTTGTGCTGCTGGTGAAATCCCTGGGTTTTGAAGGCGCCCACCTTACCCGCGGGCTTTCCTGAGGCCATCAGTGGATCGTGATGAGTTTTGCTTTTTTGGCTTGGTGAGTGGGGAAGTTTTACCATGAACCTCGTGCTTCTGCTTGCGGTGTGAGGGTGGCAGCGTCCGATTCACCAGGACAATAAACTGGTGGTGGTAGAGAGCAAAGAACCTGTGTAATGGTTTAGGAGGTGGCTCGAGACAGCCAGACCGGTGTAAATCTGGAGGGGTGAGCAGCTCCCACCATGGACTTGCTGTGGACCAGCAGCTGCACAGCATCCTGGGCTCTTACTCATGAACACAAGGATGCGCTGCCCATCTGTGACCAGTGTGGTCCCTCGACCCAGGGGAGGAACAGGAGCCCCGTAGCAGTGTCCGATGGATGATGAAGCTCCTCACTCACCGTGCAGCATCTTCATCCTTGGCCAGCACCTGCAGAGCCGAATTCAACCCCCAGCTGCAGCACTTGCCAGCTCTGCAAAACATCACCGAGGGTTCGGTTTCTTTCTTTAAAATAAATCTGATGTACGTATTTTGGTTCAGTTTACCCATACAATTACAGTAATTTGCTTTATTATACATAAAGAGATTAAAAATGCATCTGGCAGAGAGGATTAAAAACTAGTAATCTGGCTCTTAAGAAACGGGCGATGATTTAGGATTTCCTTTCTAGGTGTGCAGAGCTCTGTAGCATAAGCAAATCTGATCCTTTGTAGTTGGTTTTCATAGGGAGAGCTCATTAAAGCTAGCGTGATTGTTCAAGTAAATGAGAAATGAATTAATTTAAAATGTAAGAGTAAATCCTACCACATTAAAGCACTAGTCATGATTTAAGAGCTTGATTTTGGTTTGTTTTGATTTGTTTTTTTTTAATGTGAACCTGGAGCAATAGGGTTGCTGTACCTCTTAAAGCATTTAACAAGTTGCTGTAATTTTCTTTGAATGTTGCAGTGCTGCGAAATAATGCAAGGTCAGGCCGAGCGTCACTAATTCCCGTTTGAAAGCAGAGGGTAGCCTGTTTCTCAACAGACTTACAATTAGTGCAGCAACACTCCTGCCTTCGAGAGGGACGTAGCAGGAAATGAGACAGTTGGAATATTGGTAAATAAAAATATGTGCTTGGAGATCTATTTTTTCTCCTTTTTTTTTTTGTACGAGGAGGAGGGGAACCCTATAAAAACCAAGGTCTAATATAATTTTTCTTGCTTTCACGTGTGTTGCTGACTCGGGAGGGCTCATGGCAGGAGGGCAAGATGTGTTAAAGGCGTCCTCGCATCCTTCATCAGGGCTGGCAAACGCCATTAAGGGTGCTATGTTTGAGCCCTCATCACTCGGTGTGACTCCATGGCAGGTCCCAAGGGTGCCGAGAGCTTTTTTGCCGGGGCCTGAGGGTCAGCTTGGCGCTGCTGCTCTGCTTCTCTGGCCCACCCACCGCTGGGCTTTTGGTGACAACCCCTTTGCTATTCTGCAAAATGTTTTTGTTGTACTATTAAGATTTGTTGTTGTGAATATTAGCTTCAGCAAATTGATGTCAACAAACCAACCCCCGGGGTATTTTCACGTAGCTCTTGGTGAGCGTTCTGGCCTCCCGTGTGGCAAGAAGCCCAAAGCATCATCCCTGTTTTCATGCGGCGAGCTCCACGGCATGTGCATGTGCCCAGAGCTTGTCTTGCCTTAGCCAGCTCGTCTTTGGGATGCTGCAACCTGTCCCTGCAGCAGAGCTGCAAATAACTGTGTCACCTCAGTGTCTCAGGTGATGCCCAGGGTCCTCCACTGCCACCACTAGAGGTGATGGCCAGCTTGTCCATCACTGCATGTGGTAATTTCACTTTCCAAGTCTGGACCGTTGGCACAACCCATGCGTGTCCCTTTCTTCCACGCATTGTGGTCTCCTGCTGCTGGAGGTGGCTGGTGACACCGTGAGCACAGACGGGGAAAGCGGAGCTCCTGTGCCCTCGCTCCTCTTCACCCTCCCTTTCCTTGCCCAGAAAGACTATTTTCACAATTTAGAGGTTGCTGGTGATCACACTGAGCGTTTGCTGCCACGTGCCCAAGGGGACATGCCGGAGACATGTCACATTTGCCACCACCAAGTGAGGGCAGGCTGCCCATCGCCACCAGGATGCAGGTGCGGGTCCCTGGACCGCTGGGACTCTTTCGTCAGTGGGATGCAGCCAGCAACCTCCTGTCCCCTGGGTGCCACGGGAGCCCTTCCAGCACCACCACACCGCCCTGCGCATCACCTCCCATGCCCAAATAAAATGCATTTTCCTTTCTCTGTCTCCTACCTGCTGTGCGACTCAGGGAGGGAAAGAGATGGGGCTGAGGGCTCCTCTCCAGCTGTGCCTTGCTCTGCTTTTATCTCCCTTCAGATGTCTGCACACCCTGGTTTGCAAGCGCAGTCAGCTCTGCCTCACTCCAGTGAGTGTTTTATTTTTGTTAACTCCTTATATGCCCCTGGCTGATATAATTTAGTTCATCGTGGTAGAAATCCCAGCGTGTGCTCCGTGCTCACGCTCTGTTTTTTTTCAGCAAAGACCGTCTGTTGCAGCTCCTGGGAGAGACTCAAGCTGTGTTCACTTTTTATCTCTGTCGTCGCTAATTTAGGGGCTGAGAAAGTGACCTGGGTCTGTTTTATAAGAACTGGGCATATACTGATAGTACCGGTGTCAGTACTGAATAACTCAATGAGCTGAAGAATGCGGCAGTATCTAAAATTAAATCAGTTCTTAATTGCTGGGTTATGAATGGCAGCCTGTTCTCCGAATTGAATTAATTTATTATTTTTCAATTGCCGAAATAAGACTCAGCAGCATGAACCTCACAGTTAGCATTAATACAATAATAAGGTGCTTCCAAAAGGTGCTTTTGGCATTTGTAACACATAATACAATCTAACAAACCATAAACTATGTCAAAATACTGTTAAGGTGGTAATTAAAACTTAAAAAAAGAACTTAGAATAGATGAGTACATTCCGAATTGTGACTTTTCAATGAAGCTCTTTCATAAAAAACATTGTTACTTGCCAACACAAATTCAAAGGCATTTTTGTAATTTCTGTTGGGGAAAGGAGGAGTGTTTATCCAGCCTTTCATGTTGGCTGGGCAGTTTGACTTTTATTTTTAAAAAAGGCAGCGCAAAAAGAGGTATTTTTGTCCGAATGTGCATTAAGAAGTCTTGCTCCCATCCCTTCCAAAGTGATGTGCAAAGAGAGGTGCAGGCTGGCGAGCGATGCGCCTGGGGGCGCAAGGCTTTCTGGAGCATCGCGGCTGAAATCCAGTGGTGCTGGCATCCAGATGTGGGACCCAGAGCGGTTCCTGACGGCATGAGGATGCCGGGGGTCCTGCCCGCATCGCTGGCTCCTGCTTTTGGAGGAGGAATCCCCCCGCGGGTGCTTGGGATGGAGTTCCCCTGCTCGCTTTGCAGAGCATCTTCTGCAGCCAACCAGCGCACAAAGCAAAACTGCATGAGGTATTTATAGTTTTCCCTTCTGATTTTTTCATTTTTTTTTTAATCCTTCCAATTTTGGACACGTTTTTGACAGCTTTTACCTACTGAGTCACCATTCATCCTCTTTTACTCCTGCCATAGCAATTCCCTGAGCAGGCTTGAGCAACCATCATTTAAAAATAAATCCTGTCAAGGAAGTGTTTTTTTCCTTTTTGTTTTTCTTCATATCGCCAACTGCTTTTCCTGCTGTGTGTTTGCTTTCTTACACAAGATGGCTATTTTATAGACGCAATGCCTTCAGGTTGCTAAGGATGGCTTTATGATTTATGACGTCCCGCCACAGCTCGCCATATGGAGGAACTGTATGTTGAAACCAGATAACGGCGCGACTTTTGAAGATAACTGTATCTGATTCTGCAACAAGCGCTCTGGTTTTCGGTGGTAAACCACAACTTGAGCACAAACTGTTTGATTCTCGCGGCTCTGCTTAATAAATAACTTGGTGTCCGCAGCAAGTGGCTGCGGCTGTTGCTTCTGGTGGATGGGGAGGGAGGGTTGGTCCTGCCAAGGATAACCCCGATATCCAGGTCGGTTTTCTTTCCCACTTACCAGGTTAGAATTGTAGAACAGTTTGGGTTGAAAGGAACCTTCGAAGCTCACCCAGTGCCACCCCAGGGACATCTGCACCAGCTCAGGTTGCTCAGAGCCCCGTCCAGCCTGGCCTGGGATGTCTCCAGGGATGGTTCATCCACCACCTCTCTGGCCAACCTGGGCCAGGCTCTCACCACCCTCAGGGGCAACAATTTCTTCCTCATGTCAAGCCTGAACCTCCCTCTTTTGGTTTAAACCCATCACCCCTTGTCCTGTCACAACAGGCCCTGCTGAAAAGTCTGTCCCCATCTTTCTTATAGTACTGGGAGGCTGCAGTAAGGTGTCCCTGGAGCCTTCTGTTCTCCAGATTCAGATGTCAGGAGTGTTTACTGCTGTTTTTGCAATGTTGCTTAGTGCTTAATCTGCAGCACTTGCTTGCAGACTGTGTGTTGGTGGCCAGGCTGCGACGGCCACCTCTCCAGAAACCGTTTGGAAAGACTTTGGGTATGTGCAACGTTGCTCATTTGGGGTATCGAAGCACCTGCCTTCACTTTGCTTCACGCATCTTGGATTTATTTGCTTGACTTTATGAGCTGTAGTTTTGTGCACTGGGTGGTAAATGTCAAGAATACCGTTAGCTCTGTCCTATCTCTGTATTCTCAGCGATTCTAGCCCGTGCTGAAGCTGCAGATGAAGGGGGATCGCTTCATGGTGTGCATGCCTGTTTTGCATTCTTTATTTTGTGGGTGCTCCCACCTTCCCCCTTTATAAATAGACTGACTATTTACTCCGTCTATTTATAAATTTCAGTCTCTATATCAATCTGTCTATATATTAATCCCCCAGGTGGTTGCATTTCACTGTAATACAGCTGCCAGTGGGATGTTAATCTTAGTGAAAGTCTATTTTAGCTTTCTCCTGCTCGCACAGCCCGCTGTCATCCCATGGGGGAAGAGGAAGGGAGACTATTTAACAAGGAGCAATTTGGGAGGGAACAACTGCAGCCTGAAACTGAATCCAGGTTTGGGAAGGAGCTATTTCAGGGGGTGGCTTTGGTTTTGGGCACAGAGGTGCCTTCCACCTCCTTCGTGTAGGATGGTGGCACTAGTTTTGGTGCACGCGGTTTAATGCCTGACTCTTTATTGATGCCTGACTCTTTATTGATGCCCTTGTGCAGGGAGACATGGAAGGGGAGTGTGGTGTAGGTGCCTTACAGGTTTGGGGGTGTCTGGTAGGTTTTGTGGTGTCCTTTAGGGTTCTGCTCACGTGCAGGTACATCTTACATACGCACAGGTGTTCAACATTTACATGTGGTTTGTATTGCACGCCTGCTCCTTCAGGATCTAAATATTTTGTCCTGTGTTCCCAGGGGGTTGGATCACAAGCAGCCTCTTATCTGGAGTCTTGTCCTTCTTGCAATCATACACCTTGTTTTCTGTCTTCTCTTTTCTTCTAATGAGTGGCCCATCTTCTCCATAACTTAACTTCTGATTCCCTGGGGATGTGCTGTATTAATTGGCCAGAAATCTTTGACCTCAAATTCAGCAGGTCCCTGCAGGAGTGGGGCTTAAGCGTGAAACCCAAGGGGTATGTTTGCAATCTTGGATGCGATGTTCTAGCTCTTACCCCTGTCGTTTTTCTTGATGATACAGAAGACAACAAGCTTTGTACTTCTGCTGCTTTTAAATCTAAATGAGTAATTCAAAAACAAATAGCTGTCACTTCGTTGTTTTCATGTTAGGGAGAAATATTGTCCTTTTAAAGCCTTTATATAAGAACTGGATAGTGAGCTAATTTCTAATCTCGCACAACTTGAACATAGGGCTTCTCTTTATCATTACAATCTCTTTTGTTACAGCATATGGTTTTTGGAGAATTTAACATCTAGCTCAGACACGCAGCGACACACTCTTAGTCCTCTCTGTGCATTTTAGTCTAAAAATGGCCCTTTTTTTTTAGCTTCCAGGATGCTCGTGAGTACTTAGTGCTAGAAAGGAAAACAAAAGGCCCACCAACACCAACAGTTTTTGCAAAAGGAGGTTTCTAAAAATGCATCTCCTTTTAGTGAGGTGAGCACGTGTGCCTGGGCTAGAACACAAAAACTGACATGTTTAGTTAAGTTTGCGAAGGGTTTTTCAGTGCTGGGGATTTTTTTTTTAACAAGGCTGTAGCCCCTCTGGCATTCGGTATTTTTGGCAGGTTGGAAGTGCTAAAATCGCCATAGGGATCTGTTTAGGGAAAAGCGGGGGGGGCTGTGGTGACACTGGCTGTGCCTCCCCACTCCTGAGCAAAAACGGTTTGTGGGTCCAGGAGAAAACTTGCAGGGTTGTGGGCTGGGACTGGATGGTCAACAAAGGGCAGGGCAACAAAGATGATTGAGCGAGTGGAGCATCTCCCGTGTGAGGAAAGGCTGAGGGAGCTGGGGCTCTGGAGCTGGACAAGAGGACACTGAGGGGTGACTCATTAATGTTTACAGATATATAAAGGGTGAGTGTCAGGAGGATGGAGCCAGGCTCTTCTCGGTGACAACCAGTGATAGGACAAGGGGTAATGGGGACAAACTGGAACACAAAAGGTTCCGCTTAAATTTGAAAAGAAACTTGTTCCTGGTGAGGGTGTCAGAGCCTGGCCCAGGCTGCCCAGGGAGGTTGAGTCTCCTTCTCTGCAGACATTCCAACCCGCCTGGACACCTTCCTGTGTAACCTCATCTGGGTGTTCCTGCTCCATGGGGGGATTGGACTGGATGAGCTTTCCAGGTCCCTTCCAACCCCTGATATTCTGTGATTCTGTGGGTCTGGGGCTGCTTTGGTATTTCTCCCTCTGCTAAAGGAATTAGGCACCCAGTTATGGATCAAATAGAAGGTGAATGGGACAGTACCATGTTGAAATTGTTTTTGAAAAATCAGCTTTTCCCCAGTTACCATTCGTCCCTCCCCTCAGATGTCCCTTTGGCTGGTGATGTGCGGTAAAAAGGGATAAAGAAGAGAATTTTGTCCCTAGCACCAGAGCCAGACAGCGAGGAGGGCTCGCATGGGATTCATTGCAGCCACGTGTTTCTCAGCTTCATCCATTTTCCCTTCAAAGCAGAAGCCACATGAATATCTCAATTTTTATTATTGCTGTGATAGAGGAAGCATTTTCTGTCTGAAATGACAGTTGTAGGGGATTTCTTGGGTAGTTTAGAGGGATAAAGGGGCTTTTTGACCTGTTCTGAGGCTGCAGGAGCCCCATGGAGTAAAGACTTTGGGCAGAGTTCTCATGTCACTGAGGATGATTGTGCATATCTGAAGGTGTGGATGAAGGCTCTGTCTGGTGGGTGCCAGAGCTGGTCCCCCCATCCAAGACTGCAAGATCAGGCTGGACACGAGGATTAAATTGTTGGCCCTGAGGCTGGTGAGAATCTGTCCCAGGTTGGCCAGAGAGGTGGTGGCTGAACCATCCCTGGAGACATCCCAGGCCAGGCTGGACGGGGCTCTGAGCAACCTGAGCTGGTGAAGATGTCCCTGCTCATGGCAGGGGGGGCACTGGATGAGTTTTGAAGGTCCCTTCCAACCCAAACCATTCCATGATTCTAAGATAAGCTGAAGGAAAGCATGGGGATGTATTCCCTCCCTCCCTCTCCTGGCACGCACGTAACCCCGAAGCTTGGCTGTTGTTTCAAAGCTGCTCTTTGGCTGGTTTAAATTTAGGAACCGCCTCACACAGGCACAGGCTGCCCGTGTTTGTGCTGGGGGCAGGAGCGGGACGGGGCATCCACAGCGACCAGATCTGATTCTTCTCCTGCAGAATTCATTGCCCTCCCCAGCCCAGTTCTGTATTTCCACCCCACCTGTGACATCCTCACTCCTGCTCTTTAGCCAAGTCGTCAAGAATTAGGGGGTTTGGGGGAGTTTTTGGTGTTGGGGAAGAGAAGCAGCAGTGAGAGCAGCTCTTTGTGGAAAGGGCTGTTGGGCATTGAACAGGCTGCCCAGGGTAGTGGTAGAGTCACCATCCCTGGAGGGGTTGGACAGAGATGAGGTTCTCAGGGATGTGGGTTAGTGCCAGGGCTGGGTTAATGGTGGGACTCGATGATCTATGATTCTTGCAGGGTCTTGAGATCTGTGCAGCCACATCGCTGCCTCCCCAATGTATGACCTTGTCCTGTAATTGTATTCAGGCTCTAAAACATGCTCTTTTTTGGCTTAAAAAGTTGTGTCGGTGTAGACTTGCAGAGCACACAAGCACGTAGCTCCTGCCTCTGCAGGCATGGGCTGAATTCAGAGCATCAGCATCGATCTTGATGCTTGACCTTTTGGGTGCTCTCTATTGCAAACACACTTGTGTTTTTGGGGGAAAAATATAAGAATACATAAAGCTCTGTGCTGATGCAGTCCTGGTGGAATGGTTTCATCTTTAGCTCCTGTTTGTTTCTTGGTCCTTTCCTCTCTCTGTAAGAGGACAATGATCTACCTGGCAAGGGTACTGGGAAGCTAAATTAATTCATGCTGAGGTCTTTGGATAGAAAACACTGCAGTAAGCACAAAGTGTGGGTGTAGGCACAGAGCTGTATAGCGCTCAGATGGCGCCTGCGAACCTACACATAGAAAAGTGCTGATATCCTTCAGCATGGCTTTAAAAATTGCTTGTACCATTGAAAGTGTAAATATAGGAAGAATAATCACCCCATTGGCTCTCTCTGCAACCTCCAGCTTCCGAAGCAAAGCCTTGTCTTTCCATTTTTTCCATACCTGTGTCCTCATCTTGTGTTACAGGTCCTTGCTTAGGACACGCACTGGCAAGACTCTTTATTTTCCCTGTCTGACAGTCACAGAGGATCGCAGCTCTTCGTCAGCAGGTAGCAAGATTTAAATATAAGGAAAGTTTCTTTGGGTAGAGAAAGATTAATAAGGCATCCACTTGGACTTCCTAAGGGTTTTTTTTTTTGGTCAAGAATAGCCTGGAACGCTCCTTGCAAGGAACAAATAAAGACTGAGGTGCCTGAGCTGAGCATAATAATTTATTTGAACGGAGTATAATGATCTATTTTGAGCTCACTGGAAGCAGGAGGCTGCAATAGCTCTACCCGGCTTTGCAACCCTTCACACGAGTCAGAGGGGAGAGCTGGGGATGGGGATTTGTGCTTTGGGTGGTGCCGGGATGCACATCTTGGCCAAAAAATCTGAGACCCTCCCATTCACCTCATCACCATACGGGTGGTGGGTAAAGGCGGAATTGCTCCGCAGACCCCTCAGCTGCCCTTGCACTGAGGTTTCCTTGCGTGTAAATCTTGGTGCAGCTTCTCAGCAGAGATGGGAGTTTCACCCTGTAGGAACAGAGGATCTTTGAAAATAAACAAGTATGTTTTTGGTCTGGAAAATACTTGCAGATCCTTAGATCCTCCGGCCAGAAGGGAACACGCAGATTCTCCGGTCTGGCCAGACAAGTGCGCTCCGTCGTTCCCATAGCTGAGCTCCTGGTTTTTGGGCGAGCTGGATTGTATTTCGGCATTTTCCGTTGACTCCCTGAAATGGGGTCAGCTCTTGCCTGCCGCTTTCTCCAGCGGGTGATGTTCTCCTCTGGCAGGAACTCTTCCCTCCTGTGCCTGACCTGGCTGATGATACATGTCAGGAGCACGTAGGGCTTTTATCAGGAGGTGAAAGCAGATGCTCAGCGCTGGGGGGAAGGTGCTTCTTACGTGTTTGGCTTTCCCTATCCCTTCTCCCATGGATGAGCAACAGCATCATCCTGCCTCCCCCTTGCCTCTTGGCTGCTCATTTCCAGGGGGTCCCATCCACATTCACAGGGGTAAATAAATGCAGCCGGGGGGGTCCCTGCTCGCAGCGACCAGACGGATGGAAAACACCTCGCACCAGTTGCACAGACTTCGGCCAGGGCCAGCGGGTTTTCTTCTGCCAGAAGAGCCAGGTTGAGCGATAAAAGCCCCCTTGTTAACACGTATTGCCTTAAGCTATGTTTCCACAGCTTTCCGTCTGTTTACCGAGAGTATTCAGACATGTAATTCCACCGGATCTGGCTGCTTACGGAGCAGGCTGGATTATTTGTGTTTCATAAATAAAGCCAGAAAATGCAAGGTCCAGGGCGCCGAAAGCCAACTCTGCATTGCTCCTAATGAGGTTTATTTTTTGGTCCCACTCTCCTGCCTTTTGCTTTTTAATTTTTGTTTTGTTTTTAATTTTTAACCATAGCCCCCCTTCCCTTTCGCCTATGTGTGCCTCATTAGCCATGTTGTCTCCAAAAACTTAGCAAAACCCTACAAACCAACCGTGTTGCCACAGATTTTTGCTCCATTTCCACCCCTTCTGGCTTAAAGGGCTGTTTTTTAGCATCAGCTCTTGCCTCCTTAAACCTTTTGTGGCTTCATGTCGCACTTGTGCCCCTCTGGAGGAGAGTCTTACATGGGCTCCCCGCTCCCCATGGCCCCTCGCTCGCCTGGGGGGTCCTTTTTCCGTTTTAATCCTGCTAACGTGTTTTATTTCTTTCTATGGTAAAATCTTATTTTGAGAGGCTGGTTTACACTGGCACCTGTATGAACTGAGAGCTCTATGTCCGTCTGTATCCCATGGGACGCAGTATCCTTACCTCGCCTCCCATGGACCCCATGAGAAAAGCGGCTCTGCAAAGGTAAACGAGCGGTTTGGTTAACAAGAGCTCTGGTTAATTAGAGCTGTCTGGGCCTTTTCCAGCTGGATGTCTATGTAAGCAGGGGACAGTTCGGGTCCTCAAGCCAGGCATCTGGACTGGAGCTCCAGGGCTTGCACGTGGACCTTGCGGTGATGATCAGGCAGGGGGAAAAAACCCTAAAGCCTATTTTTTTTCATCAAAAGGTCTTCACTGATAGTTTAGCGGTCCAACCTGTCCTTAAAGCACCCTGTAGGAGCTATTAAAGCAGTGCTGGTACAAGCACAGCCATATGTTCATCTGAACAGGGGGGTGTCAATTCAATTCAGAAGTGTTTGGAGGAACATCTGTGAAGGGGTAGGAGAGATTTCCCGTTCCACCTGCACTGCAGGTCCTGTCCTGTCGGACCCGTGTTTGGTCTCCAGGACCAATCCAGGCTCCTGCTGGGAGACTGTCTCACCGAGGTGCTGCTGCCTCCCTCAAAATTTTAATAGAATCGGTGTTTTTGCAGGGCAACCAACATGCGCAGCAATAGCACATAGCACGGCTCGTGCTTCAGCCAGGCAAGCCTCGGTTTTCCGAAGTTGGAAAGAATTGCTGTGGATAAACGTGGTAAAGTCTGGGATTCATGTCCCGTTGGAGTCGGTGAACAGACGCCTGTTGTTTTATGGAGCCGTGGATGAAAACTTGAGCTCTTTCCTTTGGCCGTAGCATTCATGGCTGAGACCTGGGGATGCCCTGGGTACGTGAGAAGCACCGAGCCGGGGTCATTTATTTACCTGCTCTGTAATTCGTGCTGCTGGGACCCTCGGTGCTGAAATTGGGGAGGCTAAAGGGAGCCTGTGCTATATCCCTTGTCGTGCAACCTGCAGGGTGCTGCCTCCTCAGCTTGATGGGGGATTTGGGCTGGGGACATCCCGACGGGATGTGTCACCAGCCCTGTTGTCCTCCCAGTCGCAAGGCCTCTAAAGTGATGCTCTCCCAATATAAATTCTCATTTCTGAAAACCCGGCGTTTCTGGGGACTCCCTTAGGTTCCATCCACACCGACTGGGCTGAGACGTAAGTTTGGAAATGGACCCCATAAGCAGAAGAACAATGAGAAGCTGTTCAAGCTACTTCTTTTATAATGGAAAACAGACTTAAGGACTTTGTTGCTTGTTCTGGAGGAAGAAAATGAATCTTTGAAGCTTTGTTCGCTTTCTGTCTGACTTTTTTTGGCATAGCAATTAATATAAACCCCCATTTTACATGTAGCCTTAGTGAAGAGCATCCATGGTGTCAGACCATAGATTGAGGGATGATGGATCATGACGACCGTAGCAGTCTGGGGATGATGCTCTTGGCAACTTGTGCCTTTGCTGGTCAGGGCTGCAGCAGGGAGGAGATGGGGCTAATCTACAAAATAATGATGTGCGAAGACTCCGTGCTTTGTACCTTCAAAGCATCAGGCAGCTGTGAAATAGTTAACACCAAATTTTATCTGCTCTGTCATGAAATTGTGGAGCAAATTGTGAACCCCAGGGGAGCAACGCAGACCTCGAGTCTCGCCCGGGCTCGCTTTTCCCCTGGCTTGATGTGCAGCTGGATATCATGTCACATCCCAAAGGCAAGGAAATGTTTGAGTCCGTAAAATGTTTGACACCAGAGACGTGTTTAGGAAGACAGGACCCTCCAGGCAAAGATTTGGTGCTGGTTTGAATTTGTGAGGAGCAACACGTGAGCTGTATAACCAGTTTAATCATCAAGGAGGCTATGTCCAAGAGACCCTAGATGCTGATAATAAACCCAGTCAGACTCTTAGGGTGTTTGTTTGGTTTTTTTAAATGCCACATGCGATGTTTCCAATGGCACTTCATGTTTCAGACTTCCTGGGCAGGACAGCGGTAGGATCTAGAAATACCCAAGGCATTAACAGTGTCTCTGTCTCTCTTCCTCTTCCCATCCAAAGATAATAAGAGCTGCGGGGTGAGCCCTTCCCCCAGGGGTGCAGGGTTCGTGTTGCTTTTCCTTGCATATTTTAGTTCGGAGAAAATAGCCTTGAAGTATGGCAAACGGCAGAAATATGTCAGAGCATCAGGAATCACACCAGGCTCTTTGAGGGTGGAGTAAGAGAACATAAAGGTTTTTCTTTCTTTGTAAAGGCGTTACGAGCAAAGCTGCCGTTTTGGGGGATGGAGGATCATAAAGCACTTTTAGTGGACTGGAGAAATGATTCCAACTGACAGATTTTGAAATGAAAACAAAACTGGGGAGAAGCTGAATTTTTCAGAACCACTCCTCGCATCGTTTAAAAACAAAAAACCTGCATTTGCTTTGCAGCTTTGCTGACATTGTTTCTCAGGCTGTGCGTTAATGATTTGACTTCTTGACTATTCCATTGGTTTTGAAGCTGGGTTTGGCTGGACAAGGTGGCTGTTTCTTTTCCCTTTTGTGCCTATGGACTTTGGTGTGGTTGCTGTGGCTCTGAGCTGATGGGGGGAGCTGGTGATCCCCTAATGAAGAGGGGACCAGGTTTTGGCTCTTGTGTGATGCCCAAGGTGTCTCGGGCATTGAAAAGCCTCTGGGAGCAAGAAGCGTAGGAAAAGGGTGAACTTGCTGCATTGTGTGGACAATTGCAGTCCTTGGTGGGGTATGTAGCTCTGCTGGGAGGACAGAATGAGAGAGTTGGGGTGTTCAGCCTGGAGAAGAGAAGCTCCGGCGAGACCTCATAGCAGCCTCCAGTACCTAAGTGCTAAATGGTTTAGTGCCGGAGTTAGGTTATGATTGGACTCCATGATCTTGAGGGTCTTTTACAACTGAAAGGATTCTATGATTCTGAGCTGGTGGCAGGAATCTCTTGGCTTCATGTGCTGAAGGTATATGCAATTTGAAAGTGTGTGTGATTTTTAAACCTGATAGTGTCACTCAGCTTTGAGCACAGAGAAGATAAAAACCCAAACATCATGATGTATCTTTGCTCTTTTATTTTTTCAAATGAGACCTCGTTAGCGGGTGGCACTCGTCCCTGCTGCAGCTTTACACAGGGGGTTGCAGTGGATCTGGGGGAGGCAGCCTGAATTGGAATTGAGTGGATTTGATATTAGGAAACATTTCGTCATGGAAAGGGTTGTCAGGCATTGGAACAGGCTGCCCAGGGCAGTGGTGGAGTCACCATCCCTGGAGGGGTTTAAAAGATGTGTAGATGAGGCTCTCAGGGACATGGCTTAGTGCTAGAGTTGGGTTATGGTTGGACTCGATGATCCTAAAGGGCCTCTCCCAACTGAAGTGATTCTATGATTCTGTGCAGGGCAGCAGCAGGATCCCTGTCCCCTGGCCACACTGAACTGCAGATCCCCTCGTGCGACTGTCCCTGTCCTCGCCGCAGGCTGTCACCCTGGGGAACGAGCACGGGGTGTTTGGGAGCTGGCAGCTTGGCCTCTTCCCTTTCCCCAGCCTGCAGAGCATCGCTCGGGGCTGACGCAAGGCTGTGCCGTGCTTGCAGGGGATCCTGGCTCGTCCCTGGGGCCGTGGTGCTCCGTGTCAGCCTGACGTGTTTGCTCTGCAAACAGCACTGCCGGGCACAACGCCGCCGCGTGGCGTCGAGGACGTCCCAGCATGGCCTGCGCTGACACCCGCTCCCTGCCTCCAGCACCGCGCACCGAGGTCAGTGCTACCGGCGTGCCCGTTTTGGGCTCGGTGCGGGTGTTTTATGTTCTGTCATCAGGCAGAAGCGCTCCGGCGCTGCCGGGTGAGTCGCTGATCATCTGGCACAGCCACGGCTCCCGCTGCTCCCTGCGAACCTGGCTCAGCTCCATCGGGTGACGCTCACGTCGCCAGGGGCTCCAACCTGGTGTTGCAGCACAGAGCTTAGCCGGGGAAGAATATATAACGAACTGGCACAGGAGAGTCGCTTTACTGTGTTGTTTAATGGATATTCAATTTTTTTTCTACAACTGCATCTATCACCGTGACTCCAGAGTGGCTCTGGTCAAGCAGTAAGTGCAGTGAGGAATGTCAGATCAGGTCGGGGCAATCCCAAGTACAAACACGGACTGGGCAGAGAATGGATTGAGAGCAGCTCTGGGGAGAAGGACTTAAGGTTGTTGGTTGATGAGAAGCTCAGCATGACCCAGCAACGTGCGCTCACAGCCCTGACCACCAACCGTGTCCTTGGCTGCATCCCCAGCAGCGTGACCAGCAGGTCAAGGGAGGCGATTCTGCCGCTCTGCTCCGCTCTGGTGAGACCCCCCCACAGTGCTGGTCCAGCTCTGGGGCCACCAACATGAGAGGGACATGGACCTGCTGGAGTGAGTCCATAGGAGGCCACAAAGATGATCAGAGGGATGGAACAGCTCTGATGTGAGGACAGGCTGAGAGTTGGGGGTATTCAGCCTGGAGAAGAGAAGGCTCTGGGGGAGACCTTTTAGTGGCCTTTCAGTGCCTAAAGGGAACCTACAGGAAAGCTGGAGAGGGACTTTTTACAGAGGCAGTTAGTGATGGGACAAGGGGTGATGGCTTTAAACTGGAAGAGGGGAGATTTAGATCAGATAAAAGAAGAAATTCTTCCCCATGAAAGTGGCCCTGGCACAGGCTGCCCAGAGGAGCTGTGGATGCCCCATCCCTGGAAGTGCTCAAGCCCAGGCTGACAGGGCTCTGAGCAACCCGGTCTGGGTGAAGGTGTCATGGCCCATGTCCGGATTGAAAAGCGCATGAAATCTGTTGCAGAGCTTTTTGTGGCGCTTGTGATGCGCTCCATGGGTCGCTCCCTCTCTGCTGTCACATCTTCTGGTTAATAGTTTCCCTTCAAGCAGCGGTGCATCCATGCACGGATTCACAACACCGAATTGCCTCTGTCTGCAATTTGTCTTTCTGCAGAAGGATGTTTTTGCCAATTGAAGAACAGATCTTCAGTCTCTCGGAGATGAGGTGGCTTCAGACGCCCACAGGTTTTCTTGGATTCTTTCTCTTTTTTTTGGCTTGCACGCTTCCAAAACAGAGTGGGAACCCTTCCACTGGAGCTTCAAGTTTTGGGCAGCTTTTTTATTTCTAGTTCTATAGATGTTGTCTCTCATTAGCGATGGCAGAGAGCCTGCAGGTATTTATCGCAGCATCAGCCGTCTGGCTTCCCCGCAGCAGCTCCCAGCCTTTGAATAATGCCGGGGAATTCAGGCAAAGTGCAGGATGTAAATACAGAACAGGGCAGATAAATAAAAATTAAGAAAGCCCTGTTTGTTTAAAGCCTTTTTTTTTTTTTGTAAGAAAGAGCAAAAATTAAGCTTCAAATGATTACAGTCTGCAATAAGAGTGGAGCGCCTCAAGGGTCAGTACTGGGGCCTATATTATTCAATATATTCATCAATGATTTGGATGAGGGAATAGAGTGACTGTCAGCAAGTTTGCTGATGACACGAAGCTGGGAGGAGTGGGTGACACTGGAAGCTGTGCTGCCATTCAGAGACCTGGACAGGCTGGAGAGTTGGGTGGGGAAAACTTTAAAGAAATGTAACAAGGGCAAATGTAGAGTCTTGAATCTGGGCAGAAACAATCCCAGGTTCCAGTAAGCTGGGGAATGACCTATTAGAGAGCAGTGTAGGGGAAAGGGACCTGGGGGTCCTGGGGACAGCAGGGTGAGCATGAGCCAGCACTGGGCCCTTGTGGCCAGGAAGCCAATGGGACCTGGGGTGGGTTAGAAGGGGGTGGTCAGTAGGTCAGAGAGGTTCTCCTGCCCCTCTGCTCTGCCCTGGGGAGACCACACCTGGAATCTTGTGTCCAGTTGTGGCCCCTGAGTTCCAGCAGGACAGGGAACTGCTGGAGAGAGTCCAGCGCAGCCACCAAGATGCTGCAGGGAGTGGAGCATCTCCCGTGTGAGGAAAGGCTGAGGGAGCTGGGGCTCTTTAGCTTGGAGAAGAGGAGACTGGGGGGTGACCTCATTAATGTTTACAGATATATAAAGGGTGAGTGTCAGGAGGATGGAGCCAGGCTCTTCTCGGTGACAACCAGTGATAGGACAAGGGGTAATGGATACAAACTGTGTTCCACTTAAATTTGAGAAGAAACTTCTTCATGGTGAGGTTGCCAGAGCCTGGCCCAGGCTGCCCAGGGAGGTTGTGGAGTCTCCTTCTGTGCAGACATTCCAACCCGCCTGGACACCTTCCTGTGTAACCTCATCTGGGTGTTCCTGCTCCATGGGGGGATTGCACTGGATGAGCTTTCCAGGTCCCTTCCAACCCCTGACACTCTGGGATTCTGTGAAGATAAAAACGTGCCACAGTGAGTTGCTGTGCTCTCTATTAAATATTCAAGCGCTGCTTGTTTGCTGCCGGGGCGT
Source organism: Nesoenas mayeri (assembly GCF_963082525.1). Lineage (NCBI taxonomy): Eukaryota > Metazoa > Chordata > Aves > Columbiformes > Columbidae > Nesoenas > Nesoenas mayeri. Next base: position 4,338,351 of record NC_137548.1, on the reverse strand, counting down.
TAAAGTGTTGGAGGTGAAGAGTCGGTAGCAAAGTACCTGTAAAGAGATTATTGAAGTGCTAAATCGTCTTCCTTCATGTTGAATTGCCCGGTTCTGTTCAGTGGCAGGTCCCTTCAAAGCAAAGACGCTCACCAGGGGGTGAGACGAGGCCGAGGATGTTTTCCTTTTCATCCCCCAAGTTAAGGTGAGATCTGTTACTTCTGAATTCCTGAGATCAACCAGAAAAAAAAAGAGTCTGAAATACAAGTGAAATAAGCTCCGATTCCCTTGTTTTCTCCGTATATATTTCCCAGTGCCGAAGTTACCTTGTCATTCTGCTCTTCGGTTTCCACTTGAGCGAAGTTTAGCACGTCGCTGCGAAGAATGAGCGTGTAGTAAATATAATGATTCATCATTTCTACCGTAGTGAAAAAGGGAGGTGGGGAACGTCTGTCAAGTTCTCTAAGTCCTTGAATTAAATGTGTAGGGATTTTGAATAACCTCCGAGTTAGCAAATAAAAGCACTAATTTTAGTGGCGAGATGATATTTAATTGAAAAGCAACCAAAGGGACATAGTCATTTTTAGGCAACTAACAAAAAAAAAAAAGTATAAATACAAAATAAGTTTAAAATAAAGTAATTGGATATTAATTGAAATTTAATTTTAATTAGGTGCTCGAAATTGGATCGTCTGGATCCCTGGGGGTCCTGTGTCTGTCTCTTCCCTTTTTTTTCCCCTCTGTAAGGCAAATGCCAATTAATATTTTAAAAGTGCTTTAAATAACTTCATGTCTACAACCTGTTGCAAGTCAGTGGGACTCAAATGTTCAGAGGTTTAGGAACCTGCGTGCAGTTGTAGTTACAGAATAACTGCAAAGGGAGTGAAGCGTCCAAGGTCTTTGTGTGCCTTAGATGCCCAGTTTTCCTTAAAAGCAGCACAAAAAAATATACAATTTTTCTGTTCTGCTCTGAAATATCACCTGTACTGGTTGCCTTCTCCTGGCTGGAGAGAAGAGGGCATGGTTCACACCTCTTAGAGAAGATCGTGCATGTTTTTCAATGGATGTCTGGAGATGCGATGGTTTGCTTTCCCCAGAGAGTGTGCCAGGAGCTGTGCGATGCCTCCAGCTGCACTATGGTACAGGATCCACCCTTTGTGCTTGAAGACTTCATTTCTACCTAGCAAGGGTCCCCTGGGGTGTCTAGATGGGCTTTTGGTCAACCCTGGTGTCCAAAGTGTCTTGGAGCTCCTGGGGCTGGAGAAGATGCCCAAGTGTTCTACTGCTGCGATCTCTGTGGTCCAGGGGATGCAGGTGCCAAAACTTCTTCTCAGAGCATCGTTGACTTTCCTGGGAAGATGGAGATGCTGCTTCTGGCTGCTCTGAGGGATTTCACGGTGAATCCTGCCCTTGGACAAGTGAGGGCAGGGCTGGTACCAGCCGCAGGGCTGGTGGTGGGGTGAGGAATGTCCTCCGTCTAGACGGATGGGTCTGACTCAGGGGTTTGGGGTTTTGGGAACGGCTTCATCGGCTCCCTCGGGGCAGGGCTCAGGTGCACCCAGCCGCTGCTATTTTTGTACCTGTGCAGGGAGGGGAGGCTCACGGCTCCTTCAGGCAAGACAAGCAAGATGCTCCAAAGACAAGCAGATGCTGGAGCCTTCCACTGTGCTCCAGCCAAGCTGTCCCCGGCTGTGGCATCCCCAGGGTGGCTTTGTTGGGGGAAAAAAGGCTAAATGGGCACAGCCTGCAAGCCTGGAGGGGCTGTGTGTGCTGGAAGCATTTTGTGGGGACAACTGCATCTTTCCCACCTCCACGATGCGCCTGGCCTGGGTCCCCATTGGGTCCCCGTTGGGTCGTGGCTGCTCGGGGAAGTTGGCAGCATCTTATGGCTCCTCACCAAGGATGTATCTTGATGCATATTGACTCCAAGATGCCTTTGTTGTGCTCGGTCAGAGAAACGGTGTCTAAAAGGGGCATCTTTAATCTACGTGACGAACTGTCACTTAATGGCTCAGAGCTGCAAAGCTCATTACTGTTGCTTAAAAAGAAGGAAAAAACTCAAGGAAGAGGGAAAAGTGAGTTTTCTTGTCCTTGTGCTGCATTTGCAGGACCCAAGCTGCTCAGAGCTGTGCGTGGCATCTTGTGTGGGTCATACACAAGCTGACACGTGTGACACGGGGGGGGACGGGGACAGCATGTGGAGGAGCAGGTCTCTGTTCACCTCACCTGGGTGTTGCGGAGTTCAGCCGCTTTTGATCTGCTCCTCAGCTCAGCGCTGTTTCCTTCCACCTCTGAGGGCTCCAGAAGAGATGGGTTTCACTCGGGAAGTCAGGACGGCCGCGTCATTTATAGAAGAATTGTTTGTTTGGACACTAATAACCTCGGCCTTGGTTGGCAGCGAGTCGGAGATCAGCTTCCCCGCCTGCTGTGTTCTGCACCTTTGCAGCCTGGGAGAGACCCTCTTGGATCCCGGGGGGGTTTCCTGGGCTGGATCCCTCCCTCCCCGTCCCCCACATCCCGGGACACCCCTGTACCCGCCTGGGTACCATCCTGGGATGTCCCCTCTGTGCTGGCTGTCCCCGATGATCACTGATGCTGTAGCATTTGCTGGCTTGGAAATACTCCGTAGAAGCATCTCCCCATGAATACTGGGTAAGGCGTTCCGCCCAAAAAAGCTGATAAAACCCCATTTTTCAGTGCAGGCTCATGAAAAGACACAAGCGTATGTTTAGCCGCATCATACTCATTTTGCTGGTTTCCCCATTTCAGCTCTGAAGTGAAATCATCCCTCAGCCTTTAACTAATGGAAACTTGGTTTAGGTGCCAAGATAGAGGCAGCAGAACCTGAAACTATTTTTCCAAAGCACTGGAAACATTGTGCAGCTACAGCTACCATAGGGGAGGCAGGATGGAAACATTCACATCAGGTTTGTTACCTCCGATACCAATTTTCCAGAGATAAAATTTAAGTCTCCTGCATCGTTCTGCAACCAAGTAGATTTGTTTGTCGATTCGATATAAAGATTTTTGCTTTTAAGCCAAATCATTTCATTTTAGCTGAGCAAAGGACCCTCAGAAGATGAATGGGTTTCTTTTGCGTGCTTCCCCTGTGCTCTTTTTCATTGTCAGAGCAATGTAAAGAGTCCTAAGAGTAATTAGGAATCTAGCGCTTTGTTTTCCTTTATTCTTTTTAAAATCAGGGGAGAGGGCTCATTCCTCCAGTTCAGCTGAGAGTCCACATGAAATACAATCACCCAGAGTGCGGTGTAGGGTTGAGTAATGTCATGCGTAATGCCGACTGGAGCATCTGCCTCCCATAACATGCGAATTGAGAAGAAAACAGATTTATTTTTCCTTTTTTTTTTTTTCCTTTTTTGAAAACGAGGTGTGTGGTTTGTTTGTGGAAGGTTTGGAAAAACTTCTGGAGCTCCTTTGCATATATATGCAATCCTCAGGCATACTTGCCTGACTCTCCTAGCTGCTAATTTAAAGGTCAAAATCTTGGAGGTTTCCCAGTGTATATCGGCTACAGTGATGATTTTTTCCATATTAAAAAAAAAATGCCAGTAACATTTAATTATTTTCCAATTCGTTTAAGCTCTGGCAGAGGGGTCTATATGCACTAGTGGGGTATCACCCAAGTGAGAGCAACGTGTGCTGCTCGAGCTGCCTCCGGTGCGGGGGAAAGGCTTTTCTTTTTAATTCTCTAAATACGATTCAGGTCTCAAGTATGGAAGTCTGACGAGGGGAAATACCACACCGGAACATTTGCTTGTGGTTTTTTTCTCTTCTCTCCCTCCCTTTCCCCATGCGTGCCTGCGAGAGAGGGAGAGCGAGGCTTTGTGCCGAGGGAGGGGGAGGCATCGGCCAAAATTTTCCAGTGGGGAGCTGCTGGGGCTTGGCAGACCTGGTGCTCCTCGCTGGGATATTTAGAGAGAGGTGGAATAGCTGGAACAGTAGTAATTGGGCTTTAACCTACTGCTGTACAGACAGCAGCTTCTCGAGATGAGCGGCCCTGCCTTTCTTTTTGATGCGTGGCCCCCAATTTCCCTCTAACCCCTTCTCCCCCCATCACCTCGAGCCTATGTGCGTTTAGTTTTGGTCCCAAGTGGCTTTGTGTTTGGGAGGGGTGAAGATGAAAAGGGATGGTGGCATGGGATGGGGAAGGAGTGTACCGGCCCCCAAGGTGGATGGTACCACGCACAGTTTAGCTATGGCAAGATTAAAGGAAGGGCTGCTTATCTCGTTACTCCAAAGGATAATTATAGCAAGGAGCAGAAGTTGAGGGAATGAACTTTCTGGGTCTGACTCATCCACTTTGCTCCTCTCCGGCAGAGCGGAGTGGGTGGGGATGTCCCCAGAGATACTTCCCAACCCTGTCACTGTCCCTGGACACGAGGCGGTGGCTTCACCCGAACTCTGCCCCCTCTCTGGAGCCGGGGGACCCGTGGGGGTACCCAGGAATGCGAGTCCAGCTCACGGCCCTTTAGCTGCAGCAAACTTTGAGGGACGCGGGACTTTCGCTGGGTCATGTTTACAACTGGGCTCAATGATCTTAAAGGTCTTTTCCAACCTAAATGATTCTATGGTTCTATCGCACAGCCCTGGGAGAATCACGGGAAGTCCCTTTTTCAGGCATCGGTTTGGGTTTGATGTTTGGGGTCCGAAGGAGGCAGAAGGTTTGCTGGCGTGACCCCTTGCGTAATGTGGGGCTGGAGATCTCCGCTCGGCCATTCCCCAGCCGTGTCCCCGCCTGTTCCAATTGGGCCATCTGCACCTAATTAGGGCAGAGTTTTCTTCCAAGAAGCTCTTTCTTGAATGAACGCTGTTGAAAGGTGCGTTCGTTATATAAGTACTTGTTGTCCGTCCTCCAGGCCATCCGTGGGAAGAGCCTCGAATAAGAGATGCCCATTGCCCATCCAGTTCATTTTTAAATTTGTATCTCGTTCACTTATCACCTGCTCTCCCAGACCCCTTCGTTAAACGCAGAAAGATTTAAAATGTCAAATATCCCCCCCACACACACAAAGCCGATTTCCCTAACCGTGCTTTATAGCTGGATAGCAGTGATGTACCCGCGAAGGAATGCCGGGAACCGCTGCCGTTCGGGATCTTCTCCCAGCCCACGGAAACTCCGCATTCTTCGGCCAGCTTGCGGCACGCCAGCACATTCCTGCTCCATGAGGTGGAAGCAATACTGGTAGTGTGAGCTGTGATTTCTGCGGCTGGGGTGGGGAAGCGCCGCTTTAAAAAGCCTCTTAATTATATTCTTTCTCAGCAACGCATCAGCGCTGTTTTTAGCCCATTACGAACGCTGCATTTTTTCTCTTAAATCACGCCCGTTAGCTGATTGACCTAGTTCTTCTTTTTTTTTTTTTGCCGTGGCAAAATGTTCTATTTTCAGCCACTTTACAGCCTGTGAAGAAGAAGGCGGGGGAGTAGATTAGGAGCCCAGCCCTATTTCACTCGCCTGCCGATGGCTGCGAGTAACCTCATCTGGGTGTTCCTGCTCCATGGGGGAATCGCACTGGATGAGCTTTGGAGGTCCCTTCCAATCCCTGACATTCTGTGATCCTGTAATTCTGTGCATTATGTTCTTCACCTGAAAGCACAGATACAATGCGGGTCCCTTTGCAACCTGGTTCCTTAAACTTCTCCTTAATCACCTAATTTCCTCAGGCAGTGATGCTGCCAGCAGCACTTGTCCCCATCAGTGACATTGCATCCGTCCCTCACTGGCACCCAGTGTCGTGGTTGTGCAGACCAAGCCCCAGCAGTGTCACTCTCACAGACCTTGTCACTACTACCTGAAAGGAGGTTGGAGCATGGAAGGTGTTGGTCTCTTCTCCCAAGTAACAAGCGATAGGATGGGAGGAAATGGCCTCAAGTTGGGCCACATGAGGTTCAGATTGAATATGAGTAGATATTTCTTCCCCAAAGGGTTGTTGGTCATTGGAACAGGCTGCCTGGGGCAGTGGTGGAGTCACCATCCCTGGAGGGGTTTAAAAGATCTGTAGACTTAGGGCTGTGGTTTAGTGGTGGACTTGGTAGTGCTAGGTTAACAGTTCGACTCCAGGATCTTGAAGGTCTTTTCCAACCTACACGATTCTGTGATCTTTGCTGACTTGGAGTTGGGTGTAAAAGGGCGCAGCTCCCATCGTGGACTGTGCAGAAGAACGCAGGGAGACCAGGATGGGGGGAGATCTGGGGGTGCTCACGGGGGCAGCAAGGGGTGATGCTAAACTATCTGCCAAAGGAGAAGAGCATCATTGAATTTTCCATATAGCTGCGAAGGTGGGCGCTAGGTTTTCACCTCTTTGCGAGCTCTTTGCAGGCAGAGAGGAGGTTCCTCCACACTGTAGCACCCCACAGTGCCATGGGACACATCACCCCTGGATGCCAAGTTGCATGAGGGTTGTGTGTCTCAAGGAGGGAAGGATGGGAGGGCTCTGCCCTCCAAGTCTTGTCATAAATTCCCTTGCCAGGCTTTGGGAAGGTGTGTTGGCTGCTGGCTGGGAGAGCACCAGCTGCTGGAGATGCTAATCCGGAGTCAGATGAACGGTGGGGTGATGGACCCGCTGGGTTTGTGATCGATACGATGGGTGGATTTAATATAATTCCTCCTGTTGTGCTTAGAGCTGGTGAGTCAGAGCCCCACTGTGTGCCGGCATTGACTTGTTCTCCTTTAAATGCTGATGAACTTGAACGGAAAGTTGATTTGTCCCATTTGCATATTAAGCAGCGGATCCTTCGAGGAAGCTGTTGAATGCAATCGTTACTGACGATGCGGGAGGTCCGGCCTCTCCGGCCAGGGATAAAGCAATGAATAAAAGATGCGCTGCCTGGGGGATAAATCTCTGTGTTAGTCCCATGTCAGTGGATGGTGCACCTGGGAGAAGTATTTGTGGCAGCCTGCATTTGGGGTGATGATTAAGGAAACTCATTATTTAGTTTATCCAGGAAGACACAAAGAATTGATCCATCTGTGTATAAATACCGACATGGACAGTTACAGCGGCAGTTGGTGGTCGGTGTTAAAAACACGAAGAGTTGGAAGTGGATGCTGGAGGTATTCAGGCTGGATATGAGATTTGGGTTTTTAGCTCGTGGTGTAATTAACCTTTGCAGCAGCTCACCAGGGGCTCAGATGGATTCTGCATGGGGTTCAAGTCGGGGATGCCCGCTTCCCACACGGTACCTGGTGTAGATGCTGCAGCATAAAATTCTCTTTAATCCCTTAATATTCAGCAAATCAAAGTGACTGACCACAATATAGCCCTTCCTGGCTGTACTTCAACTAGCTCATGAATCTGTTAATAGTCTCGTAATGTGTTTTTTGGGTGGATTTATCTTATTTTAGCGGACTTGGGAGGTATCTGCATTTCTTGTCTTGGCTCTGGCCTTGTCTCAAAATGCATGTTCTGAAAATACTGCTGCTTTTTCGGGGAGAAGATGAGATGTTACAACCTCGTGGCGGGCCCTTAGGTTCCTCGGCGGTGACTTTAATCTCTCTTTACTTCTTCCCTGTGAAGTTGCCTTTATGCAGTGCCTGGTGGGATCTTTCTTCACACTCTGCTCTCAAACGTGCGTGTTCCAGACAGGTCGTACTTTTTTCTCTTCCTACCTTATGACAAGCAGATCAATAATTCTTTGCTTTCGATAGGGTTTTTGATCCCTTCAGTGTAGGGAAGACGCTCGCTCATGCTCTTGCAAGCCCTCTCCTCTCCCCATGGGGAGCGCGGTGTTGAGGGAAACCTTCCAGCTACAGCTGCTTTTTCTTGCAAAAGGTGCTAAAATGAGCCCAAAGCAGTGATGCCCGAGAATCCTGTCCCACTGCTGGTACTGGTGCGACTAGGGGAAGCAGCAACTTTAGCCAGTGCTGCTGGCATCGCCTATTCCTTTTCTAAGGATTGTCCCATGCAGATGGTGGATGTTGCACAGATTGATCCCCCAGGGCAGGTCTTTCACAGTTGTAGCGTTTGGTAGGTGTGAAAAGATAAAACAAAGAAAATCCTGTTGCAACGGCTTCATCCATCCTGCCCCCCTCCCAGGTCTATTCTTGGCCTGCTGTGATACCAAGAGTGAATTTTTAGCTTTACAGTCATGTGTTTGCTGTATCTGATGTGCTGCAGTGCCTCCTGCCCAGCCGCTCACAAGGATGCGGGTTGCCCTCACAGGTTACCAGTCTTTGGGGTCCTTTCCCTTAGAATGGGTGGCTGTTTTAAAACAAAAAATAAGTAAAAATAAAGCTTTAAAGGACTCCTAGCAACGTGTTGAGTTGTAAAACTGAACTGTGGAGGCAAAAGCATCCTATTTGTATTATACATCCTGTACTGATGTATTGTAAGAATACATTGCAATACAAATGTGCTCTGTCTGTAGATATTTAGAATGATCTTTTTCTTGGGAAGCTTGCCTAATTGTCCAAATACATACATATATTATATATTTACTAGCTGAGACTGCACATAGCAAGCCTTTTTGTTTAACGTCCTTTAATCATGGTGGTCTTGCATATTTATTCTAGCTATTTGCAGATAACTGCTTGTCTGATAAAAATAGAATTGTTGAGTTGTTGGTATCCATTTTCTCCTTGTGCCCTAGGTAATTTCATTCGAAGGATGCTAATGGTGGGAGCTCTGATTCCTTTCCTGTCAAACACATACAACCCACTCAGATAGACACCCTTTTTTCTCCATGTAGAGTCATACCTGCAAGCTGCTGTCTTACCTGTGCAGATATAGGGATCTTAAGGGAAAGGGCAGCACGATACAAAGAGTATATCAATAAGAGCTATAAATCAGAATATATCCATTCAGAGTGATGGAAAATCATTCATAAAGCGCTAGGGGATCACACATATTCCAGGGGGCTGCCCTATACAGGCATCGTACATGCCGGACAAGTAGATGGGACTATAACATTTGCTCAGGAATAAGAAATGGAAAAACCTCACCCCAACCTTTTAATACTTGCACCTCTGAATCACACTTTTATGGACTTGTTTAAAATACGGTGCGGGCAGAATCTGTTTCTCTAGAGTGGCTTATGCTGGAGTTAAAAAACAGAAAGCAAATTTTGTCTGCCAGCCAAGTAAAACTTGGATTGGCTATTAAAACCAGGATTTTGTTGGCTAGCATTGTATCTGATTACATGAAAGTGTGGGAGCTAATGCTTTCTAAAGCTATTTTTCCAGCCTTTCAGATGCTCAGCCGTATCACCTACCGTAGCCGTTCAGCAAGGCTCCCCTCCCCACCAGCCCTGCGCCTTCTAATCAAACCCACATGCCTCAGGAACCTCAGGAAAAGCACTTTTTGCCCTGTGTATTTATTTTTAAGTAAACCTACCTGTTGTTCTAGACAAATAATCTTTAAAACAGTTTTGCTGAGCTGAAAAGGAGATGGAGATACTTGTTGATTGTAAGCATCCCACTGGCTGACGTGGTTTCAGCTGCCAGAGGTGAGAAAGTGTCTCAGCAGGTGTAAATGACCCGTTTCTGTTGAATGACTCGGAGCTGACAGTTCGGATCGCTGTGGAGTGCAATTTAACTTCGCCTTTGCAGAAGATGCCTGGGAAGGTGCGCGGTCCTCACTTGTTTGTAGGGGGAGCATCAGCTGATGGGTGCAGAATCCTCGAGAAGAACAAGCAGAGCAGCTGCCCCTCGAACCAGTTAACTTGCAGTTTTCAGAATGACTGTTTTTATCTTTATATTGTATGTAAAGTTACAGAAGGTAACTCCTATATAAACTACTAGAAAGAGCGTCGAGATGACTTATTTTTCCTCACAAGTAGTGCTGAGCCATTTTGGACACGCTTGTCTTCTCTGCTCTTAAACTTTTCCTATGAAGAAGAGTTGTTCATCCTGGAGAAAAGGAGGTTGAGGGCAGATCTTATCGCTCTCTACAACTGCCTGAAAGGAGCCTGTGGTGAGGAGGATGCTGGTCTCTTCTCCCAGGTAACAACTGATATGATGAGAAGAAATGGCCTCAAGTTGCACTAGGGGAGATTGAGGTTGGACTTTGGGAGCAATTTCTTCCCCAAAGGGCTGTTGGGCATTGGAACAGGCTGCCCAGGGCAGTGCTGGAGTCACCATCCCTGGAGGGGTTGAACAGAGATGAGGTTCCCAGGGACAGGGTTGGGTTATGGTTGGACTTGATGATCTTGAGGGTCTTTTCCAACCAAAATGATTCTGTGATTGTCCCAGCTCCTTGGTCCGGTGCTTTAGTGCCCTTATTGCAAACAAATTTCCCCTAATGCATCAAGTAAAGCTCCTTCCACCACATTGCACCGAATCCACCCTGTTTTCTCTCTGCTAACCTTTCATAAGAAGGTGAGGACAAGTCTCTGGGAGCCATGGTTTCTGCAGGACACCTGGGGCTGTGGGTGGGAGACCGAGTGGTCAGACTTCTCTGTCTTAACTGGAAATTAACTCTGTGGGAGCTGTGAATTTTGCTACTGTAGGTGTTGGTCAGTAGAGATGATGTTTCCCAGTGTTGCTTCGCAGGGTCATGAAGAGCTTTTCCATGAAGTGTGTGTCCTTGGGGCTGGAGTTATCTTTCTATCCTGTATAATAACAGGCTTAGCAAGGGGGTCTTGGCTGAAACAAGGGTTTTGGTTTGCTACAGTAATGCAGTGAGGATGATGAAGATGGCCTGACACACTTTGCTGGAGGACTGCAGTGTTCACATGGCTGAGATGGTGATGTCTGGGGAGGATGAACAAAGTTTGAGTTGATACTGTGAACATGTTGGGGTTTTTTTTGGTAAATTCAATAGCAAGCTGAGATGTTTAATTACCCTTTTCGTCTCATGAGCTAGGTTTTGTTTATGAAAGACAGATTTCATCAAAGAGATGCTACAGGCCTAACCTGAGGTCAAAAGCAAGTTTCCAAATGCTGGTCGCTGGGGATTTATGTGATTTCATACAGCGATGGAGGTGTTTGCTGCCTCCATCCTCTGCTGGCACAGAGAGTTTTCTCCACCTCTGGTTGTGCAGATGTGATTCTCTGAGATGGAGCCAGGTTGGTGGCAGGTTTCTCTTGGCGTGACATGTGTGGCCAGTTTTGAACCAGAGTCTGTTTTTGGGCAACGCAAGACAGCGTTGCCCAGGTCCACATCTCCAGTGCTCTGCAGGGCTGTGACCAAGGCTGGGAACCACATGTGCTGCACTGGAAGACAGCGCTGACCACCTGGTGGGCTTGGCTTGGACTTTCCTAAAACAGTGGACTATCAGACAGGTCCTGTCTCCCCATGTTGGCTCATCAGGCACAGCACTATCACAAGAGCAACACCCAAGTCTTCAGCAAGGTTGACTTTCCTGTTGTTGGGTCTTCTCGCCTGTTGGTGTGGAAGTTTGCAGGGAGTTGATGCCCACAGCTTTGATCCCTGTAGCTGGCTGCAGTCACATTGACAGAAAGCTTCTTGTTGTTTTCCTTTAAGGCATCACCCCATGTGCTGTGAAGGTGCCTGAGGCACAACAGTAGCCACAATGCTTGTGAAATAGGCCAGGAAGAAATGACAAACATATCCTTACTCAAAGTCATGCAGTGGCTGATCAGATGCTACTTCTTACGCTGGCAGCCTGGGCTTCTTGTACAAGTTTGGGGAATCTTGGACTGTAGCAAAGAAGATGCTGCAGTTCCCAAGGGTTCCTGAGGACAGCCCAGCACCGCATCACTTGGATCTCAACAGCTATTGTGGGTCTTCTCCATGTGAGTTGTAGAGGTGGTTTGCACTGGAAGGTACACATCATGGAATTATGGAATCACAGAATAGTTTGGGTTGGAAGAGACCTTCAAAGCTCGTCCAGTGCCACCCCTGCCATGAGCAGGGACATCTTCACCAGCTCAGGTTGCTCAGAGCCCCATCCAGCCTGGCCTTGAGTGTTCCAAGGCTTTCTGGCTTCCATTGAACCACAGTCACAAAAGGCCCAAGAACGATGTTGCAACCTGTCAGATGGTTGGGTTGCAAAGCTACATTTCATCCCTCTGAATAATGCAGAAAATCTAAACAAGCACTATGTGTATAGGAAGTATTTGGAAAGATGTTTTATCTTTAGAAGCAAGGATGCTTCATTAATCTTGTTGAATAATACTAAGCCATAAATTATATTCATAATTGATGTATTTATATAATGAAAAGTAACTTTGCTTGGTCTTTACATGAATAAAGATTAGAAGCAAGTGTATTTTCAGGCAGTGCTATCCATCCCTTAGAAATAGAAATGCTGAGAGGTCAGACGATGGAAGGACCCAGCTGAGCCTCAGAGCTTGTGTCTCTTCTGCAGCATTGTAGAAAATGTGCCTCAAAAAAAGCATTAAAGAGAATGGCTGGGACTTGCAGTGAGCTCGCCTTGCTTTCAGCGTCAGAAAATATTAAAACCAGCAGCCTGTGCAGTCCAGACCACAACAGAATTTCAAGGCCGTGGCGCAAGTATCCAGGAAACTGGTTTTGTATGGTCAGGCCACGGATCTGTAACCCAGTAATCCCTGATGCTGGGGGAGCTGGAAGTGGGTTGCATTTCAGTGCAGTGAAGTTGGTTAGCCTGGAGAAACCGACTTTTCCTTGCAAGAGCAGAGGAAGAAAAAGCCGATTTGATGCAGCTTTGCACAGGACACAGCAACTCCGAGGGGCTCTTGGGTACCTCTGATTTTCATGGGTTTACCCAGAAAATGCCTCAAACAAAAGAAAACAGGAGAAGTGTTCTCAGAGGTTGGATTGGTTTGTTTTATTTCCCCCAGCGTTTGAATGTTGTTTTCCTCTCTCAAAACCCAAACCTGCCATGTCCTCTTCCCACATTTGTGGTTCCTCTCCTCTGTCGAGGAGATTTTGATCCCTGCTGGAGGGAGTGAGTTGCCACAGGCTCAGTTTTGGCCATGGGCACCCGTGTTAACCCGGCAGGGAGGCCGGTTCCTGATCCCGCAGGGATGCAGAGCCCTGTGAGTCACCAGCGGTGGGTGATGCTGTGACCGGTGATGTGGATCCTCCTGGACATCACCCACGCGGGGGCAGATCTGAGTCACTGGGGGATGATTCTCCACTGCCTTGTTGGGCTGTTACTTGCACCGGTGAATGCGATGGATGAGGATGAGGGAATGGGGTTTTTAACCCAATTCTGCATGTGTTTGGTATAGCAGGAAATCATTGTGATATGATGCAGTGGGAAACGACAGCCTGGATGTCGAGGACAGCAGGGCTTGAAGAGCTCTGACTTAACCACTCGTCTTCCATGTGGCATCTCCTGTGCCACCACTCAAAGTCACAGGAAGCTTTAAACTCCTGTCAAAGTACTTGAAAGAGAGGAAAGGCTGGGCTGAGGATGAAGAGAGGCTGCTGAGCTCCAGCCTTGCAGCTCCGCAGCTTTTGCAGGTAGTTCACTGAACGCTAACGAAGCAGCAAGATCAGTCCGTCCACATCCACTGCTGTGAGCAGGAGTCCCCGTGTGTGTGCTGGGCTCAGCGTGGCGGAGGGGACAGGACGCTAGGAAGTCATCGGGAGGTGAGAGTCTGCTGGGATCTCTGGAGAAAAGAAACAATCCTATTATTTCTCTTTTCTCTTCTCTTCTCTTCTCTTCTCTTCTCTTCTCTTCTCTTCTCTTCTCTTCTCTTCCCTTCCCTTCCCTTCCCTTCCCTTCCCTTCCCTTCCCTTCCCTTCCCTTCTCTTCCTCTTCTCTTCCTCTTCTCTCCTCTCCTCTCCTCTCCTCTCCTCTCCTCTCCTCTCCTCTCCTCTCCTCTCCTCTCCTCTCCTCTCCTCTCCTCTCCTCTTCTCCCTCTTCCTCTTCCTCTTCTCTCTCTTCTCTTCTCCCTCTTCCTCTTCCCTCTCCTCTCCAAGGAGCAAACCTGGAGCAGCTGGTGGAAGAAGGTTGTCTGGAGGCTTTAGCAAAACGCTACTGGCTGCAAAAGTAGCGCTCTGCCTGAAATACTGTGCTGGGTTTGCATTAGCTCAGAAACACCATCTCCTGATACCAGGAGGAGACACTGTGGAAGGGCAGAGGAGACATGATAGGTTTGAGTTGTAAAGACCCCATCCTGAAGTGCCCCTTCGCACCACACAAGGAGAGCTGGAGACCCGGGGGATCTGAGCAGTTGTAGGAAACTCTTCCAGCTGGTAAGTGCTAGAGGTTCGTTCTCCCCATGGGGAACCGGGATGTAGAGCAGATCTCCCCCTGAGATGGAGGTTGCAGAAACAACACTGAGGAGGACAATGCTATTGACATAGTGTGACATAGCAAAGACTTTCTCTGGCTTTCCTGTGCTGGGGTGGTGCAGTTTGCATCTGTCCAGCCAGAGTCTGGAAAGAGAGAGAGAAGAGAGAGAAGAAGAAAAGTAAGAGGTGAGGCAGAGGAGAGAGAAGAGAGAAAGGAGAGGGAAGGGGAGGGGAGGGGAGGAGAAGAGGGGAGAAGGAGAAGAAGAGATTTCAAGTTGGAAGGGACCTACAACAGTCATCTAGAGGAGAGGAGAGGAGAGGAGAGGAGAGGAGAGGAGAGGAGAGGAGAGGAGATTTCAAGTTGGAAGGGACCTACAACAGTCAGCTAGTCCAACTGCCTGACCATTTCAGGGCTGACCAAAAGTTAAAGCATGGTATTAAAGGCATTGTCCAAATGTCTCTTAAACACTGACAGGTGTGGGGCGTCAACGACCTCTCTAGGAACCCCGTTCCTAGAGGTGTTTGGCCACTCTCTTGGTAAAGAAATGCTTCCTAATGGCTAGTCCTCAAATCTTGGGTACAGTTTTGGGCCCCTCACGCCAAGAAAGGCCTTGAGGTGCTGGAGTGAGTGGAGAGAAGGGAACGGAGCTGGGGAAGGGGCTGGAGCACGTGTGATGGGAGCGGCTGAGGGACCTGGGGGGTTCAGCTGGAGAACAGGAGCTGAGGGGAGACCTTCTGATCTCTGAACTGCCTGAAAGGAGCTTGGAGCCAGGGGGGGTCGGGCTCTGCTCCCCAGGAACAAGCGCCAGGAGCAGAGGAAACGGCCTCAAGTTGCACCAGGGGAGGTTGAGGTTGGATCTGGGGAACAATTTCTTCCCAGAAAGGGTTCTTGGTCATTGGAACAGGCTGCCCAGGGCAGTGCTGGAGTCACCATCCCTGGAGGGTTTAACAGACACATAAATGAGGTTCTGAGGGACGTGGGTTAGTGCCAGAGGTGGGTTAACAGTTGGACTCGATCTTGAGGGTCTCTTCCAACCAAAATGATTCTATAATTCTATGATCAGGGCTTGAGGCATCGCAGGGACAACTTCCAGTGACTGCCAGGCAGGATTTACCCACTGCAAAATCCCAGGGAGTGTTGGGTAGCTCTCCTAATTTACTAGATTTCTGTACATTTACTGCGATGTCGCTGTAGATCGGCTTAGAGACGCTTGAGGAGCGTGCTTGCTGATCGTCTGTAATCAATAGCTTGGAGGGTAAGAGAGGGGTCGGCGGCTTCCAGAAATCCCATCACTTCTCGTGTTCATCACTTCGGAGTAGTGAAGGTTGAATCTTTCCATGTGGGTTATTGCAACATATTGCTGCTGTTTAGGGGCAAACAGCAGGATGCGCAGGAGGGGATTTTCCTCTGCAGGAAAAGCTGTTCCTCCCTCTCCCTCTACAAAAATACCTGGTTTCTGTTTTACTGAAAATTTCTTCCCAAATATTGCAGAATTTGGTCAAGAAAATAAAATCTCAAATCCTCATTGTCATTTTCTTTTTAGTTGAAGATGGACATTTCAGCCACGCAGGGACAGAGGAGGAAGGATTTTGGTTTGACTGAAAACCTGCATTAACTGGTAGAAGCTTTTCAGATTTCAGGCACTAAGAAGTGTCAAAGTCATATTGCTTGGAGCTGGGAGAACGATTGGTTTTCTACATCAGTCTTAAGGCTCAAAAGTATAGTGTTAAATGGAGATTTTACAATCAAACAGACGATATTGTCCTGCTGAAGCCTTGCAATACTTCTCTAGGTATTTAAGGATGATCTTCACTTTCTCTCCCCCTTTGCTGTCCGCCCTAAAGCTGGTGATTGGTGTTGATAACACCAATGCTGAGACCACCATGAGCTCTTGGAGCTACATCAGCTGCTGCCAAACATCCCCAACACCCATTAACATATAAACAGCAGCAAAACGGGGCCATATGAGAGTTTCTTGGGCTCCTCAACATAATTTTGGTGACTTTCATGAGCAGCAGCAGTTATGGGAGAGGAACTGATGCCTTCAGCACCGTGCATGGCTAAACCAACCAGCCGAGCAGCGGGAACGTGTAATTGCAAGGATCTGCTGTTCTTCTTTGTTTTTTAAGTTAAACGTCCATGTTGACCCGTGTCATGTTGTGTTCACGGTGGAAAGAGCATCATGGAAACGTTCCCAGTGAAATAGCGGTGACTGCAGCGCTGCCAGATTGTTTTATCCCCTCCCCAAACGAAGCTTTGCAGCTCCTGGGATGTTTTCATGAAATAGAAATAAAACCCAGGCGAACAGCAGTTTTATTCTGAAGGAACAATGTCGCTCTTTGTTTTGAGGTCCTGCAGCGTTTCTTGGGTTTACGAGAAGCAAAACGTGAGGCTGGTTATAAAGGGAGGACAAGCCGGCTGCTTTTACGTACCAGCCGCGGGCAGCACTGAAACACGGTGAATTCCCTGGTGAAAGGTGCGTTTTAAGCCGGCGTTTCTGCCTTGTGAATGCTTGTTACAGCTGGCAAAGATACAGGGAGTCAGCTGAGTGCTGGTACAAGCTGTTAACTGGTGAGAGGCAGCTCTTATAGTCCGCTCTTTAAACATCTTTTTGGTTTCTGCAAAACAAAAACCGGAGTTTCGCTTTACTCTGAATGTCACTGTTGTAGCGCGGATTTTTCCCGTCCTCCCTGACTCAGCCCCCAGCTCTCCCCCCGTCTCATCTTTGACGTGGGCACTTCAGGGCAGGATCAAAGTGGGTGAAATGAGAGCATCTCCTCCTTACGGTGACTCACTGCTGGCTTTGGTCAAGCGCTTTGCACTGGGTGATGTGAACAGCAGAGCGGGGAAGGGATGGACGTCTGCATCGCCTAAATCCTTGTCCTCGCTTCACAGCCAAGCTACTCTAGTTTGCTCTTCATCATCCGTTAAAACCAAAGCAAAATATGTCCGTTTTTACCCAGGGAGGGTATCTTCTCAAATCTGAGATCTGATCCCATCAATTAAATTGTTTCTTCTTCCATTTGCTGCAGCGAGATTGAAGCGATGCGCAGGCAGGTGTTTCCCCAGGCTTCCATGGGACAGAGTCACCGCCAGCCAAAGCCTCATTTTTACACCTCAAGCATTGCACAGGAATTTTTCTTAACTCCTGTGTACGTTTCCCTTGTGAGGAGCTCCGTAGCTCTTGCTCTTTGTGCATGGGGTGCGTGCAGCAAGACGGGCTCCCTGTACAGATGTTCTGTTGTCTAACACTGATTTCCAGCAATAAACTCCATGTCCCCGTAGCTCCTGAGGTTCATAGAAGAGCTGAGAACTGGGCCAGATTTCAGACTGAACCACAACTAAACCTTAACTTCCCTTAAAACTCCTTTTACTCTAGGCCTTACATTTCCTCTTAATACGTGGAAATCCCATTATTGGCCGGTGCGGTTCCAGCATTTATTTTTACTTTTAACATTTCCATGTCTGCTGTGGGACAGGAAGCAATGGTGGCAGTCCCTAGCATCCCAAGATAGGAACCGGTTTGTTTTATCTTTACTTTGGCTGCGTTAAGTTTTGCTGAGCACATCTTGGCCGAGCTCCAGGATGCTGGACCAAGCCCACCATATTCAGAGAGAAGTGAGTAATTGCTACTTTGCAGTGGTAACATGGGGAGGAATGAAAAACTGTTTGCAAAACGCTTTGAAGATAATGACACCCCGCAATTTGATGAGTGGTGGTGTTACCGAGCATGCTCGAGATTGCTCGTTAAAGCTCGGTGATTAGAGGACCGGAGAAGAAACACCATTTCCAAGGGTGCCCAATTTGGACTTCCTTTGAGAAGGGAGTGGTGAAAGGGAGGGCTTAGCCAAAAACAAACGAGCATCTCCAAGGCAGATGGAGATCACAGACCTAAAATTACACCAGCCAGGCCAGGCGGGATGAAAGGAATTAGCATCTGGTGACAAAGGGCGGGCAGTGTCACTGCGCAGGGTGGGTGACCAGATGGCCTGGGCTCTGTTGGATGTCCTTCTGCAGGCAGTTTCAACCTTTCCCCACTTGCAGACCTCAGTGTATGTATAGATATAGATATAGATATAGATATAGATAGATATAGATATAGATATATAGATATAGATATAGATATAGATATAGATATAGATATAGATATAGATATAGATATAGATATAGATATAGATATAGATATAGATATAGATATAGATATAGATATATGCACGCCAGCCCCAGCCAAGGGAAAACCCATAAAGGTTCAAGGACTTGGTTTCTCAATAAATATGCAACCGGTTGCCTGATTTCTGTGGACTCCTTGTGTTATCCTAGCTGAAATTAGGTGCAATGAGCTGCTGGTTGTGGCTGCTGCAGGTCATAGAGTCGTTTGGGTTGAAGGGACCTTCCAGGCTCATCCAGTGCCACCCCTGCCATGAGCAGGGACATCTTCACCAGCTCAGGTTGCTCAGAGCCCCGTCCAGCCTGGCCTGGGATGTCTCCAGGGATGGTTCAGCCACCACCTCTCTGGCCAACCTGGGCCAGGCTCTCACCACCCTCAGGGCCAACAATTTCTTCCTCATGTCCAGCCTGAATCTCCCTCCTTTAGTTTAAACCCATCACCCCTTGTTCTATCGCAACAGGCCCTGCTCAAAAGCCTCTCCCCATCTTTCTTGGAGCACTTTCCTCCTGCATCGTGGATGGATGCTCACCAGCTGTTTCCCGGAGCAGCGTTTTGGGGTGCAGAGGGGACAACGCTTGTTTAAAATGTTTTCCCTTCTCCGCTGGAGCACTGAAAGCTTTTGCAGAGCTGTGCTATGAATCCCATCAGCAGTCCCATCTAGGTTAAAATGACCTTTTTCAGTTTATCCCCATATCCTGGTGTTATTTTTAGCGCAGAGGAGGCCAATGACCTGGTTCATGGCACAACCCCCCGAACACTTGTGTTCACGGAACTCCCTGCACCCCAATTCCTGCCTCAACCCCACGCCATGGGTCACTGCAAATGCATTTCTATAGCGTAACCTCTGACAGTATTTGAAAATAAAGTTTAAAAGCGCCGTTGCAATGCAAGAGAAAACCTAAGAACTAAGATTTAAATCCTTCTCTGGCTTCTCGCGTATATGGGGGATCTGGGGAGGAACTGGTTTTGGTCCAAGTTTTGTAGATGTTAATTGCGCCGTATATCATCCCAATTCTGCAAAGCACGGGGCAGAAATCTCCAGAAGAAGTCGCTGACTGGGGGGGGTTTGCCTTCCTACGTAACCGCATTTATTTTTATTTTACTTTTTGAGCTAGTATTCCAGGAAAGCCCATTAAAAGCTGGCAGCCGCTTGCTCGCGAGCAGCTTGCCGGAGCCGAGCGCCGACGTGTGATGCCGGAGTTCCTGCGCCGACGCTCGGGGATGACTGATGGCACGAGGTGGCGGGGGAAAGGAGGGGAAAAGGGGGATGTTCTCACTCCGCCGAACTTCCTTCCTTTGTGTTTCCTATTAAGCGGAGGGAACTGCACTAATGCGGCCGCTTTTGCAGCCTTCCAAACTCCGGTTTAATTGCGGATGATTTCATCCTTGCCTTTTTATGTCGAAGCCAGTGACCTGCGTCATGCAGCAGGGAGTTTAGGCAGCTTTTTTTTATTTGCATGTGAGTCATTGAGCTTTTCCAGCTGAATGTCACCAACTTGGAATTTTTGTCTGATTTGGTTGTTTTGGTTTTGTCTCTTGGTGTTTTTCCACCAGGCTTTTTTGCCCTTACCCCTCGCTCCCTGCGCCCCCTCATCCCTCCGCAACCCCCCAATATAAAATCAAAGGAAAAGGCTAAATGTGAGTTTGAGTTGGCATTGCGAAAGGACGGGATTATGGATGTTCGTGGAGGGGGGGGATAAAGGATGCTTTATGTCTCTGGGAGAGAAGGACCGAAGCCAAGTCAAATTAAGGGCTCTAATTTGGGAGCGGTGTTATTACAGGTCAGAGGGAGTCAGTTACTGGCTAAATTGGGAGAACTGTCACATGCAGGAGCTGCAAATGCTGCTCACATGGCTGGGGCACACAAGCTCCTGGGCAACTCGGTTGGGTTTTGTTGACAACGCTTTAAAAATAATAATTTGTTTAAAAAAATCTGTTTATTTTCCCTCAAAATATAGGCCCTGTAGGAGGGGCCCGCTGTCCCCGCTGCCGGCCCAGCCCTCGCCTGCCCTTTGCACAGACAAGTTTATAAATAGACCAGCTCCTCCATTATGTGCAGCTTCAGTCTCTTTATTTTTATACTGGAATCTGTTCAATGATTAACAGTTTAAACCATGTGCTGTATATCAATACCTTACATACCCTTCATAACTTATTTTTAGTATTTTTTTCCCCCCCCCACTTCTAAATCCTTTATCCATGTTAGGCAACATAGTTATGACATTCAGATAGTTTTATTTCTTTTTTAGCCTTTGAAGAAACTTATCTGCATTTCAATTGAGAGCTTTTGCTAAAAGGCTTTTTGCAATTGAAATTAAGAAGTCAGAGGAGTATTTCCTCCGTGCCTGTGGTTGTGCCTGTAATCTCCTCGCTGAAAGCCAGGGAGATTTGGGCGTTTTTTTATGGATTAGGCTCAAAGCAGAGATACAGAAACCTCATGTTCTATTTCTTTGGCTTCCTGCATCCTAAGAAATTCCACTGAAAATCTGGATTTGAGGGCGTGCAGAGGCACTTGAGCAATAGAACTCCAATGCAAGTGAAAGCAGGCAGGGCGCTCATCTCCCACCTGTACCCCCGTGTCCCAGAAGCAGCAAATCCAGCAGCATTTTGCTGTTGCTGGTTTTACTGCTGCTGAGCTCAGGAGCTCTGAGAAACGATGGGACTTCTGGACCCAAACTGCAGCAGCCTGTTTAATTACACTGTTAATCCTTGCTGACCATTGCCATGGGCCAAGCTGCTGCTGCAGGCCAGTGAAGCTCAGCTCACTCTACACGGCAGCCAACGAAAGCCACTTGACCCAGGACCTCATCGGGATATCTTTGTCCGTCAGACCTGGCACGGCTGCTGTGATATTTCTGTCCCCTTGTTGCATGCACAAGGGCTGGTGGATCCATTCCTGCTCATCCCATTATGGCTTGAGAGCAGCGGCCCCCCACCAGGGACAACGTTTTGGTGTCATTTCTGCTGCAATAGCTTTCTTCCACCCACCCTGTATGGATGGTGCTCCTGCTTTCTGCTGCTCTCCCACACCAGTGGGCAGAGGTGGAGAAACATCTCATCTGATGGTATCCAAATTGTTGACCATGGTTTTGAAGTTTTGCGTGCTCTCTGTTGTCAGGTAGGACCTTAGCACTATTTTCCTACAGTTTCAAAACACCATCCTCCCCATCTAAAGCTTGGGAGTGTGATGCCCCTGATGCCCAGGAGCTTTTGTGCTCCAGCAAGTAGAGAGAAACCAGCGCTGTGAGTCCTCGTCTGGTGTCAGGGTGGCTTCACTCTTCAGGGCAGCGTCCGCAGAAGGTTGGCTGGTTGGCTGATTGGTTGCTTGGTTGGTTGGCTGGTTGATTGGTTGATTGGTTGGTTGGTTGGTTGGTTGGTTGGCTGGTTGGTTGGTTGGTTGGTTGGTTGGTTGGTTGGTTGGCTGGCTGGTTGGCTGGTTGGTCAGTTGGTCGGTCAGTTGGTTGGTCGGTTGGTTGGTTGGTTTGCTGATTGATAGTTTGGTTGGCTGGCTGGTTGGTTGGTTGGTTGGTTGGTTGGTTGGCTGGTTGATTGGTTGGCTGGTTGATTGGTTGGCTGGCTGGTTGGTTGGTTGGTTGGCTGGTTGGTTGGTTGGTTGGTTAGTCCACGAAGTGTCTGTCCTCCTCTTGGCCTCTGGATGAGAAGCGAGGAGGTGGTACCTCGTCCTTGCTGATGCCCCATCTGGCTCTGAGCTCTCATTTCTGACATTGAACCATTTCCTCTGTTTTTCTGCCCAAGTGCGGAGCACTTAGACAGAATTTGAGGGATTTTCACTCCTGTTTCGCGCCTGTTGGCAATGTAGTCATCACTCCACGAGACCATGCCGACTGGACCGTGATTTATGCAATCAATTTAACAAATTTGTCTTTCCCAAGGTGTTCTCCATACCAGTGCCGGTCACATCAAGTTGAGGAGCTCAAATGCCACTGTATGTGCGATGTAGGTTCCCTTGGCACCTATGAGGCTTTTGATAAGGTTTTCCAGCGTATCATCTTTGTTCTGAGTCACTGAGATGCTCCCAACATTGCAAAAGCTCTACGCTAAATTAAAAGTCATGTTGCTAGGGAGTGTTGTGATAATACATGGTATTACGCTCCGTAGCAGAAGTGTGTAACAGAGCTGGCCTAGAAAACAAATCCATGAAACCTCCCATCAGATGCACATTATTAAAATTGGAGTGCACTTCAGCTTAGTATTAAATATGTCACGCAAAAAAAAGACTCTCGCTCCTTCTGAATTTCCTGAAAGTCTGCTTTGGGCTCAAAACTGTTGTGACTGCAGCCAATTTAGAGAAGGAAAAATCCTCGCTCTTGTTGCTGTCTGCAGAAGCACACTTAATGATCGTGCCCTGTGATTCTCCAGTGCTAAAAATATAGTGCTTCTGGGTTTGTACAAATAGGCTCCTAATAACTGGAGCTCTAGCAAGCGCACAAGGTAGGGGGAAAAATAGTGTTGAAAATATGGAAATCTTTCTTGTTTCTACTCGCTCTG
The DNA here is from genome assembly GCF_963082525.1 of Nesoenas mayeri. Lineage (NCBI taxonomy): Eukaryota > Metazoa > Chordata > Aves > Columbiformes > Columbidae > Nesoenas > Nesoenas mayeri. The sequence goes on along the minus strand of NC_137548.1, from coordinate 4,315,550 downwards.
CAGCACAGTAGAGCCAGGCTCTTCTGTCCTTGGGGCTCTCAGCATGAATTAGAGGATGTTTTGTTGAGGGATCTCCAAGTTAATTCTGTTTCTGACCAAAATAATGGACATTTTGCTCCTTTTTGAGTTTACAACGTGGATGGACAGTGCTGAGCTCCCTGCTCTGCCTGCTGGGGTGGATTCATCAGCCCGCTTAGGGTGACAGGATGAGAAGATCTCATTGAGGGTTGTCTTCAAGGTTGGCTTCAGTGCCAAAATCCGCAACTCCTGCTAACACAGTCCATACTCTGAGGTCTAGTAGCCCCAGCCTGAGATGCTTAGCCTGGGGACATCCGTTTCTTCCACACAAGGAAAGGACCCAAGCTACAAAATGGACACTTGATAGGGCTGCTGTTGCTTTGGGGAGCTTGATGGAGAGAGGAGCTTCCAGTGATGAACAGCTGAACTTGCTGCCCCAGAACTGCCATTAAAGGGGCAATGAGTTGAGTAGCGCTCATGTCTTATCCCTCACAGATTGTTTTGGTTTCATTTGTTTTTTTTAGTATTGTGTGTGTTTGTTTTTCCCCTAAAGCTGTATGTCATATGGTTGCCTGCTCCTTAGCCTGCCTTCCCAAGAAGAGCTGCAAGAAGTTGGCTGTTCTTCAAAAGCAAAGTGAATTCAAGATGCAGCAACCACCTCCCCTGAGCTCTTCCACATCTACCTCACCCTTGCTGTTATTTCAGAGCACTGCCCAGCCAGGACACACTTTTTTGGTAGCACAGAAAATAAGGCAAAAAATGGCCAGCGTGCCTCTTGCAGCTGTGCTGGCAAACCCTCCATGCTGCCTTGGCAATGGGCGTTGAAGGACTTGCCTGTTGCACACAGGGAGATATTGGGAGTGATTGTAAGAAGGTTGTGTCTTTTGGACAGAATTGGTTTTAGTGGTTAAACTCACACTGTTACATTTAAGAAGTCAAAGGGATTTTGCATAGTTAATTTACAGGGAGCTTCTCAACCTCTGTCATTAAAGATGAAGAAGATAGAATCATAGAATCATAGAGTTGTTTTGGTTTGAAAAGACCTTTAATATCATCGAGTCCAACTGTTACTTAACACTGTCAAGTTCACCTCTAAGAACCTCATCTCTGTGTCTGTTCAAGCCCTCCTTTGGTTGGAAAAGACCCTCAAGATCATCAAGTCCAACCATTAACCCAACCGTGGCACCAACCTCACCTCTGTCCAACCCTCCAGGGATGGTGACTCCACCACAGCCCTGGGCAGCCTGTTCCAATGCCCGACAACCCTTTGGGGAAGAAATTGTTCCCAATATCCAAGCTCGACTTCCCCTGGTGCAACTTGAGCCATTTACTCTCATCCTATCGCTTATTATTTGGGAGAAGAGACCAACACCCTCCATGCTACAGCCTCCTTTCAGGTAGTTGTAGATGCCCCTTTGTGAAGTTCTCTGCACTCCTGTGATTGCTTAGTCCTGCAGTATGTTACTTTTGATGGCCGTAGGGCTCTTCTCTTTTTTTAACGAAGGAACCAATTTGCCTGCAGTGGGGACATCCCCAGCCACGTCCTTGTACAGGACATGCTGTGCCTATTGCTCCATTTTTATGGCATCTCCTCCCTGCATCCGCACTTGTCTGTTCACCTCCCTCCCTGCTCGGAGCTTCTCTGCAGCAACCGTTCGAGTGGAAAAGGAACATTAAGAAAGTACTGAATGTATTTTTAGCCTCTTAGAATGTGATGTGGCTGCTGGAAACACGGAGGACAGACAGCACCGTGTGAACTGATAGGTTGCCGCACATCACCGGCAAATTTTCCGTCGAGCGCTGGTTCTCCTTGGCACCGTCGCGAAGCCGAGGTGCAAGGTGGAAAAGGGAGATCGTGTGCGTGCATTGCGTGATACAAGGTGCAGATTGCTGTCCATCTGCCCTCTCCGTATGGGTGCTGATGAAGAAAAGGTCCTTCTGTTCTTCAAAGAGGTCATCTGCACTTAAATCTGCACAGAAGCCGACCCACTGAGGAAAGGGGGAATTCAGTGATTGCCTTTTTATCTCTCATTATAGACTGAAGGTGCTGGGGTAGCGCTGAGCTGTGCAACCACCTGGGACCTGGAGGTTCAGAGCTGTTGGGGTGGGCGCTCCAGGAGGGAAAGTGCAGAGCCCTGATTGCCACGAAGAGCAGTCCCCAAGTCCAGGGTTGGTTTGCAGACATTCTGGCTGTTCCTACCTGCTAGACAAAGTTTGTTACAGGGAAGGAACTTCGCCGCAACTCCCCAGATATCTCCCCAAGTTGGACTGTTAGACTTGCATGGGAGGAAGTGAAACCAAAAAGCTGGTGGTGAGGTTTTAATGGTTTTTCCTCTGTCAAATCCTGTGTTATCTGCCAGGACAAGTGGTTTTGGGGAAGAAGAGGTCCCACAGATGTGTGGTAGATGCCCCATCCCTGGAGACATCCCAGGCCAGGCTGGACGGGGCTCTGAGCAACCTGAGCTGGTGAAGATGTCCCTGCTCATGGCAGGGGTGGCACTGGGGGAGCTTTGAATGTCCCTTCAACCCAAACCATTCTGTGATTCTATGCAGACCTGGCCTCTCCTGGCCGCTGCAGCGTGGAGATGCGGGAGGTGCTGGGAAGCCGTGGGTGCCTCATCCAGCAGGCAGGGATGCTGTTTGGCATGAATGCTGTTTGGCACAGATGCTCTTTGGCACGGCTCCCATTGCCTTCAGACGTATAGGATTAGCTCCTCCCGCTCCACGCTGAAGTCAGCTCTAGCGCAGGCATAAATCCAAACCTGTTTGAGTGTCGCAGGGGGAGGCTGGTGGGGTTTACACACCGCGCTGCAGCCTCTGGATGTAGTTGTGATTAGGAACATCACCGGTGTCTTCTTGCCTGTGTTAGCCGTGGGTTTGCATCGATTCTGATGAGAGGAGGAGCAGGATTCAGGTTCGCAGGCATTACGATGTCAGCTTGCATCTCCGTCTTGTGCAATCACCAGGTCTGCAATAAACTTTATCATTGAGATTTTTTTTCTTTTAATTAGCATTGGTTGCAGTAACAGAGAGGCACATGCTGAAATCCTTATTATTTGGCCTCTCGTGAGGGAGAATGCTGCCAGGTTTAACGGCGAGGGTATTGATGTGCTCTGGATGGGGTACAGAGAGCATTTCCAGCAGGGTTCTCACTTTGTTTTCTTTAATGTTGATCTTTTGAATGAGGCTGATGTAGGAAGAGAATGATGTAAATTTGCCCAAACAAAGTCTTGTGAATGGGTCAGCGTGCAGGTGCTAATTACTGCAAATAATAATTTAAATCACTTTGTCTGGAAACACGCTGTAGTTCACCTTCAATTGAGCTGCTGCAGCAGGAGCCAGGGCAGAGATTTGCATCCACAGCAGCGTTAGAGAGAAGATTTGTGTGGTGGGTGGTGGGGAACTGGACCATCTCACAAACCAGTAAATC